>NW_017728918.1:76044394-76052465 GCF_001723895.1 Crocodylus porosus
ACACACACACACACACACACACACTTTTAAGATTTTAGTCATGGAAAGAGCTGGATAACAACCTGACCTAACCCAAAGTGAGCTAGTTTCATTTATTACTTTTCTGTATAAGTTTTCCATTGAATATAAATACATAAAAGTATGCTTTAGTCTAGCATGAGGCTGATCATCACAGATCATTTAGAGTGCAAAAGTACCTCAACCAGCCCATCTATGCCTTAAAACTAGAACAGCCTGGCTTTCCCTAGTATTTACATCACACAATAAAAATCAATTCTTAAGCAAAGGTATGGCTTAAGAGAGCTTTGCTTCCTGTTGGTCCAATTCTTAAACAAAGGTATGGCTTAAGAGTGCTCTGCTTCCTGTTGGTCCAGCTACCTATTCCTTGCACTCAAAAACTCATTCTCCAAGAATCCATCTGTTCTCATTAGCAGCAATTTCACTTCCTGAAACTTCGGCCTTGTGCCTTTTTTCATATAAGCTTGCCTTGTCTGTATTACACTGTAAGAACCTGATTCTCATAAACCTTGCAGAAAACTGATCTTAGGCAGAAATTAGGTGTTTTAGCTATAAAGCATGATCCTACTCAACACCATTTAAGAGTCACAAAACCACTTAAGTGCACAAGGCACTTCTATTTTGACTTAACAAGTTTCCTAGACTTCTGTGCCTGCTCAGAGCCAGATCATCTGGGCAACTCACTCCTGCAAGCTCTGTTGCATTCCAGTCAACTTGGAAAGTTCTTGGTTGGGAGCAACTAAGGTCCATCCAAGTCAGATTGCTTAAGTGGAGGCAAACCATGCCAAACAACTGTATGCTTGCTTTCAGAATCAGTACAAAACACTGCCTACCTTTTGGCTGAATAGCCTTGTGGCAACAGTGAAAAGCAGGTGTCAGTGCTGTTATAAGTTAGATACATTAGTTCATATGGAGACCCTGCTCTTCCCTCAGGCAACATAGCCCTTAGCAATCAGCAGTGACTAACTAAAGCTCAAAGGAAGAGCAGGAACATTTCCTATTCACTGTAAACATTTCCCTGTTGAGGGACTAGGCAACACTTGAGTGGTACCATGTATTTCATTCATTATACAGGCAGCCTGGCCCCTAACATAGTGACTAGGATCAACACCCTGAAGCAAGACACCTCAGTTTCAAGCACTGGAGGAGCCTTGCAGGTTAATTAGGATCTAGGCCAAAATTCTTTAGGACAAAGAACATGCCTCACACCCTCTAAAAAATGCTACATCCATCTACCAGTATATCACTTCTAATACATACAATACAATCGTGCAGCCCTCTCTTATATCAACAGTGTGATGCAGCTTTGTTCCTCAGCATGTTTAGAGAGGTTTTCACCAGCTTTCTGAGCTTCTGTACTAGTAGGGTCTGAGTTTGAGGCCATCTAGATTGATGTTGAAACTGTTTCTTCCCTTCAGTGTTCCATACTGTTCTGTCATTAAACTATTAGGCTAAGTACAGATAGTCAAAAAGCCCAAGGCTGAATTGATTCAGTCTTTGCAGGTTAGTCCAAGATGCAGAGATTACATTGAAACAGAAGTGAACAGACATTTACCTTTGATTCAGGAAACGCACCCACATGCCAGAAGCCAGGGGATGCCAGCGCATGGCTGTCTGACACATAGCCAGCCCAAGCTGTGTGTTCACTTCCTCTTCATGCTGCCCCTGAGGTCTCTGGGATTTGCAGTCCAGTATCACAGCAGCAGGACACTGCAGGGTTACTCATCACACCCTCTTCCCTCTTCCATGTGCCTCGGGATTTGTAGTCCATAGTTGCTGCTAGCAGAAATTTTGAGCATGGGAAGGGGTGTTTAACCCCCTCCTTGACTCCAGCCCTCTCCCCCTCCCAAACTCAGCTGCATCCCCAGCTAGGCTTGCAGCTCCCACACTCCTCCCCACAACTCTCTTGTCAGCCAGCCCTCCCTGCTCCAACTGGGCTTCAAAGCATGTTGGGATACTGGGGGACTGTGATTTAACTTGACGCAGGACAGGGTCTGTGTGAGGAGAAAGAAGAGCCCCAGAGAAGTAAAATGGCCCCACCTGTATTGCAAAGAACTCCGCAGGGCTCCTTCTTCACCCAGTGTTTCAGGAAGGGAGAGTCAGCCAGAACTCCAAGATAAAAGGAGATGCGGGGCAGGCAAAAGAGGGAAACAGGAAACCAGAAGAGACTGAGTCAGGCAGTGAGACGGCAGGGAGAGCCAGAGGCACTGAGGAAGCAAGGGAGACCGGGCTTAAGGGAAGCAACTCTGTGGAGGGAGCTGCCAGGGAGAAGAGCCCTGAAGGAAACCCCAGAGAGAAACAGAAACTGCTGGAGGCAGTTAGAAGGTACCGTAATAACCCTAATAGCAGGGCTGAAGAAAAAGGGTACCGCAAAGTTGGGACTATAAGGGCAGAAGTGCCAGTTTGGTTTTTTTGTTCTCCTTTTTGTTAGGGTGAGAGGAAAGTCACCCCAGCTAGTGTGTTTACAACTATCAGGACAATAAACCAGGAAAAAGACTGGCTAGGATTAATGGCAGGTCTGTGCTAGGTGCCAGCCAGGCGAGGTACAACTGGACCCATCAGGAATATTGATTGGCCAGACCTAGAGACCCAAGGAGCATTTTTTTGTACTGCTCAAAGTCAGACTGCAGAGACAACTGAATTACCACCCGGTGGAACGGGAGAGGGTGTAGGGGTTGGTGGAGCTCTCACTGCACTAAGACAAATTGCAAGAGCCAAAGCGTCAAGACCCACATGCCCCAGCATTCTGTTTTCTCCCATAACAATAAATTGTGCCAGGTGAGATCACAGACGTGTGGGAGAGGCCAGTAAGACATCACGGTGGATTTTGGCTTGTTAGCCGAGGTGCTAAAGTTGTCTTGGTATAGAAGATAAAGTAAAAAAAGGGGGGAAAACGGAAAAGAAGCCACTTAGGCAAGTGATGAGCGCCAGACATTGGCAACACCTAGCTCGATAGAGACAAGCCTCTACCACAGATAGGGGTGGGACTTTCGAGGTTAAAGCCCACTATTGGACAGTCTGAGACAGAAGTTTCATAAACTGGTTTTACCCAAATCAGTTACGTCTGATGCTGCATTCAACCAGGTTTATCTTAAACCAGTTTCAGCTATTTTTCAACTAGTTTATGTGCACTGAGCTTCTGTTCTGTTACAGGTGTAAACCAGTTTCTGATCACTTGAACTGGTTTGTGTGTAACTTCTATCCCTAGCCTTAGTGTGATGAGTTGTGCAAGTAAGTACTATTTGGCAGAGTCTGACATTAACCACACTCTTCATATAGTTTAATGAATATCTTACTCATTAATTTAAGTACACAAGTTCCCTTTTAGAACCTAAAATACAGCCTGTTGAAGTCAATCCCAGGTTTGGGATTAGATATATACTCTAATTTTACTGAAAATGGTCATTACATTGAGTGCAAAAGTAAAGAAAAGCACACTATGTGAGCATAATTTGCCCAGTGCTGAACTGTAATGGCATAAAATCCATATAGATTATGACTAACTACAGGCATACAGCATTTTGTTTTCTAGTCAATAAAATATTGATCTTTTGTTCTATGTCGTGTTGGTTTTTCTTTTTCGTCTCTTTTACTGAGAGCACTTTTAGCAGAGTTTATTTTCTGATATGCTTATGGCTTTTTATTTTATTCAAGCTGCTGCCTTTTCTTTTCTCATCTATCAGATGGCAGTTACAGGTTCTTGACAAGATTCAGGTTACCATAAATAGAACTAGGTTGTATACCCTTAAAAAAAAGAATGTAGCAATCCCCATCTATGCAGCATCTATACAGTCCTTTTAACAAGTGTGCAGTGATTTATTTGAATTAGCCCAAGGGTAAATGTCAATGAAGCACAGATTCTTAAAAATAAAAAATCCTAAGTAGCCTGAAGGGTTTATTGTCACTGGATCTGGAATCTGCCCTTAATCTTGTTAATTGAATTAACTTTGGAAAAGAATTAAGAATGTGGTTTTGGCCCTTCCATTTAGTCCTCTACAAACAATGCTCTAGCTAAACCACAAACTGAAGTAAGAATTAAAAGGTAATATTCTTAGGTATGAGATATACAGATCCATCCCTCTGGCCTAAAGAGCTGCAAAACAATAGTGTTGGTTTCATCCAGAAATTATATTTTTAGAAATACAAGCTACATTTTAGTTCAGTTTTGCCATTAGGTCTGAAAGTCTAAATATTTCCACATCACGTGTGAAAGCCCTAAGAGTCAAATTAAATTCCAGTAAATAAGTTGCTTTTTCCATCAAATTGGGATTTTTGGTCTCCACCAACTAGTCCAATTTATATTATTTGTAGAGGAATATTTGGTAGAATTTTGGTTATCTGTAAGCCTTAAAAATGATGTGTCAAATGGAACAGGCACAGAGAAAAACTAACAGGAAGCTCAAGGGAATGAAGAACCTATCTTATGAGAGGCAACTAAAACAGAAGAACTTGACTTGTTTAGTCTAGCAAAATCACATTAGAGATGGGGCATGGTTGTTACACAATGTGGGCGTGTCTACATGAGATGTTTAGTGCATAGTAGACTAATTAACTGTACAGTAAATGTCACATGTCTATATGTGCACCCCTATTAGGTTGGAGTAAAGTAATTTATTCCACAGCAGGACAGTATTTGTACTTGCAGCACATGTGTAGACACTGCCCCAGCTGGCTAGGGCATGAGGTTGCTTCAGTGGAGGGGCTGCCTGCCAGCTAGCCCTGTGCTGATCCACCCTCATGCCCCAGCCAGTTTCTCCGCAGCACGTTGCAAACCCAACTCCAACCCAGCTCAGTGTGCTGCAATCCCAGGTGCACGTATTAAAGGGAGCAATAAACTCATGTACAATATTCATATTAATATGCATATGCAGAGGCACCCAGTAAGAATCATAAGCAGAAAAGCTATTTAAAGGACAGTTCTGACACATGAACAAATAAGTACAAACTGGTTAGAAAAATCAGATAAACATCCAACCCATAAAGTTCAGGAATAGCTTTCCCATAGAAAGAGTGTGCTGTATGAGGGGCTGCTCTTGATGACTGCCTGGAAGCTGCAACTGGCAGGTGGCTGAGACCACAACTCCAGCACTCTGGAGGATATACTGGCTTTCACTAGCTTTCCAGGAGCAATTGAAGTTGCTGATTTTGACCTCTAAGGCACTAACAAGCCCAGGCCCTATACACCTGAGGCACCACCTCCTCCCTTACGTGCTATTCCTTAAAGTAAACCAAGAGCAACCCTGCAATTACCATCTATCTGTGCACCAAGTCCATCTGAGAAAAACACATGGGAGGTCATTCTTGGTAGTCACTCGTTAGACTGAGAGCTCCTTGCCCTTGAGGCTGCCAGAGCTTGAGCCTGTACATCTTTCTAAAGTGCTGTAAGACCTTGTTTGGGCAGGTGACTAGCAGGCAGGGTTACATTTTGGGATGTTGTTTTATTAGTTATTTTATCTGATTTTATGACTTACCTGTTTTTCACGGTTATCAGCCCTCAGCCATTTTGGGGGCATAGGGTGGCATGTAAATCTAATAAATCAATGAATAGCGGGGGCAAAACACATAACCAGTATTGAGAAGATTATGTATATATAAACAGACCAAAGATTCCATGATGTATATACAACAGAAGGCTGGGCTTCGTGGCTGATAAGGGTCCATTCAATCCTATGTTCCTAAACAAAATGTTATTTGTTTTCAGATTACTGGTATATAGATCTGAACACAATTCAGTTGCGTTTTTTGAATCCCAATGTTTAGAAGCCTATCTGCTTGTGGGATGGAGGGGCTGCTGTTTTTGTTGGAATAGGTGTTTTCAGTAGGTATAAACAAGAAATCAAGTACAAAGGGAATCATAGATTCTAGTTTTTCTTAAAAATCTACATGTTTAAAAAGTTTTAGTAGGTACTGAGCTGCTGAGCCAGGGGTAATTCTAGGTAAGCACATAAGCACAATTTTGATTAACGTTTCTAATTACCAAAATAGGGGACACCCTGTGAGTTTAGGATCTTCCAACATGAGACGGCAGCTGGGCAAGGGTTTTTCAGAAGTGTAATTCAGGACTTAGTAATAAGAAGTGAGGTGCCTAACTCTTTTATCAAATCTAGCAGTCAACCATTCAAGTCCTGATAGTCCATCAAGGCTTTCCCCCAAAGCACCCTGCCTGTTTTTATCAGCTTCCAAGTTCTCTTCCATTTCACTGGGAAGGAATCGGGGAGACTCACGCACTGTCAGCTAATAAGGTTGTGACCTCAGAAATCCTAGCATGAAACATTAGTGAGTGTTGCACTAGTGAGGATAAAGAAGTGTGGGTATAGCTTTGATCATTGTTTTGGGGTAATTTTTCTACTTGGATTACATCTTCATCAATGGGCAGCCCTTTGCACATGACCCTTCTTCCATTCCCACCTCCACCTCTGCTCATCCTCTCACTCGAATCTCCAGCCCCTGCTTAACCACAAGCTGGTTAATCTTGCCCTAAGCCTGGGTTAGTATTCAAAAGAAAAGCTACTGCATTATCAGCTGCTGCCTCTGAGCTGAGCTTTTCTGGGTAAACAGCAAATAAACAAACACAGTATAAAATAAAAAGTAAGCAGCCTGTCCAGTCCTATTGAATTCTGCTTCCCAGAGGGTGGGAACATTTTGTGGACAACTTACTTCTTGAAAACATGTTCTTCAGTTATAAAAAAGCAAAACAAGAATTTAGTCAAACATTTTCCCAGGAAAAGTAACACCCTAGAGTACCAAGTTCTGGCCATCAAAGCAGATTGCCATAAAAGGTTGTCAGCATGAGCAACAGCACTGACCTCAAGTCCAAATGATAGGTCAGGTTGTACTGTCTGGGTTTGTAGCTCAAAAGACAGGGTTAACCAGTACTATAATGGGCAAAAGCATAGAGTTGTGTGGGTGACCTTAACTCAGCGTTCCTCTACTTTTAGGAGTTTTGAACTTCTCTGAACTGAACCTTAATTTTTTAGTTCCCTAGCTTCTGAGAGACATTTTGTCCTCTCTTTGCTTCTAATTTATTTTTTGAAGTCAACATCTATATAAAGTTTTAACCCTTAATTGCTGGTAGGTTTTTTCCTGTCATTTTGATCTATGTACTACCCCACCCACTCTGTCTGATGTGTATTTGATAGCAAGGCTGTGATGTAGACAACTGGAATCACTGTCTACTTCACCTTTGTAGAAATGGAGATCTCCACTTTCAGTGCAGTGCAAGAGTGTAGTTGCTGAACCCCCAGAGATGAATTCTGCTTCTCCCTGAAGGTGCATGAAGCTCTCTCACTCTTTCAATGGGAAGTCCTTAGACCCCTCAGGAGATGGATCCTCATTTACACTAGAGGCACACAGCTCATTCCTTTGATGAATTTTAACCTGTACTAAAATGCATCTAGCTGTGCTGAATCCTACTTCCCTCTGACCACACAAGTATATGAATCTTAGCAGAACTTTTTTGGGTAGCTAAACGTGTAGGCAGACAGTACAAGAAGCATTCTGCTCTTTACACTTCATCATAAATACCAGTTAGAGCAATGGCCCAGGACATAGGAGAGCTGGCTTCTAGCTTTCCCCTCAGGGGGGTTGGGACCTAACCCACTAGATGGCAAATTGTGAGTCCCTTCCAGCTGCCACCCCCATTTTTCTTGAGGGTGGTCTACGAGGCAGCCAAAAGGGAAAGAGGCATGAAGTCAGCCAGAGGCAATGTAGCTGTGACCCAGGGAGACAGGCACTGCTCTGAAAAGGAGGGCATCCTAGGTTCTGGCTCCTGCTAACAAGGCCTTTCACTAAATGTTACTTTAGTGCTAAATGCATTGTGCTATGACTAGTGCTATGACTTACATTTCAGTAAAAGGGACACGGATCTAGCCCAGTTGTTTTCAACCTTTTTGGATATGAGGCACCCCTCCATAACTTTTGTGAACTGAGTGGTACCCAACTTCAAACATTAATAAGAGACATGGGACTCTTTAGCCTGGAAAAGCGTAGGCTCAGGGGTGATCTGATGGCCACCTATAAGTTTATCAGGGGTGACCACCAGGATCTGGGGGAA
>NW_017728918.1:76052610-76058660 GCF_001723895.1 Crocodylus porosus
TGACTTCCCGCCCTTTGGGCAGGGGGCTGGACTTGATGATCTCCCAAGGTCCCTTCCAGCCCTGATGTCTATGAAATCTATATATAACAGTGCTTACCTCCTTACCCAGGGGTGGAGCTGTAGGTGTGGGGGATCATCTGAGAACCACTGATCTAGCTGAATGAAGTTTCATCAATGCAAACCAGAGAGAATTGTTGAAAACACATGGATCACAGATCATTAGCACACATGACAGATGCATGATTTCAGGAGAGATAGGACAGTGAAGAGAAGCCAACAGGGTTTCTAAGGTGAGATAGATTAGTAATAGAGAGCTGTAATGTGTCCTCTAAAAAGCCTTTCAGGGGCTTTGAAATAGTGCAGTCTGGGCATCAGGAGTTTCAAGCAGGGCGAGAGCTATTTGAAGAAGCCCGCCCCCTGCCCTCAGTGCTTCATATGCAGTTCTCTCACTGACTCTAATCTAAAATGCACAAACAACATTTGAAGCAAGGTCCTCCCACCCTGGCAGCGTTCACTTCCCTGAGTTGGTGTCAGGTTCCCTCCTGCTTGTTTTCCTTTTCTTGCTAGACTGCTTTTCCTCCTGGCTGCCCAGCTGCCTTATCTCAACAGGAATGCATCCATAGTCCCACCTGGCCTGCAGCTTCATGAATGGCTTGCCGTCTTTCACTTGAGAATTCACGGGATTCCTAAATAAAGGATAGAACCAAGACAACTTCATCCTGGGTTTGAGCTGTAATCACAGTACTATTGGGAAAAGAAGCAGCACAATATTAAGAATACTAAGAATATTACCAAGATTATGCTCATCTCAGTTCATGGCCTAATAGTTACCAGTTGTGGTCTGTGGGCAATTACCTTTTTAGGGAGTTGTACAGCACTTTTGTACATTCACAGTGAAGATGAATCACAGTGGAGAATAAACAGATTTAGACAGCAGTGAATCACTCCCAAGCATGTGCAGTCAGGACAGAATTATTGGGCATTTAGCCACATACATGCAACTGAGGCTGTTAAACCATGCAAAGATGACCATTGTTGGGTGACTTAGCTTTCAGACATCTAAGTGTCACATATCTTTGGAAAGAAATGGAGTTTTGCCCTTTTCACTGTGAGCATTTATTAATAAGGTTGCCCATCTCTTCCCATCACAAGAAAATGAAAACAGAGCCTACAATTTATTTGGGCTGAAGTGGTCCATGCCAGGTATATTTCAGGCTGAGACATTTTATTCAAAATTGTCCAATAAACCTTGCCCATTACCAAGAATGAGGGTAGTGAAATACATGTTCCTTTGCTGACATCAAAAAATTCTCTTTTTTTTTTCTTTGGACAGCTCTAGCCCTCTACTGAGCAGGAAGGATTTGAAATCTGGTATGGAGGTAACTTTTGTACAAGCTCCTATTGTCATCCCTGGGGAAATATGCCCAAATTTGATCATGCTATAAAAAGCTTCTCCTGTCTCCTGTCTGTAATGCAAGTGCATGTCCATCATCCCACCACAACAATTTTGCCTACTCCAGCCAGGAATGTAGAGCACAGGAGGACTTTTTATTAACACCTGCTCTTGGTCAGATTGGAACTTGAACGAGCCACAAATCTCTCCAAAATTCTCAGTGAGGCCCACCCCTGCTCCCCACTGCTTACCGAGACTAAGCCCACAGGGAGGAAGAAGGTATGCACAGAGGATAAAAGCTACACAAGGGAAGGAAGTCTTTTGTAAAAGCATTATGACAGTCCTTAAATCACATTATGGGTTACTATTTTTTTCACACATAGGTTAAACTAGCTCTAGAGGTGAATCCAGATGGTATAAGAAATGGATATTGCTGCCTGCAGGCAGTAGTGTAACTGGGAGAGGGGAGGGGAAGAATGGGGATGACGGCAGCCCTGGGTACTACCTTTGGCGGGGAGGAAGATGGGGGCCACAGAAAAAAGCCACTGTGCTGCAGCAGCAGCTGACTGCACTACCACAATTAGTGTGGCAACAACTGGTGTTGCCCCAAGCATCACAGCTGCTGTGCTATGCCTGTTCATGTTTCCTTTGCTGATGAAATTGGAAGGTCTGTAATGAGTGAAGCAGCAGGGGCCTGCAGAAGGAGAATGGAGGGTGTTGTGGGTAAGGCTATGAACTGCATCTAAAGAATTAGCACCTATCCCCCGCTCTGTTTTATATAATGCCAGGAAAGTCCCTAAAAAGTCCCTAAAAAAAAAATAAATCACACTTTGCATACATGGTCATTAATTGTGTGGAGTGGCTGACTCAAAACCCAGGGGAACTATTTAGAGAAGTGCTGAGCAGTCGTAGCTGCTAATGAAGTCAATGAGAGCTCTGCTTTAAACATGTAAAGTGCCACATAATGCTGTGTACTCTGAAAAACCAGGTCCAATGCATCTCCAGTGGAGCACCTCAAATTGGTTCTTTTGCCCTTAACCTTGTTTGCCTCTGCTCCTCATCTGTAAAATGGGTATAATACTACCCCTTCATTTGGCAGGGGTGTGGTAAAAATTGAGCTTGTGGAGCATTCAGCTACAGTACAGATGAGTACCATCAACACACCAACGAAAAAATGTATCATTCTGTGAGAGTGGAGTTTGAGTACTGTGCCATAAATGAGACAAAGTCACACATTGAAAAATGAGCAGAATATACATTGAATGATTGCTCATTAAGTAACCACCTTCCACTGTGTGCACTGAATAAGACAGGGGTCCTGTGTGGTAGGAGGGGGAGATAATTGTATGTGATCATGTAATTATAAACAGTATCGTGTGGCAAATAGTGAAGGGACCAAATTAAAACTGTGAAGACAGTCTTCATTCCAATATTTCCTCCTTACTTCATTTTGTGAATGAAGTGCTCAATGTTCCCTTATATAATAGGGGTTTTGGTTTGTGAAAGTATTTGGTTTGTGCAGCCAGTAAGTCATTTCCATATTCAAAATCTATTTTGGGGTAATGTCTGACTCTATGTTGGGATAGTGTCAGGCTTGTCAGAAAGGCTATATTAGCAAGAGCTTATATTATCTATCAAGTCACTTTGCTTGACTACAGCAGATTTATTGTATAATAAAGACTAGGTCTAGTGTCCCAGATTTATTTAGCATTTCATCAATCATCCACTAGGTGGCACAAAACTGCTACAAGCAGAAAAAAAATTAAATATGTTTTCTTCTTTCATACAATCACTATATTGAATAGAGTCCAAAACTGATATTAAGAAAGTTCCAGAGATAAAGCCACATAGTTTCACTGACATTTCACAGCTATGCTGATGCATACACCTTGAGACAAAGATCAGCGGACTTCAATTACTCTAAATTTAGAGCTTGAATATTCAGTTTTGTATATCTAGTTTGCAACTGATGACAGTCAAGGTCATATTTGGCTACAAGAGTTATTCATGTTGAATAGTACGTTATGACACCTCAAGTACTGATGACAAAACTTTCCAAAATAAAGAACTGTTCACCGTGGAGTAGAATCAGACCTATAACTAAATAGTTGCTATATCCTATTTATGAGGTGCCAGTGAGAACATATAGAAATCCTGTTTTTCATACATTTGTAACTGGTTTGGTATTACTGAAATTTAAGTGAAGTCTCATTGTATAGTGTAAAATAATGCTCAGTAGAATAATGACTCAGATTGATTTTAATGGTGAGAAAACTTAGACTTACTAGCACAATTAACCCTAGACTGAGCCTTTAGAGATTCAGTCCTGAGCAAGCGGCTACCCAAGGGTGGGGCTTCCCACCCTCTCTTACTCAAATATCTTTCTGCCCCCATTAAAGATGTCTCATGGATTAGGAAGGTGGAGACCAAACCCTGCTCTTGTACTGGGGAATAGCCAGTCAAAGGGATTTTAAATTCACACTGAATACAAGTTCTATACCAAGCAAGGGGCTTCTGATAAGCGTTTCACTATCTGGTATTTCTATGCTCAGCCAAGCAAGATGAGAAGGCACAGTTTAACCATATGGCTAGGGACAAATGTTCAAAAAGCCTGAGCCTGAATTGATTCAATCTTTGCAGGTTAGTCCAACCTGGCTAGGCTGAATCAGTTTTGTAACCAGACAGACATCCAGGAAATGTAGGCACATGCCTGCAGTGACTCAGGCTAGAAGCCGGGGGTGTGGAAGAGCACTAGAGCAGCCCTCCCTTCCCTTCTACAGTCTGAGCTGAGGGGGGTGTGGCCAGGCCCCAGCAGGGCACTATGATTAGGGAGGGGTTTCCCCACTCCTGACCAGCCCAGCAGGGAATGTTTCTCACCCCTGACTCAGTGTTTATCACCCCATTAACAAAACAGAGGGACATTACCAGCTATCTGTTGATTCTGCCTTTGTCCCATGTGCCACAGCTCAGAGGTAGCCAGCATGTGGTCTGTGAGCTAATGCTGAGAGGTGTCTGTGAGGGATGGGGGAATGCCTGCTTAGCAGAGAGGTGGGGGAGCAGGCAGCCACTGCTGGCCTCCAAATATCTGCTTAAGCTGCAGCCAGGGAGTAGATGGGAGAGGCCATCCCTGTTGCAGAGCAGAGAGCCCTGATTAGCCCAAAGAGCATGTTGGGTTGCTGGGGGAGTCCGATTTAACTGCAACCAGCAAGGGGTCTGCGACAGACATTGCATAAACTGATTTAAACCAAATCAGTTAAGTCTGATACTACATTCAAACAGGATTATCTCAAGCCAGTTTCAGCCATTTTCAAACTGGTTTATGTGCACTGAACATCTGTTCTGTTACAGGTTTAAACCAGTTTCTGATCACTTAAACCAGTCAGGTCATGAGGCGCTACAGGGATTTGGGAGTGGGACTAAAGAGTCTGGGGGCACAGATGGTGTTCTCTTCAATCCTCCCAGTCTTGGGGTATGGCCTGAAGAGGGAGAGGAGGATCCAGGTAGTTACCCAAAGCCTGCAGCGCTGGTGTTGTCGGGAAGGCTTTGGCTTCCATGACCACAGCCCACTCTTTGGTGAGAGAGAGGCAGAGAGCTGCTGGGAAGAGATGGCCTCCACCTCTCTTTGCTGGAGAGGAGGCTCTTTTCAGCAAGACTGGCTGACCTGTGCCACCGGGCTTTAAACTAAGCTTGCTGGGGAACAGGGGGAATACCACCATTGCTGGCCCATTGAGCAACCCTTGCAAAGCCAGCAGGCCAAGGCACTTAAGGGAGCCCACTCCTGCCCCAACCCTGGTACAATCTGTGGACAAGGCAAGAGCCCCCAAGGGGACACTTGCCTTCCTGTACACAAATGCCAGGAGTTTGGGGAATAAGCAGGAGGAACTCGTCCTCCTGCTTAACACAAATAATTATGATGTCATAGGGATAACGGAGACCTCATGGGACTCCACCCATGACTGGACTATGGGTATAGACGGCTATACCCTGTCCAGGAGAGATCGAGTAGACAAAAAGGGGCAGGGATATAGCTCTCTACGTTAAAGAAAGCTACATGTCCCTGCAAGCTGATATTGGCGACCAGGTTGGACGACTGGAGACCCTCTGGGTTAAAATCCATGGGGAACACAGCACAGGGGACACAACAGTGGGAGTCTACTACAGACCTCCCACCCAAAGGCAAGAGCTTGACTATGAGTTCACCTGGGAACTGGCTGAGGCCGCATGCTCCAGGACCATGGTTGTCATGGGTGACTTCAATTACCTGGACATCTCATGGGAGGATCACTCAGCAAAATCCGAGTGGTCGCAAAGCTTCCTATCGTGCATGGATTACCTCTACCCGACTCAAGAAGTCTATAGGCCAATGAGAGGTAAAGCACTGCTCAACCAAGTACTGGCAACTGGGGATGACCTAATCAGCGACCTACTGATCAATGGGAAGCTGGGTGACAGTGACCACGAGCTGATCACCTTCACCATCCGCCGTAAATCTGGGAAGTCAGTCAGCAACACTGAAGTCCTTGACTTCAGGAAAGCCAACTTTGACAACCTCATCGAGGCTTATCAGTGAGGCCCTAGGGGACCATGACCTCAGGGAGAGGGGAGTTCAGGAAGTGTGGTTGCTCCTCAAGGGAGCAATCCTCAATGCACAAGCTAA
>NW_017728918.1:76059877-76102803 GCF_001723895.1 Crocodylus porosus
AGGAAGAATTTCTTTACTGTCTGAGTCCCCAAGGTCTGGAACAGCCTGCCATCGGAGGTGGTTCAAGCATCTACATTGAACACCTTCAAGAGCAAATTGGATGCTTATCTTGCTGGGATCCTAAGACCCCAGTTGAGTTCCTGCCCCTCGGGCAGGGGGCTGGACTCGATGATCTTCTGAGGTCCCTTTTAGCCCTAATGTCTACGAAATCTATGAAATCTATGAAACTGGTGTATGAGTAATGTCTGTCCAGAGCCGTCCCTAGTGGAGTGTGGGGCTTGGGAAAAATCAGCCTGTGCAGGGCCCCCTTAACACCACACGGGGCCAGTGAGACTCCCGCAAAGGCAAGGCTTGGGCTGGGGCAGCATTTCCCAACCTTTCCTGTCCCATGGAACGTGGGTAAATGAACACCGTGGCACACCAGACTTGCGGGGAGAGGTGGCAGCTGGAATTTCTGGCCAGAACACACTTAAAGAAATTCTGACCACACAGGATGGGGGCCGGGAGCTCACCCCTAACAATAAAGGGGGACATCACGACTGCTTGATAAATTATAAGCTTGGGTTTGGAACTGATATCACAATCTTCCAAAACCCATTTCTTCAGGCCTCTGAAGGCTGCACTGGCACTTTTAAGGCTATGTTGGATTTCTTTGTCAGTGTCAACCTTCTGCGAGAGATGGCTTCTGAGGTACAGAAAATATTCAAATTCTCCAGAGGCTCACTGTAAATCTTAATTACTAGACCTGGGGACTGCTCATTAAGAGCTTGTTGATGGAGGACCTTACTCTTTTGAATGTTAAGCATCAGTCCCATTTTCTTGCATGCCTCAGTAAAGATGTTGATGATTGCCTGAAGATTTGCTTCTGAGTGAGTCGTCAGCTTACTGGAGCTCAATGATTGAGGTCAAGGTGGTCTTGGTTTTGGGTTGGAGTTGGCTGAGACTAAACATCTTACCATTCATTTGGTAGTTTAGCTCCACTCTGACTGCAAGCTTGGTGGTGGTTACAATTAGACTGCATTGATAAGTCTATAAAAGTCAAAACACTGTCATGGATTCTAGGCTGCAGGCTTTTGGCAGAAAGGGCTGTGTTCTTGTAGGTGCACAATAAGAACCTGTTCCCGATTGAGGCCTTTGGACACCATGGAACAGCTTCAAACACAGAGAAAATTAAAAATCACCCCAAAATGCTTCCAGAAGTTATTGTCAGATTCATTCCCAGCACAAGACACTACTTGGAAGATGGCATCAAGTTGTATATTCTAAAGGTTGGTGCCTGAAATTAGTATGCCAA
The DNA here is from genome assembly GCF_001723895.1 of Crocodylus porosus. Taxonomy (NCBI): domain Eukaryota; kingdom Metazoa; phylum Chordata; order Crocodylia; family Crocodylidae; genus Crocodylus; species Crocodylus porosus. The sequence goes on from NW_017728918.1 coordinate 76,061,172, forward strand.
GAAAATGGAGCCAGACAGGAAGTTAGCCTGTGCATTGTTTTGGCCAGTAGATGAAATGGTTCAAAGTCTGGCAAGCAATGTTTCAGTTGTCACTCCTGAGGAGGTGTTTCATGTGTTTTACCAGGTAATTGGGAAACCTTTAAAACAGCATCTGCTCTTTGCCACTCATTGATGTGGCAGGTTTACAACTGCAAAATTTCAGAACAAGAAGCAGACAGCTAAGGGGTAATACTTTTAACCAGTTTATGATGTTAGATATTGCTAGAAGAAAAATAATTATTTTCACTATGTAAAAAGCAGATAAGAAGAATTCTAAAAAACAAACTTTTTTGTGGTTGCTAGGATAATACTAGTTCATTGCTGGATGAAGGAAAAGCAATCTCCTAAATATTAGTGCACAGTATGACATGGTACAATGGAACATGGGAAACAGTGGTAATGAAAAAGTAAATCCACCAAGCAAGTTACACAGTAAGACGGACAAAAAACAAATAGATCTCAGATAACTGGCTCCTGTTATTGATCAAAATAATCTTCACAAGCTTGAAAGCAAAAATATTTATGTAATTCCTTTGAATGTCAGCTATGAAATGTGTAACTGCAGTTCTGAAAGAGTTTACAGCAGGAATAACAAGGAAAAGTATCAGGGACCCATTTGGATATAGCATAAAAAGACATTTATGATAATAACCATAAAACAGTACTATTTGGAGAAGTTCATAGGATTCAAAAGAAAATAATACATTTATTTATGGAAAGGAAATATTTACTGATTCCCATAAATATATAATTAATGTTTTGAATATGTTGAAAAATAGAACTCTCTTTTTAAGAAAGATTTTTTTTGTTTTAAATCTCAGGGCAGTGTCCCCTCTCATATTACTACCCAATTACCTCTTTATTGCATTGTCCATGAGACAACTGACATTAGATGCCAAGGTAATGTATTTAAATAATGAGATGCATTTTAATATTGTTAGTAACTGGTTCTGGTTAGACATGTAAAACTGAAGCTGTTGGAGAATGGTGATCTTTTAAAATAATCTGCCCAGTTTCTGATGACCAGAAGTATATTTCAACAGGGTTTCAAGATGCAAGTTAAATGGATTTCCAGTGTTTTCTTCTTGCTGCACAAACAGACTTTTCACCATTCTATTAAGACATATTTCAAGCCTTTTCACTAGAGCAGGGGTGTAAAAGATATGGTCCCCAGGCAATAGCTAGCCTTCAGAGTCCTGTCATTCCAGCCCTATCATCCAGTGGTGTGCAGCAGACTAGCCCCAAGTACTGCACATGGAGAAGGGTCCAACACACACACTTTTTCTGATACTCCATTTATGCAAAAACAGGTTGAATTCCAAAGGGACCTTGACCCATCTACCTGCATCCTTTTATGTCAACAGCACATACACAAACATGAGCAGCACTAGATTAAATCAGATAAAGTATATGCCAAGGCTCTTGAGGACGTGAAATTGCAACTGAATCTCTTTATATACAAGAAAGTTTCAGTCTGAAAGGAGATAAAGAAAATGAAGCAATAGGTACTTGATAGCTTGTTTCGAGATAGGAGTTGTACCAACTTCATTAAAATCAGTAATTAATTCAGTTTCTTTAAACAAAAGGTAAAATCACAACAGTCCTTTGGGATGGACATTTACATCAGGTTCAGAATGGCTAATTAAAAGTTATTTACTAGACAAAAAAGTTTTTACTGGATTAATTTCTATGGACCAAAAGTTGTTCTAAGTTACACTAGGGTAGTGAAACTTGGCGGACTTGTTCTCAAATTACAAGCAGAACTAGGCCCTTAAATATATATTTGTTGTGCAGAAGATCTAAAGCTAATAGAAATAATAACAAATGACCTGCTACACAGGTTAAAGCAGTGGGGGCCAATTTTTAGGCAGGTGCACCACAATTTATGACCCACATCCTTCCCAAATGCCACTCTGATCCCCTTCCCTTGCTGCTCTGCTTTCTACTCCCTGTCTTGTATTCCCTGCCCTGTCTGCCACTCTCATTTCTTCTCACTGCCCTATCTGCCACTGAGTTGGCTGTCCCTTCCCTGATCTGCTGTGTGCCACCTGAAGAGACTGCCTGTGCCACTTTTGTACAGAGGTCACAGGTTGGCCACCCCTGATTTAAAGTATAGATTTTTCAAAGGTTTATAAAAGATGTAAGCACCTTGCATACTTTCTCAGCAGTTAGCACAACAGAGCACCAAGGAAGGAATGCAGTCTGGCAAAACAGAGATTTTTTTTGCCCTCTGTTCTATAAATAAGGATCCTAACCATCTTCATATAAATCTATATCAGACAGATTACCCAGTGCAAAGCATACATGGAGGTGCAGTCACAGATACATCTCAGCAAATACAAGAGGCAGATCAACTACACTCATTTAACTCCTGTAAATATAAACCTCAAAGCAAATCCTAGCCATCCTGCTCAAACTAGCTGTGAATAAGCCCTTCTGGTTGTGTTCTCTAAAAACCACAAAAAACTGTTCTGACAGGTGTAATAGAAAACCACAGCAAATTACACCTCTACTCTTCACATCAGCACTCAACTGACCAGAGACTCACCTTTCAACATGAAGAAATTCAAGTGACTTGCTATCATTCTTAGAAATTCAGAGCTCATTGAGCAGAGAGACAGAACAGCCTATTAGACATTGTCAGATGTCACTACAATATGGTAGTTTTCAGCCATACCAGTGGGAGCTCTTGCTTGTATACCAATATCACTAACAGACAAATGCTGAGAAATGCAAAGTGCTACATCTTCGGAGGAATAACCAAAAATCAAAATAGAAAATGGGTGACGCCTGACTGCATTGCAGCACTGTGGAGAAGGATCTGGGAGTCTTGGTAGATCATAGACTCAAGAAGAGTCTGGAGTGTGGTGTGGCTGCACAAAAGGTAAATGCAGTTTTGGGATGCATCAATAGAAGTATTAGGTGCAAGACAAAGGAGGTAACAGTGCCTCTCTGCTCAGCACTGGTTAGGTGAAGCAGGTTTGGCTACCCATCTAGAGTACTGTGTGCAGTTTTGGGCTGCACATTGTAAAAAGGCCGTGGAGAAGTTAAAGAGGGTTCAGAGATAGGCAGCAAGAATAGAAAATGGCTTGGAAGGCAAGTCATACAGGAAGAAGCTGAAGGAGCTAGGCATGTTCAGCTTAAGAGAAGGCATCATAGCAGTCTGCAAATGCCTGAAGGACTGCCATAAAGAAAAGGGAAAACACCTTTTCTCTCTTGCTGCATAGAATAGGATGGGAACCAATGGCTTGACTATTGGTAGGTTTAGGTTGGATTCAGAAAGAACTTCTTCACTGTTAGAACAATAAGGCAGTGAAATAAACTGCTTAGGGAAGCTGTGTACTCTCCATCACTGGAGCTGTCCAGAAAAGGTTGGGCAGCCACTGGTTGGGGATAATCTAGGCATAGTTATGCCAATGTTACTATGGTTATTTCTGATGCTTCTTGGCTTCTCTGGTTGCCACATGGGACTGGGAGGGAATCCCCCTCCCCTCCATCTCCACCCAGGTTGCTACATGAGCCAGGCTTTCTTTAAACCTTCCTAAGACAAATTAGGTGCTGGGTCCAGCCAAGGCTGAGGGTGTGCCAATGCTCCTGCTGGGAGGTTCCTGGCTAGAGGGTCTTGCCCCACCACTCAGGGTCAGACCAATCACCATATTTGGAGATAGGAAGGAACTTTACCCCAAGTCCAGATTGGTATCGACTGTGGAGCAGTTTGCCTTCCTCTGTAACTGGGAAAGTGATCCTCTCCCTGGGATTTCTTGAGCCTATACTAACAACTATTGAGGGTAAGTATTATAACATCTGGGCTCTCTTTTACCCAGCACCCTCTTAGTGGATGTTGTTAGGCTGTGGGAAATGATGCTACTCCCTCTCAATTGCCTGTTGATGTTGTAGTCCTTACCCTCAAGTTCAGTTCTTCTTTTATGCTCACCTGGTACATTTTGGTCTTATACTATTTAAGAAGCTAGTCCCAAAGAAAGGATATACTCTGTCTAACTAGAATTACCTTTGTGGTGGGTCTCCACCTCCCCTGCACCCCACCCTTACCCCATCCAAGATGTTCTGCAGCACTTTAGACTGGGGTACAACCCATTTCTTTCAGACCACAGGTGTTAAGCACCCCAGCCTGATTATTCCCCATTACAGCAGCCTTCAACTCGATTCTCTGAAGTCTCTTTTCCGTAATCCAGATTATTATCACTTTCACTCAGAATAGATACACCTTTTCATCTATTCATTTTTACTACCAATTATCATATGGGCATCAACAACCTTGTCACCTTAAGCATCAGCTGAGCAAGTATACAGTGTCCTCAGGAGAAGCTCCTCTCTCTTATTCACGAGAAATTGATAGAGTAAGTCCAAAAGAATTTAAAACAAAAATAAGTACTTTCAATCTCAGTTATGTCCTTGAGAAGAAACTTCTCCACAGTTACATTACAATTGCCTCAGAAATAATCACAAAAGAAAACATATGAAACAGGAGAGTTTAATTCCCCCCACCTCCCTTTCACCTGAAGTGCTGCGTGGGGTGGTGTCTGGTCTCAGGGACAAGCCTGGCAAAGGCTGCTTCCCCGCTCCCCATCCAGGCACATCCTGGCTGGGGTCCCTACAAGCCAGGGTGGGGGTTTAAACCCCTCCCCAATCATGCTTAGCCACTTGCTGGAGGCCTGACCATGGCCTCCAGGTCAGCTTCACTCCAGCCTTGCAACTGCTGAGGAAGGGAAGGGGGGGCTCCCTCTAGCACCCCCCCCGCTTCTAGCCTGAGCCACTGCAGGCATGTGACATTTCCAGATTCGAAAGTGAATATCTATTCACTTGTAAATCAGTTCGATCTACACAGGTTAGACTAACCTGTAAAGATTTGAATCGATTCAGGCTCGGGCTTTTTGAATGTCTGTCCCTAGCCAATGCATCACTGAAGAGTACCCCCAGCTGGCAGTATGTGTACCAGCAGCACTAAGACCAGATTAGTACCGTCTGTGTTACCAAGTGCTCAGGGATTCTTGTTCCTAAATTTTTTACAATGACACGTGACTGTGCAATGAAGCAGCTCAGTTTCTTTTTCCTCCATTGGTCCTGGCTGAAGTTTGAAGCTTTAGTTATCATTTTTTTTAAAGCATGACTGATTTTCATTGTTTTTCATACTGTTGATATCCATCTAATAATAGTTAGCTCATTGTTGAAGATGCTCACACACAATTCAGAAGAAATACCGATTTGAGAGAAATTAAAGTAAAACAGAGTAGTGAGTACAGGAATAGTTTTTAATTAACTTCTTTTAAGCTATTATATGCTATTAGGCATTTGGTAGACCACAAGGACCATATGAAGTAACACTGGCTTAAAAATGTAATTTGATTGCCACAAAAGATAATTAATTAGTTAGTCAATAAAATCTTAAGATATTATTTATTTTAAAATGGGGTCTATAACAAAACATGCATTCCCAGAAAGATGATGTCATGTTGGCCAAGGAATGGGAGAAGGGGAATAATATTGAAGATGGGATAAAGGTACCAACTTACAATAGTTTAGGTGAGCTACAGGTTGTGAAAGTACTAAAACACATAACATTTAAGCCCTTTCTTCATACTGGTATTATGTCCTGGAGAACTCTTAAGGACAAGGTGTTTATTTATATACAAGAAGCATCTGTGGATTTTTTTTTATCTTGAAAAGCACAGGGACTAGGAGTAACATATGCACACGAATGAAGCAGGTTTATAAAAGCACTCCAAGGCACTCTAGTTGTTGGCAGAATTTAAAATGTCATCCACCCAAAGTTAATACTGCACATTATATTTTGCTTTTCTAATAAAAAGCACTGTTTAAATATTTTGTTCAATGTTGAGCACTTTGGCAATAATTAAGCACTAATTTAACATTAATTAAATACAGTATACCTAGAAACCTCAATCAGTAGTACATAGGAGTAAAACAGACTGCCCCAAAGATGTTCATATGTGAATACAAGATCATTTTACAAGATATAATATAAGAAAGAAGGAAGAAGGGAAAACAAGTGTGATAAACAGTTCCTGTAGACTAACTGTTATATGCATACAATTTGTAGATTTGGTAACATTTTAGGAGATATAAACAATAGTGAAATCAGTAATTTCTGCCAACTACCAGCTTTGCCACCTTCAGCACAGAAAAACAAAATATACAGATTAAGAAGTAGCTCCAAGAGGACCTGAAATAAAGCAGACATCTAGCCAAGATTTTTGAAACATATGCCTAAAAAATTGCAGGTACATGCACGACAATGGAAACCACTAACTAGATAACAATGGAAAGTTTGCATGCAGTTACAATGCACTTGTGACAGGGTCAGGAGCTGAACCAGAGAAACTTCAGAGACACAAGTCTAATACACACACGCATACAAAGAAACCCACTTGGGCACATCAAATTTACTTGCGAAGAAGTCTCTCAAGTGCAGAAGGAAGAAAGTCAGTGAGCGTCTCAGCACCTGCAAGACAACATGGCTCTGTCCTGCTCCAAGCTGTGCCCCGCACCCACAGTGCACCTGGGCCTGGTTGTGGGTGTGGACACTGCTGGCCACTGATGCTGTGCTCCAAGCTGGGCTCCTCCAGGGTACCCTGAGGGGCCACTGTAGCTGAGCTGGAGCCCAACTGAGGAACTGTGCCTCTACTGCTGCCTGCCTGCCCCCGCCCCCCCAGGCCAGTGCCAAGGGGCCCAGCCAGGCTAGCACAGAACTGCACTGCCAGGCCAGCCCCTCAAGGGTTAAGGCACATCCTGGCTTCCTGCAGGTACCGGCTGGCAGCTTTGGAGCCAGACAAGTGCAGTCAGGGGCCCTGCCACCAGGGCCAGATCACAGTACAGGCAGTGCCCAGTGCTGCTGCAGGGAGGCAGAGCCCAGCGACCCAATTCCCTCCCTTCTGCCATGTGAAATGCTTCCTTTTAATAAGGGTTGGGGGGAGGTGACAGCAGAGTACCCAGTGCAGCTGCTGGCTCCCACAGCTGCACCCTCTCCCATCTGGCTCCGGGCCCACACAGCGCTGCAGCCTGGCCCCATTCCCCACCTGCCCCCCGCAAGGGGCAAAACTTGCGGGGGGGCTGGGGCTCTCTGTACGGACAGGGGAGAAAAGGGCAGACTGCTGCTCTCAGGCTGACTGCTTCCTGGACAATCAGGAAAGCGAGCTGGGGTGGGGAGCCAGTGGCAACCAGCACATCCCTCCCCCTCCCCCAGGTAAAAGGTGAAGTGTGGGAACATGCCAGGGGAGATGCTGCCGCCATGCCCCACCCAGGGCACATTCCTTCACTGCCTACCTGCCAGCGTGTACTCCCTATGACCTTTCTAAATACCCCTGGGGGTACACGTACCCCCAGCTGACCACCCCTGCTGTAGTATTTTGGCACTTAATTAATTTGAAAGGCAAGAAATGCAATTGTAGAAAAACACAAATCCAGACAAAATTAGAACTCAGGTGATTAACCAAGACCTTAAAGACTAATTTTTTTTTTAATGTCCAGGGTGCAAACCCTGCTTGTTGTGCCACTGTGCCAGATGCTCCAGACAGTCTGCCCTCTAAACCAGCAACAGTATAGTCATATCTGACATTCAGCAGTACCAGTTAGCCTGCTAAAGCTGCTATTTGAACAGGACTTCCATTTTGGGAGGAAACTCACATGGAACAAAATGCTTGAAAGTACTGTTAGTAAGCCTGCCAAGTGTGCCATATAGATATGGCCAATTCTTCCTTTATGCCACCCATTGTCTGTCTGGTCTAGTTAGATAAACAGGTCATTACAGCAGAGACTGTGTTAACCATGTACCTAACATATACCAGTCTCAATTAAAACCCTCATGTTTGCCATCTAAAGAAGTCAATAGTGCTGAGGGCTACTGACATTGTCTTTTTAAAAAAATGACTACATATTTAATACATTTCTGTTTTAGGTTTTTATTCAATTCAAGGGAACTACTTGGTGTTCTCTAGCTTAATCCTCTACCAGGTGGCTTGCCCTTTGGTGAGGAGTTTTACTGTTCACACCACAAAAGCAAATATCCCATAGTGCTTTGAAAAATATCAGAGCATTTTCTGAATACATAGCTCTGGTGTAGGAAATTACTACTAAGAGCCACTATGATCAATCAGCAAAGAAAAACGGACAGCACTTTCATTAAAGGCCACGAGAGTCTTGCTGTTGACAAATGAAAATGCGCTTACTGACTTGCTGCATGCAGTGACTTGATAAAGCTGAATTACAAGTGACATAAAACAGTCAATTTCAAACTCGGAGTCACACATTAGTTACATTTCCTCTGATAGCTATGCCCTTGTGTTGCCTTTGTCATATACAAGTGGCATTTTACTGTCACATTTAAAGACTAACTGAAATAATTTCTAAAAATAATACAGAAAAAGTAGGAACTACAGTCACAGGGATAAAAAATGAATACACAGGGGAAGCAGGTGCATTAAATGTGTGACTGGATGGCTTTCTGCAAGGTCTTCAAAAGTTCAATTCCACTAGCAGTCAACATAGATTTTAAAATGTCTCAGGATAAGTCAACATCAGGAATGAGTGCAAACAAAGTCTTCAGAGTAGCTAAACACCTTACAAAATGTTGACATATTTATCTCCACAATACCCCTGTGAAGCTGGAAAGTTATTCCGTTTTCACAAGTGAGAAATATGGGGCATTGACTCTGCAGCATGACAATACCTTAGATGTTAATATTGTTAGCTATTTCATGGCTATATTGATATTAGCAACGCATGCGTCTGTCACTGGATGCAGTTGTGAAGACCAATTACTCTGAAGGCGTAAGTCTCATCAGCAAAACTTTCAAGTAACTTATAATTTTGCCTTCAAGAAAGTGAAACCATGAACACCACTAAGCTATTCAGCCACAACATATTACACTACTTCATGTATAACAATTTTACCTTGAACAATCCTCGCTTCCTCTAGCCCATGGGTACAGCCACGGGCACAAAGCCCCTTCCAAAATGTCAGCCTCTTCATGAGCCACCTTAAAAGAAAAGAGAGATTTTGAGGGGGAGAGGTGGGATAGGGCAGGGGGAGGATGAACATGTACCACCATACCTTCACTTCAATGCACAGATGACTTCATTTGGACTGAAGACATGGGTTCATTTATTCATGTCTAGTCACAGCTTCAAACAACTATCACCCTTCCATCAAGTTCCCTCTGGTATATTCTTACAGTAAAATCATATTTCAAGATAGATCCAGAATGGTGCCTTACAAACAGCTCCCCCCACCACACCCAAACTTAGCTTTACAAAACCAGTGACAATCCTAAACATACTAAGAAAGCTGTAATGTATAGCCAAATGCTCAGATGCCAAGGCATGTTGCCTGAGTAGACTATGGCAGACACCTACCTCACGAGTCTAAAAACTGTCTTTACTCAACAAAAATATTCCACCAGAGAAATGACCACATCTTCAAATAAATCACCTGAACATCCTGCGTACAATAAACCTACAACAACATAAAAAGGAAATCCTCATTGACAGTATACTGAACAGTCATATATCATCCTACACCGGAACATGTAAGATCTTCATTAACCAATTACAACCTATACTTGGTGAGGTTAGGCAGGAGGGCTGGAGCCAGGAAGAGGGAGGAGGGCCTTTAAAGGGTGTTATCTTCTTCACCGAAAGCAAGGTCTCCATCAATCAATGTCCACCCAAACAAAACAAGACCCTGCCAAAACAATAAAAACTGCAAGACCTGCCAACGCATCTTTGTCGTCACTGAGATCAACATACCTCACAACAAAACCATCAGAATCAACGGATATCACAAAACCATGCAACATGCAAATACCCTCACAGAAACTGAACAACCACAAAAAAACTACACTCCAATATGAGGTCACTGTAAAATAATAAAGGACATCCTGACTAGAGTCATTTTTTAGAAAACTCCAACTACATCTCATAGTTCTTATCCTCAAAGGAAAGCTATATCATACTTTCAGAAAAAGGGTCTAAGAACAAAATTCATAACTTAACTGGACACAAAAACCATGGAATTAAAAAAGAAACTGATATTATGGGAGTACTACAACTTACTGTTCCTGCAGTAACCTCTCTTTGCTCCATAGGAGACAATGGCTGTCTTCCTTTATGAAAGTCCTTACAATTAGTTTAATTATAACAACTGCTTTTCATTTGGTCTTACTGCTGCTGATAATTTCTCTGCTCTACAGGTTTACTTTCCACTTCCAATTTTAAGTGATAACTTTCACCAACATAATGGGTTTAAAGTAATGGTGTTACTCTCCTTTGTGCCAATAATCTGAAGGATTGCCATGGCTTCTCAAATTCAAGAAGCTAAATTACTAAAATACAACCTCTGTTTTCTCCTAAACAACTTCTACAATGTTAGCAAGACAAACAAAAAACCTAGAGCTCTTGGTTCCAAAATGATACCTTTTATTAGACCAACTGGGAAATTGGAAGAAAACTGTCCTTTTCTGCAAGCATTTGGGATCAAAGCCCCTTCGCCAGGCTTTGGGGAAAAGTACGGATGGTACAAGATGGTAAAAAAGTCTCCATAGGTAGGAAATAAACTTCATTTTTGCACAGGGGAGCATAAGTTGGAAGGCTGTCCATCTGGGTCCATGAGAGCAGTCCATTGGTCCAAAGTCTTGGAGACCACTGCTACAGAAAAGTGTGGGGGGGTATGAATCTGCAAGAAAAAGATTTTGTTCTCAGGCTAACTTAATGTTTGAACAGGCTTTTTGTAGTTCGCAAAAAAATAAACAATATTAATGGCTGATTGTACAAGTTGGAGATCTAAGATAGAAATTAACTACATGCTACATGAGCTGTTGGGATTTTACCATAAATTTTTCTTTATGTGGCACTCTCTCATTGCTTTGGAAAAAAGCTCCACAACATTCTGAAAACAAACAAACACACAAACTTACAGGTCAAATTTTATGCAAAGGTTTTTCTTACGCTTCTATCATCTAAACAGAAAGTCTAGATCTCAGAAGTGTGCTGCTAGCTGGATTTAGAGTTCATTTTGTTCTCCATCTGTACAAGGAGCTTTCTTTGCAAATCGCCTTCCAGGATTTGTCTTTAGCAGTGATGGATGTGAACAGTCTTTGACAATAGTTGTCAGGGCAACTCCTTCCCTTACCTAATATAATTCAAAGATTACCCTTACGATGTAAGTAAGTGAAATCAGTAGTGGTTTGAACTCCAAGAACTAATGTGTGTTCTGAATGTCACAAAAACTTTTCTGAGCTGAAACTTAACCTACAATTCCCTCATCATCACTCAGGCATGGTAAAAGGATTTAAGGAAGTATTGCCACCCATGCTAACTCAAAGCAACTTGATAAATCATCTAAAACTCAAATCCTTAGTTAATTCCATTAATTTAACTGGGGCTATGCTAGCTGACTTGCACTGATATTATAGCATTATAACTGCCACATTTCTATTTTGTTTCTTATACCTATGTATGCAAAAGGGCTTCACCATCTCCTTCACTTGCATCTTCCTAATACACAGAAGCCTAGATTTACTCTTATGGCTACCTTGCTTTTTTTACATTCTATCGTAGGTGGTTTAACATTCAAGGTGGTGATTCAGGCATGCAAGACCACTTTCAATATGTAATGATCTTTTACCTCTACATCAAATAGTGCAGCTGCCTACCTTGGAAGGAAAATAAAGCCACCGACCTTGAACTTTTGCCTCCATCCTAATTTTAGAGCTGTTTGTATGTTTGCATTAGCATCTTCTGGGAACATTCTGTTTCCTGAAGAACCAGCATGTACATAGCAACACAACTTGATTGAGCTTTTTCCATAGGCATTGTCCGCCTAATTCTCTCTTAAATGTACGGAATGCAAATAGCTCTCAGTACAAAATTGCACTCAACATTTTGAACTGCACACAGCCATAAATAGAAAATCTCATAAATGTTGTTACCTCTTTGTGCATATGTAGTGTTTTATTACCCAACGTGATGTTAACTAAAGCTGGGATTTGCTAAACAGGGTCTAAAGAAAGAAATCAGTTCCCGAGCCCTTGAAATTGTAGCCTATGCTCCTTATTAAATATGTACTAAATTAGAAACAGCTACATTTTTTACTTTACCTTTGTGTTTTTGAAATCTCAGTCATAAAAGCATTGAACGTAAATTTATTTTAATTTCCTAGACTTTTAATAGAGGAAAATAAACCTCTCAATTATTTACACAGTATATTCAAATGTATTTGAAAGTTTGGAGAAATGGAGTCATTGATTGTAGTCTCTCTTCTCAGACTTACTTCTAAGTTTCTTTTTGGGCACTTTGTTTCTGTTTGCTTTTTTTTACATTAAACAGTCATTGGATAAAGTGCATAAACAATCAGCGCCTGGTATTCTTAGGCTTATAGAATACTTCATAAAGTGAGCCATGATCTTTTGTGCGAAAAGCTACCACACAGTGGCTGCATCTACATGAGATACTGACTGACTACTGCACAATAGCGTCACATGGCAGAAAGTGTCACATGCCTCTACTGTGCAAGAGACATTAGCTATTGTGCAGTCAGTGTCACAAAAAAGCTGCTCCTCGGTTCAACTGTGCACTAACTCAGGTTACTGCACAGTCAGCATTTCATAGAATCATAGATTTATAAAGTTATGATTGAAAGGGACCTCAGGGTATCATTTAGTCCAACCCCCTGCTCCAAACAGGACCATCCCCAACTAAATCATCCCAGCCAAAGCTTTGTCTAGCCAGGTCTTGAAAACCTCCAAGGATGGAGATTGCATCACCTCTCTGGGTAGCCTGTTTCAGTGTTTTACTACCCTCTGAGAGAGAAAATTCTTCCTAATATCTAACCTATACTTCCCTTGTTGCAACTTCAGACCATTGCTCCTTGTTCTATCATCTGCCACCACTGAAAACAATCTAGCTCCATCCTCTTTCAAACCTGCCTTCAAGTGGTTGGAGGCTCCCAGTCTCCTCTTCTCTAAATAAGCCCAGTTCCCTTAGTCTTTCCTTATAAGTCATGTCCCCCAGCCCCCTTACCATTTTTGTAGCACTCCATTGGACCCTCTCCTATTTGTCCACATCCTTTCTGCAGTGGGAGGCCCAAAACTGATCATAGTACTCCAGATGTGGCCTCCCCAGTGCAGAATAGAGGGGAATAATCACTTCTGCTGACCTACTGACAACACACCTACCAATGCAGCCCAGTATGCCGTTAGCCTTCTTGGCAACAAGGGCACACTGCTGGCTCACATTCAGTTTGTTGTCCATTGTAAGCTCCAAGTCATTTTCTGCAGTGCTGCTGCCCAGCCAGTTAGCCCCCAGCCTGTACTGGTGCGTGGGATTGTTCTGTCCTACGTGCAGGACTTTGCACTTGTCCTTGCTGAACCTCATGAGATTTCTTTTGGCCCAATCCTCCAATTTGTCCAGGTCACTCTGAACCTTAGCCCTACCCTCCAGTGTATCTACTACTTCCCCCAGTTTCATGTCATCTGCAAACTTGCTAAGGGTGCATTCCATGCCATCATCCAGGTCATTAATGAAGACATTAAACAAAACAGGACCCAGGACCAACCCCTGGGGCACTCCACTTGATACCAACAGCCAACTAGACATCAAACCATTGATTACTACTCTCTGCACCCAATGGTCCAGCCAGTTTTCTATCCAGCTTACAGTCCATTCATCCAGCCCGTATTTCCTTAGCTTGCCTGCAAGAATGTTGTGGGAGACAATATCAAAAGTCTTGCTAAAATCAAGGTAAGCCACATCCATCAGTCTCCTTCCATCCACACAGCCAGTCATCTCATCATAGAGGCAATCAGGTTGGTCAGACATGACTTTCCCTTGGTGAATCCATGCTGACTGTTCCTAATCATCTTCTTCTCCTCCAAGGGCTTAGAAATGGATTCCTTGAGGATCTGCTCCATGATTTTTCCAGGGATTAAGGTGAGACTGACTGGTCTGTAGTTCCTTGGATCCTCCTTTTTCCCTTTCTTAAATATGGGAACTATGTTTGCCCTTTTCCAATCATCCAGGACCTCTCCTGATCGCCATGAGTTTTCTATGATGATGGCCAGTGACTCTTCAGTCACATCAGCCAACTCCCTCAGCACCCTTGGGTACATCCCATCTAGCCCCAGGAACTTGTACATGTTCAGCTTTTCTAAATAGTCCCTAACCTGTTCTTTCACCACTGAAGGCTGCTCACCTCCTCCTCAAACTGTGTTGCCTGATGCAGTAGTTTGGGAGCTGACCTTGCCTGTGAAGACTGAGGCAAAAAAGGCATTGAGCACGTCAGCCTTTTCTGCATCCCCTGTCACAAGGTTGCCTCCCCCATTCAGTAAGGGACCCACACTTTCTTTAATCCTCCTCTTGCTACCAATATACTTGTAGAAACCCTTCTTGTTACCCTTCATATCCCTTGCTAGCTGCAACTCCAGTTGCGCTTTGGCTTTCCTGGATGCCCGTGCAATACTCTTATATTCTTCCCTAGTTATTTGCTCAAGTTTCCATTTCTTATAAGCTTCCTTTTTGTGATTTAGTTAACTGAAGAGTGCCCTGATAAGCCAAGCTGGTCTTCTGCCATACTTGCTAGTCTTCCTGCACATCAGGGTGGTTTGTTCCTGCACTCTCAGTAAAGCTTCTTTAAAGTACAGCCAGCTCTCCTGAATACCTCTCTCCCCTAGACTGGCTTCCCAGGGGATCCTGTTCATGAGTTCCCCAAGTGAATCAAAGTTTGCTTTTCTGAAGTCCAGGGTCTTTATTCTGCTGCTCTCCTTCTTTCCTTTCCTCAGGACCCTGAACTCAATCATTTCATGGTCACTACTGCCCAAGTTACCATCAACTATGACATTCCCCACCAATTCTTCCCTGTATGTGAGCAGCAGGTGAAAAAGAGCACAGTCCCTAGTTAGCCTCTCTAGCACTTGCACCAGGAAATTGTTCCCAATCCTCTTCAGAAAATTCCTATATTGCCTGTGCACTGCTGTATTGCCTTCCAAGCAGATGTCAGGGTGATTGAAGTCCCCCATGAGAACCAGGGTCTAGGATCAGGAAACTTCCTCTAGCTGTTTGAAGAAAGCTTCATCCACCACTTCCTTCTGGTCTGGTGATCTATAGCAGATCCCCACCACAACATCATCCTCGTTGCTTCCCTCTGAACCCAATTCAGAGATTCTCAACAGGCCTATCTCCAGTTTCATAGATAGGTCCCGTGTAGACATAGCCCATATCTCTGCCACTGCTCTTGTTCTAAGCTCCCTTGTGCATCACTGTGGGTTGCTCTGCAAATGGAAGTTACAGGTCTGCTAGCACTGTAGAGGATAGTGCCCTAGAAAACATTATGTCCTTATAAAACATGGCCAAACCTATGGCTAAATAAATACATAGCAAGGCACCCACTCTAATGTGAGAGTTGTTTCTCCCCCCACTGATAATGGGGTAAATACAAAGTAGCTTACCATGGGGCTGAGTCTGAGCACCCTGGCAGTTACTGCAGGAAAACTGATGCATATTCACATACTAGCTTACCTTGGAGTAATTTTTTTATGTGCTTATAACTTCTCTCTCAAATATACTCTGGCACACAAATCACAGGACACCTAAACTGTCAGAGAAACTCTAAGATGAATAAATGATTAACTTCCTCTAAGGGCAAATCAGAAAAACGCTGTTTCCGATCACAGTCCAGTGTACTGGGGACATGTAAATTATTCATAAGAGTAAGCCAACATTTGTATCATAGCCATGAACAGACTCTTTGAAACAAACAATGACAGGTATCTGCCATAAGGAGCCTGTAACATAGGACAGCAAAAAAATGAACTTAAATGTATAGGTTGGTTACAACAATTAAAGAACATGAGCTCTAGGTAGAAATTCATCTTTTTACAAAACCCAGAGATGAATGCTTTCTAAGCTTCACATCCTCTATATTTAGGAATTAAATGGCACTTAATGTCATTGTAACACAGCCAGCACATTTCATCCTATGCAAATAAATGAGCACTTACCTAGAGGGAGAGAAACAATTATGTTTTAATATCTTTGCCTGCACTGAACATTTGTCAAGTCCCATTTCTAAAAAGTTAATTTATTTCTTCTTCTTTTTAATTTTCCATAAATATGTTTGGGAAAGGAAACTCTTGTTTATTGGCACTTCTTAATGAGCCCTGTGTTAGTCAAATCGAGATCTGTGTCTTCGTCAGCAAAACCTGGGAGGGTGTTATTTAGTTCAGTGATTCTCGGCTTTCTTGGAGTTGAGGCACCTCTCATTGGATTCAAGGCACCCCTCCATAACTTCTGTGAATTGAGTAGCAATTTATATAATTTATATATTACAGTGCTCACCTCCTTGCAGAGGGGCTGAGCAGTGCTGGGTTGAGGATCAGCCAGGCAGAGACAAGACTGAACCTCTGCTAATCTACTTACCTCCTCATACTCACTTATCTTCCCACACCTCCGCACATCTTAGAAACTGCTGACAGCTGCATAGAGTTAGAATATGTCAGAGTTATCTCATGTTTTTAATAAGCAAGAACCATATTTCAAATTCATTCATAAGCAATAAAACAAACATTCTATTAAAAATATATTTAGCATCACTGCACTATGAATATATAAACATGGGTTTCGAGTGCCTTTTATCTTATGTGGCAATGTGTGCGTATTTTATAGTTTAGGTTTTTATGTTATTGCACATTTTCTTAAGAGCAAATAATAAAATCTCTGTGACAGGCAAGGATTTTCTCTGGGACACATCCTGACAATGGATAGAAAGTGACAATAACAAACTCTGGTGATAAGCAGAATGCACTAAAGTGAACCTTAGTTGTTCAGATTCTCCTTTCCCTCTTAAAATAGAAGAAGCATAGATTATTTAAAATGGCTGGAAGCTGACACAGAAAATACCACGGAAGAAAATGTAATCAGGCAAAAAATGGTGATGAAAACGAATGCAAAGGTGCTGTGGTAGCAATGCTTTAAAATCCATTGTTTATTTCCTGAGAGAGTCAGGTTCCACTATCAGTAATGTGACTGGTTAGGGCAGGCATGCCAGGTCCTTTCAGTGCGATTTGACCTAGGAGCTGGAAAGGTTGGTGTCCCTAAGGATGGACGTATATCTGGTATTCCTGCATGCATGCACCTCCTGCTTTAGGGTTCAGCTTCTTCAGCTCCCTTCAGAAATTTCTGTGTTTTATATGCAGGACAGGGGTGCTATTTGTCGGCTTTTGCATCAGGAGGGGTTATCAACTGTACTTTCCAATCATGCCTTTAAGAAACCATTCATGAAGTCTTAATTCACAGATTACATAGATGGCCATGTGTATATTTATAATTATCAGTAAAATACTACAAATAGTAGTAGCAGTGCCCAGTAACATACTACAAATAAATGGAGGAGTGGCAGGCATGGTTTTGTATATTGTGCATGCAGCTGGGACCCTGACCAGTTCTTTTTTGAGTTATTTAATATTCATATTACATACAACTCTATTTGTAGAATTAACCTGTTCCCATAAAAGCACAAAACTGCCATCCCACATATACATCCCTGTGTTATCTCCAAAGAATATAAAAACGGGCCATGCGCTTCTATAGTATCTTTCAAAGGATAACAAGCTACTCAGAAAACAGTGATTAAGCTTCATTGCCTATATAAACGAGCTAAGTATAACCTGTTTGTAGAAGAGCATATAATTGATGCCAAGTGGTTTTAAGGGATGATTTGATCAGTCACAATGTCCCACTAATAATTGTGTTTATACCCTTGAAATTTCAGTGGAGTCAATAGGAAAGCGTGGGTGTTATCTTGAGCAGAGCTCAGAAATGTAGTTAGCCCATTAGTCTGAAGACTAGCAAAATGCAAGGTAGATTTGCACCTTATAGGCCCCCTGTACACATTACAGGTATCATGCAATTAACTGGTTAATTGCACAATTACCTTGACACCAGCTACATATGCTATCACATGATAAAAAACTCTAAGCAGTTAGACCTTGAAACTGTGTATTGACTTTATAGCTGGTTGCTTTTAAGCTTTAATTTGCAAGTGTAGCAAGATCTTCCCTGCAGCTGGGAGTCCCGTCAACTAATGGGGTCCCTGCCTCAGGGCTGCACCATTCCCACAACTAAGGGGACTCTCAGCTTCAGCAGCTGCAGATTCTGACTCCTGGAAGCACCCCTCACACACCTGAGGGGCTGGGAGACTGCAATTGGATCTAATGTGTGATCCCACAGTTGTACTTCTTCCCATGCACATGTAGCATGGCAGGAGGCACAATTGTGTGGATTGCACATTAGGTCCTATTGCACCTTTACCTGCACATGTAGAGGGGGTCATACAAGCTAACAAAAGTGTGTGGTGGTGGGTGGTTGTGCATGTGCATCTCCCAGAGCTCAATCCTAGCAATCCTAACTGTTATACTTTGCTGTAAGCCTACACAATATTTATCTTGTAATAAAAATTTAGACATTACTACTAGCAAAAGGATCTACAAATACTTACTCCATGATCATTTGCCACATCTAATCAGCATATAGAAGTTCACAGAACAGGACAGGATCTCAAGAATCACATCCCCTGCAGGATTTGCTCTTCCTAAACCATCACAGAAAGGAGTCTATCCAGCCTCTTCTTGAAATATTCCAATGAAGGATATTCCATAGCTTGTCAGTATTTAAAATATAACATTCTCATAAGCACACTGGAGAAATGTAGGCTGAATGCATTTACTGTTAGATGGATACCTCATTGGCTTATTGCAAGTGGTGAGTAAATCTCAATGGCTGCATATCAGAAAGATCTGAGGTTTCAAGGAGGGTCCAGTGGGTTCTCTTCTAGGTCTGGTGTTGTTTACCATTTTTATTATAGATCTGCATCCTGGAATCAAGAGCTTCCTAATCAACTTTGCAGACAGCAGCGTAACAGAGGGGAAGTGATTGGGAAGCTGCTTCAGGTGGTGTCTTTGTAAGGATCCACAAAAATAGTCACAGTCTCAGTGGTGGCTGAATGGGCTCCTGCCATCAGCACTGCAGCAGCCGGCACTGCCCTGGGTATGGAACTGTCCAATTACGCTTCTGTTTCCAGATGGCAAAAAAATGGTCAGTATGCTCTGACCAGCTACAGACCAGTCAGAGCCTACTGACCAGTTTGGGAGGATAAGAGTAGAATTTCAAGAGGATCTTGATAGATTTGAGAGCTAGGCTACAGAGACAATATAATGAAGTTCACTGCATACTAAGTGAGGTGCTACACCTAGGGCAGAAGCATGAAAGGAGTATAGCATGAAAGACTTAGTGGGAAATAATACAATTCTACTGAATGCTGGTTACCCCTCAGCTGAAGCTGTGCAATTCTGGACTTTGTAACTTCAGAAGATGTGGACAAACTAGAAAAGGTCCAGAGGCAAGAAACAAAGAAGATAAAGGGGACAGAGTGCTAAGTATATGAGGAAAGATGGAGAAACTTGGATATGTTTTATTTGGCAAAAAAAGGGATTGGGGGAGGCATGAGAGCAGTTTAATTACTTGAAGCAGAAGGGAGAACAACTGCTCTCCTTTGCTGTAGAAGAAAGGACACAAAATGGGCTTTAAATACAGCAAAACATGTTTAGCTGAACTATCGGGGGGAAGAAAAATCCTTCCTACCAGAACAGTAGACCAGTATAAGAAGGTACCCAAGGAAGTTGTAGAATCTCCTTTACTGGAGGTTTTCAAAGGGAAGCTGGATGGGCATTTGGCCGGGGTAGTACAAAAATAGCACAGCCTGCATATTTGACAAAGAACTGAACTAGCTGACCCTTGATTTTCCTTCCAATCCTGTGGGCCCCAAACCTGCCCTGGTATCACCATTTTGTCAAAGGTTTTCAGCCTATGGACACATTTCAGATATTACAGTCTAGAGTTGGTAGAGCTTAGTTGGTGGAGCTGTCCAAAATCGTGTTTTTAGTCCTCTTTACCTCCGATGCTGTGGTAATGAGCTGTCCATAACACACAACAGGGGGTCATGGCATTGTGTTCTCTATTAGTCCAGCCCTACTCCACACCCACAGGAACAGACTCAAAGAGTGCATTCAGATAAGCATAACCGTGCAGTATGTGGCACCACAAACACGATTGCAGCACCACATACTGCACAGTCAGGTGTTTGGCGCACTACCCAAGCATGCACTGCACCAGTTTGTTTTCTTCCATGGTCTTTTTTTTACCCCTATCCAGGGGTCAAAAAAATGCAGGGGGAAAAAGTGAAGTGCATGCTCAGGCAGCATGCACTGCTGAAAAGTGAAGCTGAGTCACCTGGAGCTGTGCTCCACTGCCAGCCAGATGCTGTGTGGCAGAATAGCCACAGCTACAGCCTCCAGAAATGCAGGTAAGTCTTCTAGGGTCAACCCAGTGCTGGCCCCAGCCTTCCCTACCCCATCCAGGGCAACCTGCCACGTGCCAAAGTGCTCACGGCACAGGTGTTCCCCAGGGACATGTAGCTGTGGTGCAAGGTGCACTGCTGCTAGTTGTCCCCGGGGAACCAAACATCCACGCACATTTGGATGCCCCCAAAATAGTAAAAAATTCCAATGTGGACTTCACTGAAGTCAGTCTCTGAACTGTAGGTCCAATTTAAAATTCCTTCAGTGTTTCTTTGACATTGGAGAAAACCAGAGCAAGTTTGATACTTGACAAAAATGACAGCAAGTTCAGAACTGATAGTTCCCAGGCAGTAATCTACATAGAAGATTCTCAGCTAAATGCATCTGAGAAAGCACACATCCTAAAACATTTGCTCTCTATTACACTACTCTCTACTGTCTTGATTATACCCTTGTTGCCAAAATCCAATGTACAATAAAAGTAATGGAAGTTTTACCCAACTTTGAATGTTCACACTGGCTGCATACACTGTTCAGAAGAACAAAAACACCCACTTCCAATTGTCATCTGTGATTTACATTCTCACCTTCTCAGTTGTGCGGTACTAATTAATTCAGAGAAACAGTACATTTGCTAAATATACTGTACCTTCTGCAGTCTAAAGTGGGCCACACTTTGTACACACATGCTATTTAAGTTATTTAAAGTTTTTACTTTGAAGGTCTGGTATGGGATTTTTCTTTTCTGTCTCCTTTCCTTTTTTCTTCTTCTTTTCTTTTGTACAGCTTCTTGGTGAGCATACACCATGACTCATTAAACCAGGTCTGTTCATTTTTACAGTGCCAAAAAATATTCAAAGTGTGAACATTCAAAGTTGGGTAAAACTTCCATTACTTTTATTGTACATTGGATTATGGCATGATCATTACAGTATCTTTCTATTCTATTCCAGCTCAGATTCCTCTAAACCTTTTCTTGTGTGGATTTATGAAAAATTTCTAGATAAAAAACAGTAGCAGCTAAACAACAAAAATATGCAGCTGTATAACCAGATTCTAAAAGATGAGTGTGCACATGCCTCCTGCAGCATCTCAAACCCCTTTGAGACAGTGCAAGAGGCACATGCAGGAATTAAAAAATGTTCCCCATGCTGCTAATTTGCAGTGTGGGGACAAAATTGAACCCCTGGATATTCAGGGGTCAAAACAAAAAACAAAAAAAAACACTCCACAAAACAGCAGGGGAAGGCACAGTCCTAGACTGTGCCTAGAGCAAACACAGGAGTCAGTCCTCCAGAAAAGACGCTCTGGTTTCAGCGAGAGCATCTCTGTGGTGCTCCTGCTGCCCGCCGATGCTGTCTAAGGTAAGTTAGGGAATGAGGGGGGGTGTTGTGGGTGCGAGTGTGTGAGGGGTGGCAGGGGGGGTCCTGGGAGTGGATGGGTTCTTGGGGGCTATGGGGAGTGGAGGAGGATGGGGAGCAGTGGAGGGACATGGAGGGGCTTGAGTGGGGCCTGCCACATGCCTGCTTCTGCCACCTGGCCCCTGCAGCACTGGTGGCAGCAGGCAACATGGCTGGGGTTCTCCTGCAGGCACAGAGGGCAGTGTCGCAGTGCTGTGTGACACAGGCTTCTACATGCTGAATGGACCTGGCCTAGCCCGCTAGTGCATGGCCTTAGGTGAGCCAGGCCAGGTCCTAGTTTCATAGTTGGTAGGGTCAGAAGGGACCTGAGCAGATCATCAAGTCCAACCCCCTGCCATGGCAGGAAAAAGTACTGGGGTCAAATGACCCAAGCAAGGTATTCGTCCATTCAGCATGTAGGAGTCTGGGTCACACAGTGCTGTGCCATTGTCCATCTATGCCTGCAGGAGAGACACAGCCACTGTGGGGGGGAGTCACCAGAGCTGGCAGCTCACGGCAGGACGTGGCCCGGCCCAGCACCATGCAACTCACAAGGCTGGCTTTGCACCAGAGTGGGTCACGCAGCTCCTGTGCAAAGGGCGGTGGGGGGGGGGGGTTCTTTTGTTGTAATTGTGGGAGAACATGGATTTGGGGGTATTTTAAAAAATGGATTTGGGATGCTGCTGCAGCAGTCCAGCTGGCACAAGAGGTAGTGTCCCCAGGTACCAATTGGCTGGGACCCAGATGCTCCTGTCTATTTGTATCCTTCGAGTATCATGGGCTCTAAGGCCCACCTGGCTAACTAACAGCCCCTACTATGTGGGGCCAATGGGCAAAAGATACAAGAGAATTCTTGGGGCAAAAAATAGGATAGGAGTGTCATGTAGGTCAAAGGGTCAAAATGTGAAAATAAGCGCGGCTGAGGGGGACACCGACCAGAGCCCCCTGGGTCACACCCACCAGTCCTCAAAGGCATCCAAGGAGCTGGAGGACGCTGCCCACTGATGCTCCACCCAGAGATGCACACAGACAAGTGAGAGGAAAACGGCCCCACAGTCTCTGGGCACCTTCCCAGCCAGAGCCTCCTTCCTGGTCAAATACAGGGCCCACTTATCCAGGGCCAAGAGGAGGTTGACCACGAGATCCTGGGGCTTGATGAGGCCATGGTTGGGATGACCCAAAACAAAAAGGTGGGGGGGTGATATTCAACCAGAACCTCAAGAGGAGACGGTGGAGGTGCTGTAGTCTGGTGCACCGGAAGCACCACAGGTCCCCCAACGTATAGAAAATCCTCACCAGGGCCCCCAATAAGGAATTACCAGGCACCCCTCAGCCTCCAGCCATGCTTCTGCTGCCAGCTGGATCATGACTTGGTGACAGAAAGAGTGCACGTGGTGAAGACCAGGGTCTCAGCACCCCAGTGACAGGGACACCACCATGGAGATACCTTTCCCCAGGGTTTGGAGCTGGGGGAGCAGGGCCCAATTGGGAATATAGGGAGGGCTGGAACTGAGGACCACCCTGGTCCCCAGCTCCTCTAGAGGCTCCAGTGGGATGTACTTGCCCTCCACCATAAGCCCCCTCTCCACCATCTTTCGTGCAGCAGCCTCTGAGGGAAGGAAAGACCCCCTTGCCATGGAAGTGGGAAGTTGCCATGATCTTGGGGGCCCCCACTACCCAAGCCAGGGCCTGCACCCAGATCTCAAAGTGGAGGTTCTCCCGCCTGGGCAGTTGGCACTTCACCCCACGCCTGCGGGTGAGTGCTGGAAAGGGGGCCCCACTGCCCAAGCTGGAAGGGCCGGAGGTGGAGGGTCCAGGCCCCCCAGCTTTGGATCTCCCTGAAGCTGCCTGTGCATAGCTGCCATTCCCCCCACAGGGGGCCATGTTGGTGGGGCCTGATCTAGGGCCAGGGACAGGCTGAGTGGGTGTGCTGGCTGGTGTAGTGCACCTGGTCCCCTCAGGCGCTGGTGGTCTAAGCTTCAGGGCAGGGCCCTTGCCCTTCCCACCCCCAGCTGTGAAGGAGGCTGAAGAGGAGCCCTCCCCACTTCCCTTGCCCCCCAATGATGGGGGTAGGGGCTTGGGAACCCCTCCAGGTGACTCCCTGGCCCTGTTGGCTCCCTACCAGAGTCCCATCTGCCCCTGCAACAGAGATTACAGGCTTCTCCACCCCTGGAGGAGGTTGGTTGGACTGCCTCTGGGATGCAGGCTTCAGGGGCATGCATCCCCTTGGGGGCTTGGCTGGGATCCACCCCCATAGCGGGGGCTGTAGGATGCTCTGTGGGGCATCTTCTCCCCTCCTACGACAGGTTCCTGCCCTGCCATTGTTTCACGTGAGGGCAGGAAAGACAATAAAGAAAAATAAAATATCCCGCAGAGCTGGTGAATCTAGTAGGGGCAGGCTGGGGTTGTGGGGCAGAAAGGGGATATGGAAAAAGGGGGCTGAAGCTCACTGAGCCACAGCCCCACAGGAAAAAAAGAACTGAGAGGCCTATGTTTTGAGAAGCGGGGGGAAGGGGGAAAACACAGACACACACAAGTGCTGGGGAAACTCGAGCTGGCTTACTCAGCCACACCACAAACACCGGGTCAGAGGGAGTGGACCATGGGACTTGCCACACAAAGGCAAAAAACACAGAGGGAAGGCTGCTGAGGCAAGTGTAAAAGATGGCTGGAGCAGTGGAGGGGCTTTGTTTGTGGAAGATCTGTCCAGAAGCTGTTCAGGCCAGCAGCAGAGCAGTAGGCAGGAAGACAAATCAGGATCAGATGCAGAGAGGTAGCTGTGGGGGAAGGTAGGAGCAGTCAGTCAGTTAGGAAGTGATCCAGTGTACTTTGTTGTAGACCAAACTGTGCCACTTGGGGCAAAATAACTCTGCTTAGCTCCTCACTAGAAGACCTGTATTCTGCATCCAGCTCACCAACTCATTTGAGTTTGATCCCCTTGCTAGACAGTTGGACACCGTGCGATTCCATGAAAAAGCTAAAAAGCATTTGGATCCCAGAAAAATTACAGAAACCTTAGGGTTTGCAATAGATGCTTCCCATCCTGAGCAGTATTCTCATAAAGATGGTTATTGTGTTGAGGTTGGTCTGATACAGAACCAAAGGAACACTTCTAGGTACAGTACAATACAAAACTAGAATCCCCCTTTTTTTTTTTTTAAAGGCTTGACCAATTGTCCTGGTATTCCTTTGCACGAAAGGCACTATATCTCTGTAACATCATTACTCATGTGTGAACTGACTGCACATTTATAATTCTCCAAACTACTGGATTTCATCTACAGCAACTGCAGCAATGCTCATTGTTCCCATTCTTCCTGAACTTACAAATCTCCTAGGGGCACTGTAAGAGAGAGCTTGCTAGAATAACTAACAAATGTGCCAAACATTACTATAGCAACTAAAGAAAAATAAAAGCTCAATATACCTTTAAAGCCATATTTCCTATTTCATTTATCATTCTTACTTCATCTTTTTTGTAATTAAACTGTACTCCTTTGCAATCATAAAGCAGTGGACATATTAGAAATAAGGATACATTATTTGGAGTGACTTAATTGTGTTCTTTTCCCCTGAGACTCTCCTTGCATGTTCAATGAAACACTGGCTCCCTTGCAGGACTTTCAATGTCAATACAGAAAATTAAACCTTTCTGGCCCAAAGTGAATTGGGAAGGAGAGGGAAGTAGCATGACAGAAAGTATAATGCAAAATGTCTTTGAAAGTAAACCCAGTGATTTGTTTCAGAAGTTTTCACTTTTGTTTCTTACTGTAGTTCTTGTGCCCTTGCAAGTGAACTTGAATTCTGAATTTGCAGTTGATCTCTCTGATACACAAAAAGCCCAGAGCACTAGTGAGCATTTTTGTAGCTTCATTCCACAACAATGGAGGATTTTGCATGTTAATTTATTAAGTATTATTTTTTAAAGTGGGTGTAGCAAGAAGGGTGGGAATGAGAGGCAAGAGACTGTTGGAAGTAGTTTTCTTGAAACTGTTCAGAATCCCTCTGCGGGTCCTATTCCTGGGTTGGGAGTGGGAGGGAGCATTTACTGTTGAAGGGATGGAGTAGTAGTTAGCTTTCTCTCCCCTCCCTTCTCCAGGACAGTAGAGCAGAGAGAAAAGGAGATTAGGGAGAGGTAATTACTTTCAGCCAGTTCTCCTGCAAAAAGACTCCTCAGGGTCTCTCGAGCTTCATCTTACTATTTTACTGTAGTCCCGGTGCCTCTGCCTCTCTCTGTCCCCACCAGAAGTACAATGACTCGCTCATTTACAGAACCATCTTCTCCCACTCTTCCTATTAGGCATCCTCAGGGACAGCTGGTAGTTGTGGGTCTACTGGCTGCTTGAGTCCCACTGCCACTCCTCACAGACCACGACCATGTTTCTTCCCCAGCCACTCACAGTTGTGATCTCCTTTGCCATCCCTAGCCCTGACTGCACTAAACCAACCAACCCTTCATTCCCACAGTCTTTCGTGCAATACTACAGGTCCATCAGCTTCCTCTGCTACCTTGGAGCTGGAAGCTGACCACCATGTTGGAGCCCACTGTAGACATAAACAGACAGTAGCTTTTTACTATACTTTCTGAGCTGCAATGTACTATGCAACCCAGAAAAACACCATCAGCCTGTCCTTCTGCACAGAATTTCAGCATTGCTTGTCCCATTGTCTGTGAAGTCAGGTAATATTTTTAAATGGATGTCATGCCCCTTTTTAAATAGATGTCATGTTAGGTGTGTGATGAATGCACAGTATAAGGCCTGGTTGCCGGTTCATGGATAGTCATGCATAGATATTTTTCCCAAATTAATTTTACTAATACAGCGTCAAGTGTTTATTTATAGTTATGCTCAGCATCACCATTTTTCTATTTTTATGAACCAGGGTTTGGGATATAAATATAATCTTGTAATGTGACTCATCAAGGTCACGATGGTTAAGTGTCAGAAGCGTCACAGCAAAGCCATGACATTTCTATTTCTATTCATACTATTGAGGCTGAGGGCTGGCTTTCCCTGTATGCCTGGAGGTAGCTTCAGTGCTGACTGCCCGTAGATTTTGCAGCAGATGGTGCCAGTGGAGTGAGTCATGTGTCTGGGTAAGACCATTTCTTTCAGGTACCAATGTTCATGTCTCAGAGATCTGTCCTTCATCCTAAAAACCTTTTCACCATTATTTCTCCCACATTCCAGTAACATAGCTTTCAATCCATGCGATTAGTGCCTTGTAGGGGTTTCTTTGTCTCAGTGAGATCAAATGGGGAGCAACAAGGAAACTATCTTTAGTGTACAAACCAAAAGGCAGAACTGAATGCTCCTCAAGTATAACAGCAGGCAGCAACAGGAGACAAACACAAATGGGAATAGCCCCATCTACTGACAAGAGTGCACACAGGGAACATCAGTACATAACATGGTTCCTTCAAAGGTAGCATACTTCTTTAAATATTTGGGCCAGATGGTGACTCACGTAGGACAGCTCATTTCAGGGGCTGAAGTTATCTCACTGGAGATGGCAGCAGGTTTGCTGCAGCTCTTCTTTGACAGATAGAGGAATTCAGAGGTCTAGAACAATAGCTGATGGACTCATAAGAACCAGTCCTGCTGGCAGGATGTCATCTTCTAGATCTGTACATGGGTACAAAAAAGGTGGATCATGACAGATTTACCAATGCTTCTAGGACATTATGTTTTACAAGATAATCAATCTCTGCATCAGCCTTTGAACAGAGAGTGAATATAATACAATGAGGCTTCATTTGAATTGGTGCCAGTTGGCTCCAACATAAATGAAACAGATGGGCCTTTGTATGCACCCAGTCTTTCTTCAAAAACTGAAGTTCTTTAGATCTTCATTAGAATGGTGTCCTACAATGTTGTCTACTCCTGCTAAATTGATGCATAATGACTTCAACCGTTCTCTACCTGTCAAACTTGTCTGCTTCCCTATGGCAACTCTGAGGCAGAGAACCCTTCAGTTCTTTCAATAATGGATGTTGACACAGCATTTTCCTTTTAAGTGAACTGTTTGTTTCTTGTCATTGATAAAGTTTGCTTTGCATAGAACAAAAGGGGGAGGATTTGGGGGCTATAGCAAATCATGTGTCACTTCCGAAATTAAGGAAAACTCAGATCCCAAGTCCACCTCCATGACACACAGCACTTTCAAGGATTTGGGGGCTATAGCAAATCATGTGTCACTTCCGAAATTAAGGAAAACTCAGATCCCAAGTCCACCTCCATGACACACAGCACTTTCAAGCATCACTATAATGTAGGTCTTCTTTTGGAGGGACAGTTGCCACATCAGTGACAAACCCAGTAGTATGGACATCTGTGAGCGTTCATTTCATTCAGAGCAGCAACAGTATTTGTGGCAGTCAGAGGCATACCCTGCTTAGTTGACTTTTTTCGGGACAGTTTGAACTTCTTACAACAAACATGTTAGAAGTGACACTTGCACTTGTAATGATGGTGTTCTGCGTCACAGAAATAATGTGTTGTATTTGTGACTCTCACTACAGCTATAGCTATTCTCAGGAATGAAGAATTTATTTTTGGGGGGAACTGGTTGTGGTTTGGGAACTTTAGAGAATTCTTTGGATCGCACTTGGTGAATCTCAGTTGACATATTTTTCGTGGAAAATGCTTGAGTCTTCGTTGACTGGAGAGTTGCAGCCTTATAAACAAGTGCTTCCTCTTGAGCAATGGTGAATATTAAGTTGTTTTTTTCATGAGAAGTCTGCTGTAGGGCTTCATTTTGAACCCCATGCACAAAAGTTGACAGTTCTCAGAAAAACAACACAACTCAATTACGTGCGCTGCAATCTGGCACCTGATTGTGCTGATGGATGTAGAACCATTTGTGTCAGATGAAGTTGGGATGAACTGAATTATTAGTAGTATGAGGAGTTCATCATTAGGACTTGTCACAGAGATATGAGTGCACAAACAATGTCAAAAGTCTGAGAGCCAATGACAGTCAGTAGTACTGCATGTTTCTCATTAGCCTCAATGATCTGGCTGGCCTCCAGGCAGAAGACAAGCCAGTAGGTGTAGGAGTTTCATGACCTGCCCACATCATACTCATCAAGGTGTGAAGAGGATACCCTGAACACCCTGCAAGTAAGAACGCCCTGATCCGGATTTCCCCCATGATACAGGTCCCCTTCAGGATGAGACAATGGGAGCATCCTGCTCACTGGGATCCTGCCCACATGGTCATTTGTGCGTTGTACAGGGATTTGTTTGTCCTAATGCGATCAGATAGGAAGCAACAGGACAAACATCTTTATTGCCCAAAAATGGGGTTGGGGGAAAAGAGAGTAGTTCCAAGAGTGAGGGTGAGGAAGAGGAGGCAGCGGTCTTACTCATGTCAGGAACTGATCTGTCTGTCTATCCCAGCTGTTGTTCTTAAAGTGGCAGCAGCCAGGGCTGTTTTGAAGCCCCTAACGTGGCAATACTTCCAGGGCACAGACTCTGGGGGGTCAGAGCAATTCTGACACCCTTCCTAACTTGCCACCCAAAAAGTTGCTCACTTGCTCACTACTAGTATGCTAATACAAAAAAAAAGTTTAACTGAATGTTCCTTGAGCAAAACAGCAGATAGCAGCAGGGGAGAAACATGAAACAAAATATGCCCAGTTACTGGCAGGAGTGTGCACAGGCATGTGCACACCCTCACAACACCCAGTATATAACAGTGCCACCTTCTGGAGAGCTGCGTAATATATACAAAAATATCTCAGTTATGGTGCTTTTTGTACTGTGCTTTAGCCAAGAGGTGGAGCTCAACCAATGAATTTAACAGCATATTTGACTGGGCATTAACTGGATTCCTCAAATAGAAACTCTCTCTGGTTAGTTGAAAGATTCAGAACAGGCCCAGAGGG
Source organism: Crocodylus porosus (assembly GCF_001723895.1). NCBI lineage: Eukaryota > Metazoa > Chordata > Crocodylia > Crocodylidae > Crocodylus > Crocodylus porosus. The sequence continues at coordinate 76,090,883 of NW_017728918.1, forward strand.
TATTTTCTCTTTCAATCTCAGTCTCACTCTCAGTGAGCTTCTGCCATACATAACCAAGTATAAAGCTCTGTTACCTTAAGCTACTGGGTCCCACCATCACCCTCACTTTAACCTGTTCCCTGTTGTAAAGCACGTTAACTCATTACTTACCACATTTCAGGGGACTGAGTGTTCAATGCCAGTTCGTTGGTTTCCCAGGTGTTTTACAAATTTGAAATACATCCATCAAGTTCCAACAAAAAGCCACTATTAATTTTTCTGCTCTAAATACGTAGACACCTGTATAGTGCCCTTGAATGTATTTAAGTCTTCTTGCCACATCTTTCTCCCATTGTCTGCTCTACTGTGAGTAGTTCCCTTCTTTAAATACAGCTCCATTTCATCTCAGTAAATGAAGTCCATGGCCAAGCAACACAGGAGTTATCCTTAAAACAATGAGAACTTGCATGTAGTGCTAAACAACACAGAAATTGCATTGACAGTTTTCAGATGAGTATGACCAATACGAGAGCTTCCATGATTCTCACCTGGGTCTCTTAATTTGCTGGCAATTCCTGGTAGAGTCAGAATAGCCGGGTGAACCAACCTGTATAACAAAAAACAAAGTCTAGAAATCTTAGAATAAACTGACCTACATATTCATTCTTGGTTCCTGACACTAGATCTTAGCAGGGACAGTCCAATGATGTAAGTTCCATGTGGATATTTGGAACAACAAGGACATTTCCCTATTTTTGTGAAAATAAGGGGTTCTATAAAATATATTATTTCTAATACATTTTATGTTGTTTCTGGTTTTGGTTTGGTTTGTTTCTTGTAGAGGGGAGAAGTTTGCCTTTATTTCAGGAGCTCCTTTAACAACTTTAATAACTCCATATTTTCATCATAAATTCAGCCTCGGTCCTAGAGCTGGCCTGCCAATTTTCAAGCAGATCAGACTGTGTGATTTTAAAAGAGTTTTTGATATGCATCTCAAAAAAAATGCTCTTGCATATTTGCTGAGGCAGAACCTAGTTTATCTGTTTTGTTTTAATGTCAACCTTTTATCTGCAGAGTTGCTAATATCTTTGAATAGTTAATAGATGAATCTTTGAACAACATGATTTATTCAGTAGAATCAAAATCAGTAACCAAGACCTAAATTTATTATAGTTTGTGAGTGTTTCATTATTAATAATCTTCTGACAATTTAGGTGTACAAAATATGGAATGATTTTTTATACTTTCACAAAATATAAGCCTGGTAATTAGAAATGGAATAAAAAAATGCTGAGACACGTTGAATGTCCTTCAGAATTTTTTAATGTGATTTTATACATTATTATGCCAAAGCTAAGTCCCATAATACCGAAGATAATTGTACTATTACACAGGAAAATTCCATGTGTCTTCATACTCTAACAGCCCTTGAAGATTTGCATCAGACGCACGTGTCTAACAGCCAAAAAACCACCGGTTTTCAGAAGCAAAAACTGAGGTGACATCTTCCCCCTCCTCCCAGCAGAACCTAAATTTCCCACAGTGCTCTCCACTGCCACATGCTGTTGTGCTGCCACCGCTGCTGTGCCTTCTTCCTGCCAGAGCTGGAGATAAGGGGGAGAGAGGGATGGTGAGGCTGCCCTCACTACATTTTGCTGCCCTCCCCCACTCAGGCGGCACCTGAGGCTCACGCCTTGATCACCCATCCATCCTTATTTTACTGGGTCTTATACCAGGCTTTCTATATGCAAAGAGCTGCACCCACCAGGATTCTCATGGATTTCAGTGGGGCTGCACATTTGTATTCACAATCCTTTTCAGGATTTATATTCACTTTTCCTTTTTTTCTCTCCATCCATCACATTAAAATATGGGATTTGCCTATGGTGCAAACCAGTAACATAAAAATACATGCTGATGGGAAAGCATGCAAACTCAGTCTTTTCATGCTCCTTGTTTCTGTGCTATATTTCCCTGTATTTTTCCCTTCTTTTCCCTGTCTCCCCACACCATTTGGGATATGATTATGAAAGGAATTTACGAAGACAGTGAAGACAAACATACTAGAAAGGGGGCAGGGAACCAGCATCCCAGAGAAGTGGAGGATCAAACCAGCAAAAGCTTTGAGAAGTGGAGGGAGGAGGTGTTTGTTTAATTTGAACGTACACATAATGAAAGGTCTTCCTTCCTTTAGCTCTAGCACCAGCACTGATGACCTCTAAAGAACTGTCATTAAAGGATGGGTACCGAACAATTCACAAAGCAAAATAAATGGCAATGCTTACTCTTCTTAATTAAAACAAATCAGTCACAGCAACTTAATGTCAAGATTAATGCTACACCAGGCAGGCAGATGTGATCTATTTAAACAGCTTAGCTTTTGCCAAAGAAATTCATTTGGTTCTGCCAGATTTCATCAAAGTCTTTGTTGCATCTGCCATCCTCACACTATGTCCTAGAGACTTTTTTTTTCTTTTTCAAAACATTTTGTTCCAGTGAACATTACAGGATTCTGCAATGCTACAAATGAAATTCCCTTTATCCATGACCCATAGTTAAAGGGCAACTGAAATTTAAGATTTCTCTACACAGTCCTGCCAGTGGGTTCAGCCATCATCTTTATTAAGAGCCATCTGCCTTACCAGCAAAGATTCAGTATTACTGTGCAGTTCTAACAGCTATGGAGAGCACCCTAATGAAGGAAGTATTCTGCACATTATTGGGGTACAAACACAGTGCACTTTCTTACCTGCATGTCCAGGCTTTTCTCACAAAGCTAATTTTATTTATTTCACAATTATGGTTATAATCACCCTGGGTGCATCTACATGTGCAATTAAGGCAAAAAATAAGCTCTGGAACAGTTTGCGCTGGAGTTTATTTCTCATGAGTGCACTGTTTATATGCGTGTCCATGACTACAACATGCTGAGCCATGGTGGAGCAGCCCCAGGCTGGCAACAGGGCTAAGGGGTCAGACCCAGGCTCCAGGTGGTAGTGTTGGGTGGCAGAGGGGCTGGCTGGGGCATGAGGGTGCTACAACGTGGGGCTAGCCAGCAGGCAGCCCCTGCATTGTAGCACCCTTGTGCTTCAGCCAGCCCTGGTCACTGTCTACACATGCATTGCGGTGACATAAATTACTCTGCCATAGGATATTATCTGTCCTGGACAGTACTACCTTGTGGCAGAGTAAATTAATTTGCTGTACCCTAATGTGGGCATAGGTATAGATGGTGACGCTTTACTCCAGAGCTAATTGGTTAACTCCATAGTAAAGCGCATGCATAGATGCACCCCATAAGACATATTATAACATCATCCTATGTGAGAAAGAATTTCACTAGTAAAGCTCAAATGAAATGTTAGTGTCTGCTCTGGAATCTTAGTAGGGGTAAGCTGAGATTCTGTGGAAGGCAATGGACAGGCAAGTGCACCTGGTGATCTTACAAAACTTTTGCATAGTCCTTTGTCAAGATTGTTGTCTAGGTATGCATTGTATAGGTTGTAATAAGGCCTTTTCTAGTAGAATAATGAACAATTAAAAGCATTTTTCCTCATAGCAGCCCTGTGAGATAGGTAAGAATAATTAACCCCATCATGTAGATGGGAAATTGAAGCTTTTTAAAAGGTATTTCAGGGTACCTATAGATATGCAGTGAGGCTGTTCCGATGCTCTGCAATTACAGGACGTCAGAGCAGACTTGATTAATCGAATCTACTGGAGTGTGGTAATTACCATGCTCTAGCAGACTCCAGTGTCACACATATCAGCATCCCTACAGTGAAAAATGGCAGTGGGGGTGCTTTAACTAAAGAACAACCTTTAGTTAAAGTGCCTCTGCCGCCATTTTTCACCACAGGGACAGTGATACAAGTGATGCTATTAAAGTGCCCCCTTTTGACCCCCCAACTCCCAGAGCATGTGTATAAACACCCTCAGGGTCTAAAGTTGCAGAAAGTCACTTTGTCAAATTTTCACAATTGCCCAGGTTACTGCACCCCCTTTGAAGTCCCTAGGAATTAGCTGTCAAGGGGCTCATCTACATAAGACACTACTGTGCAGTGGTTACTGCGCATTTACTTAGTACTTGTATTAGCAAATACTAAATAAATGTGCCATAACTGGAGTTACTGCACAGTAATGCCAGCAAATCTCTTTTAAGTGACGCTACTGCACAGTAGTTTATTAGCATTTTCCATGCTGTAACACGCTACTGCACAGTACTATTAGGCTACTGTGCAGTCAGTATCTCGTGTAGATGGGCCCAACATGCTTTTGACGATTCCTCTAGGTGTCCAACTGCATGTTCTAGTGCATAATAATAAACAGACCTAAATGAACTGCCTGTGATCACACAGGGACCTTGGATTATAGAATAACCCCTGGTCCCTCAAGTCCTGGATTTACAATCTAATCCAGGACCATCATTCCTTCCTCTGTAGAGAGCATCTTCACTACAACAAATAATATCTGTAACAAGCAAGGATGCAGCTGCCGTGGTGCTACTCCACAGGTTTAGGCACAGCTCTGATATCATTACGACAATATCACAGAAACCTCTGCAGAGGAGGTTTTCATAATACGATTGTAAAAATGCCATAGCTGTTTGAACTGGGACTGAGATTTTTGTAGCTATCTGAAGGATATGGATGCCCAGCACCCGTTAATCCCTTAAACTGCTTTAAAAATCTTAGTCTAGAATGTTTGTTGTTACTCCCATCAAAGCATCTGAATCATTGCTGGTAGCTATTGTTATACAGATATAAATTTTTTTAGGGCTTTTGTGTCTTACTACTTTGATCTTTTATGGCCATCTACATAGAAAAAAGTCATGAGACATATATCAAATTCAAGTAGAAGGGGGGAATATAGTCTACAAATACCAAGACGCATAAAGATTTAAATGACCTCTTTGGTTTGGAATGTGATTGATAAAACAGAATGAAATATCAAAGGATATTTACAAAAGGTTTTAATACATTTGAGTCTAAATAAATCCACTCTCACAGCTCACAGCCAAAGGGATGCCAAAGGGATATACAGACACGAAGACATGCGCTAAGCCTCTGTTTGAAAATGGCATTGGATTATTTTTTACTAGAAATGTGACTCCTGTGGGTTAGAGCTGTTAGACTATGTAGTTTCCTCGATAGCTGTTAGACTATGTAGGTTCCTCCAAAACAATGCCTCTATCTTGTGCCTACAAAAGAAATGACAGATAAATACTGTTTTCTTCACCTCTAAAAAGTCTTTTAATTCATCAGCCAAATGCTCTTGATGAGATACAAATCCCAGCTGAATCACTACCTAATTATCATCCTAGCTTTCTAAAAGCTTCAGGCCAGAAGGTTGAATTTTATACTGATACATGGAATCAACACCAGTTGAAAGCCAATACACACTGACCCATGTATCTAAGAAGAATTTGTCTCATTTTACACATGACTACACCCATACATAACAACCTGGACACACAGAATTTTTACCTAGTCTAACTTACAATTATCACTATTGACTTTCCATAACATTCTTATCACAGTACCCTTCTCTTGCTTCTAGTCCTAATATGTGCCCTACCTCTTTAACTCTGGTGATTAAGGGCCTGATACAAAGCCCACTGAAATAAATTAGGAGCATTCTATTGATCCTCCCATTGGGAGCCCCAGCTGTGACTCTTTTAGTGCTAAGAACTACAGACTCAGTCTGCTAGATCCCTTTGTCTGTTTCATTCACCATTTTCAACCATGCCCCAATCAAGTATCTAGCTATTTAAGTTGTTGTTACAACGTTTGTATTTACACACTGAGAATAAGTTAAAAGCACAAAGTTTTCTCTAAAGTTTACTTAATAGATCAAGAATATGTAAAACAGCAGGTAGATAGGCAGCAAAGGGAAAATGAGTGAAGAACCTGAAAACAATATCTTAACTTTAGTTTCCCTTGTTGCAATATAAACCCATTACTTCTTGTGCTCTCCCCTGTAAATGCAGAGCACAATCAATTTGTGGCGGGGTTCAGAGTGATTAATGAATTCTTTCCCTGGGGACCCGCCTGCCATGCCTTGATTTGATGGAAAAATGAGAAAGTAAATTCCCCAATGAGATGTAAGTTAGTCAATCACCCCACACAGAAAATAAAAGTGAGTTGGTTTATTGTGATGCTCCCCATGAATTTCTAGCTGCAGCTAGATAACCGACCAGCCAACATTCATGCTCCCTCCTCATTCCTTCAGGCTCCCTGCCTGTAGGTTGGCTCCTTAATAACTTTCTTTTTTCCACTGGTCAGCCCGATTTCCCTGCTCCAGGAATCATCCTGACTGGTGACCTCTATGAAGGTAAGTACCTCTTCTCTTCTCACCTCTTTATGAGTGGGACTCACCATGGTTATGTCCTCACCCACTGAACCTGACTCAGGTGTTTTTCCACTTGGCAGTTTCTCCACCATCTCTGTTCTCTGTGCTGGCTTCCCTTGTCATTCCTCTGTCTCTTGTGGTGACCCAGAGGGCAATGAACTGCTCCCCTCCTAGTCCTTTTATTCATCACCAGCCGCCAGGTTAGTCATGAAGTTCTAATAATTTCCCAGTGTGCTACCATCTCAGCTGCACCTTGTGAGTAATTGCCCTTGCCTTGTTTTTACCCGTGTTCTTTACTGCTCATCTGCTGAGCCCCTTCAACCACCCCTTAGGAACAGGGTTAATCTTCACCCTGTTACATGATCATTAAGTTAATAATGCTGGGTGTGATTGACCCAGGACAGAGAGATGGCTACCCCCCCAGTAAATACTTCCTCCCAATTTGACATTAAGCCATTGGTAACTAGTCTTTCAACACCATTATCCAACCACTTACACATTTCCTTATCTAAACCATATTTCTTTAATTTAAAAGAATGTTGAGGGAGTTAGGATCAAAAAACTTACAAAAGTATGAGCATTCCTATAGTGAAACCATTCATGTGCTCTCACTGTTTCAGAACTCACCTGTTTCAGTGGGTACCAGGGGACGTATCCCATGCTTCAGTGTATTGAAATGTTCCCAGGAATGCATAACAATTGCTGGACAATGTTAGTCCCTTTCTGAGAATTAGAAGGAGGACATGGGAGGAATATCAAGAACAGAGTAATTTTGCCTGCATTGTATCCTCACTGCAATGTGTCAGGTTCCAGTCAAAGATAAAGTACAGTTCAGCTTTTAACCAGCTGAGCAAGCAAGCACATGTTTAAAATCCAAATGATCATGCAGTTTGGGGGATTTGTGCGTGGGGTAGAGTGTGGGCAATAATTCATATAAGACTACAGTATACCCAGGCTCTTCAGTTTTAGACATATGGGCACATTTTAGTACAAAACAGCTTCACAAAATGCTCCACCAGAGTCACATTTTCAGTCTGTGTGGTCTTTATGTACAGACCTCCACAAGGTGTTTCCCAGGAAAAAAAATGCAAGGGCTGAGAGAGTGAGAGAGTAATAGAGGCACAAAGTTTGTGAAGCAGTGGCCTTTGTTGCTATGTCATTTGTATATTTTGTCAACAAAATATGCTAAGAAAATACCTTATTTCTAGAACTGTGTGAACCTTCGGGTGGTGATTCAATTCAGAGGAGATTTGGCCTGATTCGGTGACCCAATCTCTGAATCCGAATTGAATCAGGGGACCAGTTTAAAGGTCCTAATTAATTCAAAGCTCTCCAAATCTTTGGCAAAGATTCAGAGAGCTTTGGTGATTCAGACAGGTGCTGGTGGCTGCAGCAGGGAGCTGCAGCCACTCTGAGCTGGTAAGTACTAGGGGCAGAGGAGAGGGGAAGGGGACTCCTACCAGGCCCTGACCCCCACCGCTCCCCCAGCCCCCCCCATGGCTGCCCCTGCCCGCCCCAACTCGGTCCTTTAAAAAAAAGCTCCAGTGCTCACCAGGTGCTGCCAGGCGGGGGGCAATCCTCACTGCCCCACATTATGTGAGGGGCTCTGCATGAGCCTCCTTGCTCCCCCAGACCCCCATGGCTGCCCCGCCTGCTGGGGGTCCATCCCTTTAAGAAAAAAAAAAAAAAGCAGAGAAAAGCCCCAGGACTCACTGCTCCTGGTGCAGCCTCAGGGCATTGGGGGCTCATGCAGAGCCTCCCATGCAGTGGGGGGCAGTGGGAGGAAGCAGGGATTGCTCCCCCACTCAGCAGCACCTGCTAAGCTGGGGGCTTCCCCCCGAGTGCTGGGAGCTGGGGTAGGCAGGGCAGCCATTACTGGGCTGGGAGAGGGGCAGGGGATGGGCCTGGCTTGGCTGATTTGGAGATTCGGCCGAATTGAATCAGGACAGTGATTCAAATCACCAAATCAAATCACTGTCCCCTGAATCGGTGAATCCGAATCTGAAGTGAATACTAGCTGCTTCACACAAGCCTACTAATTTCACATCAGCTATTCTCTGCTCCAAATGGGGAAATGACCTGGGGATCCATATCTGTTATAAAACAACTAAGGAAGAGGCAGAGAGATGGATACAAAATGGGACAAACTAAGACATATGAATCTTCTGTCATTCCTGAGTAAAAACACTACTGACTTACAATGTTTTTATCTGACACTTACATTTGAGATGGGTTAATTTAGTGTTTTTCATTTAAGAGTTTGGTGTGTTTTAATAGCAAGCTAGTCATAGTTTCATAGTTGGTAGGGCTGGAAGGGACCTGAGCAGATCATCAAGTCTGACACCCTGCCATGGGCAGGAAAGAATGCTGGGGTCAAAAGACCCGCAGCTAGGTGTCTATCTAGCCTCCTTTTGAAGAGCCCTAGGGTAGGGGCCAGCACGACTTCCCTTGGAAGTTGGTTCCAGCTGCCCTGACTGTGAAGTAATGCCTCCTGATATCTAGCCTGAATCTACTCTTCATCAGCTTATGGCTGTTATTCCTCATTACTCCCAGTAGTGCTCGGGGGAACAGGGACTCTCCCCTTGCCTGCTGGTCCCCCTTGGTCAGTTTGTAGATGGCCACCAGATCCTCTATCAGCCTTCTCTTGTGGAGGCTGAACAGGTTCAGGTCCTGTAGCCTCTCCTCATAGGGCCTGCCTTGCTGCCCCCTGATCATAGTAGTGGCCCTCCTCTGGACCCTCTCAGTGCTGTCCACATCCCTCTTGAAGTGCAGTGCCCAGAACTGGACACAGTACTCTAGCTGCGGCCTGACCAATGTCTCATAGAAGGGAAGGATCACCTCCTTAGACCTGCTCGTGATGCATCTATGGATGCATGACAAGGTGCGTCCTGACCGCATCCTCACATTGTCATCCCATATTCAACTTGGAGTCAATAATGACTCCAAGATCCTTTTCTGCCTCCATGCTGATGAGAAGGGAGTTCCACAGCCTGTAGGTATGCTGCTGGTTCTTCCTCCTCAGGTACTATACCTTGCATTTGTCAGTATTGAAACCTATCCTGTTCTCATCCGCCCACCCCTGTAACCTGCCCAGATCTGATTGTAGCTTGTCCCTCTCCTCTAGTGTGCCCACTTCTCCCCACATCTTAGTGTCGTCTGCAAATTTGAACAGGTGCTTTTCACGCCCTCTTCCAAGTCACTGATGAAGAGGTTGAACAGTGCAGGACACCATGAACACAACCTTAACTAGCAAGAAATACTAATCTCAAAATAAATTATTTTGAAGAGTGGGTCTTTTTGGACTATTGCTGTGACTTCTTTGGTTGTTGATGCTTCTGAAAATTTAGATCTGAAATGATATTTTCTTCCCTCAAAAAAGTTTTGGCTTCACAGAGTGAGGATTAATTTAAAAAGCTCCATGAACAATGACAGTTGATCTTTCTTTAGAATAAGAATTTTTTGCACAAGTTCCCCCACAAGGGATTGTATGCACACAGTGCATACTGCAGCTAAAACTAAAAATAATTCAGTGAATAAAACTGTTGAAGGTGGATACGATTTATCAGACCATTCTACTTCTCGCGCCTCTGCCATGTGACCCAGGATACTGCTCAAGCACTTTTCATTAGGCTAGATAATACTGTTGCTTTCCATTTTCAAGTTAGAGATCTGAGTCTCCCTGTGCCATTTTTTAACTAGGATATTACCCTTTAGGATTTTTGTTTTGTCCTCTAGCTAAGAAGTCTTACATATGATTGGTAATAAAGCATTCGACTTGTCAGAAACATTTCAGCCTGAAAAATACCCAGGAAATGAATAGAATACCTGTCTCATATTTGCCATTAAAGCAGTAGTGCTACTAAGTAGCTTGACTTGTGGTCTCAGCAGTGAGTTGTCCTATAAATCTTGAGAGTAGGGCAGTTCAGCAGCTGGATGAGCCTTTTGGTGGTTGGCTGGATAATTAAATGAAAAATAGTTCTTCCACAGAAAACTGCTACATGTTTTGAATTTTGGGGTGAGTTGGCTTTCACTGACTGCTGGCACTTTGTCCTAGCCAGTCAGGAGAGTATCTTGGGGTGCTTGTACACATGATGCCCAGGCAACGTACACATGACGAAAATTTCCTTATGTGTGGCTTAATGGCATCACACTTTACACGTATGTGAATTTTTGGCAATTTCAAAGAGATTGCATCGTCACAAACTAATCTCCATCCCAATGTAATTTAGTTTGCAACAACACAATTTGGAATGGTGCAGCCATTAATCTGTCATGTGTACATGGCAAATCACTGAATGATGTGTAGGGAACCCCTTTGTCCATCAGGTGTCACTACAGTTTTCAGGTATGTGTGTATAATGGAAGTTTTAGGACACACGTAGCTGCAGAGTTTGACATGAATCAATCTTCTACTGACCTCTTGTTATTATTTTAGAAATCAAAGACACTGATCTGTCATTATCACCTATTTCACTTGGTGTGGTAGGCATCCAAAGGGCCCCAGAGTGTGTTGAGCCTGCTACAGTGTAATGGCATAATCAGAGCTAAAGGACCTAGCAGGGCTAAAACATGCCCAGAAAGCATGCCCATAAGTTACAAAAAGTTGCCATGGGTGCAAACAAAGTATCTCTCCTTGGCTTGACGCAGCCTAGTGCCAAAATGTCAGATGAACCCTGCAGACTGGTGCCAAAAGTTGTAACAGTTGCAGAGCATGTTTGCTATCCAAATTTTGACCAGACACAACACGGTGGGAGAATGGTGAACTTCCCTTGGTCAAGTCACCTCAAGACCTATAAATTGAGTGCGCAGCTCCCTAGGGTACCCTTTTTTGATCCAAGATGTCTGACATTCAGGGGAGAATGAAGACGACTGGAGAACACAGGTCTAGGTCCAACTGGACCTTTGCTGAAACAAAGATCCTGGTGCAGGTGCTGGGGGACCCCAAGGTCATGTGCCAGTTCATCCGAGCCCGCATGCCAACTGGCATATCTACCTTGATGTTGCGAGGAGAATGGGCAAGTGGGGGCATAACAGGATGGCATTCCAGTGCTGGGTCAAAGCAAAGATTTTGCAGGCTGCCTTCTGCAGGGTTGCCACCAGAGCACAGCACTAGGGCCACTCCACTGCGTGACATGGCCCATTACAAATACATCCAGCTCTACAGAGGTGCCAATGAAGGGTAGCATCTTCTCATGCCCTGTTATACCAGTCGTAGAATCATAGCATCATAGAAGTAGGGTCGGAAGGGACCTTGTAGATCTTCAAGCCCGACCCCCTGCCTGGACGGGAGAAAAAGACTGGACTCAAATGAGTCCAGCCAAGTAGTCATTCAAGCCTCTTCTTAAAGATCCCCAGGGTAGGAGCCAGCACCACTTCCCTAGGAAGTTGGTTCCAGCTCCTAGCCGCGCTAACTGTGAAGTAGTTCTTGCGGGTGTCTAATCTAAATCTACTCTCTAATAACTTGTGTCCATTGTTCCTTGTCATGCCAGGGGGCGCTAGGGGAAACAGCATCTCCCCTAAACCCTTCTGGTCCCCCCTAGTGAGTTTACAGACAGTCACCATGTCCCCCCTCGGCCTTCTCTTGTGAAGGC
>NW_017728918.1:76105283-76108281 GCF_001723895.1 Crocodylus porosus
TAGCTTTCCTGACAGCCCCCCTACAGGCCCGAGCAGAGGAGGTATACTCCTCTTTGGAGATAGCACCCCCCTTCCACTGGGCGTATGCCGCCTTTTTGGCAAGGGGGCATTCCCGGATGCCCTTCATGAGCCAGGGGGGCTTCTGGGAACTCTTGCCCCCCTTGCTTCTTGTTGGGATGGTCTCCCCCTGGGCCCTGAGTATCGTTTCCTTAAGGAATGACCACTTGCCCTGGACACTGAGTTCCCCTGCCCTCAAGGACCCCAGCACCTCCCCCACTAGTCTCCACAACTTGTTGAAGTTTGCCTTCCTGAAGTCTAGGGCTACCGTCTTGCTGCAGGCCCTTGACACCCTGCGCTGGATGGTGAATTCCAGCAAGCGATGATCGCTATCACCCAGGTGATCAAGAACCTGGAGGCCCCTTACCAGGTCATCACCTGTGGCCAGGACCAGGTCCAACAAGGCGTTACCTCTGGTGGGACTGTGCACCTCCTGGATTAAGTGGAGGTCCTGTATCTCAGCTAGGAACCTCCTGGAACGGTCCGTCTTGGCTGACTGTTCCTCCCAGCAGATGCCTGGGTAATTAAAATCACCCATGACAACTACATCCCTTGCCCTAAGTGCCTCTGCAAGTTGGCCCGAAAATTCCTGGTCCAGCTCCTCCCCTTCGTTGGGGGGTCTGTAGTAGACCCCCACTGTCAAATTGCTCTCCCCACGGTCCCCTTGAATCTTCACCCAGAGCACTTCAACCTGCCCTTCCTCTGATCCCATCCTGCTGGCAGAGGATATGTAGTGCTCCTTGACATAGAGCGCCACACCCCCACCTTTCCTTCCTTCTCTATCCCGCCTGTAAAACCTATAGCCCCTATTGCTAACTGCCCAGTCATGGGATGAATCCCACCACGTTTCTGTTAGCCCTATGACATCTGGGTTTGAACTAGCTATTCTGAGGGCAAGTTCCTCCTATTTATTCCTCATACTACAAGCATTGGTATATAGGCATTTAAGGCTTTGCAAGACTGTGTGTGCCACCCCCAGTTTAGGGAGACTGTCTGGACCCCCGTTTCTTACCTTAGCACTCCTTGCCTTTGTCACCTGTCCTGCTCGGATGGTGTCTCCTTGTCTTCCTGTGGTCCCCTCCCCCGGCGAGGCTAGTTTAAAGCTCACCATATGAGATCAGCCAACCTGGAAGAGAAGATATGCTTGCCTTTAGGAGAGAGATGAAGCCCATCCCACCCCAGCAAGTCCCCCGCACAAAAGCATGGGTCATTATCAAGGAACCCAACGCCTGCCTAGCGGCACCAGCTGCATAAGCGCCGGTTGACTATGCCAATGCAGGCCTTGTGTCGCCGTCCCCGCCTACCCACCGGAAGAAGAGAGGAAAATGCCACCTGTGCTCCTGTCTCCTTCAGCTTGTCTCCCAGAGCCTTGAAATCCTTCATAATGTGGTCAGGGTTGCCCCTGGCCGCATTGTTCATACCCACATGGACGACAACCATGGGGTACTGGTCTACAGGTCGGATGTAGGCCGGGATCCTTTCCGTGATGTCCCTGACCTGAGCCCCAGGCATGAAGCAGACCTGTCATGTCCAGGGGTCAGGCCAGCAGATGGGACCTTCCAGTCCTCGTAGGATGGAGTCTCCGATCACCAGGAGCCGGTGTTTCTTCCTCCTGGTGTTCACTCTCTGCCCATTCCCTGTTGTGTGGGGAGTGGCATCGTCCCTACCAGAGGCCATTCCACTGTCCTCCTCCATCACAGCTGCCAGGGCATCAAACCTGTTCCCCAGCTGAACCTGGGGAGCTTCCACTGCCCTAGGCCTAGCAGCTCTGGATTTGGGCACCTTCTTCCACTCCTGTGTTGGATGCCTCTCCTGTGGGGGCTGTACAGTGGGCAACTGGGCCTGCAGAGAATAGAAATAGGCATCAATTTCATCCTCTTCATCCCTGATCCCCCTCAGCCTGCTCACCGCAGCCTGGAGCTCACTGCGGTGAGCAGGAGCTCCACCAGGGCCCTAAGTCATGCCCAGGAGAGACAGGCAAGGAGACCTCCAGGCCCCACCCCACCCTGGGACCCCATGAAGCCCCCTCCACAGACAGTGGGCCACAAGCTGGGCTGGAGAACTGAGAGGAAGCTATGGATCTCAAGGCTGACAGAGTTCTGTGGATTAACCTACAGAGCAACAATCGCAAAGTCTGGGCCCCTGCAAGCAGCTCTGACTGGTGTTAATGCATCATACTGTCAACTTGGGATGATCAGCAGTGGCTCAAAAGCTTCTGCATGAGCAAGGACACATTTTTGCACATTATCACGCTGCTGTTGCCACACACTGAGTGCCAGGACACTGTCATGTGCCACCCCATACCAGAAAAGAGGGTGGCCACAGCCATCATGAAACTGGCCATCCCCACCAGCCTCCATTTCATTGGGAACCAGTTCAGCATGACTCCCTGGATGACTGGGGTGACAGTATGTGAGGTATGCCAGCTGCTGCAGGATGCAGTGGCAAACAGCTTCATCTGCCTCCATAACCCCAGGGAAGTTGCTGAAGGCTTCAAGTCCATGGACCCACTGCATGGGTGCACTGGACAGCACACACATCCCAGTCCTATACCCATCCCATGGAACCTGGTCATTCACCAACAGGAAGGGATTTGCCTTGGTGATCCTCCAGACTGTGGTTGATCACTGAGGGTGGTTCACTAACATTTATACAGGCTGGGCAGGCAGCACTTACAATGCGCATGTCTTTCAAAACTCACAACTCCCTAGCATGATGGAAAAAGGACAATATGCGCCCAGGGTCCCCAGCGCAGTGATCTGTGATGTTGCTGTGCCCCTGCTTATCATAGCAGATGTAGTTTATCCCCTCCTGTGGCGGGTGCAGTAGGGGGCGCTCCTGCGTTGAGCCGCCCACCTCCCTGCGCCCGACCACCTTCCAGACTCTGAATGCCTCCCTAGGGGCGCCTTATGCTTGGCCGACCCCTCTCCTGGAGCACACT
>NW_017728918.1:76108771-76111103 GCF_001723895.1 Crocodylus porosus
GTCAGCCCCAGTTGGCTGTCAGCCAACCAATTCGAAATACGTCACCTGTTACCAGGCAGATTCCAGCTCCCCAGGTAGAAACCCCCCACCCAGGTAATTGATGCAAATCAGGTAGGCAGAGGGAGCAGGTTTCCCCGCTCCCTCAGGAATGCAGCCAGCTCAGGTTACCTAAATAGACAGGCCGAGGGTGCGGTCCCCTGTGTGCTGGGCCTGTCCTAATCAAATGGTTGCAGCTCAGAGATTTTAGTCACAGTGTCACAGGGCAGAGATTTTGGGGAGAAACAAGGTGGCTTTCTGCCACACCTCCTACCTTGGCTCATGAAGCCATATGGAGGACAAATTACTGGGCAGCAAAAGACAGATTCAGCTACTACCTCAACAAATGCCAAATGACTGTTGAGTGCACCTTTAGTCATCTGAAAACACGATAGAGGTCACTGAACTATAGGCTCAAGGTGGAGCCAGAAAAAGATACGGCATTGATTGTGGCAGCCTGTGTGCTCCACAATATTTGTGAGACCAGTGGGGAGGTTTTCAGTGACTCCTGGTCTGTGGAAGAGCAGGAGGCAGCAGCCAGACAGAGATATGGACAGGCAGGGCACAGCGCCCCCTATGATCAGCATGAAATAAATGCTGGTCAGGGAGCAACTGTGCAGAAGTGCTTGGCTGCACTCATTCTGGCTGCTACAGACTGTGATGGTGGTGCTCTGTAGGCCACTGATCGCTCAGCGCTGAACACTAAAGAAATAGTAGATGACAACAACAACTTGGTGTCTTTGAGTTCTGTATTTAATAAAATAATAATAAGAAGTCAGAAGATTGATTCATGTCAGGTAGCTACACCTGATGTCCTAAAACATTCATTACATACAAACACCTGCAAATTGTAGCAACACTTGATGGACAGAGGGGGTCCACTATACAAAAATTGTAGCAAGACCTGATGGACAAAAGGGCTCACTACATATCATTCAGTGACTAGCCATGTACATGTGACAAATTAATGGCTGCTCCATTCCAAGTTCTGTCATTGCAAACTGAACTATATTGGGATGCGGATTAGTTTGTGATGATGCAAACTCATTTAAATTGCCAAAAACTCATGTACATATGAATTCCAATGCCATTAAGTCACACAAAGGGAAATTTTCATCACTTGTCCATTACCTAGGCAACACATGTACAATCACTCCAAAATACTCTCCCAACTGGCTAGCACAGAGTGCCAATACTAGCAAAGCACTAAATAATAACACTTACCATTCAGCAGTTACTGTTGAGTGTTTTTATAAATAAAATTTAAAAATTCATTGCAACACTTCTGTTCGTCTCTGAAGTACATTGTCTCTCATGGGGAGGGGGACAGGCTGCAGTGACAGTGAGAGTGAATCAGGAAGCCAGAAAGGGATGAAGTCTAAAGGCTTTCCTTGGCTCTGTGCATAAGCAATGCCTAGGGGGGCATGCCCCTCCTGACAGGGCCACCACCAATGCTGCCAGTGGCACCTGCAGGAGCTCACCAGCTCTGCCCTTGCTGCCACCAGTGGCACCTACAGGAGCTTACTAGCTCTGCCCCCACTGGCCGCGCCTGCAGGCGCCCCCCTGCCCCACCCCCAACTCGGGAGGCATCAGTTGCCCATGGCTTTATGGTTATGGGGGGTGAAATGCACCAATTACATTAAAATATATTACCTACCACTGGTCACATTAACTCAGTGTTTGCAGTCCCCCCCTTACATATGAACTGCTCGGGCTAGGGCAGAGCCGGGAAATGCTGGGAGGAAGGGGAGAAGCTGGCCCCTCTGCGCGCAGCCCTGCTCCTTCCCTGAGCACTCCCCTCCCACTGAAGGAACGCCCCCCCCCCCCCATATTAAGGGGCTGGGCATTTGTTTCTTCCAGATCCCCCAGCCAGCTGCTGCCTCCCTGTAGCATGGGCTCCCCTGTTCCCTCCTGCTGGCCATCCTGAGTGCAGCCTGGCACACAGGGGTGGTCTTGGCTTGGACCCCTGTCCTCCCTCAGGGGCCTGCTCTGAGCCTGCTCTTCCCTCCCCCACACTAGCCAGCTGCTGAGTCCCTGTAGCAGCTGCCACTTTGCCTCAGCCAGGCTGTGAGGGCAGCGGGGTCCTGGGCCTCCAACCCTCCTCTTGGTCCTGAGGCAAGTCAGCACTGTGGCAGCTGCCCTGTGCCAGATCTGTGCATAAGCAGATGGCAGGCCACCACTGCCACTGCAGTGATGCTTAAAAGCGGTTCATTTCTCTGGAGGCCGCTAAAATCACAGACACACACTCATTACATGGCACAAAAGGTGTATTTGCAAATAGGGTCAGAGCAGAGTC
>NW_017728918.1:76111463-76122903 GCF_001723895.1 Crocodylus porosus
CAGGCTGGACATAAGGAAGAATTTCTTTACTGTCCAAGCCCCCAAGGTCTGGAACAGTCTGCCATCGGAGGTGGTTCAAGCACCCACATTGAACACCTTTAAGAGCAAATTGGATGCTTATCTTGCTGGGATCCTATGATCCCAGCTGACTTCCTGCCCCTTGGGTGGGGGCTGGACTCAGTGATCTTCCAAGGTCCCTTCCAGCCCTAATGTCTATGAAATCTATGAACTCCAAGGTTGGCTTATAGATCCTGCAATTCTGCAGCACCTTATAAGCAAAACATGCAGCATAAAAACTAAATATCATTTAGTATTAATGCTCTCTGTAATTTGTAAACCATACTGAGATATTTTGGAGTGTCACATCATATTTAAGTACATATAATACCTTGTTATATGTCATTTATATAATAGCTAATGGATATGGAAAATTGGGAAGAAAGGTTTAAATGAATAGCCTGCTTACTTAATGGAGAAATATACACATAAAAACCAGACATATCATTACTGACTTACTCATTTTTTGTCTTCTGAGATAACTCCAAGGTGTGATATCTTGTTCATCTCTGCTTTAAAAACCATCTCTATTATTATCACTTACAGATTTAGCAATCTCAGGTAAAATACAGCTGCTGAAATGACATGCTATTCTTAGTTCTAAAAGAGTACAATCCTTGTTATAGCAGGACTCTCATACTGCCACAGTTGCCCTCCCTATTTCTGCTTATCAAATTCATACCCTAACTTGAAACATTAGTTTTCAAGTCTGTCTGCAAGTACCAGATTGGTAGCAGCAACAGCAATAAGGACAATGCAAAAGAACTTTAAGGTCTGAGTCTTCAGCTGGGAATGGGGTGAGACTATTAATAGTCATATGCAATGAATGCTGTGGTACTTCTCTGATTTCCGCACAGTTTTGTACAGTGTTATCATTCCATGATCACTCCATGGCATGTCTTCTTCAAATTGCAGATAAGAAAGGCTCTAAACTCCAAACCAAATACTAAATACAAACACAGAAAGTTCAAAGTCTTAGTGTTTTATCTAGAACAATAGATATATGTCGATATACCAAAACTAACAGAGGTGGCATTGGGTCTGGTCCTCAATTTGCAACCACAGATACCATATTGAAGACATCTCTGACTATAGCACAGAACCATGAGCTTCTCTCAGGCTACCACAGGTCCGGTCCACACAGCCAGTTACATGCTACCCTCCTCTAGGTATGTTCTTCCTTCTAAAGGTTGCAATTCTTGTAAGACACCACAATTGTAAGATAATTCTTACATGATTCTTGTAAGACACCACAAAACAGCAAGAAGCAAACCCAAACAACTGCTTTTTATTTTATTGAGTTAATTTTATTTAAAAAACACCAAACATATCCAGGCAGTGGAAGCCTTCTCATCCTCTGAACAGATTATCATATGCAATGTCAGATATCAAACAAAGGATAAGCACATCAGGTAAAGAGGTTGTTTAAAATGAAACTAGCTAGTGCTCCTTTACTCTTTCCAGTTGATCATTATGATATTTTGTAACTTATATTTAATTAAAACAGAAACAAGAGTAACTAAACTAGCATCTGAGCCCCAGCATATCCTACAATGTAGTGGCATATGCTTATGAATATCTGAATAGATTATCATTGACTGATTAGAGATGTTTCTCTTGCTCTGTTGCAATCCTCCAATGAGCAGTGAGCCTTACTAGAATCAGTGGAGTTCTGCCCATGAGCAAAGGCCTGCCTATCTATTACAAGCCTAGTCTCCAAACAATTAGTGTAACTAGGTTGGGGGGTGGGGTAGGGCACCAGGCCTGGGCACCCAATTGTAGAGGGGGGAGGATTGCAAAAATAGCAGCCACCACCATGACTGCTCTCCTGGGTGTTCCACCACCCCCGGCAGCCTGACTATGGCTGCTGTCCTGTATCCCACTGCCACCACGCAAGATACAGAACTGCCCAGTTATATCTCGGCTTCTGACCCGATTAATTAAGAGCATGGTTTGGGTCTTCATTTTCTACCACTATGAAACTACTGAAGGGTTCTAGTTCTGTCTTCATTTAAATGTCAAATAAGTGAATGCCAAAGATCTCTGCTGTACAAGATTATTGCTAACTCTTTCACTGATCCAAAAACAAAACAAAAAAGTATTTTCTGGCCATTTCTTTTGTATCTTGCGATTCCTTTTACAATTGGTTGCACACACCACAATAAACATAAGTTTTGACTTTCAAAAAAAAATCTGGGTTTTTTTTTCTTCCCCCTCTCTGTATTTGTCCAATTGCCATAATTTCCTGGCAGAAAAAAATGGGGCTATATTTGACTAAGATACTGTTTTCATTACTTGGCTCATTAGGAAGATAAATATAGATCATAAATTCTATACTGTTCTACCCTTCTCTAGTCCATTTTAGTTTCTTATCCACACCTATCACTGTGGTATCTGAATGACATGACAGGACTCTAATCTATCACATGTATTTCATTCTCTATCCTTATTCTTATGGCTTGTTTTTGAGCTTCTGTGGATACAAAAAAGAATAGCTTGTAGCCCTATTAAGTAGTCTCTAATAAGATCCTGGCCTAAATTCATGAAACCCATGCCTAAAAATTGCAATTTAGCATGCTGTCTAAATTAGGCAAAGGCCATGAAATGTTGTGGGTGATTGTGAACCCTTGTCATCCCCTGACGTATGAGTAGGGACCTACATAAATCTCAGTAAGACAAAGGGATTTTTGCAATGTCACAGTGCAGAAGGACTTTTGCTCACAATGTGCAGAGACGATTTTGCAGACTTTTTGTGGCAAGCCCTCCCCCTGCTGCTGATTGGCTGAAGGATCCTTGCAGCCCTGCCCCTTGCTTCTGATCGACTGAAAGGCAAAAACCGTGGCATAATTAAACAGCAAAGTCTGCAGAAATATCAAATAAATTACCTCAGTTATAAATCTAAGTATTAAATGTACATCTAATTTAAATATAATATAATATTAATTTATACACAATATGAATTGTAACTAATATCATCACAATTTATTATTAGCATGCTACAAAAAGTTTAGTATAATAAATAATGCTAACCTTGGTAGAAACAGTTCATGTTAGCTGTTAAATGCTAGCATGCAGCATCCACCGGCAGATGCAGCTGACATCCTTGGTCTCTACAGTATGAACACTTGTCCATACACCGAAGTCACATATTCTGCATCCATGGAATGGTAAGGCAATGTTTTGCCAAGTTGTAGAGATGTGGAAACTGATCAGAAACAGACTCCCAAAACACAGTCATAGTCAAAAGCATATGGCACACTTTGACAAAGTTAATGTAAGCAGTGCATTTCTTCATCTTGCTGCCATCCAGGGATTTATTTCAGTAGCAGAGGGTCAAAAGGCACTTTATTGGACTAAAAAATGTGAACAGCACTAAAAAAAAAGGAGGCAGCCAGTGGTTTAAACTATGGTAGCAGCTGATGGTTAGAAAATAGTATTTACAAGTTTGATTTGGGGAATTGGCTTGTTGGTAAAGTAGATATGTATTAGAACAGTGGTCCAGGGCAATGGCAAGGGGTAAGTCATTTCTAAAAGCCTGTTTGTGAAAGTTTCCTCAAGGCCCACTGTGTCCGACAGGCAAGCAGCAAGCAGATACACAGGCTGGGAAACTGAAGACATGTTCCACACTGTTCCATAACATGCAATAAGGTGGCACCAGGTCACAGTGCTCAAGTGCAAAGCCAGTTTTGGCGAAACAGACCAAATTAGGAGGATACCAGTAAAGCCCATATTAGGATGTGTGCATGTGATGGACTTGTGAAACAAATGAATATGCTGATAGGACAGAATGTGGACAGTATGATGACAACAGAGACTAATGTCTGAGGGTTTGGGTTTGGTATGCCCAGAACAAGGTACCTGGGTCATAAATCCAGCAGTTGTGACTGAACCTACCTGAACTGATGCTAGTTTTCACATTGACAGTTTGAAAGTTGTTGTGCTGCCATGTCGTCAACCCAGCTTATCAAATCCATCAGCTTGTGTGTTTGGTGGATCAAAGCCTGCCAACTTTCAAACCACATTAGCAGCTCCGTGAACCAGATCGCATGTTCAACCACAAACTTAATTTGATCTTCAGTGTCACACTGTCTTAAGAGATCACACAGTTTAAGCATGCACCATGTGCCAGGTCTGATTTCAAGCTCCTTGCACACATATTGCTGGTAGTACTTCATACTCTTTGTGTGGTAATGAACTGCATTAAACCACAAATTCCACCTTGCAAGCATTGGTTCAGGTGGAAGTGACAGAGTCACATGTAGATCCCCACTTTGATGGACTCCCTGTATCAAACCTTACACCCTGGACAATGTTTGAACGCTTTTTAAAAAGAGGAAACCAGGTTATCCATATCAGGAAAATATGCACACAAGAGGTCACTTACTAAAGAAAAGATGTGTGCATTGCAGGTGTTGGGCATCATTCCATGGAGCACATCAGAGAAAGCTTTACATATATACATTGCATTATCAAAAAGAAAAGCTGAGATCTTGTTAAATTCTAAGCCATAGTATACAACAGCCTCCACTGCTGTTTGTGCCACAGTAGAAAAATTGACAGGTGCAAGGTGAAGTGGCTCTGTTTGAAAAATAGGCAGGTGACTGTCCATCCAGCTCCCAGGTTCAAATAAAATGTTCAGAACACAGTTATCTTGGGCATCTGTGGCTTCATCTGTTACAATCCAGGTTGATTCATATTCTGCCAATGTAGATTTTGTAGACTGAACTTATGAAGCAATTGCTCCTGATAGATAATCTTGGCAAAGTTTGTTCACACATGGGAAACTGCCAGCATTTGGCACATGTCTGTTCAAGTAGTCCCTTAATTTAGGGTTATCGATTTTCTCCAGAGGAATGTTGGCAGCCATGAATGCCTCCACTAGCGGGAATAGCCTCTTTTCTTGTCAAACCATTTTCAGTGGCTCTTTTAAAGATTGAGGACACAGTCGCTTGTTTGTTGCTCTGACCTTCAGCCTCTGCAGCAGCCTTTCACTTTATATGCAATTCCGACTCTAAATGCCGATTAATACAGTTTTTCCTCAACACATCCAGTCACATTGTACAATGAACAAAACAATTCACCACCATCTGCATGCAGGTTTCCCACAGGGAACTGCCTTGCATGATCCTGAGCTGAAATGTATTTAGCTTTCTTGGATTTCTTTTCACTCATCTTCAGACTGCAGCATTGCATATGGTTTCTTAAAAGATGGCACCAAAACTCTTCTGCTTTCCTGACTGGTGCCTTCACTGAGTCTACATCACCAGCTTAGCCTCTCAGGTCTCTCTCAAACCATGTGCTCTAGGGCTGCAGAGATTTCTGCACTCTCTTTGTATTTGGGGGGGGAGGGGCAATGCCACACCTGGTATATTCACAGAAAATGTCATTTTTCATGGTGATCACAGAAAATGCCATTTTTTGTGGTTTCCACAATAGTCACAGAACCATGATTTAAGTAGGTCCCTAATCATATGAGGTGTTGTGTCTTAATGAAGCAACAGTCTGCTGAAACAGAGTGATCGAACTCTTCCATATGTTGGCATCAAGCTGGAACGCTATGAAACTCGGCCAGACTGTGACTAGCTGAGTGGGATAAACCTAGGAAAGTGTTAAGAAAGCAAGAGAGTGATACCTTTCTAGATTTTCACATCAGTGTAGATGTTCAAGTGTCTAAGAAGACTAGGTCAGCTCTCCTACAAATACTGTAGACTTTAGTTGATTACAAACAAATAATCAGTATTAGCTTCAATTCTGATTTCTACTATTAGGTATATGAACTAAAGGTAGGTCCCCTTTTTTGGCATATGCTTCCTTTACAGTCCTAAATGACCTCTGTTCATTTTCATACCACAGCTATTAAAGATGTAAAAAAATTGGGTATTTCATGTTGTGCATATTTAAACTGAACTGCTTTAGGCCAGTGGCAGGATTGAACATTTGGTCAATCTTGTCATACCCAGAAACAAAGACTTCAAATATAGTAAACTGAATAACATTAATAATTGTTACAGCTTGTAACATTAAGAGGCAAAATGTAAAATTCACTGCATGTACTATACTAAGTACAAAAAACTCCATATCATCATAACATGGGTAGCATATTTACAGCTCTGAAAGGCAATTTTCCTAGTACGATACTTTGCTGACTCCTTTCAAACATTATTTCTTCAGACTGAGATGGCGAAAATATTACAAGGTACTCACTGCAATTTTAGGTTGCCTGTATTGGGTAACAGCTTTACATTACATTGTCTGAAACTGCAGCCCTAGAATAAACAATGGATATAAAGGATAAAGGAGCTGCCAGTAATAAACCAAAGTCCTGCTGGAATACAGAGATCAAGCAACGTGACCAAATTAAATAACACAAAATAATCACTTAGGGCTGCCAACAGATTGGGAATCCCCAGTGGCTGTTTCCTCAGCTTTTCAGTACAGGCCAACAGATGGGGAAAAGATAAAGAGAACAGGTTTGCTTTCTGTGCCAGCTGAATAATTTCCCTTTCTGTTCATGCATTTTGGCTTGTCTGTGACTTATAGCTCTCTTGACGATTAGGGATTTCTGTGAAGCAGAACCTCACAGGAGCAACAGAAGGTCATGTATATTTTTGCTGCTACAGCCACCTGCTAACTTGCCACCTACCCAGCCTGTTTACTAGTGATTTGGGTGAATCTGTTCCTCTAAACCAGAAGCAGCGGGGGGGGAGAAGAAAAGAGAAGAAAGAGAAGGTAAGGAAAAGGAATAGCTAAAAAGAACAATAGAAGAAAAGAAAGAAAAAGAAATGTTAAATTAAAATTCTTTTTGTATAGGCCTTGTCTGGACTCTGCCATAGACCTCCCGGGATTCAAGATATTCTTACAATACAAGCTACAGCAGCAAGTGCAGTGCAATGTAAATATACCCAACCTACTTTAAACCACTGGGCTTGGGTACTGGTAGCAACCTAGCCTCAGGAGAATGAAGCTCAGCACAAGGGACTTTACCCTGATTCTTGGGCAGGTTTTCAAATCTACCCAAGCTCTGTGCTGCTACAGACAGATGAAGACCGGTAGCTATGCTATCTGGTTTAAAGCTAATTTTACAGCTAACTTGGATACATCTATGCTGCACTGCAGTCAGCACAATACCCTCAAACTCCAGTTTCCCAAGAGAAGCTGTGTATGGTTAGGTCCTGGGAGACAAATAGGAGCAGCTTCTCCTGACAGCACTCCTGGCTGAGTCACTGGTACAAACAGGCATCTCAGGAGAGTATATAAAGGGCGAAGATTCTTCACAGCATTATCCACTCAGCCAGCCTTGCAGCTGGGAAGAAGAAAGATGATGGCCAGGCTTGCAAACATAGGAAGCTGAATGATGCGTTATGGATTGTGCTGGAGTGTAAATGGAAAGGACAGGAGACAGAAGCAGGATGTTGCTTATAATTTCTGAAGAACTATAACTATGGAAAACAGTCTCAGTCAATGGTGTCAATGGTTTATTTTTTGAAGGCTCTTGACAAGGACACAGGCTAGATAGTTATGTTCTCTGCAGGACTTTTGGCAAGGTGGGCAGAGTTTGCTGTGGTGCCTCACAGCACTCTAACTGCCCAAAATTCACAAGTGCAAATATCTCCAAAATACTGACATTTCTAGGTCAGGTTGTTGTTAAGATTTTACAGGAAACGTCACAAACCTTTTTGAAATAATGCAACATCTGATTTTTCTTATCATTCCACATCTGCAGATTAGCCTCTCTCAAGGTATCCTAAAAGCTTCCTCTCTACCAAAAAAACCTTTTCTGTAGGTAAGGTTCATACTGTCTACTTGAATTTCAGATGGAAAGAACTTTTTTAAAGAAATGTGTTGAGCTGGTATGAAAAAATTGTGAACTAAATATAGACATTGGATTTATGGCACATTATAACCTGCCTGCCATCCAACTATTTAATTGGTCTAATAAAAAATATCACATTTACCCAAAGGACCTTGTCTGCCTATGTCCTTAGGCCAAAGTGGCTATAACAAACACCCCCAGAGTTGAGAGGTACACTCATGGGAATTTTACCTTTGATTCCAGTGGGAGGAAATATAAAATCTAATTAAATAAGATTCCAGCAAGTCATCTTTCCAGTGGATATCTTCTATCAAGAAAGGATATTTATTGTTAATTCACATAATATAGTCTTAGTACTTTTAAATGTTTCTTCTTCAACAGGAAATCAGAATTTAAAATATTCTCTTTTATATCTTCCCACCTACACAGTCTTTAAGTTCTTAGTCTTTTTTGTTAATGCTATAATTCTTACTTCTGCTGACAAATCTACTGCATGACCTTAAGAGCAAGTACAACTTGGTTGTTATAATCCATGCTAATAATGAAGGCTGCTTTATGATGGGTGCTAATCCTGCTTGAAGAAGGATGAAGCTGTTTATAAGTTGTACTTTTTAAGTAATATTATTCATTTGAAATGTTTAGGAGGTTACACTCCAATTAGGTGTTTTACCATTACACCACTTGTATTTACCATGGGCAAAAACGTATACACGGGCATTTACTAAACAGCAACTAAGTCGCAGCAAAGCCATTACCCATTTCATCCTGTGGCAAACTACTTCTGTACCATAAATAAATTAATTTTCCTTTATTAAAGTGGACTAACACACATTACCACAAAGGTTTGTTTTAACAGTTGTTAAAAGGAGTTTACCTTTAAAAACAACACCATCACATTTTAATGGAATTCTTCACGATTTTATTTGTGAGGCAACCTTCAAAAGGCAAATTTATTTGTCTGCCAGTAACCAGTGTTTGTACATAAATAAAGGTTGTCATAAAGTTTCACACGGCAATTGGCAGATCATCTCCAAATCTAATTCTACAAGAAAGCAAGCAAACTGCAAATATGCAGTTCTATTCTATACAGGATAGAAATTCTTGTTGTTCTAACTTTACAGTATCCATTATTATTGTTAAAATAAATAAGCTCAAAAAGTCTACAGCAGAGCAACAGTCTCCATTTTCAAAGTTATTCTGCCTTGCTATAAATGATACCTAATGCTTCTCAAGAAATCAATATTCTTGTCTCATTTCCAGTATAAGAAACTTTTTTCTTTTACCATTCATAATAGAAACTTCCAAGATTATGTGAAATTAATTCAGACTTGATTTGGATTCTACTGGCTGATCACTATTGCCTTCACTCAAGAATGCAAATTTGCCTTGAGAAAAAAAAAAAATCACTCAAGCACAGTGGTAAAAGCTTCTTGTAGCTGCAAGCAAGAAATAATTAGTGTTTCTCAAGTTTAAACTGGGTAGTGGCAGTAGTAATAATGGCATCCTGACTTGCATGTAAAGTAGGAAAGTTCAGCTTGCACTGCAAAATAATAGCCAACAAACCTTAAGTACTTTCCAGTTAGAAAGAAATATGCAGTGACTTAATCTTTTTTGTTTCTATCAAGATATACTTGAAAATTATTGGTGCAGTTATCCAAACTAGTTAAAATGTAATCAAATATTAACAGTGGAAACAGAAATATTTCAAAAACAGAATGACATTAGTAAATAAAAGATGTGGGAAAAGGGCCCATTTGCTCATTTTTAGCAAATATCCAAATAAAATGTCCTAATATAATGTCCTAATAATGACTTGCTTGATGATGTCTTTTATTAGATCAACTGTATAGCTGGAGAAAATACTAGACAAGCTTTTGGGTATAAAAATGCCCTTTCCCAAATCTGAGAAAGAAATAGATGCAGGCTTAGCTTAATACCAGCTAGAATAATGTCTTGCCTTCAAGCCCCTTATGTCAATGAAAAAGGTTACCCAAGAATGGGAGTGGACATTAAAACCATGGAGTAAAGAGAAGTAATTCTAGACCAAATATGGTTGAACTACATTAACCTAATTATGTGAAGGCATTAAACCATTCAAAAATGAAAAACTAAAATTCAAAAGTGAAATTCTGCTTACAGTTACACTGATACAGAATCCAGAATAAGTCCACTGACATTATAAAGTCATTCCAGACTTACTCCAAAGCAGTATATGGTCTCTAACTATCAGTTTTTATAAGGACAAAGGTGTAGCACAAACAGCGCTGTCTAATACTCCCTCTAAAGAGAATAGGGTTCAGTATCCAACTCTATTTCTGAACTACATGGAGCCATGTCTATCTGCACAATCCAGTTTTTAAGTGTGAAGTACTTTGGACTCATTTGGCATCTTGACTAGATTCACAAGTAAACTAAATGGCAAAACAAGTGCACTGCATAGCAAAAATTCAAGGAGGAAATCTTGAAATAGTTTTATTCTCACCTAATTCTCAGCACACTGTATTTCTTTTTCATACTCACTTATAGTGGCATTTGGCACTCATTTCTACAGCTGTGGCAAAATGAGGATATGGGATATCGATATATAATACATTTACACTGGTATCATGTACATGGGAGTTTACTCTGGTTAAAATCACACTGATGTTGGAGCTGAAGCATGGCCAGTTGTTAGCTAGTGACACTGGAGTATAGCTCCTACAGTATGGAGCTATTAGGGTGCCCTGCCAATAGGCGTTGTCTGGACACTCACCTCAACCTGACTTGCAGCTTAGCCTCTCTAGTGTTTTCTGGGATAATCATATGATAGCTCAAGGTCTCCTTTTACAAGTCAGTTTCCAGACACAAAACAACAGCAAGGGTTCTCAGGCCATATCACACATCACGAAGCCATAACATGGAGAAACAAATAGATCAATATTCTCCATACACTGTTATATTGAACACCAGGATTGTCTTGTCAGTGTTTAAGATGCAGATTAACTATCTGTGCCAATATTGGAGCCACATCATTTGCACGCTTGGCCTGCAATGCAAGGTAGTTTTCTCTGGCTGAGGGAAGCAATGATAGAATCTCAGAGAAGATGCACGCTGAAGATGTCAGGCTTGCTTACTGCAGGTAGGTAGATCCTTGGGGAGGGCAAAGATATCTGTAAAACCAATGTAGTTGGTATGATTTTAGTCCAAATACACAGCATGCACCATTACAAACCATGCCTCACTAAGGAACGTGTGCACTCTTAACGTACACAGGTTTGGTGTGGGTGGGGATTTGGAACAGCAGGAAAAGGTTACAGCCAGACCCCAAAAATTTCTTCAAGGGGAAAAGGATGCTGTACAAATCAGGCCATGGACAGGGTGATGATTTACAACCACTTTGAATATTAGAGATATGGGACACATAGAATAACATTTGTGTGACAAAGGTTGTGAGAACTGGTTGCCTGTGATGCACTGTGCTGGGTCTCTGGAACTGCTATCTACTGTGAGGTCGAACGGTCACAAACTCCTGCAAGACCGTTTCAGGCTGGACATAAGGAAGAATTTCTTTACTGTCCGAGCCCCCAAGGT
>NW_017728918.1:76123003-76129175 GCF_001723895.1 Crocodylus porosus
ACTTGTCTGTGTTGAATCCCATCCTATTCACATCCGCCCACCCTTGTAACCTGTCTAGGTCTGCTTATAGCCTGATGCTTCCTTGTAGTGTGCCCACATCCCCCCACATCTTAGTGGCATTTACATATTAAAATACATGTTTTCTGATCATGACAGCTAAGCCACAGCTACCCCAGGTAGTGGTACACTCAAAGAGGGCATTCCAGTACAGAATGGGACTGTGATGCTTTGTGTGTTCTGTATTTTGGGAAGGGTCACACATGCTTTAGCCATCACCCCAAAGCAATTGGTAGATGAGCTCATGAGGGAACACAAAGCATTCTTTTGGGCTGAACATTTTACTTGTCCAGAACATAATATCAGAAGCACAATGCAAACGTAGCTTACACCTGAAAATATTCCCTTCTATCTTCCTGAAGGTAACATACCAGTAGATGTTTTATGTCCGTTCCACTTTCATACTCAATGTAATGGCAAAATACAGTAGTATTAATGTAAATCATGCTGCTTTGGTGTTAGTTGCCATATACTATGTTCTTTCAAATACAGGATACACTGTTTAAAGACCAAATTCTTCTAAAAAGACTTGCATCTTAAGTCTGAACAAATAAATAAAAACAAAAACAAAAACCAAAGGTTCTTATAAGTACCATAGATACTGTAACCTTGTAAACATGTCTTTATCTGGTGGGGGATGAGGGAGTTTCTTACACCAAAAGATGGAAAATTTGGTTGCACTTTAAATTCAAAGGAATAAAGTTAAACAAAATGAATTTCAATATAGTTCCTTATAAGATAATACTGTAGGTTCAAGCTCTTTTCTCTTCCTCAGCCCTACCAGAAACATAGCGGTCAAAAGGCATGGCTTTGATAATACTTTAGTGCTTAGGCAGTGGGCAGTACAAATCCTACATAAGAAGTTTTGAATCTCTTATACCCTGTGGAGCTCCAAATGCAGAACCACTGAGAGACTTTGATAGTGTCGCCAGAGCATCTGGAACCACTGGCACCTACCAGTCAAAGTCTGTGATCAATTTGCTATACAACCAGCCCTGGGATGCAGGCTATAAGAGGATGCTGATCTCTAGTACACAATCCATTTATACTGGATATTTCCAAAGAGGGAAGGCTTAGACTTTACTATACATTTTCTGGGAATGTTGCATATCTTTAACTTACCTTATCCAGGAACAGTTTCCTCAAGTATGTCACATTGTTCTGAGTGTGCTACCTGTCAACCGAAGCACTGATCCACATCTGAGCAGTACCATGATGAGAGTAACTAGACTGTTACATATGCTAATTAGTGCACCTGTAGCACACCATGGACAGGGCTACACCACATCCACCTTGGGGGGTACAGTATGTACATAACATACAGCAGTATGATGTGTTTGAGTGTGCCACTACCTGGGGTAGCTGTGGCTTAGCTGTCATGATCAGAAAACGTGTATTTTAATATGTAAATGCCATTAACAACTTTTGCCATCCACAAACTGATGAAAAATAAAAAAATAATGTAAGTTGCCTTTGCAGTTCATTACAGCACTCTGAAATGTCTGACTGGAATAAGAAGCTATGCTTATAGGCAATTATTTCTAAAACTAATTATCTTGCTTTCTGCCATAATTAAATTTTGAAGAAACAAACACTAGCTGATAATGTTTTTCTTATGGTGGAATGAATTTAACATATAACCCAAGCAGCTAAATTTAATCTAACCAGCTTTACCTGAACTATTGCTATATAAAAAGGAGTTCCATTCTATCAGCTTGTCCCTACCTGGAAGCAAAGTATATGGCTAGGTTAAAGAGTTGTCTGAAATTATTAGGTTTCTGACACCGTTTACATAGCCAGAGAAAGAAAATAGCTTTTGAGAACAATTAACAAGCTATTGTCACTATCTAAACAGTAAAAAAGAATAAGCATCATTTGCCAAGGCAGATTTAGTACTAAAAATTAAGTAAAGCAACTGAGCTGTTAGAGGTGCCTTTATTAGCAAGGATTTTATTCAGATTAATAATTTTCTGGAATTTGGCCAAACCTCTACCTCTACATTATTAAAATTAGAAAATGGAGATTTGGCTGTGTGACTCCTTTGTCCTCAACAAAAATTATGCAGATAAATCTAAACACAAGCAGCTTATTTGTTTCCTTTCCACCTTAAAGTTAATACAACTGGCCCTTCACAGCATTACAATTCTGAATATAACAAGCTATATTGGGAAATACTAGTGTCTTTTCAGCTGTGATCTAACAAAACAATATAAGACTCATTTTTCTACTTTCACCTCTTGCTTCATTTTATTGTCAGAGCCAAAAATAAAGGGTGTGATTTTCAACAGTTAGGCACCCTAACACCTCAGTGTCCTCTGATAGCTCCCGAAGTTCTTGACCGATTCTGCTGGGTACTGAGCAGTATTGAAAATCTGGCATGAGGCAACTTTATTTTGACCTGTAATCAAGAGATGAAAGAATAATTCAGTGCCCCAGGCAGTGATGAGACTATAGTCATGCACGTCAATCAGTACAAATTGTGATGGCACCTTAAGAGCTTCTAGATATTCGTCTTGAAAGGCCCATTACTGGAATAGGCTGGCCAAGAATAATGCC
Organism: Crocodylus porosus; assembly: GCF_001723895.1. Taxonomy (NCBI): domain Eukaryota; kingdom Metazoa; phylum Chordata; order Crocodylia; family Crocodylidae; genus Crocodylus; species Crocodylus porosus. Next base: position 76,125,617 of record NW_017728918.1, read on the forward strand.
ACATGGAAAGACATTTGATAGTATTTCTTCTCTTTTACTTAGCACAGCATTAGGTTAGATTAGTTCCAACTTTGAAGGTTTTTTACAAGCAGCATTGTTCCCCATCCCAGCCTATATGCAAGTCTCAAGCACAGTGCCTAATAGTCGAGGGCTCTTTCTTTACTTGTATAGATTGTGAGGACAATTCTTTATAGAAACAACTGAAAAGGCAGCTTGCTGAGTGTCAGCGTCCACTGAAAATGATCAAAGTCTCCATAGATCTTGCGCCCAGTCAGTCTGTGCCCAGAGGATAAACTCACTTTAGCCTTGCAGACTCTAACACCCCATCCTCTCCTGCCATGTCCTGTTGTCACATATAGGTATTGGGAGATGTTTCCTTCTCTGATAATTCACTTCAAGGATATACAAGAGTCATCTTTTCAGGGGCTTCAACCTTCCTTACACCCCAACCAAACACCAACCAGAAGTTCCAATATCACATTACATATTAGCCGCCAACAGACATTCTAATTTTTTATTGGTCTTTTCTTTTCCTTAACTCAAGATCTCCTTCAGTGCTATTTTTCAGCTGTAAGACATCCTGGTGAACCTGGAAGCAGATCCACTCATGGCTATGACTGACAGAGAATGGTAACTGTGTAGGTTAGGTAAGTATTGAACAGTTTCAAGGCCCCAGGACACTAGGCACTTTATATTCTTTTTGTTTCTTCTTTTTTTTTTTTTTAAAGCCAGTTCTTTCACAAACCCTGAAAATGCTCCTCAGTGAAATCAGCCCCATGGCATAAATAACTGATATCCCAACAAAAGTGAAAGTGAAAACCAAGAGAAAATATATGTACCCCACAGTTAGGCAGTGTATTTACTCAAAGCTGCCCACAATTCTTACTCTGCTCAGGGCTTCCCTTCCTCTAGAGGGTTTGACTTAACTTGGAGGGAGAAGGCTGAGTGATTTGGTAATATTCTAAACACAAGGAAAATAAGAGGGAAAAAACCGCTTCTTCGGTTGAACTGATTTCAGCATCTATCTACATGCCATAGATGGACCCTGCAGTACACCACCTGCAGCTAGAACTCCTCTGAGCTCAGGGACCAAATCTCTCTTTTCCACACCTCCAGAGTTGCCATCATTTCTGCCTCCACTGCTTGTTGGACCACTCCCTTATTTACCATCTCTCTTCCCTCCCCAGGGCTTGCCCCAGGGCATCCAGTGCTGGAGATGCTGAACTGGAAGGACCTAAAAACTCCTGAAATGGCGTTCCAGTGTCTGTGTATCTCCCTCCATCCATCTGACTTCCTGTCAGTCTGGTATGTTTTTGTGTTCTGTTTCCTTTTTCTCTGAAAAGGTGAGGAAAGCCTCTTCATACTGGAGTATGTTAAAAGTACCCTTGGAGAAGTCAGGTAAAAGACAAAAATGCTTTTGTCACAGTTTGGATCTTGAAAGGAAAAGCTATTGCTTGCTGTGTATACTACTGTCTAGTATTCATTATACAATAATAATACAGAAGTATCATTAATACAACTATTTTTCCATGCAAGTACCATAAAAGAGAATTGTACAAATAGCATGTTATTCACTTAACCCCATAAAAAATTAAAGTACTAGATAAAGCAGCAGGAGTAATAATAATAGTAATAATGATAGTGACTCCAGACTCTATTTTGGCAAAAAGTTAATTATTGCTTTCTTATTTTAAGAGTTTAAAAGTTAAAGGTCCCGTGATAAGGAGTAAAACAAAGAAGAAATTAGCCACTGCTAACCTTAACAGAGTGAGCAAGCTATTATAGGTAACTTAAGTATTGCAGTTCAAGAAAAACTTACAGATTCTCCCTTCAGTTTCTGAAAGAACTAAGCTTCTTAGTTCAATTTAAAGAGAGAAAGAATGTCAGAGGTTATTTTTGCTCTTGAATTAATGCGTAACATGGAAAAAGAAGGTGCATCACCAACACACTTAACTGGAACGAAATACAAAGCAACATGAGACAACATGCTGATCAGCCTCACTTGAACTGAAGTGATCTTCTTAGACTTCATATCCAAGTGCTGCTCTATTGCACATTAGACTGAAAGGTGTTCAAAATTCCTAGGTCCCATAAATGAGCCACGGTCACACAGGATACCAACTCATTAAAATTACCTGGTAAATGGTGCATAATCCAGCTAGATCTAGACAAACTACAGAGGTGGGCAGATGAGAATAGGATGGAATTAAACACAGACAAGTGTAAGGTCATCTAGGGAGAAGCAACCAGTAACACACCTTTAGGCTGGGGAACACCGTTCTTGTCAACATGGTGGCAAAAAGGGATCTTGGAGTCATTGTTGACCCCAGGATGAATATAAGCCACCAATACAAGGAAGCAGTCAGTATGACTAACCCCCCTTGTCATGCATCCACAGATGCATCTCAAGCAGGTCCAAGGAGGTGATCCTTTCCCTCTATGCGGCACTGGTCAGGCCACAGTTGGAGTACTGCATCCAGTTCTGGGCACCGCACTTCAGGAGGGATGTGGCTAGCATTGAGAGGATGCAGAGGAGGGCCACTCGTATGGTCAAGGGGCAGCAGGGGGGTGCCTACGAAGAGAGGCTAAAGGGCCTGAACCTATTCAGCCTCTACAAGAGAAGGCTGAGAGGGGATTTGGTGGCCATTTACAAACTCACCAGGGAGACCAGCAAGAATTGGGGGAGGTTCTGTTCCCCCAGGTACCACCCACAGTTACTAGGAATAAGAGCCACAAATCGTTAGAGAGAAGGTTCAGGCTGGACATCAGGAGACATTACTTTACAGTTAGGGCTGCCAGGCTCTGGAATGGGCTCCCAAGTAAGGTGGTACTCTTTCCTACCTTGGGAGTCTTCAAGAGGAGGCTGAGAAGATATTTGGCTGGGGTGATATGACCCTGGCACCCATTCCTGCCCAGGGCAGGGGGTCAGACCTAATAATCTGTTTAGGTCCCTTCTGACCCCAAGTATTATGATAGCCATTGAATAATTATGTGGTTCTGTCTTTTTAAAATTAAAATCACTACCATGATATGTTCTGTACAATAAATAAGTTAAATAGTAATTACTTAGCATTTCCAATTATAATGCCAAGTAACCTGATTAATTACACAAATCCTATGTCTACAACATTGCCATATTGTTTCAAGGTAGTGATCCAATCCTACACTACCTTGCTAACATGAGAAGTCTCAGACTTAAGAGTGCTCCATACCTCACATGATCAGGTCCCAAATGCAGTGTATGGGTATGCATGTCTTGTAAAGCAAAAAGTATTCAATAAGTTTAATAAAATTGTATTGTACCATGCAGGCAGCAAAGAAATTAAAGAAAAACTTAGATGCATACAAAAGATATAGGACTAATTTTTGTAATTCAAATATATGTATAACATCACTTAATACAGTGTTACAAAAAGGAAATCCCTGGAGGGACATGGGCAGTGGGGTTCCGCAGGGCTCCGTCCTCAGCCCGCACTGTTCAACATCTTCATCAGCAACTTGGACAAGGGGGTAAAAAGCACCCTGTTCAAATTTGCTGATGACACTAAGATGTGGGGGG
>NW_017728918.1:76129855-76146084 GCF_001723895.1 Crocodylus porosus
AGTGGTGCAGGCTCCTACCCTGGGGGTGTTTAAGAGGAGGTTAGATGAACACCTTGCTGGGGTCATTTGACCCAGGTAATCTTTCCTGCCATGGCAGGGGGTCAGACTAGATGGTCTGCTCAGGTCCCTTTTGACCCTAGAAACTATAAAATACTGGCCAAGAAATAAATGGATGAAAGAAACAGGATGCCTTCGCAGACATCTGCATTCTTACAAACTATGGGTCAGAGTCAGTGTAGATACCAGCTTAGAAAGTACGTTTACTCTTACAAAGTAAGTGTAAGCCCAGTTTAACTAGATCAGTGGTTCTCAACCTTTTTAGATTCAAGACACTGCTCAGACTCCAGGAGCCTCTCAGAAAACTGAAGCACTTAGCTTTTTCACTATAAAAAATAATATAGCAATGTTTCTGTTGCAAAAAACTCAGATCACAACAGGTCAAAATGTTCTTAGCATTATGGATTCCTATTTGAAAAATCTGGGTTTGCCTTGTGAACTGCAGCACCCTTGTTAAATCACTGAACTAGATAGCTGGGCTAGTTATATTATCAGACACTATGAGAATAGTTTAAGAGTGAAGGATATTCTTAAAAAGAATCACCATACTGCAGGCTCCAGCTTGATATCAGAAATCCAAGCTGTGTTTCTGGTCAGCATCTTCCTACATTTTCAGTAGCCTCAAAGAATCTGGAATAAGATTGCCACAGAATATGCATGATAAAGAAAAACTGAACTCAGCTTACTTTGCATCCTGGCATTGCCTCTAAAGAGATGACAGCAGTTAAAGCTTGTTCTTGGCAGTCGACAAAGCAGCTGTCAATTGCAAGACATTACAGAGCAGGTAAGTGCAAAAACAAAGTACCTTTTTTACAGTTAGTTTTGTTTCTGACATTATTGTGAAGTAGACAAGAAGTGGTATTAAATATGTAGTTATGTTCAGGAAACTATCTATAATGGCCCTATTTCTATGTTATAGATACAAGCCTGTAAAAGCAAATGTGCACTTAGTTATAAGGAATTCAAGAAAACACACACTGTCTAAGCCTATCCACAAGATAGACATTAAGAGCACAATCTTTTTTCACTTTATGCACCTAAATAGCGTGTGTGTAGCTCAGTCTTTGGCACTTAAGCACAGTCTAGGATTTTATTTTGCCCTCTTGCAACAGAGAATCACCCATCACACAGCAAAATGGAGGAAGAGTGGGGATGGAGGTTTGCTGTCATGTGCTTTAACCCAATAGCCCAGCAGTTAGTGTACAGTAAAATCTGTTATCCAGCATGAGTGGGGAATAGCTGGGGGAAGGGGGTGCTGGTTATCTAAAAATTCCAATCATCTAAGAGTTATACTCAAGGAAGACAGTGCCAAACTTGATGACCACAATGGATCAATATTGAGCGGGGAGGAAGGGGGGTTGTGCACAAAATGTGCATTTAGGAATGACTGTACAATCTTTATGTTAGAACAGGCCTACTGTAGAGGGAAAGGCCAAATAAAAGCTTTCACTGTGTGTCACTTCCAATATTCCTTTGCTCAACTGTAGACAGAATAATCCCAAGACCTGACAAGTTCCCTTTCAAGATAGCCAAATGTTAGCTAAACACTTTAGGCAAAATGTTCTAACAAACATTTCTTTTTAGAGGAGGTTCTAACTCAGTAATAAAGTATTACTACTGAAGCCATAATAGCTGTCCTATCTGCATTAACCATGACCATGCCATCAATACTGAACATATAATTTTTTAGATTGCATTGATTTTTATATGCTACACCGTAATGTATTTTCTTACATGTAAAATAAAAGATGTGCTATATAAAGTAACCTACAGTCTTCAGCTGTGCAATGAGCTCAGTAGGACACCCTACTGTTTAAGGCATGCATTTTATATAAGACTACGAATACTTGCATAAAATATCCCTGGCTGGGAGCATACAAAAATTAAATTGTAATGTGACTAGGATGACCTACTCACTTGGAAGAAAAAAGTGTTAAGTCTTCATTTCTCAGGCTTGTCACTAAGCATTATTCCAGAATTCTTCAGAAGAAAAATGATACATGAGCTAAAAATATATTACAATAAAAAGACATGGAACTGATCAGAGTACTATTATCTAGTCTGTGCAATTTTGTTAGATTCCTGCTACAACCATGCTTATTTTGCTCTCCGTCTTAATAGTTAATTTATTTTCTCCTGAGTCTCCCCAACCGGTATAGGTGAGAATCTGCAATGTGTTATTGTAGGTGGTTAGATAGACATTGAAACAAGTGTTTATTTCTTATACTTTGGATGTGAACAATAAAAAATTGGACTGTAGACCAAATCTTGTCTTTTTATCTGACTTGGGTGGCAGTGATACCTTATCTGCTGAGAGGGAATGAAGGAACACATGGAAGTGTAATTGTATCTTATTTGGTATACAAAAAGCGTAATCATTAACGGAATGGTAACTATACCTTAATTCTGTGTGATCGTAGACAGGCTGTAGTCTTGTCTGTCTAAAGCCTGAATGTTCTTAGGTTTGTGATGACAGGTTTGATAACAGTGTTCAAATACATGAAGGGTGGTTATAAAGTTTGGTGATAGGCAATCTCCAGTATAATATCCAACCTAAATTTCTTTTGTTGCCATTAAAGACCATTACTTCCTGTCCTGTCCCCTACCAGCACAGAGAATAGTCTCTCTCACTGCCAAACCCCAAATCACTAAATAATAAATCATTGTCCTTTCATAGCTTCTGATGAAGTGAGCTATTGCTCATAAGATCTTATGCCTCTCTCATTCAGTTTATCTATAGCAGCAGTGCTCACCATTTTGCCCACATAGACCAAATGAATGGCACAGGGTGACCTTCAGGCTGGATCATGCCCTAAACCCCCTCTACCTAGCCAGGAAATGCTCTGGGGGCCCCACACTGCCTCTGCCTGGCAGGGATTGGGCTTCAGGGCCCTGAATCACCCTCACTCAGCTGGGATTGGGCTTTGGGGACCTACTGTGCCCCCACATGCCAGGATTGGACTCTGTGCTGCCCTGTGGGGCTATAGGGGGTAGAAAATTTATATTTCGAGTAATGAAAAGGACAAGCCACATCCAGCCTATTCAGTGCGATGAAAATGTGCCTGTATGAAGTGGTCACTGCTTTCTGATTAAATCAAACAAAGTATATGTAGCAGGCATGTCTTTTGGAGCTTGGGTTGAGTCCCAGGCTTGAAATCTTGCTGTTTTGATTGATGGAGCTCATCCCCCAACCAGGAAGCAGCAAGAGGAGTTCAGTCACACCCCTTTCCTGAGGAGAGGAGAGGAGTCCCCTCCCCCCATGGACCTGATTGGAGACTGCAACACTCAGGTCCAGAAGCCTTCAGGGGCGGAGCCCTGGAGAGTATAAAAGGAGCTGTGTGCCCATCATGAGGGGAGCACATCCGGGAGAGAGAAGAGCAGGGCTTAGAAGAGCTGAGAAAAGCTGCTCAGCAGGGCAAAGCAGTAGCCTAGAAGCGCCTGTGAAGACTTCCATCAGCGGGGAACGGCAGATGGCTCCAGCAGCTAGGTGTGCTTGGTGTGCAGCAAGGTGTACAGCATCCAGACCCTGGGAGCTGCGTGAGGCAGCTTGGTTCTGCAACCTCTGGTGTGCGGCCAGAGACATGGTGCACGGGACCATTCATGGAGTAGGACCTTTGGAGCGCTTGGGCAGCTCAGTTCCTCAACCCCCGGTACGAGGCTGAGAACGTGGTGCAGGAGGCGCTGCACGGATGGTCCAGGAGCGAACTGAGTCTGGTGCTACATGAGGCAGCCCAGGCCTCCAACCCATAGCAAAAGGTTGAGTCCAGAGAGCCAGACAGTGATCGGACTACTGAGCCAGCCAACAGAGCCAAGGCAGAGGCCCCAGAAGCCCTGCACAGAGGATCCCTGTTCCAGGGCACAGTGACCCCCCTGAAGCCCACAGCAGGCGAGAGAGCAGCCTGGCACAGAGGATGAGGCCCACCCTCCAGGCCTGGAAGCCGTGAGTTGCAGGGAAAAGAGGATTCCCACAGGGGAAGGGAGTCCCCCCTGGTTAGTGAAGGGCTCCTGAAAGGGGAGGTCCCACTGAGAGGGCCCCCTAAAGTTACCAGCTTCTTTGTAGGGCTTGGGAAAAGCCCAAGGACATTGGGGTTTCCCCTCAGGATTGAGTTTATCTTTGGGGTTTATCTGTTTCAGATCAGCTACTTACCTGTAACTTACCTGTATCTGGAGTACTGGTGTAAGGTTTTATGTCATTTAGCCGGAGGGTATTGTTTATGTAATCCTGGGTGCAACACTACACACACCTTCACCTGAATAGTGGGATCCTGGGTTACCCGGTAGCCAGTAGCACTGCCCAGCCCCCCAGGGAAGCTGCTGCAGTGCCCCCGAGCGGAAAGCCTCCCCTTACAATCAAGCACCCTTGCAGACAATTCTCAAAATATTTACAAGATTTAATTATTTACAACATAACAGGTAACCATTAAATAAACACATTGATATACCCACTAAAAAACCCTCAAGAACTTATTTACAGTCTCTCACTAGCACATGGTGTACTGGGGATCCTGTGTGCACTGCCCCTGGTGGGGTGTCTCAGGGAGTGGAACTGTCTGTGTCTCTGCACATGGCCTGTGGATGCTCCCTGGTGCTGGTGTAAGTCTCTGCTCCTGGGGTCTCCGGGCATCAGGTGGCAGCTCCTCCTCTGCAGTCCCTGCAAGACAGCCTTCTCCTGCTTTTGACCCCTTCCCCAGTTCAGCAGAGAGCAGTGTCTGAGCTGCAGGCTGTAGCAGCTCTCCTGTCCTGCACAGCCTCGCTGCCCAGCAAACGCAGCCCCTCCCTGGGCTTTGCCTGCCCCTGGAGCCCCTCACCCATCAGGGAAAATAGGGAAGACTCTGGCAGTCCCCCCCCCAGCTCTGCTGTGCTCACCCAGCCGGTCATTGGGCTGCAGGAGGGTTTTCCGAGGCGTGGAGTCTCCACACAATCAGACCCTCTCTGATCCTGCCTTTGCAGGCTCCCAGGCCAGAGAGAGGAACTGGATATTGTCTCTCTCCCGAGGCAGCATTTTCTGCTGCTCCGCAGGACAAATATGTATTTGTTTCTATGTTCCGTTCCCTTGTGATAAGTGAATGTAAATAAATGTGTATATAGTTAAGTCCCTTGACTGTCCTGGCCTAGTTCTATAGGGACGGAGGGAAACTGAGTGGTCTGCAGGTCCCACCCCAAGCACACCTGCCAGCTAACACTCCCCTTCAATTGGAGAAGGAGAGTATATACCCAAGTTATCTGGGCTACATATAAAAGAAGAGACTACTGATAATTGTCCCCTTGAATGCAACAGATAGAGCCATGAAATTAAGTAGATTAAGTACTAAAAGTAGTACAATAAAGTAGTATATTGTAACCCGGGTGCACCCAAGTAATGTGCTCCCCTTTCCAGATAGAAGGGATAGGTGGCAAGGCAGGAGTGCTGCAAGAGGAATCTGCAAAGTGCAGGCCAGATCCCTCTACTCCCTATAGTCAGGCCAGGACAAGGGAAGATTAATTATGTGCATATTTATTAATATACACAAAATCTAAAGAAAATTAATTTTAATTACATATATACACACGTACACGTATCATATATTGCTATGTCCTGCAGATAAAGGCTGAAAGATTACACCCCTTCAGGTAACCCCAAGCAAGGGGTTGATAAACAGTGAATCTAAAATGGATAAACAATAAGTAAATATAGGCAGACACAAATAAATTCAGTTAAAGAGCATTCAAACACAAATATGCACAGGTGTGTATAGGTAAGCATATATAACTATCAGGGAAGGGGTCTCAGCAGTGTCCCTTAAGAAGTTTATACTTAACACTCTCTTAAACAAAGTTAAAATGTCCACAAAACATAAGGCACGGTGTCAAAAAATATGAGGCATTCTCCCACAAAATACAAGGCGCCTCAACAACCAGTTAGCTAGCAAGTTTCCCTGAGGATAAACTGCCTCACAGCTGGGGTAGCTCCCCTCCCATGCGTGGCTCCCTTCCCCAACAACTCATGACTCCAGGGCCTAGATGGATGGTCCTCATCCCCTTGGCTGAGTTGGTCTTCATGGGCATGGACACCCAGGCCCCTGGCTCCCCTTGGGCTGCTGCCTGCAGGTGGCTCTGTGCACCTCCTAGCTAGGTGTGACCCAAATGTCTCTATAAGAGCATCGGAAGCAGATACTTAAATAATCTATAGCAGCATTTTAAAATATTTCAGGATTACAAGTAATATATTGTGAAATCAGTTAGTGTAGACCAAGGTATAAGAGCAATGTATTTTATTGTTTCAGTTTTATGCCTGTGAGAACACAGAGCCTGTAACAAGATAGTAATGCTTCCTAGGTAATAGCTCATACTCTTTAAATAACTAGATATTTTTGAAAAATTTGAGAGTTACCTGTCACATGATGTCAGCAGATGCATCAGACAGAGGATACAACCTTTAAATAGGGATGAACCCCCAGGGCTCTTCTGTACAACCATGGATCTGAACTTCAGCAAAGTTAGCAGGGATTCAGACTCAAAAGACTACGTTTTCACATAACTAATGGTTCTTATGCAATTTTAGAAAATAAAAAATGGAGGGATCTCTACAAAGTAGGTCCTTAACCTTTTCTTAACATTGGGTCTTTTACAATGGACACCTAAAATTACATTATCAGGGAAATTTACACTAAGATTCTACTATTCTATACCAGGGGTTTTCAGCTGCAGATATACATACCCCTGGGGGTATTCGAGATGGCCTCAGGAGGTACTTGGCACAGTTGGTGATTTGCCACGGGGGACACCAGTTGCTGATTGGCTGCTGCCTCCCCCATGCTTGTCTGGCCACCAGGGGACTCCTGCCTTCTCAACTGGCTGCCGGGGGTACACTGACCAAAAAAGGTTGAAAACCTTGGTTCCAGACTAAAGCCAAAAAAATATGAATTCAGCTGTGATCCAGACTTCCACAAATTCTGGTCTGTGGCTCAGGATCAAGTCTAATTCTACACATATACACGCATTGTTTGACCTGTTTGAAAGACAAGTGTGAAAATCTGAAGAGTAAAAAAAGGAAACATTTCTTTCCATCATAAGACAGGAATGTTTATACCATGTTGAGTACTGGGTAGTGGTTTAATGCCATCACATAAGAACTTATTAAAGCCCTGTGTATGCACAGAATCATAAAGAAGTAGGGTTGGAAATCACCTAGTCCAACCCCCTGCCTGAGGCAGGATCATCTCTATACAAACCATCCTATAGTCTTAAATTCTACATAAAACTACTGTCAATCCTGACACGACACAGACCTATCACCCTAACTTACCACAGGTAAAACGGGGGAACCAGGGCAGTCAACATGCCGCTTCCATAAAATGTTTTCAATATATACTCAAGAGATCTTAGGTAGAGGGACACATGACAGACTAGGGAAGGACTAGTAGCAGTACAGCAGAAAAGGACCTGGTGCTTAGTGGTCCATAAACAGAATATGAGTCAATAGTGCAGTCTTGTTGCAAAAAGGGCTAGTAGAATACTGGTTGTATTAATAGAAATATCAGTTGCAGATCAAGGGAAGTGTTTCTTCCACTCTATTCAGCACAAGTGGGGCATCATCTGAAGTACCGTGTCCCACTTCGGGCAGCTTGCTTTAAAAAAAAAAAGTGTACAAGAATCCAATAGAGAGCAACAAAAATAATTAGTAGCCTGAGAAACATGAAAGGTTGAAAGAACTGGGATCATTTAGTTTGTAGCTGAAAAGACTGACAGGTGATTTGCTAACTATCTCCAACTATTTGGCAAGTGGTTATAAGGAGGAGAGAGAGTATTGTGACATGGGAAATTCAGGTTGGATATTATAAAGAATTTTCTCACTATGAAGATGGTTAAACATTAGGACAGGCTGCCCAGAGAGGCTGTGGAATCCTCATTTCTCAAAAGTTTTTAAGAGCAGGTTAGGAAAATACTTACCTGTTTTAGTTAGGGATGATCCTGCCTTGAGCAGGGGGTTGGACTAGATGACCTCCTGAAGTCCCATCCAGGACTACTTTTCTAAGATTTGGTTATTTTTTTAAATATTTTAAATGAATGTCAAATTCCCTGAAATTGGTGAATTTGTACCTCTGTCACCCCTTCATGTGATGAACCAGGGTTATGTCCAGTAGCATAACTAGGCATGGGTGAGTGGGACATCAGCCTTAGGTGCTGACTTCAAGGGCATGCAAGATTGGTTGGGCTGCTGCTACTGCTGGTCCAACCAACTGCTGACAGTACCAGTGGCCCAGCCACCACTGCTGCCCCAGTCACTGCTGCAACCCAGGATACAAAAACTGCTAGTCATGCTTCTGGCCAAGTCCATTCACCCACAGTGTGATCTGCCTGATGAATGAAGAAAAAGCCAAGTAGCATTGCCTCCCCTCCACCCTCCCCACACACACAACCCACCTGTGGTGCAACACTCCCTTCCACTCCAACTATCTGTCCCCACAGGAATCATGCATCTTGTACTGGAGCTGCAAGCAACCTAGACGGTGTCAAATGGGATAAACAACATCATAACCTCTCCTGTCCCACTGATGAAAAGCATCAAGATAGCTGGGCTGCAGGGGCCACTGCAAAAGTCAACTCTGTTACCATATTCTGCATAAACAGGGGAAAGTGAACAGCAACAGCATCCTAGAAATTACTGGACTATCAAAATCTCTGAGGGTGAGGATAAAACAAGTGCTTGATACATTTCTCTCAGGGCCAACCTCTGGCAACCTTTCAACTGGGCAGGACCATGGGCTGCAATGCATTACAGAATCACTGCATTACAGAAGAACAGGAGGAGGATGAAGGAGGGGATCCTGAAGAGCAGGAGGTCCACGATAAAGCACCAGCATGCTGCAGACTTGACCAGATGATGCAGACAATCACATGGGCCAAGTGTGTTGGCACCGTACAGGCAAAGTGGACAGAGGAGATAATAAAAGAAGCTGTTGCCAGGGCAACAGAAGCAGTGGAACTGCTGGTGAGTCTTGGACAAAAGAGAGAAATACAGTCATTGCTGCTAAATAATCTTAAACTGCCAGTGCCTGGGGGTAGAAGTCCATCACCTTATCTCAGCTTTTCAGCAACAACCCTCAAGTTATCAGAAGCAGCCCCACTGTGCATCACAACCAGCTCCAAGTGTTTTTCCCCAGCTACCCACCACCTCTTTTCTTGGTGGGTTAAGATGGTCCAGCCCTCATCTAGCAGCTGCTAAACCCAGTTTCTGGAAGCTGCACCATTAGTCATAAATGGATAGGGCTACACATCTCTCTACACAGATCCCAGCCCTGTGAGCCCTCCTCCTGTGATGCTACAACACACATACTACCCACATTCCACATCATTCTACTCCTAAAACCCTTGGACACTGCAGAAGCTATTCCCCTCCATGCCACCAATGACAAAGTTTTGTAAGGAGGAAACAGATTTACCCATCCCATCCAATTTATTTCTCCCTTCCCTCTACTTTTTAAAGGGATTCTATTCCCCTATGTTTACATAGTTAATTTGATTATTTGTAAAATTCAAGAATCTTTATTTTCCTATCAATTTCTTTAAACATAATTACTTTGACTAAAGATAGTATAGGAGGGTGTGAGAAAGAGTTTAAGTTGCAAACTGAGGCTTTTCCTCATCTGTATGCCAGGAAGGAATATTTCTTTTATCACTGTAGGAGTTACCTTGATGGTACATTTGGCTTCCTAAAGAGAAGGTGGAGAATACTCAGGGTTAGGCTGGACTGTTTCAACTTACTAGCACAGTGATGGCAAGTTCAATGACAAAAATAAGTCTGGTAGATCAGTAGGGGACAGTTGGGAGTTAGAGGCTTAATGGTTGTCACAGTGTATGAGACACTAGAGCTAGCATCCACTGAGAACCACAACTGGCAGGGAAACCTTATATCACACATCAGGCCTCATCAGGTAGGAGAGGCACAGGCTAATGGGATTGCCCAGATTCAGTAGGAAATGGTAAATCTTATATACTTTGGTAATATACAAAACTCCTTGCCTCATAAAGGAGACAGGCTGGAAAGTCCCTTGCCTCGTGCACTTTCCTGGACCATTCAAGAATGATATGAGTGAAACCACCATTGGGTACCTATGATGCCCTGCATCTTAACAGAGAAATAACCCTTCTGATTATTGCAGGTAGAGCAAAGGGCCACGGTATGCATGTAGTCAATCATACCAGTAATACTGGAGAGCAGGGAAATCCATCAGTATTTCCCAAGTATTGGTTGGCATAAGGAAGCTCAAGGTGAGCACCATCATGCAAGCTGTGCATAACTCTAAACAGCTGTTTCAGTAGTAACTTGCCCACTTCAACCAAGTTGGCTACAGAGGGGTAACAGTTGGAGTTTACCATTGTCCAAATAGCTCCCATCAGCCAATTGTCCACTGTCAAAGGAACTCAGGTGGGGGTCTGCCTTAAGCTCCAGGGCCAGCTACATGCAGATCAAGGACTATGGCTTTGCACATCATAAATCTTACATCACTGCAGATCATCCTATGTCTGAGCAATACCCTTTTCCAACTCTTCCATGCTCAGCTGCCCTGCTCAGAAATAGCAGCAGATGGTCCTGAAACAGGCAAATCCTCATTGCTGTCACAGATTTCTTCCTTCTCTGACAGCTCTCAGTCACCTGCTAAGAATAGGACAAACAGTCCCAAAATTCATGTTCTTACACAGTCAGTCACCACGGCTCCATTTTAGACAGCATACTGAGAAAGCCGACTGAAACAATTGTGCAGCTGCTTTATGAATTCAAACTGGTGTAAAACTACATCAAGTATGTTTTTGTCCATACCCCAAAAAGCAGACATTTAGGTGTCTTGGAAATTTACTTACCAAAACTTAGGTATTTATGGGCTTTAGGCAATTTCAGAGTTAGACAGCAACAGAATAAAAATTGCATGCATTTAAATTTTATACTTTTGCACCTCAACCCTGTTGTGGATCTAGCCATTACATTTCTCTTAAGCCATGCTTCCCAACCTGTAAAAATTAGGGTAGTAAAAATTCCTTCTCATACAAGGTATTAAAGGGAGAAAGAATGAATTAAGAAATGATGAGCTCTATAAAATTTCATTAAAAATAAAACCTGATAGGATGGTGCCAAATAATCTAAAACAAATGCTTTTTTCCAGAAAAATTTCCACATTCTGTATTAGGAATAAGTTGTCATGGATTCCCCCGGGAACATTTGCGTGGCACATTCAGCCGTGTCTGGTCTCTCTGAGCACTCCCTGAAGCCAGCCAGACATGGCTTCTAGGGTAGGGAGGGAGCCATGTCCCTCCCTGCTTCTCCACCACCATTCTTCAGTGAGATGGACTTTACCCTTCAAAAGGGGAAAGGGGCACACCTCAAGTTCCAAGCAGCAAAATAGACAGCTCCTCTTCAATATTGGGGCAGAAGCCATGCAGCAAGATGACCCTGTCCCCTTCCAAGGGTTAACCAGTTCCTCTGTCCCCAGTCCATATGCACAGCCTTGAGCACCCCTGAAATTAGCTCAGCTGTTCTCTCTCCAGGCCATATAGCCCCTGAGTACCCCCAAATCAGCCTGTCTGTTGCTTTTCTGCAGATGCTGCCGAGATCCCCAGCCAATACACTGCTTTTATGGCTGGTCCATCCATTGTGATGGACCTGTGTCTGCTTTCTCAGCCTCTGGGGAGTCTCCTCCACAGGTTGTGTACCATGCCTACCTGAAGCATCAACACAGCTCTTTAATTCCTTTGTGCCTGGAGGTACATCTGGTCTCACCCCACACAAGCAATTCTAGGTCCTGGTGAAGACTCTGTTAATGCTTCTTTCCTTATTCAGCAAGTTTTGAATACTGTGAACTTAGGGAAATCAAGGTCTGCAACATGAAGGCATTTCAACCAGAAATACTAAAAAAAACCCAAGCAAACAAACAAACAAACCTGTAAATCTGTCACATGAGCCTTCTGGCCAGTGTCCTTAACCCTGGAAGTCTACTTCTAATAAGACTAAGGGAAGTAACGTGACAAATATACTGCAGTTTCTTCCTCTTACAATCCAATTATGAATATTCCGTTTCTTTGGGTATGTTCATTGTTAAAATTGATTAAATTATTATAAATATTTTACTTTCTTGCTTGATCCTAATTATTCAAAATGCATTCTGAATTATGGGGTATTGCTTTCCTTAGAGTATGGACATATAAATAGCTTACTAGCAGGTAAAAGTGGGGAAGGGCTTTACCATGTGTAAGTTGCTCTGCGGTAGCTTTGTGTGTGCACATTTCTGTGCTACAATAAATAGAAGCTAAATCATAGTAACATCCTATTCCAAGTAAATTTGCTGCAGGATAAGAGCATGCACAATAGCTAATGTGGAGCTGGTCAGATGCTGGAACCATACTCTTCTTTTTAGTGGTAAATTGTTCCTCTGCCCATATTCTCACTTGACAGGATGAGAAAACATTTTTGCTATGAATACTGAAACTCACTTCAAGCAAAATGTGTGCCAGTACACTGGATCATTTGAACATTTGCTCATATTAAAACACAAAAAAGACAGGGACAAGGTCCAAATAAATCATGCAAAAAAATCCAAAACATTTAAAAAAAAAAAAAATGTTTGGCTCTCTCATCAAGGTGTAGTATTTGATCACTGGAACAAAGGCAAAAGAGGCACCCAAATATCAAAAGGTCAGTACTACTCTCAACTTCCAGTAAGGCTCCATTGTCAAAGCATTGTCTCTTAACTTACTAAAGGTATACAACAAACCAATACTGAAAAGTGACATTATCATTCAAGTATCAAGCATTTTGTTTTTTGTTTTTTCTACGCAGGTGTTAGTTTACTGTTTGAGCCCATTTCAGCAATTCATCAAGCAATGTAATTAACTTTTGTTATAAAGTTACACTCTTCAGAAAAACTGTGTGAAAGTTATAGTACTTTTTGGCAGCATGTTGAGTTTGATTTTTAGATTTGTATGCAGCTATGGGTTTATATTAGGGAAGGCAAGGTCAAAGACATATGCCTTGCACTTGGAGCAAAAGGCAGTGAAGTTAGTTCCTAGGCGAGTTCTTCTACAGTTGGGAACCAATCTCAGGAAAGCCGGCTTCTGGACAGATGAGCTGTATGTTCTTTAAGCCATGAGTGATCTTTCCCTAGAACGATATCATTTAAATCACCCTCTCATTCTTCATCTTTTCTTGTGCTGGATTTTGTTTTACTTCTTTGTTCATGCTGTAGCTTTCGCCTTTCAGGAGACACTCCACAGAATCCGTTGCTTAGTAATGGTAACCTTCCTGGAAATTACCTTGAACTTCAAAAGCACACAACATCTCTTATTAGTCACAGGTTTCAAGATAATGAACTCCTTTGAGAAAGTCAATTTGAAAAGCCAACCTTCCAGAATGAACACCAACAATATTGACCAAAGTTGAAGTATAGAAGTCAATACTGTCTTCAAAAGGCTATTTTTTTTACTTTTAAAAATAATTTTAAGATGCTTTCTACCAGCATCTGAGCTTACCTGGACAACCATGCATGTAAAATATATGCCCTAGTTCACAGAAGAATTAATTTGAGAAATGATTATGTTCTATGTAAGGTCAGGACAACTATTGCAAGAGTCCCTTCTGGCCTTCTAATCTAGAGGGAAAGTCCCTCAATTCCCCATACATCGAAACTGAACTTTCTTAACACCATTGTCAGGTAAAAAAGAAATATAATTTAATTTTTTTTCTTATAATTCAATTTTGCTCAATATTATGCATTTAATACTTAATTGCATTAAGAATAATTGAGGTTAATTTATAACAAAGGAACTGTCATACACAAAAATAAATCTAGCAAGAATTTAGCTATTATACATGAAATGAGGTTCTAAAATTACTTAATTTCAACAGGAGTGTCATCTACACAGGGGCAAGCAGAAAAGTTCAAACAAATTAATTAAAGCTGTGAAGTTACAGTTCATTAGTTAAAGCACTGACATACTAATTCAAAAGAAAAATGGTTTTAATTTGCCTGAATTAAGATAACGTGAATTAAAGCCATTTGACACCACACCTTAAGCTACCTTGCCAGAGTCTGTGGGTAAATCTACATGAAACACCTTACTGCTCAGTAAACTTATCTACTGTGTAGTAAAAGCATCGTCATCTACACATGCATACCATGTACTTTGCAGTAAATTAGTCTATTGTGTAGTTAGCTACTACCCTGTACATACAGGTAGTAAGTTAACTGTGCAGTAGATATTATTACACAAGTGGGCACATCTACATGAGACATGTTAACGTGCAGTTTACTAATGGCATGGTAAAAAGTGTCACCATCTACATGTGCAGATGCTTAATGCACAGCCAATTAGTCAACTGTGAGGTTAATTTGCTACCTGTATTTGCAAATTAACCACGCAGCAGTGACTGAACAGTAGCCCACTTGCAAAAGGTGGACCAAGAGCAAATTTGCCCCTGGTCAGCCCAGGGAACAGCAGGGGGTGGGAGAATAATGCCGTCCCACGGGAGCTGCTTGCTGCCAGGGTAGGCTCCAACCTTGAAGCCTGGCCAAGACAATGTCCTCCTGCCCCAGCAACTGGCTGCTGCAGGTGGGCAGAGCAGGGTGTGAGCAAATCCACTCCCAAGAGACATGCTCCTCCAGTAGGCTTGCTGCGCAGTCTTTTTCTTCAAATTAATAGCACCCGTAGACACAGCCAGTAGCGTGTGTAGAACTGCAAAACTCCTCCATAAATTTGAAAAATTTGCTCCCAGTTAGCCCCAGCACTGGGGGGGGGGGCAGAGGAACAAGGAACTTCCCCAGTGCTGCTCAGCTCCCGGCTCCCACAAGGAGTTGGAAGCTGAGCAGCCCTGAGCTGCATAGGGGAAGGTGAGTTGGGCACAGGACTGGGAGAGCTCTGCAGTGGCAGCTGTCTCCTGGCCCCCTGCACATCAGGAACCTTCCTGATGTATACAGGGCAAGGAGACAGCTGCCATTACAGCCAGCAGGAGCTCTCCTGACCTTGTGTGCACCCTGGGGGGAGTCTGGAGCTCCTCCTGGTTGCTTCAGGGGGGCAGAGCAGGGTAGGAGCAACCCTGTACTGGGCTTCTCCCATTAGGAGCAGATTTGATCCCAATGGAAAGCATGTGTAGATGTGCTCCCAGGGAAGACTAACTGTGCAGTTAAGACTTTATAGCATTAATAGCACATGTAAAAGTACCCACCGTGTAGACAGAGAATAGAATACACTGCCAAAAGGCTCCATGTCATCTTTAACATACCTGTACCACATTATCAGCAACTGCAAGAAAACTAGGGGGGAGACGAGCAAAACTTCTAAGGCTGAGATTCACAAAGGGACTTAGACAATTTTCTCACATAACATTTCCAGATCTAAAGTGACAGTAAACTGGAGATACTTAAAACTTTATTTAGCTAACTGCCTTATTCTGTTAGTCCCAAGTTTTCAACATGAAAAATCTTGATGGGGCAAGAACCACCTTATTTTCAACAATGGTGAACAGCTCAAGTAATAAAGATCCCCTGAGCAAGTGAATGATCTTCTGCAACTGCTAGAGCACAATGGACAACTGGGGGGTCCACACCAGACCTGAGGTCTAAAACAAGATCAGACTAATAATTTGAAATAGAATCAATCAATCCCTCCTATTAAAGCCATTCCACTTTGCACAGAATAGTCAAATATTCAGAAAAATCAATATGCTTTAATACTCAGAGACAGCACACAAGTATTAGCCTGATTCTATAGCTTAGTAATTAAAGCAATCACCTGGAGGGTAGAAGCTGGGTATAGGCATCTGTTCTACTGAATATTTCACTATCTTACATAGTATATCAATTGTTTTATTATGATGGCCACCTATAAGTTTATCAGGGGTGACCACCAGCATCTGGGGGAACGTTTGTTCACCAGAGCGCCCCAAGGGATGACGAGGTCGAACAAGCACCTACACTGAACACCTTCAAGAGTAAATTGGATGCTTATCTTGCTGGGATCCTATGACCCCCGCTGACTTCCTGTCCTTTGGGCGGGGGGCTGGACTCGATGATCTTCCGAGGTCCCTTCCAGCCCTCATGTCTATTAAAGTCTATGAACTGCATTCTGTTCGGTTCCACCCACTTTTCCAACCTGTCCAGATCCACTGGATTCATTCCCTACCCTCTGGTGTGTTAAATATGCCC
>NW_017728918.1:76146184-76151298 GCF_001723895.1 Crocodylus porosus
TTGCCCTTTGGGCAGGGGGCTGGACTCGATGATCTCCCAAGGTCCCTTCCAGCCCTAATGTCTATGAAATCTATGAAATTAAATAGCAATTTATTATTATAGGAGCAGACAAGTGAACCCAACTTCTCCCCACCTAGTGACTGCCCTAACCAATAAGTTAGAAAGAATTTCTGTCTTGCGCACTCACTCTCTCATGTCCAATTTAATTTGACAATACAAAATGGAAAATCTTCCACAAGAGGGACTGAATGCATACCTCAACCACTTCCTATAAATATCCTACGGCCTGGCAATTAGAAGAGTGCACCTGAAGGGTGAGAGATGCAAGTCAAAATGCCCACAGAGTACTGAAATAGATGCATTTGCCACATCCCGAGTAAATTCTCTAACCACTGAACAATTTGGCTAAAGAGAGGAAGGATCACCACCACTACACCTGCTTCAAATAGAGGATCAGTTCTGTCTTCCAGCTGCTCAAAGACAGGTATAACTCCAGGAGATTGGGGTTATGAATCACAGGCAGGAGGAGGTATAGTGTCCAAGTCTAAGAGCATAGAAGAAATCATGACAGCATCAGCATCTCCAGTTGGCTAGTTGAGGTAAATCAGCAGTTTGCTGCCTGATGGGAACCCCATTCTTAGGAACCCCATTTCTCAATGCATTCTATAGATAGAATAAGTACCTAACTTTGATGTTGTCATTCCCAAAAGTTACATAGTAAAACACTAAAAAACACAACTTTCAAATCAGCCTTGTGGATCTAGTTTTAAGTAACTGGAGAAAATCTTTAGGTTTTGATATAACATTTTTAGAAACAAGGGGGAAGTCAAGGTGGAAGAAGAAAATTCCATCTTGTGGTGTTGCTGAACTAATTTTATTCCAAGTCTCCAGTGCAGGTTTTCAAAGCTGTGATTGCTTGAGGCACAATGCCAATTAGAGCTAGAAGTATGATCGTCTCTTTGTTGCCATGTTCCTCACCTACATACTAATATTTAGACACTGGCAAACACATTCTGCTCAGAAACACATTCTGCTCAGAATTTATATATATTGCCTCACTTATCTGCAATATTTGCCATTTCTGAAGACTATTGTTTCTATATACCTATCTGGTTCAATTATTACAACTTTTACTAATAAGTATAGCAACATTTTATGAATAATATTAAGTACTGAGATTTTTAAAAAAATCTAAGTTCTGACACGTCTTTCTGGTAGCGATCCACAGAAACTGGGAAACCAAAAATATCTCACAAAAGGCTTGTCTACACACAGAGACTACTAGGAAAGTAAAGGATCTCAATAAAATCATAAACAATTAGGGTTAGAAGGGACTTCAGGAGGTCATCCCCTGCTCAAAACAGGACCATCCCCAACCAAACCACCCCAGCCAAGGCTTTGTCTACCTGGGTCTTAAAAACCTCCAAGGATGGAAATTCCACAGCCTTGCTGCATAAACTGTTCTAGTACTTTACTACCCTCCTAATGAGAAGGTTTTTTCCTCACATCTAACCTAAACTTCCCTTGCTGCAACTTGAGATCATTGCTCCTTGTTCTGTCATCTGCCACCACTGAGAACAGTCTAGCTCAGGGGTAGACAAAGTCTGGCCTGTGGGAGATCGGGTCCATTTCCCAGCAGCCCCCACCTGTGTTGCTGCAGCCAGTTTCCATAGAGACTCCAGCATTGGAAGGGCTGTGACAGCATGGGCCCAGGGTTTCCACAGAGATCAGTCCCAGTGACACTAGCAGGGCACGCAGCTGGGCAGGGAGCTGCTCCAGGGCTGGGATCTTGCAGTGGTGATAGCATGGTCCAGAGCTGGGGCTCAGCTGCCTGCACACTGCCCCAGGAATGAGTGTGCAGGCTGCGGATTGCAACTCTGCCCTGGCCCTGGACCATGCTGTCACCACTGCAAGATCCCAGCTCCAGCAGCAGAGCCCTTCCCTGCTCAGCCACATGTCCTGCCAGCGCTGTTGGGGTGGATCCCGATGGAAACCCTGGCCCCACGCTGTCACAATTTTGATTTTACCAATAACATCTTGATTTGTTTCTAACAATAACATCAAGTTAAAGAAGAAGGGGCATTCCAACTTGTTTTATTTTGAAATGAACAAGATTACTAGATTTTTTCAGTTTTTTTATTACTAGATTTTTTGTATAACTTTTATACAGCTAGCTGAAGTTAGTCCTATGATCAAGTTATCGTGTCAAAAATGTTATCAGCTCTCTTGAAATATATGTTATTTCATCATATTTTCTACCCAGCAAATTTATAAAGGGGACCAATACTGCACAATGTATAGTGTATGAGCCAGGTCTGGAGAAGCCCTTAAGTATATGCTGTTGTAGTTCTGTAGAAGTCAAAGGCAGTTAAGCTTATTTTAAATAGTTTGTTAATTTACAGTGTACCAATGTGAACATAATCTACAATCCACATACATCATATATAGCCACATAAACCAAGATGAGCCTAATGGCTCTCACACTGGTTCAAACCTCCTCCTTAAAATGGCTGTAGATCCCTGTTCAAACTAGCATGCTCACATTCATTAGTACCCAAAATAAACCAGAATCTGATGGAACATTTTAAGAAATTTAGTTTCACTAAATTCAATGGCAAAGTCTCTCAGACTCAGATTTCATTCCTCATGTAGCTAAAGTTATTGAGGAGCATCTTAAGAACTTTAGAACCATTCACAGTGTTTGAGTGTGTGGGCAGAGCCATCCCTAGGGTACGGTGAATTGAGACAACTGCCCCAGGCCCCATGCTATGCGGGGGGGGGGGGGTCCTGCAGAGCCAGGTGGAGCAGCCACAGCCCCTCCCATGGGGCCCACCTGGAGCTGGCAGCTCAGCCCCACACCACAGAAGAAGCATGGAGACACACACCCTCCCTTTGCAAAGGTCCCACAGCCCCGCAGAGTGTTAAGAGGGCCCCACACAAGCTGATTTGATCCAGTCCCCGCATCCCCCTAGGGTTGGCTCTGCGTGTAGGCAAGGCAGCACTCCAGCGAGCAGACAGCTACTTTTCAGCAGCACTTCTGCCTTGATTCTCTGTCATTTCTAAAATTAGTGGCAGAAGTTCATTTAAACTGTGAACTTACTGAAAGTCCTTGCAACACTCCCAAGATGCTCATCATCCAATTCAGTGCTGTTTTTATTTCTACTACTGAAGGGAATAATCCATCACTTAAAAAACAGGCAGTAACTGAATCATAAAGGTCATTATCTGGTGTGGAAATTATTCATGCCACACTTGTACCCCTGCCTGTGGCATATGTTCTATTTATTCCACAATAATATGATTTTAATTACTGAGAATAGCTAAAAGGCAACATACCTACTTTACATGGAATAAAAAGAAAGTTTAATATTCTTAAGGCTTTCAGCCTTCTCTTCAGTGGAAATACTGACATTTCTTTCTGATATACTAACAGCATCTCCCTCACAGTTTTGGCAGACCATCATTTTGCTATAAAATTACCATACAAGAAACTATACAAGAATACTATGCAATATTTTCATTTACATTTCTGAAAAAAAAATCAGTATTTGTTATACAAATTATAAAGAACATTTTAAAGTGTTTGAATATAAAAAAAATTCAGATATTTAAAGCAACAGATATTTTGAAGGGCCTTCTTGTACATGTGGACATAATTTATTAATGAAAGACTTCTTCTATATTTTGGAAAATATTCATGTTTATTTTCCTTTTCAGTTTTTCAATTATTTTCCTGGGTAGGATATGTACAGAAAATACAACACAGTTCTATTTAACAGTTTGTTTTGAAAACAATAAATTCAAGGTTTTTCCACATAGTTAAATTACTACTGTTCAAAAAAATTAAATAAACAAGTTATTAAATGGCAAAATAGTGACTCCTGGAAAAATGGACTTGTTAGAAATTCTTTACCATTTCAGCTGCAACAAGTATGAGCTCTAAAGTTTTCTTTCCCATAAAAATAAACCAATGTCTTTCAAGGAGGGCAATGTTGCATGACTTGAGAATTAAAAAATATATATATATCCCAAAAGAGCCTAAAAAGAACATTAAGATCTGGCAGTTAATTAAGCATAAGCCCAAGTAAATGAAATTATAAAAGTATACAAGTGAAAAAATCAACAGAAAGAGATGAGACAACATTTTTCTTTTCTATATGGATAAATATCTTTACATAAAGTAGGAAAAAAACTGTCAAAGACTATGCAATATCCATTAAGTACAAAAAACCATTTTAGCAACAGATTTGTACAAATGAAAGTTATGAAAGCATCATGCTTTGACTGAACATCACTATAACTGCAAAATAGTTGAAAATACATTTTGATCTTCCATACCAATGACTTTTTTTATATTAAAGAAAAAAGGAACACACATTTCAGTAATGTGCATTATATTTGGAGAGCAAGAAGACTACTTGAATTCCCAAGTCAAATAAAAAAAAATGAAACATCGATTGTAAAAATCCCTAATTGGTCCACTCTACTGAAGTGTTTTGCAAAATGGCCCTCTTGGACAACTTAACAAAAGTAAGTAAGGTCATGCTTGTGTTTGCAAACTCATGATCAGTGAGATTAAACAGTTGACTAATCTTCAGCTTGACCCTAGGAATTAAACTGCCACTAACAAGGCACTCCTCTAAAACAACAAAATTAGACACAATAGGCCAAATGGTGTAATTTATGTACCAGGCAAACCACACACGCCATATTCTGCCTCCTCCTGTTAGATAAACACTATTTCTGCCAACCTCCCAACTCCTAAACTATTAAATGTGTATATTATACCACATGTAAGTCACCTCTGAATTTTATGCAGTAGGGTCTTCTCTTCACGTGCGCTAATAGATTGAATATTGGAATTAAAAGCGCATTTCAATTTGGGCCCAAGATATTTTCACAGATACAATTTCTACTTCACAGCTAGCACAGATCAGAGCTTAGGAAACCCCCAAAAGATCACGTTCCCCATCTTCCTCAAAGGATACTTTCATAAACCTCACTGGATTGCTCATCCACCTCCCTTCACCTTATAGATTTCATAGACATTAGGGCTGGAAGGGACCTCGGGAGATCATCGAGTCCAGCCCCCTGCCCAAAGGGCAAGAAGTCAG
>NW_017728918.1:76151913-76163399 GCF_001723895.1 Crocodylus porosus
AGCCTATAAGGATGCTGCAGGTTTTTCCTCCAAGGTGGAGAACCTTGCATTTTTCGGTGTTAAACACCATCAGGTTCTTGTCTGCCCATTTGCTGAGCTTGTCCAGGTCAGCTTGGATCACCCGCCTATCTTCTGGCGTGGATGCTTTGCCCCAAAGTTTGAATTCTTATAGCCATTCAAACCAGTTTTACATCTCTGAGGGGGGAAATAAATCTCTATTCTGCTAGTGGTAGAAAGTGTATACTCCCATTATGTAGTTTTCAGAGAAGAAAAGAGTAAATAACTCAAAAAGGAAAAATGGCATGAAATCAATCAAGGCAAAAAATCTTACTTTCACATGTCCAAAGTATAAGAAAATATATTTTTTAATATTTTGGGTTATAAGAGTGACCCCCCTGTGCTCCCCCTATGCCCTGATGCCTCATAAAGGGGTTACATGCGACTAACAGTCCTAGTATTTTACTTTATCCACCACTCATATATAAGCTTATTCAATTTATGTATGGATTACTGTCATTGCCTGAAATCTACATAACATTTTCTTACTCTCAAATAAGAATGAATGTTTTCAAGATAAGATTTAGAGTAATCTTAGCCCTTCGATAATTAGCTTCATAAAAGCCACTCTAGACCTTAAATACATACTGCTTACCTGGGCTCAGATAACAAGTAGTAACACAAAACAAGACATATCCTTTACATTCTTAATCCCAAATCCTTATGCAGAAACTCCCAGAAAAGCCTCTGTTCATTCCTGCCCCAACCTGAAAAAAGGGACAATTAATTCTTCCCATGCTCAAACACAACCCCAAAGAGACCATACTTATAAGAGACAAGTTCTCCTACGTTTCCCCTCTGCACACCCTGATGCATGGGTGACTGGTGCCTCCTGAGTCTAGGGGGGCACCTGCAGGTAAGCTCCTGCAGGAGCCACCACCACCACCAATGCTGGCGGGAGAGAAGCTGGTGAGCTCCCACAGGCACTGCCGCTGCCACTGGGAGGACCCTGTCAAGGGCGGGGGGGAGGGACATGCCCCCCCATGCCCTGATGCCTCACAAAGGGGTTGGTTACATGTGGCTAACAGCCCTAATGCTTTACTTTATCCACCACTCATGTAGAAGCTTATTCAATTTATATATGGATTACTGTCATTGCCTGAAATCCACCAACATTTTTCTTATTCTCAAATAAAAATGAATGTTTTCAAGGTGGATATCAGGAAAAGCTATGTCAGTGCCTGGTGCTAATTGGCATTCCCGGGAGAGAAGTCTCAGCTCTGTGAGCTACTTTATCTTACAAGTAATATTCCAGAGCAAGTCAGCAAGACAACAGGCACTGTGGTGGAAGAGGATAAAGAAAAGCAACAATAACAACAACAACAAAAACCCAGATAAAAGATAGGAAATTTAACTTACTCAACCCCTCTCAAGTTCCATGCCCTAACTCTTGTCCATTATTAATTCCCAACTTCTTATTATGATAAGAAACAAAATCAAACTAACTAAAAGATTTTATTTTGTTTGTTAAAGATTTGGAAGTCTATAGCCAATCTTTAGGTAAAGGAGTTTATTAGTGCCTCATCCAAAACATGGTTCAGGGGTTTGTTTGGTTTTTAAAAACAAACAAACAAACAAAAACAGCTGTTCCAATTTTTGGACACATCTTACTGCATCCCAATTCTACCATTCAGAACACAAGGTTTCACCTTAGGTACAAAGTTTCATCTATTTCATCTATATGTAGCCATACCAACATCATTAGGGCTCTATCTAAGAACAGCTGTCTGCCCACACATTGTAAGTGGCAGGATGAGAGCCATAATTTCCAACTTAACTTTTGGACATATCACTTAAGTTTTGGATGGTTTGTAAGCAGAAAAAATATTTAAATGTGTACAATAATAAAAAAATGCCCATTTTTGTGCAGACCCACCTTTTCCAAATATTGCATTACCTTTGGGGCACGATAATCTACCTTTTAATTGCGTGTCCATGCTCTGCCCACAGTAATCTAAAATTTATGAGGAGTAAATGTCATAATTTGGTCAATTTTCAGAAATAAAACCCAGCAAATCAGTTGTTTTAATTATAAGTGCACCAACAAGTAATTGCCCTCCTTAGGGCTAAGCAGGTCTTTCATTAAAGCAACACTATAACATGTCAAATAATCAACATCCAAAAAACTCTCTCAACTGGTAACAAAATATTCAGAGTAGATTTTTGTATCAAGTTTGTAAAGTGCACAAAATATTAACTGAAATATTAAAAGGGAAAAAAAAGTTTTCCAATGCCATCACCAAAACTCTTAACTTGTTAAAATTAAATGAAACTTTTTGGCTCTAATATCTTGACAGAAAGCAGCAACATATTCAGAAAAATTACACCATCTTAATATACTGTACCTTAGCAGCATAAAAAACCCTACAATTAGATGCAATTGCAGGCTTAGTAAGCATAAACCTGACAAGTATTACAAATGTAATTTTTTTAAAAAAGAATGGATTTCAACTGAATCCTAGAGGTAACATCTGTAATTCTGTTTACATTATATTCTGGTAGTAAACCAACTCTAATCAATCACTGTTTTCCTCCAAATTGCACAAAGTAACGAAAAACTTAAGTCAGCAATATGGCAGTTGAAGGAGCCATATTTTATAAACAAACACCACATATATTCAAATAATCCCAGAAAATAACCATCATGTCTATTAGCTGCAGTATTACACAGCTGACCGGTGCTCCCCACACACATAGACGGCACTAGGCCGAATGCGTCTCCTTGTATGACCAGGTAGCTGTGGCAAAAACTTGAAGTACTTGGGCACTAAGTCTAAGCATGCATCGTGGAATTTCTTAATCCTCCAGTAGTAAATCAGCGGATTCAGTGCAGACTTGAGGTAGCAGAGCCAAAGGAGCCAAGTGCTTATCTCAAAAAAGTTGTGCTTGTGGTAAAAGTGGCCATTGAATGTTGCAATAAGGCTGTAGGTGGTGAATGGTGCCCAACAGATTATGAAGACAATGAACAAGATCAATATGGTTGTGAAGGCACGAGTTTTAAAGCTCATATCAATGTTCATTTGAAAAGGTCTCTGAAGACTCATGAGACCAAGTTTGCTGGCCTGGCTGAGGCATATGCTGTCAGGATGGCTATGGATACGAACTGCATTGTGGCGTACAGTGTTGAGTATGCCCATAAAAGAGTACAGCATCACCATGAATGGAATAAAGAAAGAAATAAGCAAGATTATAACCACGTAAGCCCGGTAGCCAGGGCTTGTGGAATAGCCAAAAACACACTGAGGGGCTCTAGAGGGTATCTGCAGATTAGGGGTCCCAACAGATAATGGAAAAGCCACAATAAAGGATGTAGCCCATGATATAACTATAAGAAACTTTGCACGGTAAGGGTTCAGTTTATCTTGCCTCTGGACAATAATAAGGAATCTATCAATGCTAATAATGAGTAGGATGGCTACCCCTTCTATAACAAACAGCCAGAAAAACATAGCAGAGACTCTACAGAAGATATCCCCAAAAATCCACCGAGTAGTAATGATGGTTATCAGAGCAAAAGGCATGTTCAGCACTGCAAGCAACATATCTGCAAAAGCCAGGCTTGCTAAGAGAATGTTAATTGCAGATCGCATGGCAGCCTTCTGGTAGACCATGAGGCAGACAACAAAGTTTCCTAAAAAAGAAACCAATAGTATAAATATCATAGCAGCAGAAAGAATGATCTGGAGTGGCAGACTCAAGCGCTTGAAAACTTCTTGTGATGGCAGGATAGCTGTAGTGTTCACTAGGAAAGTACTTAACTCAGGGGTGACCATGGCACCTGGACTGTATTTCAATGGCTGTGTTGTGCCACTACGAATCTGAAATTGGGGAGTAGTAAAATTCGTATAGACATTTTCATAGACAATAAAAGTAGCATTTGATGTCCCAGAATGGGCAGATGTCAACAATACAGAGAAAACCATTGCTTCAGGATGAATGAATGCAGAGCCAAAAGTCTTCAAGGCATTTCAACCTGTGAGGGCAGTATCATGTTCCTTGGTGATTGACCAAATTGGGATCAAATACCCATTAACAGCAGAGCTCCAACTTTCACGTCTGGAAAACGAAACAAAAAATAAAGAAGTCACAGAAGAGTTCTTAAGATACATTACTAAGTTGTGTGCTGATGAAGAACACTCTCAAATTTTGATCACGCTAAAGTCTCTTTTCTGCTTCTTAGCTAATATTTGATGTCAGTGTAAAAGTACAACCTCATCATAACAAACCCCATTTTTAACAATTCAAGCAGAAGGACCCATTTTTTCATTACTGTGATGCTGCAAATTTAACTAACTTCATTATAACAAACACCTTCTTTTAATAAATGTTCCTCCTTGTCACACAGGAGGTGGTTTAATCATAAGGTTACTTTGTTTCTTTGTTTTTTTGTTTTTAGCCTAGCTAAAGCATAGCCCTGTTAAAATGCTGAAGAGCCCTATAGTTTTCAAGGTGTCTGATAGCATTTTATCTTCTTGCAAAAGCTCCAGTTCCTGTAGTTATGATCTTCTGCAAGAACCTCAATTTTCATTTGAATAAAGATTAATTTCTAGCTTTCATGTTTGCAGAGAAAAAACAAAACTTTAAAACATAAAACCTAAAAGGTCAGATACATAAAGGCAAAGGAGAATGCAAAACATTATCAGTTTTATAGTCTCATGGTTTTTAAACCACTATCATATTTTTAACCATTAAGTGCTGGAGATTGTTGTTACAATATTTCCAAGCGACTTGAATGGAAACCAGATGCACTCTTAAAAAATTTCTGTAGCTATCAAAGGAAATTATATGCAAAGGTCATCAAATTCTGTGTTCTGACCTCAACAACAATAGAGAGCATCAAACATCTCATAAGATGATGCATGAAACCTGCTACAGTGTTAAGAATTAATGACATCTCTCCTGAACTTACGTTAATTAGTTATTGCCTTATACCTAGAAGCATATGGCATTACACCCTTGTAAAATGCTTCTGGATCCAATACAACATACCCATTGTCCATAACAATTCTAATGAGCTCTTGTATTATTGGTAATCTATTATTTCCTTTTTTTTTTTAAATTTTAAGTATATTACCTTTCAGTTTTATTAAAACTTCCCAATATTAATTATCTGAAACACCTGTAATTTTAACCCCTACTGCCAATTTGGGGCTATTAACTTGAACATTTTGATGGTATTTTGGCATCCAAGTGAGATGCAGATGAATGGCATTTCATGTCTGAATGAGGATGGATTACCATGTCCACCGACAGAAGCGTTTGCTTTAGGTCTCTTTTGGGATCAGGATGCACTGAGGAAGTGAAACTAGTAGATTATCTGATCTGCCTTAAAACATACACCATGAGGCCAGTATATGGTCAAGAACTCCCTCATGGTCTCAAAAGCTCATGGCGTCTAGACTGGATACCTTTCCAGGACTAGACTTCATCATAAAAAAAAAATGACACTACTTCTCCCAGTGTTCCAAACTCAAGTCTACTCTGAATCCTACCTAGGACCTCTATGCTGTAGAGCCACAAACCACCCAGTAGGCACAGGAGCATCAGGGGCAAGCAGCTCAGCCTTATTCATCCCCTTCCTTGTCCTGCAGCTGGCTGCTGATCCCCTTTGCTGTCCTTGTTGCCCTGCTCTTTCTCTCTCCCTTCCCTCCCTCTGACATTGGCATTCACTTTTCTCTCCCACTCCTCTCCTCCATAAAGAGGGGAGCAATGGTCTGTGGTGTGGCTAAGTTAAAAGCACCCAGCTGGTCACTCTAAAAGGTTGAGCTCCACTTCAGTAGGACATTCTAGTCTTAAAGATTTCTTCCTCTATTTCAGATGTTGCAAGAACTGTTACCCTTTGTGTCTTAGAGAGACAATAAATAAACTAGTAGCCTCTTCCTAACCTGGTCAATTACAGTGCTTGTACACCCTGCCTCTGCTGCAGAAATCCCTTCCTAGAAATGTAGAAATGTAACAATCTATTGATTTAATAATGTAATGTTTTATGTCATACTACTTGAAGAGAGGATTAATCATTAATCCTCTGGGGCCTTTGTATTTCAGATTCTCTCTTTTAGCTTAGTGAGAGCAGACTAAGCCAGGCTAGGCTACATATACTAATATTCCTGTAAAAATGACAGATTGACTTAGTTACTTCATTCTTGATTTTTATTTTATGTTAGCACCTCTGCGGGAAGAACTGATGTTAATAATAAGCTAAGGCACAAACCGCAGACCCATGATGACAGCATGCCCCAGAGCTTGCTGAAATAAAATTCCCATTTAGGAATTGAAAGTAAACACTTTTGCAGAAGACTCTCTGTAACCAACTGCACAAAGGAATTAGTTCCACTATATGCAGGAAAGATGAAAAAGGATTTTGCATACATAGGCCTCAAAATCCTTCTTAGCATGTGCTAATTGGAATGTGCAGCCTCACACTCAGATGCCCAGAAACTGTGGGGTGACAGATATTTCATAAAATTCTAAGGAGAAAAATCACTCTTAGGTGTTATTTGGAAATAAGGAATTCTGTTTTAAATCTATATTTATAAATAAAGCAAGCTCGGGGAGGGGAGGGTATAAAGGCTAGAACGTTTGTTTTGCATACATTCTACCAATTCAGAAAGCCCACACCCTGTTTTTTTCTGCATATTCAGAGAGGATAATATTCATTGATAGAATTAATTACAACATTTAATCCCTTTGAAAATGTCATGATCTCAACCCTTTCAGTTGCAGAGAACAGTCTCTCCAGCTGGGCTCAAAATAAGCCCTTTTATGGTAGTTCCCATATAGAGATCTAGCTGTTCAAAATGATAAAGATACCAGATCCATAGACAGGAATAAATCATGTAATGATGCAGATAGGCTGCAGATGCTTTTTCAGGCCACTGAGGAGAAGCAGAGAAAAAAAAAAAAAAGAGTTGAGCTTCTCGCCTTTGGACCTGATCCTGAAAAACAGACTGGTTTCTGTTCCCAGAATTCTTTACTCCGATGACTGCTTAAATACAGAATACCCAGACAGTTGCTGGACTAAGGACCAGAACCTAGGACTCCCATTTTCAAGCTGAATATACTATTCACTAGGCTACAGAGTGATGCTTCATTTTGTGCTCACTCCCTTGTCCCATAAACTTTCATTCTTCTTTGCCCTGTGGTACGAATTCTGTAGGCTGGGGCAAAAGTGCCCCCATGCAGTGAAGTGTACAGTCTCATGGCTAGCGGACACTCCTAGGGAACGAGGGTTTGTTTGTGAACCCCTCTGGCTAAGGAAGGCCCAGAGTCTTAGGTCTCCACCAATCTAAGCATTACTACTTAATAAAAAAAATATGGATGTCACAAAAAGTGAGACTTGCTTAGTTCTTTTAGAAAACAGGAGGAGAACATGGGCTCTGGATCCTAAGTTGATAAAGACAGCTACACCAGACACCTAAGTTCCTGAGGAAGATGGGGGTTTAGAGACATCCCTAGGCTAGGCATTTCCTATTGGCTGGCTCCCCAGTCATCATGTGGGTATTTTGGATTACCCATCTAAGATGTCTTACACCATGTGTTCTGTATAGAGCAACCTATGGCCCAAGATCCAGCGCACAAAGGGATTGGGTCCAGTCTGCTTTTTACTAAGGGAATGCCAATCCACAGCCGTTTGATCCAGTTCAGGTTTTGCTAATAGTGCAACAATACAAACAGCTCCCCACACTGGCATGGAGGGCAGCTCTCCCTCACAGCAGCTTCTGCTCAGCATCCCTAGAGTGGCTGGAGGGGAATGGCAGCCCATGGCACTGCACCAGCTGGGCTGAAAGCCTGCAGCTTCCAAGGTTGCCAACCCTGGCAGAGAGAACTGAGGCACTTCTTCATTCTGCTCCGGGACTAGGCACCAGTAGTAGCACCAAATGTTGCAGACTCTCAAGCTCATCAAATCTATTCCTTTGCTCTGATTACAAGTAAAGAAAGCAGTTAAATGTACCACATCCAACTCCACTGATTTCTTTTCACAAAGCCTGAGTTATCAGAATTTTTTAAAAATAGGGGCCACGCTGCATCAACAAATGTGTTCAGCCTGTTCTAACCTCCAACTACCAAATACATAATAATCACTCACTCCATGACTCCTCCCTCCTTTCACCCTCTCTGCCAAAAATTGTGACTCAAAAGGGGGCTAAAAAGGTGTTCAGAAGAGTTTTGTTTCAATCTAAAGTTGCTAGCAGGTAAGGAGAAATACTACAATTTCAGACTAGAACAGGGTCACTGGAGAACACTAATTATGTTGAGCTTGAAAAACCCATATATTAGTAGTAATTCAAGTAGGCAAGTTCTTTCCTAGCCAAAGTGGATAAATATGATGCTGATACACTTTTGTCATGGTAAACCCACTTTTGGAACATGTACTCCAATTTTTTTTTCACATGCAAAAAACAACCATTCAAATTACTTTCTATATTGAAAAATAAAAAAAATTATTGGGTATGTACACTTCCTCTCAAACAGCTCTCTCCTTCAAAAGCAACTTTTTTCCTATAGAACATAATAGACCCAATTGTTTTGATGCAGTATAAACTTACTGCTAAATATCACACAAATTTCATGCACCAAATATAATTATTGCTAAATTTCTGATGTCTATATTTAGCAGCTTTGGAAGATAATATTTCCATTAGAATTCAGAAACCATGACCAACCAGAAGGAAAGACAAAGATTACGTCTCAAGTAGAAAGCCAACAACAAAACCAGAACCTCCCACACAGTCAAATGGGGGAGGGCTTTTTCATTTTTCTTATAGATGCAGAATTAGAGATACCATATGTTTTATGCAAAGCCAGTATATATTTGGCTGCTACTTTAGTGAATCATTGCATTTAACTACTGTATTAATTTTCCCCTATCCAATTTTACCAAGATCCCTGCACCAGGTTTTAGCTATCCAACTGTCATTTTCTTCAAAAGCTAAAAGATGACAGGTGTCCTGAACACAGGAAAAAAATAAAGACCTTTAATAAATCTTTAAGAGTTCAAAATTGTGAAGCACCGGGATATTTTAAAGTTATTGTGAACATCTTATTTTAATTCACTTTTGGATTTATTAAAGATGATCTATAAACATTTGGTTGAACAGTTACTTAGTAAATGTACATACTGGCTTACACAAGTAATTGAGGTAACAAAAACATTTTGCGTAAATAGGTTAAAGTCAAGAAGTATGGATATATGCTATAAATTATTTTGTTTTTAATAAGCAAAAGGAAGAAAAAATGAATGAAGGATAAGTATTCAGCCAATAAGCAAGCCTACAAGCCAGTAGGCCTCCCTGGGTGGGCAACACCAGAGGTTGGTGCTTCAGGGTACCCCCAACATTGCTCTTGGCTGTGACAAGAGTGTCTGTCTTTTCCTTTTACTTCTGTGTTAAGGGTTCTCTGGTATTTGTGTTGTGTTAGCTGAGGTGACGGGGAAGCAGTTAGTTGTGTTCTGTGCAGAGGAGAGGTGACAGCCACAGCTCCTCTGTAAAGCAGGGGGTGAGGGCTTAGAGAGGACATTAAGGGAGGATGGGTAATCTCCTCTGGGATTTGGGGGGGGTGGTGAGAACAAGTGGGTAGGGGTTTGGGGAAGGGTTTCTTGTAACATGATGCGAGTGGCAGTTGTGGGGCACGGTTGGGACTAGTGGGAAGGTTTGCTTCCACAGGAACTGAACACAGCAGCAGTGGTTGAGAAGAGGGAAAAGGGGAAGGAGTTGGAGTTCTTGGGTTCTGGGATAGGATTGCTGGTTGTAGCCATGTTGGTCTAAGGACATAGGCAGACAGGGTTCTTTGGGCAGATGTGATATCTTTTATAGGACCAACTGAATAGTTGGAAAAATTGTTCTTTGCAAGTTTTACAGCAAAAACACCCTTTTTCAGGCAGAGAGAGAGAGACTGAAGAAGGGTGTTTGTACCCAAAAGCTTGCAAAGAACAATTTTTCCAACTATTCAATTGGTCTAATAAAATATAAACACACCTACCCAAAGATCCTTGTCTGTCTTGGTTTGGGGATGTTATTTGAAGAATCTTGTCTGTGGGTCATTTGCTCATTGTAAGCTGCTCTGAATTTTTTAAACAGGGTAGGATATAAACCAAATTAATAAATAAAGTGGCAAAATATTACAAAACATTACACACAATATGCTCTTTCTTCAACAACACCCTTATATACCGGAACCCGGCAGTCTTCTCCTATATAAAAGGGAAAAGGTTTTCTTTGGTGCCTTAGGCAGTACAGGGAATGAAATGCAGTCTGATCCAACAAAAGAAAGGAGTGAGGCAAAAGGAATGAGCAGGGACAATTTACACACTCACCTAAATGACTCTCCCCAGGGAGCTGCATCATTTCCATCTGTAAATAATCACCTAGACTGTGTACATAAGATCACCAGCAAAGTTATTCATTGAAAGCACCACTTTAAAATGAGAGATTTTCCTTTCTTCTTCTTTAAAAATGTATTTTGTTGCAGCAAAAAATACAAAAGCAATAGTCATCTTTTGATGTAGCGATCAGTGGTATTAATGAAATTAAGAAGCTTGCTTTTTTACTTTAATTTAGTTGGTTACTAGCTGCCCAAAATGCATGGAAGCAATTATTTCTCTTATAAATCATGAATAGAGACAAAGTGTAAACAAAAACAGTATTTACTTCACTGTTGGGAAAAGGCATATTCTAGTTAAGGCTTCAGAACCTGGGAAAAATCAAAGGGAGGTCTGAGTTTATTCCCGGTACTACCTCAATTCTCCCATTAGAATTTGCCTGCTCCTCAAAGATGTTACAAGGACTAGTACTTGAAATACTTCACACGGAGGAAGTGGAAGGTTCTATAGAAGTGCAAAGGTTTGGGTCTTTTTTAGTATCTGTGTTGTCAGTCTATGCTATATGATTTCCATTCCTGTGGAAGCTCAGTTTACAATATTGTTCTCAGAGTTCCATTACATTAAAATTATGCGTATAAATTCAACCTTTAAGTGCCATGAACATACACCCTTTCCTGGCAGAAATCTCAAACTCACCTATCCAGGCAGGTTCCCATGAACAGAACTAGGAATAGTCCAAAAAAGTCATCTTGTGGTACTCTGAGGTTGCATGCCGTGATGATCAGCAAAGCATGCCCTTTCCAAGCAGCCTGTTAACAAATAAATACATAAATCAATAACACATCCAAATACGCGATAGACCAAGGGGAGAAAGCGCATGGCTAACTAAACACCACTGACTAAATCCAAGTAGAGCGTTTGTTGTAACTGCTTTTAAAAGTTATAAGGGTGGCAGAGGTTAGATTCAGATTACACATCAGGAGGCACTACTTCACCATCAGGGCGGCTAGGATCTGGAACCAACGTCCAAGAGAAGTGGTGCTGGCTCCTACCCTGGGGGTCTTTAAGAGGAGGCTGGATGAACACCTTGCTGGGGTTGTTTGACCCCAGT
>NW_017728918.1:76163604-76166139 GCF_001723895.1 Crocodylus porosus
AACCCAGAATTTTGTACTCAATTATAGATGAGTAATATAGCTGCATTAATGTATTTATATTGTAAATGGCAATCATATTGATTTGGAAGGACTTCTCTGAGGTGACTTTGCTGGACTTTTTGAAGGGCTCTTGCTTGAAGTCTTCTCAGGAGTCCTAGCTGCAGGTTTTTCTGGAGTCTTGTCTGCTTTCTTAAAGAAA
The DNA here is from genome assembly GCF_001723895.1 of Crocodylus porosus. Lineage (NCBI taxonomy): Eukaryota > Metazoa > Chordata > Crocodylia > Crocodylidae > Crocodylus > Crocodylus porosus. The sequence continues at coordinate 76,163,804 of NW_017728918.1, forward strand.
GCATCCAAGAAAGTTTGTTCAGATGTTCTCCAGAGAGATGGGTGATGCAGCAAACTTGTTCACTGGCGTGGCATCGAATCAACTGTTGTAAAGTCGAAACTTACATCAGAAAGTTGAAATAGGGTGTCAGTTTGTAAATGGTGCCAGTGCCATTCTTTGTAATTCGAAACGTCTCAAGCCTTGGACTGCCTGTAATTACTTCCCTCGATCTGCTGGCAAAGTTCACACTATTATAGCTTAGCATGCTGTTAGCTTTCATGGCAACAAGGGCATACTGTTGACTCATATCCGTCTTATTGTCCACTGTAACCCCCAGGTCCTTTTATACAGAGCTGCTGCTTAGCCAGTTGGTCCTAAGCCTGTACCATTGCATGGGATTCTTCTGTCCTAAGTACAGGACTTTGTACTTGTCCTTTTTGAACCACGGGAGATTTTTTTTGGTCAAATCTTCTAATTTGTCTACTCTGAATCCTAGCCCTAGCCTCCAGCGCATCTACTATTCCCCCCAGCTTGGTGTCATCTGTGAATTTGCTTAGGGTGCATTCTATCCCAGGTTCCAGGTTGTTAATGAAGATACTGAACAAAAACAGCTCTAGGACCAATTCATTGGGCACTCCACTTAATACCAGTTGCCAGCTAGACATCATGCCATTGATCGCTACCCTTTGAGCCCAACAATCCAACCAGTTTCAATCCACCTTACAATCCCGTTCATCCAACCCATACTTCCTTAGATTCCTTACGAGAATGGTGATGGAGACTATATCAAAAACCTTGCTAAACATAACTGAAAATTAGACAGGAAAAGGCATGGAAACTATAGATATAGTCATGCCTATTTCATATCTTGCTACCACCTCAGTTACCACCTCAGACCAATAATCTATCCTCCCTCAGCTTGTGGCCATTGTTCCTGGTGACTCCAAGAGGGGCCCTGGTGAACACACTTCCCCGAGTCCCTGCTGGTGGCCCTTGATAAAGTTGTAGGCAGCCACAAGATCCCTCCCCTCAGTCTCCTCTTGCGGAGACTGAAGAGATCCAGGTCCCTCAGCCTCTCCTCATGTGGCTGGCTACGGAGGCCCTCAACCATATGAGTGGCCCTCCTCTGGACCCTTTCAAGGTTCTCCATGTCCTTCTTGAAGTGCGGCGCCCAGAACTGGACATAGTACTCCAGCTGCGGCCTGACCAACGCTGCACAGAGGAGGAGCAATACTGGTCTACTTCAGTAACTAACCACAGAGATTTGGGGAAAGTGGAACTGATATGACTGTGAGGCCTCAATGTGATTGGTGAATTCAGAACACTGATTGCAATTAAGTGCGTTAAGGCAGGGGTTTCCAACCTTTTTTGGCTGGTGTACCCCTGGTGGTTGGTCAAGAAGCAGGAAGTCCCCAGCTGATTGATGAGTGGGGGAAGGGTCCCCTGAGTGGATCAGTGAGCGCGGGGGAGGGGGCAAGGGGTGTCCCATGCACAACTGCAAAACCAGAAGCAACAGAGGCAAAACGGTGAGTGCCCCTGCTTCTCCGCACCGCTGCCACATACCCCAAGGCCTTCCCGCGTACCCCTGCTTGACAGCCCCTGTGTTAAAGGGACCAGAGTCTGGTTTGGAGCCCTCTGGCATTGTGGGAGGGTTTAAGGTTCTCAAGTGTATATTATCATGGTGTTAGTGTTTTCTACCAGCTACCTGTTTTTGGAGGATTTCACCAGTGTCACTGTTCACCTATCATAGAATCATAGAAGTAGGGTCGGAAGGGACCTTGTAGATCTTCAAGTCTGACCCCCTGCCTGGGCAGGAGAAAAGACTGGACTCAAATGAGTCCAGCCAGGTAGGCATCAAGCCTCTTCTTAAAGATCCCCAGGGTAGGAGCCAGCACCACTTCCCTAGGAAGTTGGTTCCAGCTCCTAGCTGCCCGAACTGTGAAGTAGTTCTTGAGGGTGTCTAATCTAAATCTACCCTCTAATAACTTGTGTCCATTGTTCCTGGTCATGCCAGGGGGCGCTAGGGGAAACAGTGTCTCCCCTAAACCCTTCTCGTCCCCCCTAGTGAGTTTATAGATGGTCACCAGGTCCCCCCTCAGCCTTCTCTTGTGAAGGCTGAACAGGTTTAGGTCCCGCAGTCTTTCATTGTAGGGTCTGCCCCGTAGTCCCTGGATCATGCAGGTGGCTCTCCTCTGGACCCTCTCAATGCTGTCCACATCCCTCCTGAAATGGGGCGCACAGAACTGGACACAATACTCCAGCAGTGGCCTGACCAGCATCACATAGAGGGGGAGGATCACCTCCCTGGCTCTACTTGAGACGCACCTGTGGATGCACGACAAGGTCCGGTTAGCCCT
>NW_017728918.1:76166772-76173303 GCF_001723895.1 Crocodylus porosus
ATCTTCCAGTCATCCGGCACCTGGCCGGAGCACCACGAGCGCTCGTAAAGCCATGCCAAGGGCCCTGCAATAACCCCAGCTAGCTCCCTCAGCACCCTGGGGTGGAAAGCATCTGGATCCGCTGACTTGAACACGTCCAGCCCCTCCAGAAGCTCTCTAACTCGGTCCTCCCCAACCTGAGGTCTGGAGGTGTTCCTCTCAAGTCCGTCTGGCATCACAGCGGGGAAGTCCCAGTCCCTGCACAAGAAAACCTCTTGTTACCCTGATCCTAAGTGTATATACCTAAATGTTACTTTTGATTTACCTGCGTCTGTCCCCCTCTCCTTAGCTCATTGGCTTTGACCCTAATCCTCAGCATTCCCTACATAGAAGTGAGAACTTCCCTTGCCGGCTCCCTGTGCCAGTTCCTGGGATTGCAGGGTTTGATACAGCTCAGCTATTTAAATAATCTCTGGCAAATCCCAGGGATGATGGTTATTTATAAATGTTATTTTTATATGTAAAAATCAAGCCACAAGAAAAACTTTGTGAAAAAGACAAGTGAATTGTTTTGGAATATATATACATACACACACACACATATATATATATATACACACACACACACACACACACACACACATACATATACACACGTCTCCACAGCTTGTAAAAATCTAGGAAAGGTTTGACACATTTCACAAGAACTCCTTCATAATTTTTAAAACAAGTGGCCAGAAGTCACTATTAATGCAAGTAATTTTGCCAACAGCATAAAATTGAACCACTTGTTTATTACAATGAACAAGTAAAAGGGAAACAAACGCACAAAAAAGACAGAGATAAAATGCAGAAATAAGATTAATATAAGCTTTGGCTACTAAATCTGTATTCTGTTTAATAAGTATCAAACTCTTGATCTTTCCTTTCAGTCTCACTAAAGCATCAACTAGGTGAGCAGGTTTGCCAGCAGGCACAAGAGTCTGCCAGGAGCTAGGAAGGACTGAATACAAATTTTAAGTGTCAGATCTTCCCATAAGGCAGGCATATTTTCCATAATAACTTTTATTCCTTCTCACACCTTTTGTGCTAGAAGATACTGTGTGTAAGACTGGTAGTAGTATCTTTAGTCAATTAAAAAAAAAATCTAGAACATCACTGCTATTTAGGAATAATTTAAACCTGAAAAAAAAAAAAACCGTAACAGCCAAGCAGGTAGATAAAAGCAGTTTTAGAAGAAATGAAAATTAATCTGTACCATTTTAAAATTGATCCATAAAATAAATGCAGTTAAGAAGCTGGTTTGGAGTGGTACTGGGGAGCTGACTGTTGTTATTGTTTCTATGACTTCCAGTAAGTACTTTCCATTATAAATATAAAGAAACTCTCTAACTATGAGATTACTATGGATTAAAAATGGTCTATGTCTTTATACCTGCAATAATATTATGCTGGATGGATCTCTGTATCTGCATATATCTGTGGACTCTTGTGCTCACATAGAGCAGCTTGCAGGATCATTGCCTAAATTCAGCCACTGAGTATTAATGGTGACAGCTAAGGAAGTTAAAAGAAGAATACCGAAATCATTTCACTCTGAAGGTGAACACACTACCAGTGTGAACTGCACCGTCAGTAATATTTTCAGGTACTATTGAACAAGCATAAAGTTTGCACATAGGTAGATCTAGGGTTTTGGAAAGGGGTGGTGTGGCAGATGCAGCTGTATCTCAGGGGGTAGCTGTCAAACCTTCCCCCCACCCACCCCACCAGCTCCCAGCACCCCTTCCCCACGATTCACGCTATGGCTGCCTCAGGCTGCAGTTGGAAACCCTTTGCCCAGATGCCCAAAACTTGCATCCTACAATCCACTCTGCCTCCCATCACCTCCTGTGGTTGCTCTTCCTTTCCTCCCATCAGGCTGACCTCCAACCCAGCCATTGTGTACCATGGGACAGGGCAGGGCAGTTCAGCAAAAGGCAAGGACCACAAAATAGGGACCTCTGATTGGAGTGGGCAATAGTGCCCCTGGAACTCTCTCCTGTCCACAGGTCAGCCAGGAACTGACAGGTGGATCCCTACTTTCTGACCAAGTCCCCTGCATGGCTCCTTCAAGTGAACCCTGCTGGCCCAGAGGCTTCAGTCATGCCTCCTCCCCACCCTGAAGTTGTCAGCTCATTTCCTCCCCCCACTCTGTAGGGGACCCAAGCATCTGGGACCTCAGGGAGCTGAAGCCACCAACATGTCTTCTGGAGAGCTCAGGTGAAGGGAGGTATGACTATACCACACCTCCCTGGATCTTCCCCAAAGCTTGCATCCAAACAGTGCCTAGCACGTGGGGCCCAAAGCATTGATGGTATCTATACAGACCACTGTAATAAAAACACTACCTTCAATCATTCATCCTACACATCAAACAGAGTGGCGTGACAGCAGCATTTTGAATAGGCAGTGAAAGCTTTCGAGTTCTCAGGCTGATTACAAAAGCTGACAGAATTTTTTTTTAAACAACAATTCTTCTCATACTTGAAAGCTGCAATGGCTGCCCACAGACAGCAGCTGCTGTCGCCAAGATGCCAGGGTGCATACACATCGGCATGATTGTGGCAGCACTGCATAGTTCCACTCAACTGATAGAAAGATACCAGCTACTGAATGGATGATGGCAGCCACCTGAAGGATCAGGAGTGACTTCACATGCTGGTAGCAAGATGAGTCTTAGTCCACTTGGAAGAGAGAGAGAAACTCTGCCGGCAGAGTCTGCCACAGAGGGGCTTCAAGTGTGAACTCACTGTGTGGCATAGGCTAGGCCAGGGCTGTCCAATTGGCAGCCCAGGAATGGGTTAAACTGCAGCTTCCAGGCTCCCACCTACTGTTCCCCCACTTAAACCTAAAGACTTTTCAAACTCCTTTCCAGAATATTGTTTTAAAATCTGTGCAGAACATGGAACATATATACACTAGTGTGTGTCTTATGCTTCAGTAATCATGTTTTCTTCTATAAGCTTAGCACTGTTTCATTATACTCAATTAACTCATCTGGGAAACAATGTTAAAATGAGTTCTCAGATACGAAGTGTATTTGGTTTTGAGTTTACCACTAATCTGATTCTAGAAAAATACGTTTGTAGAATGATCATCTTTTTGTACCAATTCAGTACTTAATATAAACACTATACCAAATTAAACTGCAAGTACTCACAGCCAAAAAGAATCAAGTTGAACTCTTAAACACTGCAACACCAATTATTCCATGTCAACTTATGCTATGGCCAAGCAAAAGTGCTGAGCAAGTGAAAAAGACAACATCCTAAATCAAAGGTAGCCAACCTACAACAAATGGCAGGGGCATCTTCTGTGTACAGCATGCATCAGATCAGGCAAGGAGACAGGCAGTACAGCAGCAGATAGGGCAGGAAGCAGAAAGCAAAGCAGTAAATCAGACAGGGAGAACAGGGAACGAAGCAGAAAGCAGAGCAGCAGATCAGGCAGGGAACAAAGAGCTGGGAACAGAAAGCAAAGGAGCATATGAGGCAGAGAAAGGGGATCAGAGTAGGTGCGGGACTAATTTTGTGACAGCTGCCAGAAAGGTTGGCCCCTGCTGTCCCAAACAATTGAAAACCTCAGCTGTTATGCAACTGAAGGGAAAGGAGTTATAAATCTGTTTAAAACTATCAATTAACCCTTTATTTTTAATTTTAATAAGTATTTAGAGAAAGAAACTTCTCTTAAAGATTCTATCTGCTTACATATTAAAAGGTTAGACTTAACAATACCCAGACTCCCAAAAAACAGTCTTGAAAAACTAAGCAGAGGTGACAGTAGGGATCTGATATTTTTAAAACTAAAAAAAGAAACAAATGCAATTTTAAACAGCTTTCTTGAAGTCACCTTTAAGAATAATTTCAGAATTAAACATGGTGTCAAAGATGCTTTAAAGCTAAGTAAAAATGTGCTTTTCAGCCTCCCTCTAGAATTACTACTAGTCTTAATTATGTATTTTTTTCCTCACCTGTCTTCTTCTAAAAATTGTTCCTTTGTTTCTGTGATGCACTTTACAACTCTAGCCATAATAGCAGCCCGCCTGTTAAGTATCAATTCTACATTTCTGGAGTTGGTCAACCTTTTTTGAACAGAATAGCTGTTTCTTAAAAACAATGGAGTTTTATTGAAAAAGAACTTGCATCTATTTTCCTAGAACATGCTTATTTCATTAGTGTTTGTGTTTATAAAAGAAAGTTGAAACAACATTTCAACCTTCTTATTCCATTTTTCAAGATTAATTTCTATTGTTTTATGCCAAAAATCATTTGTTTTAATATGCTGAAAGTACTTTGACTTTTACTTCTTATTTTGACATATTTTATATAGTAGATACTACATTTAATACTTTAATTTCAGATTTATTTCCATAAGGTTAATTCAAAGGTTTCAGAGTTCTAAATTGTATTTTTAAATTGTCATTTCACTAGAAATGTCATTCCAGGTCAGAAAACAAATTTCAAACTGCTGGAGTTTTCCCTGAAATAGAAAAGAAATAGAATTAGGAGTAAAAAAACAATTTATTCATGGGATGTTACCTGAAATCCTTCAGTACGTATTTCGTACTCCTAGACTTAGGGGTGGACATAATGAGGCCCACCAGGCCATTCTATCCAGCCCATGGGGTCCCTAAAAAATTTAGAAAATTAACATTTATCTGCCCCGGTTGCCTGTCATGCGGCCCTCAATGGCTTGCCAAAATTCAGTAAGCAGCCCTGCACCCAAAATAATTGCCCGTGCCTGACGACCCCTCATGATTTTTAAAATTTTCCAAATAAATATTTTAAAGTCTCTTCTGTAATCCCAGATTCCCCACCACTGCAGTCCCAAGCAGCACAATAACTGGTATCTAATGAGAGAAAAGGCCCAGTAGTTTCTTCCAAACACACAGAACTTGCTAAACCATTTTCCCCCTATTCTTTCCCATCTTTGGTGTATTTATCCTCAGAATTAGACTGGCATCTTGGAAACATTTATACATTTAACTTGAAGCACATCCCTCATCCCAATGAAATCAAACAGGCAGCTCAAATGCTTCTAGTTAAGCACAGATATTTCCAAAATAGAAGGTATTTTGAATTAGGCCTCCCCTAAAAGAAGCTGAGGCTTCTAAAAAAAACCCCAACCTTAACTTGATAAGAATATAGATGTCAATATTCACCTTTAGATGGCCTGTTACAACCTGGCCCAGTATCTTTTATAAGTCTTTTGCAAGTGGACCCAACTCAGATTCCTACACATTTCTAAGCCAGTCGAGTCTGTCATAGGCTCAGATTTCTCATGTCACACCATGCTCTAAAAATGGTGCCTCCTACCTATGCAGGTGAACCTATGGCAGCTGTTCACACGTTTCTGCAGAACTCCATCTAATCCAAGGGTGCTCTGGTGCTTCTAGTTTTACTCTTTCAAGCTAAGGCTCTGGCTGGGACCACATGAGCTGTGCAACTACATTGTTCCTGGCTCCCCGCACCCAGGCCAGGCCAGGCTGTCAAAGTCACAGCCAGCTGGGAAGGACCCTGCCCCAGAGGCACAGCCTGGGCTGTCCCCTCCATGCCCATCCTCAACAGCACCCACAGCCAGCCCAGCTCAGCCCTAGGTGAGCTAGGCAGATCACAGGGCCAGCCCAGACCAGAGTAGGCCACAGGGGTAGGGCCCTTACCAGCTGGCTGCAGCTCCTTGACAGCCTGGCCCACCACACACAGAAGCCAGCTGGCCAGGCAGCAGCATAGAAACAACTGCAGCTATAGGCAGGTGCCCTGGCAGATGGACTGGCTGTGCAGGATGAGTCTATCATGCCTGCAGCTGCCCAAGCTAGCTCAGAGGTGCCAGCAGGCCCAGAGACTAGCAGCCACCCACCATAGGCACTCATGTGCCAGCAGGCACCGCCACACCACCTGCACAGTGCCTGTTCATCTGTCTCATGTGGCAGCTATGGACGGATGAGCAAGCACTATGCAGGGGGCGTAGCAGCAGCAGCTGCAGGCACATGAGCCCCCACAGCTGGCAGCCAACAGGGTCTGGGCCCATTGCCACCTCTGAGCCAACCCAGGCAGCTGAGGGCAGAACAGACTCATCCCGCACGGCCAGCCTAGCTGCCAAGGCATCCACCCACAGCTGCAATGGCATAGTCTCCACGCCACTGCCCAGCCAGCCACCTTGTGCCAGGCTGGGCTGTCATGGAGTTGCAGCCAGCTGATAGGACCTTGCCCCCATGTCCTGGCCCAGGACAGCCCTGCTGTCTGCCCACCTCAGCTGGAGCTGAACCACACAAGCTGCAGGCACTGCTGAGCATGGACATGGAGGGGTGAGCCCAAGCCAGGCTGCAGGGGTAGGGGCAGGGGCAGGGTTATTTCCATCCGGGCTGCGGTTCCATGACAGCCTGGCCCAATCTGGGTGCAGGGAGCCAGGAACAATCTGGGCACACAGGTCCTACAACCCCAACCTGAGCAGCAGCCAGCTGGAAAAGCGCCTTGCCCCCATGGCCCAGCCCAGGCCAGCCCCTCTGTACCC
>NW_017728918.1:76173558-76176407 GCF_001723895.1 Crocodylus porosus
CCAACAGCCTCCCTCCAGCTTCGCAGCTGTCACCAAAGGGAAGTGAGAGTTCATTATAGCACACCCCACTCCGCGCGCAAGCTTCTAGCCTGAGCCACTGCAGGTATGTGGCTGCATTTCGGGACTCAAAAGTGAATGGCTATCCACTTGCAAATTGGTTCAATATACGTAGGTTAAACTAACCTGCAAAGACTAAATCAATTCAGGATCAGGTTTTTCGAATGTCTGTACTTAACCTGGGAGTTCAAGGCTTCTCACTGTTTCAAGGTAACCAATGTTTCTCCTTTCAGTCCTTCTAAAACCTGGAAACAACTGCTGTCCCTCCCATGTGTAGTTATCCCTCTTAAACATAAAAATTCTCTCCCTTTATTTGTATGCACCATTGGAAAACTGCATTTCTATCTTTCTCAGTCCTGCTTAGCCTTACTTGTGTAGAAAAAACACTGTTGCATTGGGTAGGCATTTCGAAACTGATGGTCAAAGTTGCTCCCAAGGCAGGGCAGTTATCCGAAATTCAGTTCACCACACTTGCCTTGGGCAACTTTAGACATGTCTTCAGTACACAATACAAAATTGAGCTCAAATTTGATAGACATATCCACTGTGACACACTCTATCATTCCACACTTTCTAATCACCTTAATTTACCCTACTACCCACAAACATGTTTTCTTTTAGGGCCACACCACTACTGGATTTTAATAACTTTGCCCATTAACCAAAGAGTAGTTTTGAGAGCTATGCATTTTCTCTTAGCTTTTATATTTCTGTTTTATGTTGCAAATTTTTAACCAATGCCCCAAGTGGTGGAGGGTGTAATGGGAGCTAAAGTATCTTTAGTAAATGGGCAATAAAATGTAATGACATGTAAAAACAGGAAATTAACATTTTGTATCATAATCCATTTTATTTACCTACCTAAATGAGTTAAAAATCCTGTCTTCAAACAGTCTAATATTGTAGGGACACTCAGCTGCCACTTCATTTATAGTCTGTTTCCTTAGCAACACTAGGATCCATCTGACTGCAGAGGACTAAATTCTTAAACTATCTCATCTTTACCAGAAATAGGCTAGAAAGACATTTATATTTTAAGGCATGCAGAGTCATCATCATAAATGAGCATGCTAATGAAACCAAGAGTTATTTATGTTCTTTAAAAAGGCACAAATAAATCCTCCTCATACTCTGGCTTGATTGACTGAACGCCTCAAGGGACTGATAATAGCACACAGAGTTTTTTTTACATCTAGGCTGCTCCAAATAGAATAGAATAAAAGATATTTCTCTTCTTCCTTTCCTACTGTGATTAGTCAGACTGATAACTGACACAAAGTTTAAAGAAGGAGAAATGCTTGCAGGTCATTTTCTAGTGGAGTTTTTCATTTCTGGAACCCATTTGCCTCCTCTTTCTCATATACATCCAAGATTTAAGGGCTTCAGACACATAGCAATGTTCATTTGTTCTCTTGGGCCTGTCAGGTAGGAAGAGCTGAAGGATTTGGGGTGTGATGTTAGTTAGGGTAAGCTATTAAGTGCAGGTTCATCATGCTACTAAGGGGAGTAGGATATGGCCCAAGTCCTTTTTATTAAGAATATTTTTCTTTTCTTAAAAAGATACTTTTATAGGTCCCTAGAGATTGAAGTACATGTAAAGAAATAGATCAAGCCCAAATCAGTAAGGCCTGAACATTTTTATGAACTACTTATTTTACATGGGTTCTAATATGGCAGTCATCACAACAGTTCCTGAGAACTATAGTGACAACGAGGGCTTCCAGTAGTGTACTCAAAGCCACACGGTTATGGTATATTTTGGGGGTGGAAGTTGAGCTTAATTTCCAATATATAGGTTACTATGCATCTCTGTTAAAAAAGCCAACTTTCATTTGGAATAGGAAGTGGTCCTCAAGTCTGCAATGGCCTTTAGTTTCTGGAGAGTCTAATGTACTGTTTCAATAGGCCAGAGGAACAATGTCATCTAGCATGACATTTACCCTGGACCTTTAGGTGGCCTTTTAGACATCAGCTGCTCAGGCCACAGTGTGCTCTGAATGTAAGGTCTGAATCACTGAACTTCACTTCAGACTTGGTAAGAAACCAGAGGAGAGACTGGAGGAAGATATGATATGCATGGATTGCTCAGGAGATGCACTGCAGTGCTTGTACTAGTTGGTGTTCACTGGCATGTCCAGGGACTGCTGCAAACAACAGACTGATGATGAAAGCATAAATAACTAATATAGGTCATCCTCTGTAAGAATAGGATGGAATCTCTTTGACAACTAAGTGAGTAAGCAACAAAAGTGGCAGATGAACTTCTACCCTGACAAGTGCAAAGTAATGCACACAGGGAAAAATAACCTCAGTTTTACATACAGAAGACTGGGCTCTGAACTAGCCATTACAACTCAAGAAATGCAACTTAAAGTCATTGTAGATGGTGCTCTAAAATGTTGACTCATTGCACAGTAGCAATCAAAAAAGCCAATAAATTGTTGGGCATTCACTATGAAAGAAATCGAAAACAAAATGCAAAACATCATTATGACACTGTATAAGCCATGGCAGTATGTGGGTAGAAGGAAGAAAGTGGCTATTTAGGAAGCAGCATGCAGCTGGTCTAATGGAGTCAGATGATTTTCAGCTATGGCCCTAATGAGAAAAAAGTCCTGTCACAGACCTCATCTAGTTTGCAATGCCATCAGTAAAGATACTTAGGCTGAAGATTAGGTCTAATGCCTAAACTGCCGTGTGTGTAGGATTTTCATAGATTTCATAGACATTAGGGCTGGAAGGGACCTCGGGAGATCATCGAGTCCAGCCCCCTGCCCAAAGGGCAGGAAGTC
>NW_017728918.1:76176418-76183053 GCF_001723895.1 Crocodylus porosus
CGTTGTGTCCCCTGTGCCGTTTTTCCCACGAATGTTTACCCAGAGGGTCTCTAGCTGTCCATGCCGGTCGCCAACATCAGCTTGCAGGGCCATCAGGAGCAGAGATGGACCAAAAACCCTAACAAAGGAGGGGATGAGTGAAATTTTAAATCTGCTGTCTTGTTGAAGTGAGTTAAAATCTCCTGAGATAATTGAAGTAATTTACCACTATCGCTAGTAAGGTGATGAGGGCTTATCTGAAGTGGTCTATGCAAGCTTTGATTCACTTTTCTACTATCACACAAATCTGAATGAAGCTACCTCAGATACGTCTGTTGAAATGGATGACAAGACAAATGCAGTGCCACCCAACTTCTCATAGTGCCTGGGTCTGTGATTTACCAAGTGTTCTGAGAAGATCCTAGTCTGTTTATCGGCCTTGTGAAATGAATACATCACCGATTTTCACATGGCTTCCCATAAAATGCTTTTAAGGGTTCCACAAAGTACATGCATCCTCTCAGAATCTCCTGATATGACCTGTTCTGTCTTGGAGAGCTAGAGACAGTCTTAAGCGGCCCAGTCTGAACCAAACAGTTCTAGCAGCACCCCAGCTTCCATGAAGGGAAGAATGAGCTGGTGGAAAACAAGCTGCAGTTGTATGCAAAGAAGGTGCAGGGAAAAGCAGGAGCTGCAGAGTAGGTGGCAGACACTGAGACCCAGGTCTGGAAGGCCAGGCCATGAGCAGGATGGAGCTGGTGCTTGGGGTCCATCCTTGCTGGAGCACTGGGCTGCTCCCATAATCCTCTCTCTGCTTCTCCCACTCAGGCCCAGTGAACACCCACTGCCCTCCCCACCCCCCAGCAGTCTCCAGTAGACACCCTACATCTGTCCTTCAGGAAAAGGGGATCCTTTGGAATTTTGCAACACATATCTCCATTCCCAAATTATTTGCCTGCTGCCAAACTGAGAAGGACACAGGTGCTCTGTTGACAAAGAAAGGAAGTTTCACTTTCTCACATGTGTGCTGCAAATCTTGGTCCCTAACCCTGTAGTCAGACCATTGCACCCATGTAATTATGGGGCTGTGACCCTAAAGTTATTTTCTAAGCTCTTGTGCTCCCAGAACTTCTCAATTGTAATATTGCCTGCAGAGTGCTGTTTCTGCATTATTTCCATGTTATTCATTTTTTTTAAATCTCTTAAGAAAAAAGCTTTTAGATCTAAGATAAAGGAATTTCAGAAAATTGTTTTTTATAATGTTTTGAAGTGGGGTGCCACTAAATTCAGAAAAAATATGATGGGGTGCTTTGAGGCTGAAACATTGAAAACCACCAAAACACGGTAGTCAATCCAGTCCCTGGGTGTTTTTATGGGGACAGGTATCCCCATAAAAATGGCAGTGAAATCTTCTAGCAGTATATAGAGAAGAATTTGCCTGCCCTATTACAAATAAGGCACATAGCAATCTTTTCCTGCTGTTATAAACACTCTGAACATGTCTTTGTGAGTCAGTATTGAGCACTGCCAACTCTCTTTCAGATGTCACCAGCCTCCTTATTATAAATGGCATGCTTGGAGCTTCAGCAGCTACTCCAAAGGTTCAGCGCTCATAGAAACTAAATTAATTTCTCATTCCTAGTGGTGAACTCTTCAAATCAGAGCTAAGTCGTATAGGGGAGGCTTAGAGAGGGAAAAAGAGCATACAAGCACTCAAACATGAGCACTACATGCTTCAAGGAGACATTTTAGCTAGTTTGTTTTGCACATATATAATAGCTTGAAACAACTTTCTGTGTTTTGAAAGAGTTTATGTGCATGCACCTAACAGTTATTATATATGCAAATACAAACTATCCCTCCAACACCCCCGCCTCCCACTCTGCCAAATAACATTAAAAAAAATTAAATGATTTCTGAAAAAAATTGAAAAAGTAAAGAGGTTAGAGGCAATCCAATGTTTTAAAAGGCACTGTGAATTAATAGCACCCTCAGAACCAACTTACAAAGCTCTACTTTTTTTGAGAAAGCATATGTTCTTCCCCATCCTTACAGAGAAACACTGTAGAATCCTTGAAAATACAGTTTTTTACCATGCACTAATGATGCAGAAAACCTAAAGCAATAAACTCAGTTCTAAAGGCTTTTGATATTCTAATTATAATGGAATTAGAAAGATATTTCTTAATTATTTTGTACAAGAGAAACTGTTTCTTTTACTTTTGCTAACTAACTCTGCCTCAAGACTTCAAAGCAATTTAAGTTGGACACCCTAAATTAGTGGACACTTTTCACTATAATCTCTCTATACCTCAACCTCCCTAGTACACAAAGGAACTAATACTATCCTGACAACTTACAGGGATAAAGTGAAGATATGCTAGTTCACAGACATCAATTATTCAACAAGTACAGTTTCAAATATCATAAAAAAGGCCACAGAAGAACTAATAAATTCTGTCACCAATTGTTAGGGTTTAAATACCGTGCAGAAAATAAGGTACAGAGAAACACTGAACAGCAAGGCAAAAACAGAAGACAGAAGATCTGCTTCCAAAGAGAACATCATCTCGCCACTCCTGTAGAAAAAGTAGCATACAGCTGGGTAATCAGAGACTAGACTGACAGGTATACACAAAAGGAAGTCAAATTAAGGCTGCATAGGCAAAATTAATTCTGGTATTTCCTAAGCTTTTAAGTGTTTGGCTTCTGAACTTTAACATTCTTTTAACAGGTCACTTACTTCTGGCTCTTTACTGGCTTTCTCAGGGATTTTCAATTTTCTCCCCATGCCTCAGCTTCCCCAACATATGATATCCTCTGCAAAGTGCCTTGAGGCTTATTCATTATAAGTGTTATGAAAAAGTCAGGTATTGGTGTTATTCCCTAGAGATATCAATAGCTCCTTCTCTTCTATCTGACCCAGGCCAAACAGAATATGTGCGTGTATGTTCCAACAAAGGATAATCTGAAAAACACTATAAATAAATATACCCGGTAGCGAGTTGCACATTTACAAAATTCCAGAATGGTACCCTGAGGCCAAAATTTGTTCATAATTTTGAAGGGGAAAGGACTTGTGCATCAAAAAAATCTTCTGAGATTTCTTTAGAGCAGTGGTTCTCAACCTTGTTAAGACTCAAGGTAACCCTAGAAAAAAGCCATCTCTTAGCTCTCGCTCATTTTTGTTGACTATGGAGAAAATAACAGAACAATTCCTGTGTTGCAAAGAACTCAGAAAAAACGCAACAGATTAAAATGTTTTTGACACTAGGGACTCCTATTTGAAATTGGTGGGTTTATCATGCAACCCAGGCATAGGTGTTTGGACACCTAACAGTGCCAATATTGTGTGGCAACTGCTGGCACCCTTCAGAAGGATCTTCCGAAACCTTGTTTCAAAATCAGTGCTTTAAAGATTAATCTAGAACCATCATGTCCAAGTACTGTGCCATGTTGATCACTGCTCCAGCATAAATCACCAGATTTAAAATAAAAAGCTACTTGTTTTGTTCCAAGGTTCTCCTTGCAATTAAATATAAGATCTCAGAGTGTAGGAATACTGGCAACATACAAGTAGAAGGTTGATCTCCTTTGTCTCTTTGAGCAGCACTTTGCCAGCGCACCGAATCTCCTTGTGGAGATGTGCTGCCCAAGCAGAAGATCTGAGGTGAGAGGAGAGGAAATCAATTCTGCCACCCCTTGCCTGGCATAGCTGATTTCCCCCTTTGCTGCACTGACTATGGGGGTGGGGAAAAGGGCACCAGGATTTCCCCATGCCTTCCTGCCTACCTACACAACTAAGGAAAACAGCAGCCCCAGAACAGCTGTTCACCCCCCCCCCGCCCACAATCTTCTCTGCAGAAACTGGCCACGCAGGTAACTAGCATAAGACAGTAAGGGGTGCCAAATTCTCCCCTTGATCCCTACAGGCAAAAATTGGCTACTTCTGACTGACCTCCCTCATTGAGTCCAATGGTTCCCATGCACACAAAAAAATCTACTGCACACAAAACTCATAAGAACAGCAGCTAACATCACAGGACAATGAGCATCTTTTCAACTAAGGCACCTTTTGCGGGCAAGCAGGACTAGCATCAAGAGCAATGCATTTTCAAGTAAGACAGCAATAAGCATCAGACCCAGTCCTAAAATGAACAAGGATTGAGCATGTCAACCTTTCAAAATATTTCATAGCCATGAAGATTGTTTGGTTATTCAAGATATTGGCATACAGGATATATCTCAGAACATGCAAAATTTCCACCAGCAAAATAAAGAACAAAGAAACAAACATTAAATTTCTTTGTGTGTTTCAGTGCACAGATAAATTATGCTGGTGGTAAGAAACACAAGATGACAACAGTATCTTTCTTTTAAAACAAGGACAGTTACATTTACACAAATGGTTAAATCCTGCTTTTGCAATTTCAGGATGCCAAACCCCTCCAATTAGTCCATTATTTACTGTTCCTAGTCCTCATCTACTCTTATTTCGAAAGGAGGTTTTAAGTGTGGCCCAGGAAATGAAATGTCCACATACTTTTTTTGATCAGGTATTATCTTACAAGAAATCTAAACAATTCTGAACACACAAAATTAAGAGAAATTAAAAAATGAGGGGTATACATGTCGGGTTTTCTCTGCCTAGGTAAAATTGTTTGTCTCTTTTAAATGTGATTCACTAATATTTGAATGATTAATTTAGTTCTCTCATTTTATAAAAGGAGCAATATATTCAGCACATGCTTTTCCGGAACTAAAATAGAATTCAGAATTTCAAAAACAGTTAAAGTTATTCAGTGATTACTCTAATTCTAAAATGAATCCTCTGCCCAGTGGTCAGTATCAAATATGCTTCTGTAGACTAGAAATTTCATTGTAAAGCATATGACCCTGGGAACTTAAACACATTAGTGCTCAATATCATTCACAACAAAAGTGGAATGATGAGTAAAGGCCAAAGAAAAACTACATTTGAGAGTAGCCAACTGCTGGCTTTTCTATGCAACTAATATCATTTGAAACCTCCATATAGCTTGTCTTTCTAACATACGCAACGTACAATATGTCTCTCATAATAGCACAGAATGCATCAGACAGCATTTATTTCTGGATGTTTAAAATTCTATTCAACAGTCCTCTCAGGGACACATGCAACTTGTTTGCTAAGTCTCCTACCCATTTTACACGAGTGTATTTGGCCTGTATCTTTTAGCACATGTATTCATTCACCAGTTTCACTGGGTTCTCTTTGGAGGAAAAAACCCCAAAACATTTAAAATTGTCAGAAAAGCACCTTTACAATTCTGCTTCCCATAACAGTTCGCCATCTGCCTCCTATTATCTGACTTGATGAAAGAGGCCACATATGAAAATTACTCTGTAGGCACAACTTGCATGAACAACAGTTAATGTTATGGGAAAATAAGCATCTCTCATCTCGTTAAGTATGGCACTTTCTAAGGCAAACATTACTTTAGCATCAAGAGCAATGCATTTCCTATATAAGGTAAGAGCAATGTGTACATAAAACAGTACATTTTGCATAATCAAGAGCTTTACACAATCAGTCAGCATTGTAAATACCGAACACTGGATTAGGAACAACATTAAAAGCTAAGATCCCTAATTACACATTACAAGAATTCACAAACCAATGCTCTCTCATTATGCAATGAGTATCATCACACATCCCCTAGTTACAATGTATTTGGACTTGAACTAGGAAGACTGAGTCCTCAGCCACCCACTTGTATTATCACTTCTACAAATGATTATGCAGTGGCAATAAAAAAAGATCAATGGAGAGAAAGAAATGGAAAGAAGAAATAAAAAAAGAGGAGAGAACACTGTATGGAGCATAAAAGTCAGACTAGAAAGATTAGAAAGGAAGAGTAAGGAAAGACAATGGGTGAGATCAGACCTCTTCAGTCTCTGCCGCATCTCCCACAAGATAGTGGGGAACATTCGCATCCAGACCCCACACTGAACTACTGCCTCGAATTAGCGACGGGGTCAAGAACAACCCTGTGTTTGGGGCATGAAGCAGCAAAGGCAGGGGGGTAGGCTCTGGGCGCTTGGCAGAGGACCACTGTGAAAGGTTTCTCCAGCTAGCTCCCGCAGCTAGAAAAGCCTGCCAGAATTCAAAGGGCCAGGTGGAGGAAACCCTTCAAAGAAAAACAAGACACCGACAGGCCTCAAGTGGGGGCTGGGGGGAGGGCAAGGCACTGACTGTGGCAGGCAGCTGAAGTCTCTCCTTTCCTTAGCACCTTCCTGTTTTGGCATCCCAAGGGGGGGACAACATCTCTGCTGGCTGGACCCCCCGCCCTGCCAGGCAGCAGGAGCACTGCAGAGCCTCACCCTAGCCCAGCCCAGCAATTCGGGCTCCCCTTAAGTTGGAGATCAAAGTGGGGGGAGGAAAATCCTCTCCACCTGGACTCCCTCCTCCACAGCGCTGGGGCTCGGCAAGGCAGGTCCCCCCCCCCCACACCAGGGCGCGGCGACAGCGGGGCAGGGACGAGGAGCGCGCGGCAGGCGGGAAGGGAAGAGAAGGGGAGACAAAGCCTCCGAGCCGAGCGCGGGGCACTCACCTGGCGGCCGGCAGCCCGCAGCCCGGCCCGGCATCGCGGCGGCGCCCGCAGCCCGCCCACAAC
>NW_017728918.1:76183153-76203254 GCF_001723895.1 Crocodylus porosus
GCTGGGGCGGGGACTGGGCGCTGCACGCCGGCGCAGGCGCCCGCACGGCCGCTGGAGCGGGGACCTGGCTGCCCGCGCTCGGCGGTTGGAGCCCGGCTGCTCGCCTCAGGGTAGCCCGCGCCAGGGTTGCCGGCTGTCCAAGTAGCGAGGGCGTTGCTGAGGTAATGTCACCCCTTGCCCTAGTGAAAGTGTGACGCGAATTGTCACCTGTTTGCATCCTCCCGGCACACTTTTGGCTGCTTTCATTCCCTGGAGGTCTCAGAGGCGCCCGGTGCCCGAGGAAGGGCGCCTGTGCCCCGACAGCTCGCAAGGAACATCCCCCACCAACTACTCAGCTGGTCTAATAAAAGATACCAGGTCGACCCAAAGAAAAGTGACTGCCACAAGAGACTATGATCGTTGACTGGCAACTGTGTGATCATTTCTAGCACATAATTTTTTTCTTGTTTGGGTGCATGAAGGCTGCATGGCCCCGGCAGCTGGGAGGCACGACCAGTTCCCACAGGCCGCGATGGTGCTGGTGGCAGTGAGCTGGGAGCTCCCACAGGCAGTCACTGCAATGTAGGCAGCAGGGGGGGTGATGGCAAGCGCCAACCAGCAGTCGGAGACCACCACCGACAGTGTCGGCAGTGGCCAGCGGTGATCGTGGACTGCCTGCAGGCACCACCGACGTTGTTGGCAGCGGTTGGGGAGGTGGTGAGCAGTGATCGCCCGCACTGTCGGCAGCGCCTTTTCTCAAGGGATGCACCGCCACGCTCAGGGGGTGCACGTGCACCCGCATGCACCCCCTATGTGTCACCAGTGTCTGAGTGGATGTGAAGTCTTTTATTCAGCGGTTCCCAATCTGTGGTACAGGTACCACCAGTCATTAGGTAGACAATGTGTCAGTGGTGCACGTTAACAGATTTATTATAATTACTTTATGTAGATTCATAGATGTAGGGTCAGAAGGGACCTTGAAGATCTTCTAGTCCGACCCCCTGCCCTGGACAGGAGAGAAAACTGGGCTCAAATGACCCCAGCCTGGTAATCATCAAGCCTCCTCTTATAGACCCCCAAGGTAGAAGCCATCACCACTTCCCTTGGAAGTTGGTTCCAGATCCTGGCTACCCTGACTGTGACGTAGTGCCTCCTGATGTCTAGTCTGAACCTACTCTCAAACAATTTATGGCTGTTATTTCTTGTTACTCCGGGAGGTGCTTGTGTGAACAGGGCCTCCCATTCCCCGATGGTTCCTCCTATTAAGTTCATAGATGGCCACCAGATCCCCTCTCAGCCTTCTCTTGTGAAGGCTGAACAGGTTCAGGTCCTGTAGCCTCTCCTTATAGGGTTTGCCCTGCTGTCCCCAGATCATGCGAGTGGCCCTCCTTTGGACTTCCATGCCCAGTGACTTCCATGCCCATAGAGGGGGAGGTTCAGGATCCTTGGCCCTGCTTGTGATGCATCTGTGGATGCACAACAAGGTGCGGTTAGTCCTACTGACCATGACCTCGCATTGGCGGCCCATGTTCATCTTGGAATCAATAATGACTCCAATATCCCTTTCTGCCACTGTGTTTTCAAGAAGGGAGTTCCCCAACCTATAGGTATGCTGCTGGTTCTTACTGCACAAGTGCAGCACCCTGCACTTGTCAGTACTGAATCCCATCCTAGTCTCATTCGCCCGCCCCTGTAACCTGTCCAGGTCCAGCTGTATGCTGTACCTCGCTTCTGGCGTGCCCACCTCATCCCAAATCTTGGTGTTGTCCACGAATTTAAACAGAGTGCTTTTCACCCCCTCGTCCAAGTCACTAATAAAGAGATTAAACAGTGCGGGCCCAAGGACCGAGCCCTGGGGGACTTCACTGCTCACATCCCACCGGGTCGAATATGACCTGTCTACCACCACTCTCTGGGTGCGGCCCCTCAGCCAATTTGCTATCCATCTGACTGTGTAGACATCAATGCCACAGTCGCGTAGCTTTTTAATGGGAATGGGGTGGGAAACAGTGTCAAAGGCCTTCCTGAAGTCCAGAAAGACTACATCCACCATGTCGCCTGCGCCTAATGATTTTGTGACCTGATTGTAGAAGGCAACCGGGTTGGTCTGACAGGACCTGCCCCTAATGAACCCATGCTTGTTGCCCCTGAGCATCATCCCAGCTGCTGGCCCTTCACAGATGTGCTCCTTGATAATCTCAAAGAGCTTCCTTGAGATCAAAGTAAGACTAACAGGCCTATAGTTGCCTGGGTCCTCCCTCCTCCCTTTTTTGAAGATGGGGACCACATTGGCCCTCTTCCAGTTGGCTGGGACCTGGCTAGAGCACCACGAGTGCTCGTAAAGCCATGCCAGGGGCCCTGCAATAACCCCTGCCAATTCCCTCAACACCCTGGGGTGGAGAACATCAGGACCTGCTGATTTGAACATGTCCAGCCCCTCCAGAAGTTCCCTAACTCGGTCCTCCCTGACCGTAGGCCTGGTGGAGTCTCTCCTGAGTCTGTCCCGAGTCTCGGTGTTGGAGTCCCAGTCCCTGCACAAGAAAATGGAGGCAAAGAAATTGTTAAAAAGGTCTGTTTTTTTCTCTGGTGCAACCACCAGATTGCCTAGTGTATCCTGCAGGGGCCCCACATTACCCAGTGCCTTCTTCATACTTCCTGTGTATTTAAAAAAGGACTTTTTGTTGTCCTTGATCCTTGATTCTAGCCCTAGTTCCGTATCTGCCTTAGCTTTCCTAACAGCCCCCCTACAGACCCGAGCAGCGGAGGTATACTCCTCTTTGGTGATAGCCCCTCCCTTCCACTGGGTGTATGCCTCCTTTTTTGGCAATCAGGCTTTCCCGAATACCCTTGGTGAGCCAGGGTGGCTTTTGAACACTCTTGCCCACTTTGATTCTCATTGGGTCCTCATTTTCACCCCCTCGCCCAAGTCACCCCTTGGGCTCTGAGTATCGTCTCCTTAAGGAACGACCGCTCATCTTGGACACCCAGTTCCCCAACTCTCGAGGATCTCAGTGCCTCTCCTACCAATCTCCTGCACTCATTGAAGTTGGCCCTCTTGAAGTCAAGGGCTACCGCCTTGCTGCAGGCCCTTGACACCCTGCACTGGATGGTGAAATCCAGCAGGCAATGATCACTGTTGCCCAGGTGGTCAAGAACCTGGAGTCCTCTCACCAGGTTGTCACCTGTGGCCAGGACCAGGTCCAGCAGGGCATTTCCCCTGGTGGGACTGTGCACTTCCTGGGTTGAGTGGAGGTCCTGTATCTCAGCAAGGAACCTTTGTGAGCATTCCGACCCGGCTGACTTCTCCTCCCAGCAGATGCCTGGGTAATTTAGATCACCCATGACAACTACATCCCTTGCCTTAAGTGCCTCCGCAAGCCTCCCCTTGGTCAGGAGGTCTGTCATAGACCCCCACCGTTAAGTCCCTTTCCCCACGACCCCCCTGTATTCTGACCCAGAGCACTTCAGCCTGTCCCTCCTCCAACCCCATCCTACTAGTTGAAGATGTGTATTGCTCTTTGACATAGAGTGCCACACCCCCACCTCCTTTCCTCCCTGCTCTATCTCGCCTGTATACTCTATAACCCCTAATGTTAACCACCTAGTCGTGGGATGAATCCCACCAGGTTTATGTGAGCCCTACTATGTCTGGGTTTGAACTAGCTATCTGGAAGGTGAGTTCCACCTGCATATTCCCCATACTATGAGCATTGGTGTAGAGGCATTTAAGGCCATAATTTGGTGCATGTGCCACCCCTCGATTCCCAGGACTATCCAGACCCCTGTCACTTTTTTGGGTACTCCTTGTGTATGTCACTTGTCTTGGTTGACAAAAATGTGCTGGTGGTACTTAAAGTTGTATTGTTTTTAATTGGTGGGGCGCAATCTATCAGAGTTGGGGAACCACTGAACTAGATCGGGGGTTTTCAACCTTTTTGGATCAGTGTACCCCCAGCAGCAGGGGTGACTGGTGCATCCTGAGTCTGGGGGGGCTCAATTTGTGGGCAGGCCTGGAGGCAGGCCAAAAGCCCTAAATCCACTCCTATACTTCTGTGCCATGGCTTAGTGTCCCCCCTCACCTCAACATGCCACCCACCCACATGGCAAAAAAGCTACCCCGTCCTGAGCGGTGCCAAGTCAGGGGCCAATCTCAGGGGCCTTTGTCCACCCATGCATACCCCCTAGGGGCTTCTCAAGTACCCCTGGGTTATACATACCCCCAGTTGACAAACCCTGAACTAGATAATTGAAAAAAGTTCTTTGCAAGCTTTCAGACACAAACACCCTTCATCAGGCATTGGGAGACGCTGCTGTTATATCTCCCAGTACCTGAGGAAGGGTGTTTGTGCCCAAAAGCTTGCAAAGAACTTTTTTTCCAACTATGTAGTTGCTCTAATAAAAAAGATTGCATCTACCCAGAGAACCTTGCCTGCCTATGTCCTTTGGCCAACAACCCTGCAACATGGATATTTTTTGAGGCACTTCGTTGGTGCAGCATATGGAAAACCCAAGTCACTCTCAGAGAGTTTTAACTGACTTTGGGGTTTGCTGTCAGCACTTTCTTATGACTCCTAGCCACGAAAGAAAGAAAAGCTTCATCTTTGATGACCGGGTTCTCACTCACTCATTGATGAGTTATAGAGAGCAATATAAAGTAAATAAGAAGACTTATTTGCATACTTATTTGTGTAATTTTTCAGTGTACACTACTTTTTCAGCACATACTATAATTTTGAGCTTCCAATACAATAATTTGACCTGGCAATGCTGCTCTGGGCTGTTGCCTACCTTGGTCTCTGCCCCCCATAGTTAGCAAGCGAGGCACTCAGCTGCCACCTGCTTCCATGGTTTGAGGCAGCAGCATCCAGCTGCTGTGACTGCAGGATGCCCAAAGCTCTCCCATAAATTCATTCCTGGACAGCCCTAGTCTTCCCCACCACTCATTTCTGAAGGGAGGGTCAAGAGTGGCCCTAGGAAGGGAAATGCACCCCCACACTGTGATCTGGCCATTGCCTCCCAAGAAATCCAACTCACGCATAGTGCTCAATGGGATGGGAAAGCCAGGACAATCCACAGGTTAAGAGCTCCAGGAGCTGCCCAAAATTACTATGTAAGGGCTTAGTTACACAGTAATTTTGGGTGGTTCCTGGAGCTCTTAACCCCTGGATTATCTGCACATTAACACCTGAAACTGGTTTTAAGCACTCGTTATAGGGCTTAATGTTATGCCACTCCAGGGCAGGATTATCTCTGATCCATGTTATTCAGTTAGTGTTGCACTAAGGTACAGCCATGGTCCCAGCCCCTGTCTGAGGCAAGATGGGCCCTATCCAAGCCATCCCATAGAATTCAGCTGTGGAGCAGTGACATGTTTCCAAGTGACAATTTTGGAGCCAGACAGCTCCTTTTAATGCTGCATAGTCAATTGTATGGGGTGATAAAACTGAAGGTGGAGGGCAACAAAAATGGTTGCATGTGACTTATGAGGAGAGGCTGAGGGAACTGGGTTTATTTAGTCTAGAGAAGAGGAGACTGAGAGGGGATTTAATAGCAGCCTTCAACTACCTGAAGGGTGATTCCAAAGAGGCTGGAGCTAGACTGTTCTCAGTGGTGACAGATGACAGAACAAGAAGCAATGGTCACAGGTTGCAGCAACAGAAGTTTAGGTTGGATATTAGGAAGAATTTTCTCACTATGAGGGTAGTAAAGCACTGGAACAGATTATCCAGAAAGGTTGTGGACTCTCCATCCTTGGAGGTTTTCAAGACCCAGCTAAACAAAGTCTTGGCTGAAATGATCTAGTTGAGGATGATCCTGCTTTGAGCAGCAGCTTGGACTAGATGACCTCCGAACGGCTCTTCCAGCCCTAATTTTCTATGATCATGATTTTGCGCATGTGGCCAGTGTAAATGGTGCCATGCACCAGTGAATTGTGTAATGTGGGTAACATCAAGCAGGCACCAAACTGATGCACGCAAGGGCACATCCAAGAGAGGACACTTGCTCCACCCACATTTTAAAACCAGCTGCCTGGCAGAGGCAGCAGCATTTCCAGTCAGGCAGTGTCAAGGGAGTCTCTTGACTTTCTACCTCAGCATAATCTACTGGATCCCTTCAAAACTTTTTTCCACAAGTGTTAATGACCCTCTCTTCTTTTTAATGGTCTTGATGTTTCACTTGACTTCACAACTCTTTATAATCTACCTTACCCTTTCTAAACTCTTCATTGCACAGGTGTTAACAACCCTCTTCTTTTTAATGGTATTGATGAGCTAGCCTCCATTTCACAACCCTGCTGTCTGTCAGCCGCTCCTGGTAACGATGCTCCTATTTCACAGCCCTGCAGATTGTTTCTAACTTATTCCAATGAAGTTACACTTATTTTTTGCTTTGGTCTTAAATGTAATAATTCAACCTTAAGCCCCTAAAATATTAGTAAAGCTTCCAATTTATTTTTAACTAGGGAAAATATATGTTGTTTCCTATGAAAAGATTCACCTCACCATCTGCACCTCCCTTTGCAAAATTATAGATCTGCCCATGGATGCGTATCATCTTTGGACAGACATATTTACAGATCCTGAGGAGCTCCAGGTTACTCTTACCCTCCTAATGCAGAAGAGAGCACTGGCTTCCTGTGGCATGTGCAGCCCTCTCCAGAATTGTTAATACAACTGCAGAACCCTTTCTTGCAAGGGGCATGCTAGTTGCTGTCATCATCAGCCCTGCTTGAACTAGAGGAGCTGGTGCTGATGAGCTGATCAGTGGGGAATCAAACTTAGACTTCAGATTCTAAGTTAAATTTGCATTTTTGTTACCTTTCAGATCATCATATTAGGTACCAATCTTAGCAAGTGCTAACTTTACTTGCTGTTTAGAAGGGTGTTCTGCTAGACAGGATGGAAACTCCCTCAGTGTCATTGTAGTGTTTCTGTTTTCTGAAGCAAGGAGGCCAAATGTAAAACTCTAGATCAGAGGTGGCCAAACTGTGGCACAGGTGCCACAAATGGCACAGGTGGCCTCTGTGTGCTAAACAGCAGGTTGGAGAGGGGACCAGC
The DNA here is from genome assembly GCF_001723895.1 of Crocodylus porosus. Classification (NCBI taxonomy): domain Eukaryota; kingdom Metazoa; phylum Chordata; order Crocodylia; family Crocodylidae; genus Crocodylus; species Crocodylus porosus. The sequence goes on from NW_017728918.1 coordinate 76,190,191, forward strand.
AGCACAGTAGCACATAGGACAGGAAGGAAAAAGCAGAGCAGCAGATCCAGCAGAGAAAGGGGCTCAGAGTGGGTCTTGGGGAGCGTGCAGAGCTAATTTGTAGCACACCAGCCAAAAATGATGCTCTCACTGCTCTAGAATGCCATTTTACATGGTCACACTTCACTTTAAATTATACCAAAGGTGTCAAAAATATAGCCCATGGGATAGGGCTAGCCTGCAGGCCCCTATCATCCAGCCTACAGTACTGCCCGTGGGATTTGGACTGCCCTCCAATATGTTGTCTGCCATTAGTTGCATCTGGGGATAGAGCTGAAATTGGAGCATGCACTGCACAAGTGGCACATGGGGCTTGTCTGTAGCAAAACCCCCAGTTTTTTTTTTTTTATTTGAAAATACATTCCCTCCCCTTCCCCTAACCATTTCCAACTTCCTCTCTGCCCTCTCTATCCCTTATAAATGATTACAAGTAGTAATAGGTAAGCTAAATTCTTGTATGCTATTATTGTAATAAGCTCCTTTTTATATTGTAAATAGTGTTCTGTTCTGTTTGTATTGATTTTTACTTTTTTATATTGTATTATATTGATTCTTGTCATTTGTGCATTGATTTTTATTACTTCATATTAACACTGTTTGATTTAGGCCTATAGTGTGGGTTGGCATGAGTGATGTTAAGTATCCATTCTGTGTGTCAGGTTCCCATCTTGTTCCCATCTTGTCCCCATGCCCTGGTGTGTATGTTACAGTTATGACTCACATTTAAGTTTGTAACCTCTCCTGTGTAAATTGGTTTTCCCTGAATGCCTGAAGCAAAAGAGTGAAAGGATGAGTGAAGCACAATGATAGCAAGACCCCATAGTAAATCAAACCATCAAAACCAATACCTGGACCAACAACCCAGCCATTGGAACCACCCTCAGCATTCAAGAAACAAAAGATGAGGCAACCCACCATTGTGCTAAGGCTGCACATGCTCAGTATGAACATCTGGAACAGGGCTGACATTGCCTGGGCATGCCCTCCCCATAGGAGATCATAGGTAGTCTGCCCCATAAACATGGGTAGTGAAGACTGACTCCTTGGGACACCATCTTCACCTGGACCAGACCTGCTCTATGCCACGCTGCCATAAGCCCTGCCAGCGACCCCCTCTGGACAACGCGTGCTGGAGAAAGACCCCCAACTGGCCATCAAGGATCCCTTCCAGCCTGGATAGATAGCTATCACCCCCACCCTCTCTTCAACCAAGGACTTGGACTCTGTTTCTCTTCCCTACGTAGACTCTAACCCTTCCACTGAGTCTCCTTCTCCTGCTACCATTGTATGAGTGTGTGTGGGAGTGCCTGTGTGAGTGCATGTAGGAACCAAGCTGTACAGTACAGTGTTCATTTAAAAAAACTGTTATTTGGAACCCTGAGTTGGGTTTTGCTTTACTGCGGTTCAGCCCTGCTCCAGTCTCTGCTCCTCACCTCTCTAACTTCTGTCTCCTTTCTCCCTCTCCTGCTTCTCCAACACCTGTCCCATGTTCCTGTGGATCTAGCCATCCTGAGCTCCTCTGTGCCTGCAAACCCCTGTTTCTTTGCTACTGCCTTATCCCCACTGCCTTTCCCCCTGATCTCTGCCACTGCTATTGCCTTACACGCTGGGTTCAGTGCACAGGACTGGTCTGTTGCAGGTGCCCTGCATTCACACAGTTCCTATGTATAGCATGTTGTGCACGTACTGCCTGTGGGGCCAGGGCCAGCACATGCTGCATGCAGTGTTTGGGGCATAGTGCTTACAGGCTCTTGCACTGAACCAGCCCTCCATGGTGGATCTGGCACATGATCTGGTCCCCTGACCAGTCCCATACTCCTTATCCAGCCCACCCGAATTATACAAGAACAGGTGTTCTTATACAAGGTGTTTGGCGTGTCCATGCCTCTCAATCAGAGATTCAGGATGGGTTTTTAATGGACAATGAACGAGAGGAGGAAAAATGTGGTTACTGGAAGTTTCCTTATCTCTCAGACAATTTTTTTAAAACATAATTCAGGTGTGGCATAAGGCGATTAAAGCTAACATTCTCTATGATAGTCAGTGAAATGTATCCAATCTTAGTCTTTTTTGTTTTTTTAAGGTGCTATGCAGCAGACTCCCATTAAATTAAATTGAATTGTTGAATGAAAAATCAATTTTTGAATCTGAAAATAAAGGCATGCAAATTAATGTATTAATGCCTGCCTTAAAAAATCTGGATCTAAGTGACTTGCAAAAGGCTACACAGCAAATCAGAGGAATTTCTATTTTTCTTCTACTAGATTTTTTCTTAATTTGTTCATGACTTTAGCTAGAAATAAGTTTCAAAACAGAAATGAAAGAACGGCAAATCTGTAGTTTTGCCTGCATTAGATTTCTGTTAGCATAACTGTATTTGCTAAGGGAGTGTAAAGAACATATCTTATAACCATCATAGCTAAGCTGGCAAAGTCCCTCCATGTGGACGCAATTCGGCCAGCAAAAGAAAACTTTGTCAGCAGAGTCTGTGGTGTTCAGGAGACCTCATACAACTTCAGCATAAGAAAAACTACTTCAGCCACAGAACTGTATCTGCACAGGAGACTCTGAAATCCCATAGTGTTAATTAAGCCTGTGAATGAACAATGGAGCTACAATTAGTCCTCAGAGTAGTGGCCACTGTTGGTAAAACAAATACAAAATATTTGCTTGTTCTTGTATCTATGTTAACAGACAGTTAAATATAATTTTTAAAACTTACCACCAGTGAGAAGCTGCAGCTGAATATATTTGTTGTTGGCCTGGAGTTAGGACTGGAACTGCTGGAGAAAAGGGCCCTTGGTTGTCCATTGCAGGTAGAATTTAAACACCTAAGTCCAAATTAGCCATCCAGAACCCCCTATCTAACTGCTTTGATGTCTAAAGTTCAGCTTACGGGCATGAACTACCTCCATCTTATCTGAGTCAGGAAGATGTTTAGCTCCTGCCTGACATCTTCCAACATTTGAAAACTAGCTGACCTGTGCCTAAGTCCCTAGAAAGGCCCATTTCGGAAAGTACAAACATGTCTAACATATATTGATGACATTACTTTTAGTACAGATTGTAGTGCCCACTTTCAATAAAAGAAATGGGTAAAAAAGGAAGTAGTTCTAATCTTTTCCATAATAGTCTGACGGTTAGTGCAGCTGATGAGGAAGTGGGAGGTCTGGGTTCAACTTTTCCTCAATTTGACAGTGCCCAAATCTATGTCATCTAATTGTCAGGAGAATACCTAACAAGTGGTGAAAAAAATGAAGGGTTCATGTGCCCAGGGTAAAAGCAAGCAAGAAGGAGCCCTGACTTTGCAGTCAAGTGATGTGGGCATTCCCCTGGGATGAAGGGGAATGGTTGATGCTCGGTTGGCTTCTATTAGGCTGTGGTGTCCTGGGTTCTACTTCTTACTCCTTATGTATTTTATACTAAAAAGTCATTGGATAAAATGCATAAATATTTGCTGTAGGTTTCATTTAAGTCTTAAATGCATTTTATGCCCATCCGATCTGAAATGAAACACCTGAAAAGTGAAAAATCACTCTATTGAGCTTTCTGGTTGTCTTTGCTGTAGTTGACTAAAACCTTTTAAGGTTTTTACTTGTGTAGGAAAGACATGATGTATTGATTCAATTTGAAAACCCTCAGATATTATCGCTACACTCAATCTTGTAGAAAAGTCAACAATAGAAACTGAAATGATCTTATAGACTTGTCCTGAGTAATTTAAAACCAAGAACTCCCATATGAAATATGTGAAATAAGAGATGGGAATAACAATAGATGCAAGAAGTATCTATGAAGAATGATTTGCTGTCAAGATGGTAATTCACTCTCTGAATTTTCTTCAAACAACTCATCAGAGTTTATTTAATTGACAATCTGTTTACTGTACAAAATTATACCATTACAAGGTAGCAAGGGGATGAGCATTCCCATGGTATTTGCCACACAGTAAAACAAATTAATGTATGCATATGCAGCTTGTATATGGCATTTTAATTCATAGAAATATCAATTAAATATATGTTTAACAACTTGTTAGGCCAGCATAGATAAGTAACAGCATTTCCTCTTAAAGAAAGGAAGCATAAATCTTGCTTGACGTTTCCAGGCCAGTCCATCTGGTTATAATAGTGTTTGTCAAACTCCCTAAAGTCACAGAATCCTTTCATATCACTTCTTCTGCCACGGACCCCCTACCTGTGGCTCCACAGGCTATGTGAGCTGACATGGAGCTAGATGACACAGCATGGCAGTGGTGGTTACCGTAACCCCCAATCTCTGTGGAAACCTTGATGACCTACCATGGAACCCCAGGGTTCAGTGAACACCACTGGGTTATAATATGGTAGATTCAAAACACACATGGCTTATCTCCTCTTCCTCTGAATTTATGCATCAGCTTCACTACTCTTCCCTGTGTCTTTCCAGAAAAGGCTCCAGAGGTGGGACCTGTTGTTGTTAGCAGCATCCTGCTCTTTAGTGAACGGCAAATGGATCACTTTAAATGAAGTCATCTTTTCCCAAGTGCACATGGTCTTCCCCAATCACTGATGTATCACTAGTTTTTTAGACTTAGAAAACTTTTACCAGAAGAGTCTTTATTATAGTAAAATTGATCATAGGCCCTGTAATCATTAAGATGAACAACCTGGTTCTACATCAAACCACAGTGGTGAGGGACATTAAGCAGGCCTACTGTAGTGCGTACCAATACAGCTAGTCAAGAAACGTACACGCTTTCTGCCACCTTATGCAAACTTCAGTGAATATTAACCCTTTCTCCTTTGATGCCCCTTCTGATCTCTCAGAATATTTCCAGGTAGTAAGAAAATGATTTCTACTGTAAGTACTTGATAGTGGAGTTAGGGCTGGTCAGGGTAGATGGGATACAATTCAGACAGATTGGAGGCACTTAAATAAGTGATCCACAATAACTCCATTTAGCTGCTTAGCTAACTGAGAGGTTCTAGGCAACTAAGCTTTTGCCAGCAATGGTACTTAGGTGCCCAGATTTTGCTAGGGTGCATGGCCAGTGGCTTCACCATTTTGTAAGAGCAGAGTGTTTCTACCTTGTGTTGAAAGGCCCTAGACATGCATTATATTTGTAATGCTTCAAGGTTAATGGTACTATGAAAGTAAATTGGTATGGGGGCATCCACACATGCCTGGGCTCCTGGATGGAACACAGTCACCACAAAGGCATACTTTCCAGCCAGAGGGTGACACAGGGGTATTCCTTAGCTCTCCCCACTCCCAGGACAGTCTGTTAGTAAAGGGAACAGGCTCACACAGTCAGCCATTCCTAACATAGTAACAACCAATGGGGCTGCTCTCAAGCAACCTACAGCCTCAAGGGCTGCTTGGGTGGTCCCTGCCACCCAATTAGCCTTTGCTGCTGCTGCTGCTGCAACTCCATCACTGTTCCTGCAATGACATCAGTTGACAGGACTGCCTGCAAGTTACCCACTTTGGCAAGGGCTGCTTGGGTAGCAGAGATCACCCCATCAGCCCCTTCCACTGCTGCAGCTATGCCATCACTGCTAACCAGCAGCAGTGGTCCCTGCAGGGCTCTCTGCAGCTTACTGGTTTGGTGGGCTATCAGAGAGCCAGACACTTTCCCTCCTTCCCTGCCCCCTAGAGGGGAGAGGGAGAGCACAGCACTCTGGGATACTGGGAGTTGCAGAAACCAAGAGCAGTGATTCTCAGCCAGGGTGCTGGGGCACCCTAAGACACCTCCGAAGGGTGTCACAGAGAGTGTGAGGAGACAAGCAGATAAAGGCAGGCTTAGGCCCCACCTGTCTGGCTGCTCTCCTACCCCTACTGCCTGGCTCCTCTGCAAGGAGGGGTAAGTACTGTAATAAACAGTCTTTAAAATAGGGTGCCACAAAGTTATGGAGAAGTGCCTTGAGCTGAAAAAGTTTTGAGAACCACTGACTTAGAGAAACCTGTACATATCTTAATTTTTTTGCAGAAAAGTTTCCCACAACAGAGTTGTTTTTGCTTGAAACAGCAACTTTTTTATCACAGATCTGCCATTCTGTGGTACATTGTGCCATTTTCTTAGCACAAGAAACAGCAGGAAAGTGTGTCTAGTGCCCAATAAATGTAACATGTCTAAGGCCAGAGACTCACAAACCACAGAGAGAGTGAATAGTCCTGGTCCCAAGGGGTTTTTGTGTTCTGTCCAATGACTCAAGGCAAAATGCATAAGCAATCTGTGAAGCAGGACCAGAACTCAGATTTCTCCCTTGAAGAAATAACTAATTACCTGACTTCAGAGACATTTTTACTATTGTTTCTCTAAAAACACATGATATTTTGATAATACTGGGGTTACGCTGAAATCCAGACAAAGGCTTGCTAGCCCTGGTGGAGCTGCATCTCTGCTAAAGCAACTTGAGCACACACAAGGCCTTGGCAGCAGAGATGCATCATTTATTGGGTATGTTAGCAACAAAGACCAGTTTATGTTAATTCCTATACTATGGGAAGAGTCAATGCTGAGGGCAGAGATTCCTTTTTTTTGTTTCTTCTTTGTAGAAAGAGCCCCTGCTGTTAAAGCCTTTGTTTATCCTTTACCTGGTGCAGTAGTCAATTAGTGAGGGCAGTGGGGACCAACTAAATTGCTTTGCTCACAGTAAGTAAAACACAATGACTAACACACTACTTACTCTAATTTACTTCTTTGAGTTCTGCTGTCAGAATCTTTAAAGCAGCTATTGCCACAAACATGCCGTGTGCCCATATTTATCCTGTACTTAGACTTCTCTAGCTCTTTTGTTTGCACTTGTCATTGTCCTGGTTTTTGTTTTCTGCTCCCTAAATTATTTTGGTTTTATGCAATGACTGTCTAATACAACTGCATGAATAGTCCAAGGAGCAGAACACAGGTCTCTTCCCTCCTAAAAAAGTGCCAAACCACTAGACTAGGGGTGTCAAATTCACCTGTACCCCAACCAGATCCAAACTGCTGAGGTTATTGCAGGATAGATCTGGACTACAAAGAGCCGCTTGGGCTGGAGCTGGACTTGATAGCAGTGTCCAGGAAAACAGTAGCAGCAGGGGTTAACACAGCCATCACTTACCTGCTGCTACAAGGGAATTTGTTCACTCCATCTTTGAAGTCACAGCCCCTTTGGAAGCCCATTTACATGTTTGACACCCCTGTGCTAAATTATAGTCATACTCCCTATTGTTGATCGCTGTTTAAAACAACAACATTTTCACTCTTCTCTGCACAGTGGGCTGCCTCAGCAGGAGGGCTGGAGAGTGCCCCCCATACAGTGTTTGACAGTGTGGTGGTTATGGCACTCTTGGGCACTGGAAGATATCGATTTGAATTCTTTCCATATGCAGAGAATCTAGAGGTCTTTCATTTCATGTGGGAGTGCTCTAGTCACTAAGCTAGTACATAGAAGGAACAGCTGTCACTTTCTCTTCCAGCTGTGTCTTAAAGAGAATATGGGCATATCTTTGTGGTGACTACCCCTCAAAAGAGAACTCCAGGCACTGAACCCCAAACAGGTGGAAGTAACTAACATATAGTAGGTTTTCCAAAGACATACAGAAATTTAGATATGACCCTGTGCTAAGCCTTTCTTATTGACTAGTACTACAAAGCTCCCTGCTCAACATCAAGGCTCTCTGAATTGCCCATGAGAGACATCTGACTGTGTACTCTGACTGGAGACTCTGTGGCTGCCTACACATGTATTCTTTGTAACACCCTTCTCAAATTAGGTCCCCAATTTTGAGATATGCTGAAGGCTAAATTGGAGGTACTTCAAGGGCCAATATGAATTATGCCTCAGGTTCTTTGAAGTTAGATGTTGAAACACAAGGCTGCAACACCCAGGCTGTATGTGGATGTAGCTGTACTCTGGTATAGCTATGATGCAGCACTGACTCTAGGAAAAGCAGAGTGTCTGATAAGAAAAGCACTTTCACTTACTAAAACAGTTGCCCCTTAATCATTAGCATATGCTTCCTTGATGCAAGCTGTAATCTTGTGTGCTAATACCCTCATTAATTCTAGTCTCACCTTTGAATAAAGTGATAAGTCTTTTAGCACTTCCAAGCACAAGATAATTTTAGATGTACCATCTAAAAGCTTCTGAAAGTTCAGAGGTTGAGGGGGAGAACAGTAAAAAAGCTGCTTTATATTCAGCTGAATAGCAGAGAGCCAGAAAAAGGTAACTGAACATTTTATGATACAAACAAACCAGGTCAAACCTACTAACTTTTTAAATGAAAGTCTTAGCTTTCATTGAGACTACATGTTTGGATATTGACTTGCATTGGTGTACAGAAAAGCACCACAAATTTCTGCCAAGTCGTGAAAAATACCTTTTTCAAGTTTATAACTAAAAAAAGTGAATGAAATAGCATTTTCCATTTGGGGTTCTCAACTGAGAAACAAGCATAGGTCTTACATAGGCAGTCATCATTGAACTTCGGGGCATGCCAAAAGGCTCTGTTTTTCCTCTGGGTGGCTAAAATGATTGTGGTCCAATAGGGAGGGATAGGACAGAAGATGTTACTGTTTTGGGGAGGAATGGAGCAAATCCCACCTCTTAGTTTATGAGAGAGATGGTTTTATTTCTATTGACTTGTTGCTAATTAATGTCCAAGGCATCCATGTGGGAATATATGCTAATATAAACATTTTGGCACTTTCTAGCTGATGTTCTAGCCAGTAACACTGGGGAAGGGCAATTATAAACCCCAGAAAACAAGCATTAGAAATAAATTTCCTCTTATTCCCATTTGTAGCTACTAGCATTATGAGTGTTGTGCTATTGGGTGCATCTATACATGCAATTAATTATTTGGCTTTACTGTGCAGTAAATTTACTGTGCAGTGGACTAATTTACTGTGCAGTAAAAGCCTGCATGTGTAGATGGTGATGCTTTACTGCGCAGCAGATTAGTCCACTGTGTAGTAAAGCGTCTTGTGTAGACACGGCTGCTGTGTATGTGTTTAAAATGCACTCATGTTACTTATGAATTTATGAAGTTCCAAAGAATGGAAGCAGCATAGGCACTAGTCCTAGAACTCGTCTAAGGCATATCTTTTGCATCTGGAGCAAATACATTCAGGATGGACTTCTGTATGTAGTCCGGGTACACCCAAGTGTGTACCCTGTTCTCAACAGGATGGGATGGGTTGGCAGGAGGGGGTGCTGTGAGAGGGATGCCAGGATTTTTGAGCAGATCCCTCTTTCCTCTACAGAGTTAGCCCAAGCCCAAAGTTCTTAACTATATACAATTTATTGAGTTATAATATACATAAACATAAAATTAAATATCATATACATATATTTACAGTGAACATTAACCAATAACCAAGGTCAAACCCTAAATAACACTATTTACAACATCACAATACAATATTTCAATCACAAAATATAAGGTGGAAACATGAACAATCTGAATAACATCCATTTCCTTAATGTAGCCCCTGACCCATAGCAAGAGATAGTCCTCCTTCCAATGGAGTCCCTTGTGGGGGGGTGTCCAAGAAGCACCAGGGACCCCTCCTCTTAGGGCCTTGACTAGGTGGGGGGGGTGTATGGGGGGGAGCCCCTTCTCTGGGTTTGCCCACCTCAAATGTCTTTCCCTGTGGGACCCAATAACTCACGCTCCTTCAGGTGGTTGTGGTCAGGGCACAGCTTAATGGGGTCTTCTTTGCTGAAGTGCCTCTCCAGCCCTCTCCTGCACTGCTGGGCTCCTCTCCACCCTGTGCCCTGCTCTGGGCACCGAGGGCTCAGCTCCTCTTAGCTGCTGCACAACTGCTGCTGGCTCCTGGGTTGGGCCTCATGCTGCAGCACTACCATTTCCCTGTGCCCTGGCTCGGCACTGAGGGCTCTCTTAGCACAGGCCAGGCCCTTCAGGCTCCAGCCAGTTGTCCTCATGCCAGGTGGCTAACCCAAGTGGTCTCCACTGCTCCCTGGCTCCCAAGGCTCGGGCCTGTGTGCTGCTCTGTGCACTGTGGGACCTGGCTGTTTGCTGGGAAATGAGGCTTGAGCCGCCTCATTGCAGGACCCAAGGCCCTGCTGGGGTTGCAGGCTCAAGCTGCCACTTGCACCTCCCAAAGCCTGTGCTCCATGCACCAAACTGTGCAATGTGTTGGGCCCGAACAGTCTCACGCTGCTCCCAGGGCCGGGTCTCCGTGCACTGTCCCTGTGCGCCATCAACAGCCCACGTGTTCTTGCACCAGTCCCAACAGTGCTCCTCCAGTGGCAGGTTCAGGAGCCTTGGGCCTATTGCCTGCTGAGTGAGAGCTCCCCAGCTTTTCTTGGCTCTGCTCTTCTGGAGTCCCTCATTGCATCTGGCCCTTGTGCTGCACACACAGCTCCTTTTATACACTCCAGGGCTCCACCCCTGAAGTCTTACAGACCTGACAGTTTACAGTCTTCAATCAGGTCCAGGGGAGCTCTTCCCCCCTCCCCTCAGGAAAGGGGTGTGACTTTATTTCTCTTCCTGCCTCCTGATTGGTGGATGGGCTCCACCAATCAAAACAACAGGATCTCAAGCCTGGGACTCAACCCAAACTCTCAAAGGTGAACCTGCTACATGTACTACACAGTAAGGAACTCTGCATATCTACTAAGGTGAACATTCAGAGATTTTCTGTTTAAAAGTGCCCCTACGTAAAACATAGTTGTTAAGTAACACATAAGCAAGCAAACAAACAAATCAAAGGAAACCAAATCCTTCTGCCTCATCCCAGGCACTTGAGGAGAAGCCTGGCTCCTTCTGACAGCCAGCAGCTGACTCACCACTTGCTTCCTCCTTCCCTGCTTTCTCTTCTACGCAATTTTGAAAGTTCCTAGCAGGACTCTTCTTGCCTATCCAAATGTCTGGCAACTGACATCTGTCAACAGGCCTGACTATTACTTTGTAAAGGGACAAAGCACCCTGTTATAGCATTCTACCACCCCCTTATCAAATCCCGATACCATCATCACAGTTCTGGTCCCCCCTATCAGTTATGGTTACAGCTAGCATGAAGGCTTCTCAATTGCATTCCAGCATGTTGCTCACCACAAATTTCTTCTTTGTTTTCTTCTAAGCCTCCTTGTACTTCTCAAGCAGTCCAAAACATTTGTTTGGTATAAGAGTTCAATAACAGAGTTTTTCTTTATCCAAACGCTTTTGTTATCCATCCAGTGGGAGGTCAGTGATAACAAATCAGAAGAGTAAAATAAAGTTCCACTGAAAATCAGAAATTACAGGTCCAATTCAACTGTCCATTGTCTCCTGCATAGACATTTACAGCTCTGAAAAGTGAATGCAAAATGGATGTTGTGCTCTGGTCTTATGTTCTCCAACCTAAATTGACCTTTTGCCTGTCTACAGTGCAACAGCACGCTCTCAGCCGGTACTGTCTACTCACAGTGTCCTCCACAAGTTAGACACTGGTCTCATTGATTGCTCTGGCCCTTCACTGTGCTCTGTAGCCCTTTGGCTCTCGCTGCTGTGGCCCTCAGGCTGGTCCCACTCTCTCATCTGGTGCCCTCAGCCCTTCCCTGCAGCCTCCCTGGCCCTGATGGGAGCTGTCCAGCACAACTCTCTGGCTGGGGAGTTCTGGCTTTCTTCATGTATGGACTGCAAATGACGCTTACTTTTGGTTCTCCAACTGTTATAGCTCCTGGCATGGGCAGAACCAGAAGAAGGCAAGCCCACAGCCTTAGAGAATCACCAGAGCTATCCTGGTACCTCAGTAATTGGGAAAAGGGTCTGTTAAAGTTGTACCGTGGTACCATTTAAGTTTTTACAGATGTCAACATGTAAATGCATAGACAAGTTGCAAGGAACCTCTAGCTTTAAAACATTCCAAAAGCAGAACCATCAAATCTGAATTGACATGTGTCATGGTATGTGCCACGGTGGCAGGTATAGTATAGGCACATCTTCTTTTGGTAGAATAACAGTGAAATTCAAGCAATACAACTGGGACAATTAATCCATTTTATTCCACATCTATGTTTCTGTGTGGCAAGGTTATTGCAACTGAAATAACTACAATTAATCTGTCATGTAAAGTAGATGGGGGTGAGGAGACACTAGTTAGTCAAAACAATAGTCACATCCACTTAAGATATCAACTAGTTCTCTTGCCCCCTACCCCAACTCCAACACAGCTTGCACCAATAGAATTATTTCCCTTTCATCTTCTCTAATATGTTGAAGGTGAGCACACTAGGCTCAGAATCAGAAAAAGTTTCAAATATTACTAGAGATGAGGTATGGAAGAAAAATACATAGTTACCTAGTAACCAGTCGTGTGAGAAATGGAAAAGAAAGGCCTTCAAAGATCTCAACCTGAGAAATATCAAAGTAATTTGTATAAATTACCTATTAGTTTTATCATTTTATACTGACCAGATATGGTCTAAAGAAGTGATGGTCTACAAAAGGTGGGAATAACTCTAAGATTATATTTACTGAGACTTGCTGTGCATAGAGGTTGCTAGATAATTCAGTTTCTTGCTTGCTACTTTATCACATTAATGATACAGGTACGAAGCCCTGGCAGCCCAGGAGGAGGAGGAAGGAGAGGACGAAACCGGGGAGGAGGCAACTCCACGCTCACGGTGTCCCGTGCAAGCTGAAGGAGACAAGCAGGCCAGGAAGAGGAAGTGTCGCGTGATTGTCATTGGTGACTCCATCCTGAGAGGTACGGAGGGCCCCATCCGTTGCCAGGACCCCTCAGCACGTGAGGTATACTGCCTACCTGGAGCGAGGATTCAGGACATGAAAGGGATGCTCCAAACCATAATCCAGCCCACCGATTATTACCCCATGGTCCTAGGCCATGTGGGCACTAATGATGCTGCCAAGAACAACCCTGATCGCCTGATGGACGACTACCATGCTCTGGGGTGTATGCTGAAGGAGATGGGTGCAGAGGTGGTTTTCTCTTCTATCCTGCCAGTGAGTGAACGAGGCAGTTGGCATGAAACGTGCATCACGGAGACCAACTGGCGGCTACAGGAATGGTGCTTCGAGGAGGGCTTGGG
>NW_017728918.1:76203265-76228485 GCF_001723895.1 Crocodylus porosus
GCTACTTCATGGTCAGGGCGGCTAGGGTCTGGAACCAACTTCCAAGAGAAGTGGTGCAGGCTCCTACCCTGGGGGTTTTTAAGAGGAGGTTATTCCCCACCTTGCTGGGGTCGTTTGACCCCAGTATTCTTTCCTGCCATGGCAGGGGGTCGGACTAGATGAACTGCTTCAGGTCCCTTCCGACCCTAGAAACTATGAAACTATAAATTAACATGGATTTGTCCAATTCTTAGGACTTTGATATTACAGTTCGGTCACTTATATTTTAACTATCTAAAATCTGTTGATCACATAGTAGTTAATATATTCTTCACTACTGTGTGTCAGATGCCTTGAAGTTTCTACACTGGCAAATGTGGTAGAGATGACTTTCAAATATCTTGATGAAGAGACTTACCCTTCAAAAACTGCTCAGTACCAATAAAAGGAATTAGGTTTTTTCTCCCTCCTGGATTCCTACAGGGTGAAAACAAGAACAAAGTTTTGCTTATATACCTGGGGTGGGGAGTGTTACAAAACTAAGTTTTGCACACTTCCCTCCCCCCCATACAAAAGACGCCCTGTGTTCTTTCACAAGTTTTTATAAAGGCAACAAATTAAGAGAGAATAAAATAACTAATTTGCTGGCTCAAAGGACATTTGTGAACTCTTGTTATAAAAATAATTTTGCTAGAAAAACAAACCATGCAATAAAGAGAATCACTAAAGTTTTGACAATTCACAAGTATCTTAGAGATTTGATGAGTTATGTGAATAAAAGTGGTAAAGTGCTTGCTTCTAATTGCAGAAAAGCAGTACAGTGGATTAAACTACAGTAGCCTGTTTCAAACTATTCAGAGGGGACCAGCAGGCATTGGGGGAGTCCCTGTTCCCCTGAGCACTGCCAGGAGTGACTAAAAATAACGGTCACAAGCTGGCAGAGGGTAGATTCAGATTAGAGAACAGGAGGTGCTACTTCATGGTCAGGGCAGCTAGGATCTGGAACCAACTTCCAAGCAAAGTGGTGCTGGCTCCTACCCTCCTGGAGGTCTTTAAAAGGAGGCTAGATGAACACCTTGCTGGGGTCATTTGACCCCAGTACTCTTTCCTGCCAAGACAGAGGGTCGGACTTGATCATCTGCTCAGGTCCCTTCTGACCCTACCAACTATGAAACTAGGAAATCTGGTAATCACCAGACAGCAAAGCTAACCTATTTAATGACTTCTTTGCCTCCATTTTCTGATCAGGGACCAAGTCAGCTCCCGTCCCCCACTGGGACCCCCGTAGCTCCCAGGGGAGGTGCACGCAGGCCTAGGGTCAGTGAGAATCTAGTTAGGGAACTTCCAGAAGGACTGGACATATTTAAATCAGCTTGTCCTGATGTTCTCCTCCCCAGAGTGCTGAGGGAATTAGCAGAGGTCATTACGGGACCCCTGGCACAGCTTTACAAGCACTTGTGGTGCTCTGGTGTGGTGCCAGAGGACTGGAAAAGGGCCAATGTGGTTCCCATTTTCAAAAAGGGAGGAAGGAGGACCCAGGAAACTGTAGGCCAGTCAGTCTTACCTTAGTCCTAGGTAAGCTTTTTGAGAGAGTTATCCTGGTCCATGTCCACGAGGGGCCAGCAGGGGAGATTATGCTTGGGGGCAACCAACACGGGTTCATTAGAGGCAGGTCCTGTCAGATCCACCTGGTGGCCTTCTATTGCCAGGTCACAAAATCCTTAGATGCAGGGGTAGCAGTGGACATAGTCTTTTTGGACTTTACGAAGGCCTTCAACACTGTCTCTTACTCCACTCTCATTAAAACACTGGGGGACTGTGGCATCGATACCTACACAGTCAAATGGGTCACTAGTTGGCTGGAGGGCTGCACGTAGAGAGTGGTGGTGGATGGGTCATTTTTGACTGGAAGGGATATGGGCGGTGGGGTCCTCCAGGCCTGCACTGTTCAACATCTTCATCAGCAACTTGTACGAGGGGGTAAAAAGCACCCTGTTCAAATTCGCAGATGACACTAAGATGTGAGGAGAAGTGGGCATGCCAGAAGGGAGGAATAGGCTGCAATCAGACCTACAGGGGTGGGCGGATGAGAACAGGATGGGTATCAACACTGAGAAGTGCAAGGTGATGCACCTGGGGAGGAAGAACCAGCAGCATACCTACAGGCTGGGGAACTCCCTTCTCATCAGTGCAGAGGCAGAAAAGGATCTTGGAGTCATTATTGATGCCAAAATGAACATATGCCGTCAGCGTGGGGACGCAGTCAGGAAGGCCTACCACACCTTGTCATGCATCCAGAGATGCATCTCAGGCAGGTCCAAGGAGGTGATCCTCCCCCTCTATGTGACACTGGTCAGGCCACAGCTGGAGTACTGCGTCCAGTTCTGGGCACTGCACTTCAGGAAGGATGTGGACAACATGGAGAGGGTCCAGAGGAGGGCCACTACTATTATCAGGGGACAGCAGGGCAGACCCTACGAGGAGAGGCTAAGGGACCTCTCCTGTTCAGCCTCCACAAGAGAAGGCTGAGGGGGGACCTAGAAGCTGCTTACAAACTGGTCAGGGGGGACCAGCAGGCACTGGGGGAGTCCCTGTTCACCCAAGTGCTACCAGGAGTGACTAGAAATAACACTCACAAGCTGGCAGAGGGTAGATTCAGACTAGATATCAGGAGGCGCTACTTCACTGTCAGGGCGGCTAGGATCTGGAACCAACTTCCAAGCAAAGTGGTGCTGGCTCCTACCCTCCTGGAAGTCTTTAAAAGGAGGCTGGATGAACACCTTGCCGGGGTTGTTTGATCCCAGTACTCTTTCCTGCCATGGCAGGGGGTCGGACTTGATGATCTGCTCAGGTCCCTTCCGACCCTACCAGCTATGAAACTATGAAACAATTCACCATTAAGAAATATTTGTTTTTGGCCTTTTTTTTTTCAAGAAACAGAAATGAATGTTAAAATAATAATTTTTCCCCTAATCTGGAGCAAAGAATGATCAGAAAATAGTACATTTAAAAGAAAGCTGCAAAGTAGATCATTCAAATAAGAATATGCAATTGTACATTAGTACTGCTTATAATTTTTAGCTAACTCTTAGAAAAGATGTTTTTCTAAGTTGAAATCACAAAATGTGCCTGGGATTACTTGCTCCTTTTTTCAGGCAATGGGGAAGCCTGAAGGCAAGCATTTCTCACTGTGTACTCCCAGAAAGTTCCTATTAATTAATTTTCTGACAGCCAGGTATTTCTAACAACACTTTTGTAACTTATACTCTTAAAGCTAGGTGCTGTGGAAATGTCTAAAAACAGTTATGAACTTCAGAGTATGTCAATAAATCTAGCCAGTTTCTGAGCCATGCATGTGGTAACATTCAGATATAACCATACATTGGTCCCACTGCTATAATCACCTGATACTGAAAACTCCTGCATTTTAGATCAATTGGTCAGCGTTTCTTAATACTGTTTATATTTCAGCAGCAGCTAGATGGTGCATCTGAGATCAGAAACACACTTTACCTACTTCTGTACAGACACTTCATATCAGTTCATGATTTGAAGAGCTTACAATTCAGGGTATGGGGACAATGTACATTTGGAGCTGTTTCAAAAGGAAAACGGTTCAAAAGAGGGATCTGCTTTTATGGAGAGCATGCAGCAACTGTTAAGTTCTAAAACTACTCCATTTTAAAACCTGATGAAGGAATGCTAGTTGGAGCTATTTTACAACATTTGTGTTACTGCTGACTTGCCCACACTTAACTGCTAGAATAAAATAGCTAATACACAGTTCAGAGAAAAAAATCCCACCTTCCCTTTTGAAATGGCTCCAAATTCAAGTGTTCCCAGATCCTTAGATCAGGGAGATAGAAGTTGGCATTTAACTAACAATAGAGCTGAGGCATATAAAAATTGAATGACTGGGAGAAGATTACAGAAAGTTAGTGGCATAACTGAAAACTGAATCTTATTAATCCTAATTAAGTATTCCAATTAAAAGACTGCCCCTTCTCTTCATGTCCATAGACAAGCATTTGGAGAGCAAAAGTTATTTTAAAAATTTCATCATATTATGTTTTCTTCAGCTGTGTTAATGCTCTGGGGGGAAAGAAAGAATCAGAATCCTTGATGGTCTGATATCAAATGACATTACATTTCACTAGGCCATTCAGTTTACACACATCAGACTAATAATTGCTAATGGGATTGTATGGAAAAAGCACATTGCCAGCTAACAAGCTATTCCTACCTGACACATTTTCCCCCTTTGCAACCTAATGTATTTTTTTTAAATGTACCTTTTAAATTAACTTTTCATGAAATAAGTATAATACCGTCTTTTGTTTGTATTGTAAACTATTCAAGGAATAGGATTCATTTAAAAAACAAAAACAAAAAAGAAACAAAACATATAAAAGCCACAGTCTCATGGACAGTGAATGCTGTAAAAAACAGTGAATCAATGTAAAAGTCAGGCACATGATATCCTAATAAAAGCCTGTGCTATTAAAAATAAATATGCTAGGTAAAACAGTGTGGCAAACACTTTGCTACTGTTGATTAAAATGTTTCTTCCCTTTTGCCTCAAGATAGACCCCCACAGTTGCTAGGTAGGTGGACAGGGTGAACCATAGAAAATACTTCATAATAAACTTCTGAGCAAAACAAACTTAAGAAAAATGGTATTTTCGCAACATCAGACTGTTTGCTGAAACATACTTCATGATTGCTCTGTGTGAATTCCCCACTAATAATATGTTTGCTCTCCATATCGGATCATGGACAACGGTCATATTCACCAGGAATGGAGATGCGATATTGAAGGGAAAGAACAAGAACAAATGGGCATTGCAACAGGGCAGTCCATTTAAGAGGGAATAGTCAGCCCTGTTGATAGAGCCAGGATTTGATGTATTTGGAAAATGAGGACGTGTCACCCTGGGAGCTTAAAACCTCACAGGAGAGAACAGAGGAGAAAGCAAGCTGTGGACTGAACTGCTTAGTGCATGGAGAAGTCAGGCTGCTGTGATGTGGTTGGCACCAAAGGGGTTCCTGTCCCAGTGTCCAGGACAGGACAGCAAAATTTTGTTTTGCTTATTTTATTTGTTTAGAAAACTGCATTTTATTTTGAAGGATTGACTGAGTTGCTCCTCAGAGAGAAAAGCCTGCTTGTAGAAGCTAGCAGGCTAGGCAACCTATGTATGTGCGTAAACTGGTAATAAATGAATTTGGGCTGGAAATTTACAAGAATGTTTCTAAACATCAGCCTTCCAATATTATTAGTTGTGGAGCAAATGACCCAGCTAATTTTAAGACAGTGGATGGCAAATTTATTAATGGGATTATACAATAAATAACAGCATAAAGGAACTGGACTCAGTGACACAGGAGGTCTCTTCCAGCCCTATATTCTTATATTTAACCTCATTAAACTCTCAGGACCACAATATAATTGTTTTTTCTAGCTGCCCTTATGTCATCTATGTTTTCCATGCAACGAATGGGAAAACATATCACTTTACCAAAACAAGAGCCACTGGGTACTTTTAAAGATTTTCTAACCACATTGTCTTTAAAAAATCATTCTGCAAATATGAAAAACTAGGCAGAAAATCCTAGTTTCCCTTCACACCTTCCCTTGCTTTTCCTCTTGGCTTTTTTTCTGTCTAACCAGTAAATGCTATGAAAAAAGAATAATCCAAAGAGAGAAATACCAGAGGTGTAAAGATTGTCCTGTTCATTTCACTCGAGGAAAACAAAAATCACTTGTAGCATTCTGCATTAAGTCCAGATTCTGTGGTGGAACAAATGACTCTTCAGAGGTGCCTTATAACCTCAATTATCATGACTTCACTGATTGTTTCACAGGAATTGTATCTGTTTTCACTCTTAGAAGTGTAAAAGGTCAGGATTTTTGGGGGTGATATCTTTTATGGGACCATCCTCAGGTCAGGAACTTCAATAATATGAGGAAGGTCACCTTGTTCCTGAAAACTCACTGCCTATACAGTTGGTCCCATAAAAGATATCACACAAAAGCATTCTTGCCTTACATATTTCCCGGACCATCACTCCAACACTGCTACTCTGAAAGTAAAATTATTATGGAGTTTTGTGTCCATTGTTGGCTATTCTAAACTAATGGCCACAAACTTCTGGAAGGCTGATTTAGACGGGACATAAGGAAAAACGTCTTTACAGTCCAAGTGTCCCGGGTCTGGAACAGACTTCCCCCAGAGGTGGTGCAAGCACCTACTCTGGACTCATTCGAATGGCATTTGGAAGCTTATCTTGTGGGAGTCATCTGACCCCAGCAGATTTCCTGCCTATGGCAGGGGGCTGGACTCAATGATCTTGCGAGGTCCCTTACAGCCCCTAATGTCTATGAGTCTATGAATCTATGAGTGGACAAGGAGGTAGAAAATCAAGCTCCCAGTTTATTAGAATTTTTCTAATTATAGGGTTTAGTTTACCCTGAGCTGTGGTGCACTAACTGTTTTTATTAAATACATTAGACCATAGCTGTGTCTACACAGTGAGATACTTCCTATGGAAGTTTGAATCATTGTTTCCATATGACAAGAATTCTTCCTACATTAAGTGCTCAGCATTTTGGTGGGTATCCAACTGTCAGTTGTCCTACGCCTGGATCCTATCACTGTGAGATTATTCCTGTGGAATATTGTGAGATATGTAGAAACAGCTAGATGTCATCAACAGTAATTATGAAACTTGGGGGTCAAACTCAAAAACCTCAATAACTGATCTCACACCATCCCATCCTTCAACTGGTCGCAACAGCATGCCCACTTGTCACCAGCCAGCTAGCTGTGTGCTACAATTCTAGTTATCACATATACACAGTGCTGGTGGAGATGCATTTAACAGCTCATAGTTGTCTTCAGTTTCCAGGGTGGCCACCAGAACACGGAGCAGCACTAACAACCAACCTTTCAGCAGCTGGAAAAACAGAGGGAAGAGGAAAAGGATAATGCTGAACAGCTGCTTCTGGAGGATTTTTTCTTTGTCACCTTCAACTTCACTCAATTCACCACCATTTTCTACACTCCAGAAATGAGCATCGTAGGACAGCATTGCTGCCTTGCAAGGTTGGCTACAAAATTTCACAATGAAGCTTCTGGAAATCAATACAGAGCTCACTTCAGACCTGACCTCTCCTAACTATTCAGAAGTGGTCAGCCATTGCCATCTCAGTCTTTTTTCAGGTCATAATAATAATGTTTTGCAGGACTGACCATTGTGGGATAGCTGTGTTTCTCAGAGTTTGTTTGAAGTTGTTAGTGTATGTGTTTCAAAAGGGATACAGCAGCTAAAAACAGAAAAGATCCATTACATCCTAGAGTTCATTCCATACTAATAAAAAGTGTTTCAGTCACAGATTAACATAATAGCATCAATGTACTTAAGAGAGACAGCAAGTCCCAGAGCAGTTTACAGTGTACAAAAACAAAACAACTTCTCTAGCCTCTAGGGAGTCTCTTCTGCTCAAGAGGAAGAACGGGCTGGATCTCAAGAAGGTTCTTGTTAGAAAAAACTTGTTAAAAGCACGTCAGGCCTTTTATTCATAAAATGGTTTTATTTTATAGGTAACATTCTATTCCTGGTCAAAAGCAGCAGTTAATCTACAAGTTACTGCATATATAGGTATATATTTTTAAAGAATATTCTCAAGCTATGCTACCTGATATTAATTGGTACTCTGTGGTGTTTAGTAAGTTAGAAGATGTCAACAAATGGCTTGGACAGCATCAATAAATAGAAATCCAACAGATGTATATAAAGCCTTTAAGAGATCAATAGTGCAGCATAATCTTCTTTTCTGCGATGTTACTGGATTAGAGAAGAGACATTTACAATCTAGCAGGTATGGGCAAGTTAAGATCCAATGGCTGGAAGTTGAAACTAGGCAAATTAAAAAAAATTATGGCTTACATTTATAACAGAGATGGTGATTAACAATTGAAACTGCTTTTTGAAGTTTGTGGCAGATCCCTGTAACTAAAAGGAGGCTGTGGGACAAGCAACAGCCTGCAAGGACCCTTTAAGAGTAGAATCTTTGTGACTCGTAAGGTGGGGTAGCTGTAGACAAAAATGCAGAAAGAACATGCAGGTTTTCAGGAGCCCTGGTACAAGTGAACTGAAACCCAGCAGGGCTGAACAAAGCAAAGAGAGGACCCTGGGCTTGCACTTCATGATAGAATGAACTGTCCAGAAGAGGAGGGATTTTCCAGTATACAGGACTCACTCTAGCCAGGGAAGGATGAGGACCTCCCAGGAATGCTGCTACAAAGCTTGGCGTGGCAGTAAGGTGAGTCCTGGCATGCAAGCAGAAAAAAACCCAACCTTTTTCTTTTAATTCTGCTCAGGAGAGGATTTTGAGTTGAGGTGATCTTTGTTTTGTGAGTACCTGGACAGGCTGTATCTTTTGTTTTGCTGTGGCAGAGATAGTAAATACTGGAGGACCAGACTGTGGCTATAGGGATAGTTAGGAGGCCATGCAGGGGCACTAGGAAGGCACTATGCAGGTGCTATAGAAAGAGATAGATCAAGGAAAAAAGGGAGACGCAGCTGAGGGTTTTAGAGCCTCAAGAAAGAGAGGCCAAGTCCAGGAAGTTGGGTCCGAGCAAGGGGGCCCAGGTTAGAGGCCTACAGCCAGCATAACTTGCAGGACAAAACCAAGAGGACTGGAGCTTATACAAGAGAGTGAAGGACAACCAAGCAACACCTGCAAGGCACAGGTGTGGCCATATGGGAGGGCAGAGGCTACAATTAGATACCTTAAGGCTTAATTAGAGCCACTGGAGTCATGAGTTGTGAATGCTGAGTTTGAGTCATGCCTACAGGGCACAAACAGTTTGGACTGGGCATGCAAGCTGCCTGCAGAAAATAGGCAACGTCCTATTATCAGACAGAGGGCCCCGAGACTGAGTCTGCTAGGCATCAAGGGATCACTCCAGAATTAAGAGGCAGTCTTCCAATCAACATAAAAGGCACATAAAGATGTGGCAGGTGAGATAGAAAGGGGGTTATATTGAGGTCCTGGAGTAGAGGCAAAACTATGGTGGTCCACAAGGGGCAACACAGCAGCCATCAGGGCTGTGTTATATAAGAAGTCAGATGGCATCGCTTAGGTTCCTCCTGACTTCGTAAACTTTTTGCCTATGATGAGTCTATAGATAGGAGTTGAAATTTAAATTTCTAAGCCCCTGAAAACATAAGTCATTCTGTAATAATTCATAAGCATTCCTGTCTAAGAAATTTGATGATCCATCTATAGAACATTATTTATCCAGAGATATCCCACAGTGATATGCAGCTTGCATACTGCAAGGGTCAGTAACCTACAGCCTATGAACCATGAAGTAATTTGATCCAGTCTGTGGACACGGGGCTTCAGCAACTCCAATCCACCAGCCCCACCCTTGAGCGTGGGCTGGGCAAACCCCAGACTGAGCTCCCTCCGTTCCCTTCTCCTCCCCACCCCAACTCCCGTTTTAAAGACAGCACTGAAACTGGGAGGGGGGAGGGGTGGGGCTAAGAGAGAGCGGTTGAAGACACAAAGATGCTCCAAATTGGAGCTCAATCAGCCAATATTTGTTGGGTTGGGGGGAATGGTGTAACTCATGGCACTTCCTGCAAAGCACCACAAATTACAGCAGGGAGCTGCACGTCTGTCAGTGCCCACAATTGTTAAGTAGTTTCATGATTATGAAGGGTTTGACTCAGAAGTTTTTTTAATGCTTAGGCCTGGCAATGATATAACTGCTGCCTCTTAAACTACTGTATCTGCTAACCATGCATTGAAAAAAGGAACCTTTAACAAACTTGGGATACGCCAGAAAATGTCAGAATGGAAGTAAAGTTTTAAAGATCTTCTTTGTATGTTGAATATTCTTTCACTCATACCAACTCCTAGATATTTGTAACATGAAATGCTTTGTTGAACAAGGGAACAAAATTTCATGTCTGATAAAGTTCTGCAAGGTTAAATGTTAAATAATTTTATCCAAATACATTTGGAAAGCAATACATATATTTGTAAATAGTATTTTATTCTTAAAACAGGTCCAAGATTTGTAAATATTTAACAGAACCTTAAATTGACAGATTTAGTTTTAATCTGTTATCCAAAACTCAGATCCATTTCCTTAGTCCTAGATCTCAAAACTTGTGTAACAGCTTTGCCAACCCATTCATGATGGTTAGAGGCTTACTTACAAATCTGACTGTGAAATGCCTTTTGGTCATCTATTACGTTTCAATTTATCTGACACATCTTTGTGTTCTATGTAAGCAACAACAGCAGGCACCTCTTCATTTATTGACTTTAAAGGTAGAGGGATGTCTACTGAATCAACATCGTTTCAAAACATCGTTTCTTGGAAATCTGTTCAAAAAGTGTCCTTCTCCATCCCAGAATGGAATATAAGTGTTCTGAAGATCACTGCTTAAAATTGCAAAGCTATTTTACTCAATGTTTATAATAGATATTTATTGGAAACTCAATATTTGTTTTGGGGTATAATGCTTGTCCAGGTGCTTCTGCATTATAGAAAGGGTTTTTTTCCCCTCAAAGTATTCTGCTATGATAATTATTCCTTCTGCATTGTAATTTACCTCCCACAACCCAAAAGTTATTTTATTTTCCATATGCTCTTTGTGGAATTAAATGTGTAGTGGATGCAATAGGTTTATTTCTAACAAAACTAATCTAAACAACTTCAAGCATATCTTTGTGCCCTCACAGTTATCAGCACAATTAAACTGCCAACATTTGTCAACAGTTACTACAAAGCTATCACAGCTATATGCTATTTTAAAGACTGGGGTGGGGGGCGTAGGACAAAAACTGTCTTTCTCTACATATTTCTTGAGTAACTAACATAGTAAAACCCTAATGCCATGATCATTCTAAAATATACCCTAATACAAATAAGAAGAATTCTGCTTCTGAAATATCCATGAAACTCTACTAGCCTTTGTGAATAATTTCATAATTTGATATTATGTTTAAAACTAGACAGTCCTAGACCCGATGTGTCTGTATCTTAGGGCCCTGTATGTTGGGCTAGCAACCAAAAAAATATAAATTCAAGGCTTTGGGTGGTACCTGCAACTCCAAATAGGTAGAGAAGCCCTTGGAGCTGTGCAAATTTCCCTCTTCTTGATCTGCTTACAACAAAGAATTGGTGAGGAGCATAGAAGTGGCTGGTAACTTGAGCAGCAGTGACCATGAGATGACTCAGTTCAGGAACCTGAGGAAAGGAAGGAAGGAGAGCAGCAGCGTAAGAACCCTGGACTTTGGAAAAGTAGACCCTGACTCACTCAGGAAACTGATGGGTACGATCACCTGGTAGGCCAGTCTGAGGGAGCAAGGAATCCAGGATAGCTGTTTACCCTAAAGAA
Source organism: Crocodylus porosus (assembly GCF_001723895.1). NCBI lineage: Eukaryota > Metazoa > Chordata > Crocodylia > Crocodylidae > Crocodylus > Crocodylus porosus. The sequence continues at coordinate 76,214,666 of NW_017728918.1, forward strand.
ACCTTGCTGAGGGCACAGAAATGAATCATCCCAATGTGCAGGAAAACTAGTAAGTATGGCAGAAGACCAGCTTGTCTTAGCAAGGAACCCTTCAATGAGCTAAAACAAAAAGGAAGCATGCAGGAAGTGGAAACTTGGACATACTATGAGGGAGAAATATAAGAGAATTGCAGTGATGAAATCAAAAAGGCCAAAGCATAAATGGAGTTCCAGCTAGCAGAGAACATGAAGGTAAGTTTCTACAAGTATGTAGAAAACTTTGAAAAACCATGGAAATTAGTAGGAGAGGTTCTAGAGGTTTGGAAAAGGCCAAATATGGTACCCATCTTTAAGAAAGGGAAGAAGGAGAATCTGGAGAATTATAGACTGCTCGGCCTCACTTTAGTCCCTGGAAAAATCATGGAGCAGGTCCTCAAGGAATTCATGTCTAAGCACTTGGAGGAGAATAAGGTGATTAGGAACAGTCAGCATGGATTCACTAAGGGAAAATCGTGCCTGACCAACCTGATCGCTGTGATGAGACGACTGGCTCTATGGATGTGGAACAGCAGTGGACGTGATATACCTTAACTTTAGCAAGGCGTTTGAGATGGTCTCCTACAACACTCTTGCAAGCAAGCTAAGGAAGTATGGGTTGGATAAAGGGACTGCAAGGTGGATACAAAATTAGCTGGATTGTCAGGTTCAAAGGGTAGTAATCAATTGCTTGAAGTCTAGTTTCAGTCAATATCAAGTGGAGTGCACCAGGGGTCAGTCCTGGGGCACTTTGTTGAATATCTTCATCAATGACCTGGAAGATGGGATGGAGTACACCCTTCGCAAGGTTGTGGATGACACCAAGCTAGATGGCAGAGTAGATATGCTGGAGGGTATGGCTCGGATTCAGAGAGACCTAGATAAATTCGAGGATTGGACCAAAAGTACCTCATGAAGTTCAATAAGGATAAGTACAAAATCCTTTACTTAGGACAGAATGGTCCCATGCACTGGTACAGACTCGGGACTGACTGGTTAAGCAGCAACTCTGCAGAAAAGGACTTGGGCGTTACACTGGAAAATAATCTGGATATGAGCCAAAATGCCCTTGTTGTGAAGCAGGCTACAGCATACTGGGCTGAACTAGTAGGAGTGTTGCCATCAGATTGAGTAAAGTGATGATTCCCCTCTATTCAGCAATGGTGAAGTGACATCGGGAGTACTGTGTCCAGTTTTGGACCCCCACAACCCAGTACAGAAAGGATGTGGAAAACATTGGAAAGAGTCCAGAAAAGGGTAAGAGAAATAGAGGGCTGGGGAACAGAACATATGAGGAAAGGCTGAGAGAACTTGGCTTATTTAGTTTGAAGAAAAGAAGACTAAGGTAGGATTTAATAGCAGCTTCCAACTATTTGAAGAGAGGTTACAAAGACGATCAAGCTAAACTGTTCTCAGTGGTGGCAAATAACAATGGTCTCAAGTTGCAGCAAGGGAAGTTAAGGTTAGATATTAGGAAAACCTCTCACCAGGAGGGTAGAGGTTACCACTGACAGGTTACCAAGAGAGGTTGTGGAATCTCCATCCTTGGAGAATCATAAGACCCAGGTAAACAAAGCCTTGGCTGGGTTGATCTAGTTGGGGATGGTCCTGCAGGTGGTTAAACTAGGTGAGCTCCTGAGGTCCCTCCCAACCCTAATTTTCTATGATTCTATAGAATGCATGAATCTATACCCTTAAGACCACAAATTTGTGCTATACACACAACTGTGCTCCACAATCTAACTTTTCACAACCTGTGTTTTTAAAGATAAGCTAATAAGTTTGAAAAAAATGTATACCAGTAGTATGTTATCTCCTTGAAACCAGAGGTGTAACTGGCCAGTGCTGCTCCCTGGGTGATAGTGGCACAGGGTGCAGAGGCAGCAGCTAGAGATTAGACTACTGATTAGGGGGAGGGGAAAGGCGCCACATCCTTTATTTGACATGTGTCGAGCAGCCAGAAAACAGCATTTTTAGCGACAAAAAAGTGACAAGTCCCCCTCCACCCTCAACCCTGCAGTGGCAAACCTCCAACTGCTCCTACACTGTGCACGACTGTGGCTGTCTGCCCTCCATGCTGCCAGATTTGGAGCCACTGCAGGGACGGGGCAGGGTGTGTGGGATAGGAGAAAGGGGCATGGAAGCATGAGGTGCCCCACCTCCCTCACCCATCCAGCGTTACATTCATGCTTGAAGCAGCAGTCTGCAATACTAATAGCCCTCTAGAACTTGAATGGTTTCATCTGTGGCAACTGTATGTTGACTCAGAAACCTCATATAATTAATTTAAATGTCAACATTGTTATTATTTGTTTTAACAGATGCATCCAGAAGAGGCATTTATCCCAGTCTCAATACTGCCATCAGATTTCTTTAGTTGTATGATTTGATATCTGTGGGCCAGATCCTACCACCGTTGCTCACCATATTCTGTGAGTGGTTCATCTGGATTCTGTACAGCTATGTGTGGAGTAAAGCACTGCCGCACATGTATAAATAGTGTCAGAATATGGTCCAGAGTAAATAATGCTTGTGGATAAGGTTCTGACTGTCACTTCTGTATTTTATTCATTTTAAAGCCCCTTTTCCATAAGAACGTAAGTACCATACTGGGTCACACCAATAGTCCTTCTCACCCAGTAATCTGTCTTCGACAGTGGCAGGGGTGCTTTAGAACAAGAACATTGAACAGGATCTATCTAGAGTGATCTATCCCCTATTTATTCCCCCCCGCCCCTTGCATCCACCGTTATTGATTAGAAGTGCCAGAGGAAACATCACCAACTATTCTTTACAATAGCCATTAATAGATCCATCATCCATTAATTTGTCTAGTCTTTTTTTGAACCTGACTACGCTACCCCCCTTCACAAATTCCTGTGGCAATCAATTCCACAAATTAACTGTGAGTTGTGTAAAAAAGGACTTTCTCTTGTTAGTTTTAAACCTGTCTCTTACTGATTTCAGTGGATGCCCCCTAGTTCTAATTTCCATTCAACGTCAACTGTGGTACATTTTCCCAGAGAAGGATCAGAGAATCCAGGGACCTTTTCACAAAATTTAATCCGGCTCAGGAGTGCAAGGAACCTCAGTAAAGGGCAATATTTGTAAAGCAAACCCAAGGAGACACTCAGGTCACTTATGCAATTTTGAAGTTCTTTGAGTATGCCAAATTGGGATAATAATTTTTTTAAGCATACCTTCTCCCATTTAGCATATTTGATCTAAAATCTATAGTATCTTCAAAACAATGACTATACTCGAAAGGAATTGGTATTTATTCATCTCTTTATGCATGCATTCTCTCTCTAATTCTCTGTTTGAGAAGAAGCCACTTCTACATTTTTTGTTATTTTTCACCACACAAATCATTATGCAATGCTCTGCCCTCATTTGAGTTGGGCTGCTGGATATTTCAGGCAACCTCTTCTATTCTGCAAGCCAATTGCAACCTGATAGTGATTATAAGATACTGTCAAGTGCTAAATTTGAAATGCACAGTCTCTCAGCTTGCGGTGAGTCATAACTTGTAATTTGCAAAAGATTCGGCACATACCACTCAGCTCTCCTTAATAAAAAGAATCTTTATGACAGTGTTTATTTTAAATTCCTTTTTTTGGGAGGGGCAAAGGAAAGAAGATTCTAGACCTATGAATATGCAAAACTCATTCATGTAATCAAGTCATGACAATGTGTCCTTATACATATTAGTTTGCAAGTCTGTTTTTAAGCCATCTAAAGTGATATATGTAATGAATATAAAATTAGTCTTAATTGTTTCTTTTCTGAGAAGGCACTGTATCTGTATGGAAACCATGGTAACTAGGATGGCATATGCTGGTACCTTGTTCCTGAGTGATAACATTGCATGTAGAGTAGGTTTTGCGCCTAGCAACAACGCCTTCCCAACTGAGTTTTCAAATAGCCGTTTTCCACTCACCTGCAGCTGTCCTCCCTGTGCCATGTTATACGTGTGCCCATTCTTGGCACCTTAATCTTTACTAAACCACCTTTATGCATGCAGTAACACAATTCCACACAAAGGAAAGCATTTTATTCAGATGGCTGTTGCTTTGAAAGAATACAAAACTCAAGCCTCCTTCCCTGAAGAGCTGTTGTGAAACATGACTCATCTTTGGCCAACTTGTTGAATGCTCACTCTAATTAGGATATGTGCATCAAGAGCTTGCTGGAGATGTTTGGTGCTAGTAGCAAATTCCTCTCTGTCATAGCTTGGAATAGACACAATTTTAATACATTAAAATGTGCATTTAAGTAATCTTAGGACAACATGTGGATAGAAATTAATTAGGGAAACATATAACTTACATCTATACTGGCTGCTGTACAAACCATGTTGGCATGAAGAAAACTGTACCCAAAATTGCTCATTAGATAGTTTTCTAAACACTGAACAAATATATTTATAATCTCCACTATTCAGTAGATCAAACACATCCAAATGAGAATCCAGTTCACTTGTAAAATATCAGTGAGCTGGAAATAAACAAAATGGCATTGTTTCTACATCACTGATGATACAGGCTAAAGAGCTGACTTTAAATTTTCATACAGATGCCTTCTTCTGTATAGCCAAGTGTGATAGGTCTGGGCTTTCATCCCTGCCCCGTCTTGTAAGTTCTAACCAACCTGCTCCACCTCCTTCTCGCTTGCCATGATCTGATGGTAACTAATGTGTATTTGGAGGAAGGCTGCCCTTGAGACCACAGTATTCCTCTCCAGGGTGCTTTGGGGCTGCTATCATGGCCTTCCTGATATTCCTTAGCCATGCTCATGCCTTGCTGATGGTTCCCTGTCTGCCCCTTTTGGGACTCCCCTTCTCACTTTTCTTATTTCTGTACACAAAATCATCACTGGCCACTTCAAGCTCCAACCTTTGTTTAGGCTTCAGCCTTTCCAGCTTCAACCCCTTTTTCTCTAGGTGAGACCACTCAACCCAGGTCTACTAATTAGGGCCCTGGCTTTCTGGATCTCAGCCCCACAGTGGACGGTGCCTTCCATGTACCCTGCTCATGGCCTGCTCTGCACCTACAACTACTTCCAGTCCTCTGGTCCTTTTGCTCGATTCCCAAAACATGAGCAGATCATCAAGTCCAACCCCCTGCCTTGGGCAGGAAAGAATGACCCCAGCAAGGTGAATGTCTAGCCTCCTTTTGAAGACCCCCAGGGTAGGAGCAAGCACCACTTCCCTTGGAAGTTAGTTTCAGATCCTAGCTGCCCTGACTGTGAAGTAGTGCCTCCTAATGTCTAGCCTGAACCTACTCTCAGTCAACTTGTGGCCATTAGTCCTAGTTACTCTGGGTAGTGCTTGCAGGAACAGGGCCTCTCCCATGCCCCACTGGTCCCCCCCCCCCCCCGTAAGTTTATAGATGGCCACCAGATCCCCTTTCAGCTTTCTCTTGTGGAGGCTGAACAGGTTCAGGTCCCTTAGCCTCTCCTCTTAGGGCCTGCCCTGCTTCCCCCTGATCATGCAAGTGGCCCTCCTCTGGACCCTCTCGATGCTGTTCACATTCCTCCTGAAGTGCAGTGCCCAGAACTGAACACAGTACTCTAACTGTGGCCCAACCAGTGTCGCATAGTAGGGAAGGATCACCTCCCTGGACCTGCCTGTGATGCATCTATGGATGCATGACAAGTTGTGGTTAGCCTTACTGACCGCGTCCTCACATTGGCAGCTCATGTTCATCCTGGAATCAATAACGACTCCAAGATCCTTTTCTGCCTCTGTGCTGACAAGAAGGGAGTTCCCTATCCTGTAAGTATGCTGCTGGTTCTTCCTCCCTAGGTGCAGTACTCTGCACTTGTCAGTATTGAATCCCATCCTATTCTCATCTGCCCACCCCGTAACCTGTCCAGCTCTAGTTGTAACCTGTCCCTCCCTTCTAGCATGCCCACCTCTCCCCACATCTTAGTGTTGTCCGCGAATTAGAACAAGGTGCTTTTCACCCCTTCATCCAAGTTGCTGATGAAGATGTTGAACAGTTCGGGCCCAAGGACTGAGCCCTGGGGGACTCCACTGCCCACATCCCTTCAGGTCAAAAATGACCCATCCACTACCACTCTCTGGGTGTGGCCCTCCAGCCAATTTGCAACCCATCTGTGTAGGCATCAATGCCACAGTCGCCTAGCTTTTTAATGAGAATGGGGTGACAGACAGTGTCAAAGACGTTCCTAAAGTCCAGAAAGACTATGTCCACTGCGACACCTGCATCCAAGGATTTTGTGACCTGGTTGCAAAAGGCAACCAGGTTGGTCTGACAGGACCTACCCCTAATGAACCCATGTCGGTTGCCCCTAAGCATAATCTCCCCTGCTTGTCCCTCGCAGATGTGCTCCTGGATAATTCTCTCAAAGAGCTTCCCCAGGACCGAGGTAAGACTAACAGGCCGATAGTTACCTGGGTCCTCCTTCCTCTCTTTTTTGAAAATGGGGACCACATTGGCCTTTTTCCAGTCCTCTGACACCTGGCCAGAGTGCCATGAGTGCTCGTAAAGCTGTGCTAGGGACCCTTGCCAGTTCCGTCAGCACCCTGGGGTGGAGATCATCTGGACCTGCTGATTAAAACGAATCCAGCCCCACCAGAAGTTCCCTAAGCCCTCTCTGACCCTAGGCCTGGCAGTATCTCTCCTGAGTCTGCCCAGAATCCTGGTGGGGGGGATGTCCTAGTACCTGCTCAGAAAAACAGAGGCAAAGAATTTGTTAAAGAGGTCAGCTTTTTCATCTGGTGCAACCACTAGATTGCCAAGCATGTCCTGCAGAGGCCCTGCATTACCTGGTGCTTTCTTTTTACTCCCTATGTATTTAAAAAAGGACTACATACAAAAAAGGACTGTATATAAAAGAAAGAGCTGAGTTTTTCACATTCCCAAAGCATAGACTTTAAGAACAATGCCAAAAATTATGAGAGGTGGCAACTCTGCAGCTGGGGAGCATTGGTCATAGCCATCTCCCCACAGCCATATCCCCAAGTTAGAGTCAGACCGGGTCCCCTTCCTCCACAAGGGGCTGAGCCTTCAATCTCCCCATCAGGCTGGGCCATGCACCCTTTCTCCCCTGCAAGGCTAAGCCATGGGGCCAAGCCCCTTTCCTCCCACAGTACCGGATCACGGCTGGGTCAAGCCCCCTTCCAACCTGGAGGCCTGAGTTGGGACCAAGCCATGCCCCCTGCTCCCCACACAGTCAAGCAATGCCCTTTCATCCCCTTCTCCCCCTATGCTGGGTCATCTATTGGATACAGGAAAGATCCAAAAGGTTTCATGAAGACTGGGACAAGCTACCAGATTTCCGTATGATCCTCCAAACTGAATCATTTTGAAATTCTTGGGACATCATAGCTATAAAACGATACCCTCTCTTGATATCACATTACTTATGATGATTTTTTCTGTGCTGGAAATAGGATTTTTCTTATGTGGTACTGACAAGGTTCGGTTTACTAGTTTTGCAGAAAAAAGTTGAAATCTTTATTATAATGTTGGCCTAGGTGCCTGCAATCTGACATGGATAATTATTTTTAAACAACCTCACTGGGTATTTTATCTAATAAAGTTTATAGCATTTATAATAGTTTACATATAAAATGCCAAATATATAATATTTACAAAACGGCAAATCTCACTTACCATGGAAGGCATTTTAATGCACAGAGAGTGGGGGCATTTTTGATTGAAAGCTGGATGTGCTCCAGATCTGCTTAGGGTATTCATCTGATCAATATGAAATCCACGTGACACTACTTTGCTTAGTCTCTTAGCTGTTATTGTTCCACCAGCATTTTTCCTGCAAATATAGTTAATATGTAGCTATACAAACTAAAGCTTGTTCATTTTTCTTGATTGGATCCAAGAATGACTCACTACAGTTTGAATTTTTTCACATCTAAGGAAATAAAATTATTGAAGGGAACATTGAGGGTTTTTTTTAGCACAAATAGCAAAAACATTCAGTTCTCATGATAATTGGTTAAAAAGGTTTTCACTGTTTGTGATAATATGCTTAATAGATCATAAGTGTATGACATGATAGGGTTATTTTGAACTTCCTTCCAAGTGCCCATGATAAGGTAGCATGGTTTGTCCAGGGGGGTTTTTGTTTGCTTATTTGTCTAATTTTTTTACAGTTCTAAGACCATTTTTGAGTTGGGCACATAACTCCTGATTCCACCAAAGCAACAAATGAAAGACAACATGAATGCACCACCAAAGCCATGATGCTGCCCATAGCTACCTATGCTATGATTGACCCTCTGCAATCACATGCTCCAACTTCTGGTAGCCTAGCCAGATAGATGAAATGGCTCCATGAACCATATCATTGATCCCCACAGACCAGACTAAACATAAAAAGTAGGTAGCTTGGCCAGAGTAGCATGAACAAAGACACAGACATATTTTCAACATAAATTTGCAATTTTTGATGTTCTGATGGTGCAAAGATAACTGAAATAGCACTAGCATAGTGACCAAAATACAGATGGAGTAAACATTTTACTTCCTCCCTGATTGAAATGTCTGATTCCTATATTGCTTCTACAAAAAATACCCTGCAGTTTTATTTAAAAAAATAAAACTGCACCCAAAGTAGGAATATTACTGTAATAAGTAAATACATTTATAAAGGTATTCATGAAAACCCAAAGTTATTTATTATATTAGCAATATACCTTTTAGTCATATATTTTGGCTATATGTAACATTTACAGCTTTCTGAGTAGGCTGCTTTCACACACTGTGTATACAGGTACCATACTTCTCCTGAGATGCTAATCAAAACAAGCTGTTGAGGCATTACATGCTTTGCCAGGTAACAGCACAAATCAAGGGGAAGGTGCCAACTTGAAACTTAGTTTTGCAAACAGGGTATAAAAAACAGCATGTTCTTATCTACAGGGGGAAAAGTGGTTCCTAAATTGCCTATGCAGCATAGGACCTATAGTTTTTAGTAGCTGGACTATTTCTTGTGAAATGATGTGAAATGGAGCTTCAAATTGCTTCCAATTATCCCATGTGCTGCCTAAACTCAGCCAAAGCCTTAGCCTTTGTCCCTTCTAGATACCATTCTGCAGCCATGGAAACAGATGGGTTAGCCTGAAAGTATGTTGAATTTTATCTGCAAAGAAATGAAATTTTCTCATAATGGGAGAAATTTGAAGAAGGCACTGAATGAAGGTAGTTCACATTAACCCAGCTGTCTTCCACTTAAAACAAATCCTTGGATCAAAACTTTGAAGATTTTAAAGGAAAGAATCTCTCTCATGCAGAAACAATCTAAAATTTAAAAGCTTGTCATCAACTGGAAAGCCAAGATTTCTATGTTTACTGGTATGTCACTTCCTTTTCTGCTTCAGATCACTTGTAAATCCAAGTAATATACGTGGGTAAGAGGAGAAAAGGTCCCTAGCTACTATTGGTTGAAACTAAGAGATAATTTTAACTAAAGCCCATGCACCCAGTGGCAAGATCATCCTAAAGCAGGGTTGGGCAAAATGCAGCCCAGGGGCCGGATGTGGCCCACCAGGCCAGTCTATCCGGCCCACAGGGCCGCTAAAAAGTCTAGAAAATGAATATTTATCTGCCCTGTGCTACCTGTCATGCAGCCCTTGATGGCTTGTTAAAACTCAGTAAGTGGCCCTCTGCCCAAAATAATCGCTCACCCCTGTCCTAGAGTCTGAAGGAGTTTTCCTGGATTGTGTTGACCTGTTTGTTGAATTCAGTAGAAGGAATGATATAAAGTATAAAGATCACAATCTGTCCATTTTATACTGCATTTTACATATGCTGTTATCCCATAGTCTGTGCTGTTTTCATGCTTAAGTTTCAAAATTAAGCATCAATTAAAATAAAAGGAGCAGTTCAGACCTTAGAAAGTTGTTGTTTCAGGGTGCTGCAGACTCAGGGAGGAAACACTACTTTGGTTTCTACTCAGTTCATATTTGCTAGCTTTATTTCACAACTATAAGAACTAGCAACATACCTTGATAAACATTAACGCTTAAGTTTTATAACATAATATTAGGAGAAGAGGGAAAAGCTGAAGAAAATCCCATCATTGTCGAACTGCTGAAAAGACAAGTATATGAGTATAACAAAGTGTGTGTGTGTGTGTGTGTGTGTGTGTGTGTGTGTGTGTGTGTTGGGTGGAAGGAGAGGGGAAGCAAGGGGTGTTTTTAGTGCATTTGGTCAGAGAAACAATGTTTTTTCTCAGGACCTTTCAGAAGCTTTGTAGTTCCATTAGTCTTCAAGGGCTAGAAAAGAATTTATACTTTACAGCCTATTTTTATGGTACATGTGGAGAAAACAGAGAACTTGTCCTCAACATCAGTCCCTGGAGCTTTTGGTTTTGAGAGCGTTAATTGTCTTTATATTTCAAATAATGTTTCTTAGAGGACAGAGAGAAAACTAAGTTTCTTTCAACTGATACATGAAATCATGATTAGATGTGCATCAACCTATTAAGACATTCACAAGGCAAATGGACACGTTTCATGAGTTCATGCATTAAAAAGAAGCAATTTTACAATACAAAACTGAGTCAAAGCCTAAAATAGTGCATGTGCTTAAGCAAAATTATGAGAATTCATCTTTGCTAAGTGAGGACAGCAATTGTGAATTTGCTCCCACATACAAAATTTTCAACTGGTGATAGCTTACTGTGAAAGACAGAATTACAGTATAAAATTTATTCATGCTTTCCTTCTCTACAGAGAAACAAAACCAAGAGTGATATTGTTTCCTGTTCAAACACATCTTCAGTTGCCTTGTTTGCTTTGATTCATTGCTATTCAATGCCATTTCTTCTCATTTATCTCAGGTTCACTGTAGCTTTAACTACACAGTAAATCAGCCCAACACATTGTGCATATTCAATTACGAATCTACAGAACACTACCAATGGCCTTACAGATGGCACTCTTCACAGACTAAAAGGGAAAATTAAAAGCAATCAGGTTAAGTGAAAACTAGTTAAAATAATAGATTTTTGATTCACTGGCAATTCAAAAAGCCAAGGAGTGCATTTGGGGTTGGACCAAGAACAATAAAAAAAAAATTGGTGTGGAATGCAGTTAGTAATTTAGTTTGCATATTGACTATTTAAATATGTTTTTTTTTAAATAAATGTAAAGAAATTAAAATAACCTAGGAAGATATCCCAAACAGAAAATTAAAGTATTTTATTTAAAATGTCAGAACAGACATTTTAGGGGATGCCTGTTAGGGGATTCAAAGACAACAGTAGAGTATAAGGAAACTTAAGTAATGTAAAGAAGAGGCACAGGGCCAAACCTCACCTCATGAAGAGTGGTAAATGCCTAACTCCTGACCAGCGGGCAACACCAATCTCTTTCAGGGATCTCGGCCATGACAGCATTCCTGAGTCGGTGCCTAAGTCACATCGTTCCTTTCTCTCAGACAAGAAAAAGCAAGAACCCCAAAGAGCATGCTGCACTCACTTTTATCTAATAATCCAGTAGCTGGGCACTCATTTGGGAGAGAAAAGACCCACTCTAACTGATTCAGACTGGGGTTCTCCTCCATCCCCAGGGAACAGCTTAACCGCTAAGGCTACAGCCTGTCCTGAGCCTGATTCATTTTCTTCATTTCTCAGTTTCACAGTCCCCACCCCCAAGAACATAAATATCGTCCTAGAATCATACATTTCCATCAGGAAAGAAGTAAAATGTTTACTCCCTCCCTATTTTGGTCACTATAAATAGCTACTATTTCAGCTATCTTTGCACCATCATAACATCGAAAATGGCAACTTTATGGTGAAGAAAAGTCTGTGTCTTTGTCCATGCTGCTCTGGCCAAGCTATCTACTTGTTATGTTTAGTCTGGTCCATGGGGATCAATGATATGGCTCGTGGAGCCAGTTCATCTATCTGGCTAGGCTATCAGAAGTTGAGGCACATGATTGCATTAGAGTCATTGGACAAAATGTGTAAATAGCTTTGAGAGTAGGAACAGGAATTCAGGGCTCCTCTAACCCAGGTGAGTGGCCTAACCACTAAGTGACAAATTCATGGCTCAATTAATCTTAGTGCCTTGTGGTAGAGTGGAACAGCTCCAATAGCAGGGTAGAGAGAGCTTCCATCCAAAATGCAACAGCATGGTGGTTAGGACACTCTCCTGGAGCTGACAAAGGCAATGAACTCAGGTCTCTCATTCCCTGACTTCATGTTCTAAACCAGTCATTTTCAACCTTTTTTTAATTTGTGGACCCCTAAAAAATTTCAAACGGAGGTGAGAACTCCTCTGGAAATTTTGAATGGAGGTACGTATGCCTTTGAATTGTAAGTGTAGGTAGTCACATACTTTTGATTGATCGCAGTAATCTTTTGTGGCCCCCTTAAACATAGTTTGTGGACCCCAGGGGTCTGCAGACCACAGGCTGAAAACCACTGTTCTAAACTCCAGGCTATTAAAAAAATAGCAGCTGTTTCCTCCTCCAGCCATGGTCTTTGAAAGAACAGTTGTAGGTGCTTCTTGTCAAGAAGATTCCAGTTGGATACACATGCCTTCCTGCAGTCCTGACTTCAGGCACAGCATTGCCACAGTGGTTCCCCATTGGCAAGTTCCATGCAGCTTCCTCCCTGCATACTATTCCTGACTATCCCCGTATACTGCGGATTTTAATCTGGGGGCCAAGACCTAAAAGTTAGGTGTTACAGCAAAATTCTGTATTTGATCTGGCCCAGAGACAGTTATGTATGTGCAGTGGCAGAAAACCAGGGGCATACAGAGGTAGGAAGCACCCAAGTCTGTGAATACCAGTGGCATGTATATTTTAGACTTGGTTGCCTAAATTTCTTTGTGGATCTAACCCATAAGTGAAAATGGGAAACAGAAGTAGGCTCTTTAGTCATCTAGATGTGTTAGGAAAATTTACCTATATTGGAATGTAATATACTCACAAATTTTAGGGATTTAGATCTGCCAGGTAGTGGAAAGTATGTATTTGCTGTATTGCTGGGTCCGCATTTCTGCTCTAACATTCACATACTAATATAGTCCCTCTCTACATTATAGGAATTGCCATTGTACATAAAACGGTTTGAACCCAACAGGAGAAGAAGGGCACCAATTCATCAGGAATTTTCCTTCTTCTCCTGCAGACCTTGAAGGCAATGACTGGGCAACAGAGCCTCCTCTCCAAAGGGAACCTGTATCATCCCTGGTTTTTTCCCCCATGGGTGCACAATAGAAAACTGGGAGAAACAGCAGGAGTCTAGCCCCCCAGTGAATACCACCGACAGTTACGTATCTCAATCTGTTTTAGAAACATGCCACCAGGTCAAAAGCTAGTCGTTAATGAATATCAAATGGTAGACTCAGGAGGGTAACAATCATTTTAAGAGCATCCCCCACTACACACACACCATTAATTTTATAGACACCGATTCTCAAGAAAATAAATTGAAGAATATTCGTAGTATATTCGTAGTATGGGAAACAAGCAGGAGGAACTTACCCTCCTGCTAGCTGACACCAACCCAGACATAATGGGGCTCACTGAAACGTGGTGGGACCCAATGCATGACTGGGCTGTAAATATCAAGGGTTATAGGCTGTACAGAAGGGACAGGACAGAGAGGAAAGGCGGGGGTGTGGTGCTTCACATTAAGGAGGAATACACATCTTCTTCATTTAGTACAGAGTCAGAGGAGGGGCATTCTGAAGTGCTCTGGGTTAGAATACAAGGCAGTCGAGGGAAAAGAGATTTAACAGTGGGGGTCTACTACAGACCACCCAACCAAGGGGAAGAGCTAGACCAGGAATTCTTAAG
>NW_017728918.1:76228496-76266125 GCF_001723895.1 Crocodylus porosus
GATATCAGGAGGCGCTACTTCATGGTCAGGGCGGCTAGGGTCTGGAACCAACTTCCAAGAGAAGTGGTGCAGGCTCCTACCCTGGGGGTTTTTAAGAGGAGGTTATTCCCCACCTTGCTGGGGTCGTTTGACCCCAGTATTCTTTCCTGCCATGGCAGGGGGCCGGACTAGATGAACTGCTTCAGGTCCCTTCCGACCCTAGAAACTATGAATATGACTTAGTTTAAAAAAAAAGTGCAGTGCAAAAGCCTCCCTGCTCACCTGTCTTTGTCAGTTCTGATGTCTACAATCAACTCCATATTCCCAACAGCACAAACTGCTGCTGCTTTTTCTTCTATGGACAGCAGGCCTCTCTCACACACACACGCACAGATCTCAGCTGCCAGGTGTGACGGCTGCTGCTTTTCCTTGTCACTTCCAATTATAGAAGCATCTCACATAGGGAATGAGTCCGACTTTTGCCAACACTATTCAGAGTTCATCAGTATTGCTGGATTTACAAATCTTTGAACTCAAAGATTCATCCCAGCCTACAGGCACTGCTGCTTTCCTCTGTGCACATACTGCATACCCAAAAAGCATCTCCCTCTCCTCCCTCACTAGCCTGCTCATGAACAAACACACCAGTAACTGACCCTTCATGGTCCAAATAGACAAGGTGCAAAGCACCTTCACCACCTTTCCAAGTCTTGCTAGAGATCCCAGGACCCTACAGGAACAGATGCTTATTTTTGTTCAGAATAGTCTGCAGAACTTTTCCCTATCACTGATTTAGCTGTACCAGGCTTTTGTAAAGAAGGCAGCTCTATTAGAAACAACCTGCCAACTACCAACACCACCCATGCAGTTTGGTATTCTGACAAGTCTTTTCCCATTCCCTGTTTTTCTTCCTGCCTCAGTTTCTAGCATTGTGATTATGTGAGAATGTTATTTTCCAAAATAGATTTATAAGTCTAGCCTTCATGATGCAGGAAAAAACCCTGACAATCTGATGTTAAATAAATAAATAAATAAATACATACATACATACATGTAGGATTCTTTTAAGCCTAAGCACATAACTGACTTGGGGTTTGACCAAGGATTTTTTTTTTTTAAACTAAGATGCACATCCTAACAAAACACGCACCTCTCCTTTCCCTGCAATTTAAAAGGTCATTTTCACCCTGGGACAGGGATATACAGAAGGGCTGGAGATCAGCATTTTTTCTGCAAATATAAAATTGCCCAGAATCAGAACCAACCTTGTCCTTATCTAACAAACTGAAACCTACTATTCCAGCAGCAAAGAACACATGGATGGATAATGAGTCATGAGGCTGAACATGCAAAATTTGATTCCTCTACCAACATTATCTATTTTTGAACATAAAATAAAATGCATTACAGAAAAATAGAATTCTTAAATATTTGTTAACCAATTGACCAAATAAAATAGAAAAATAAAGTCTCCTTTGAAATTATTTCAATTTTATAAAAGATGACACATTTCTTAATTCCCATTTTCAAACTAATTGCAGATGTGCACTTGTGATGCCAATGAGCGTTACATATCTAAAGGGATCATGATACTATTTGTATCCTGAGATCATAATTAAACTAGCCCTTGCATGGATGTGCAGCAGGTAAACAGGGAGAAAAAAAGAACACCCCCTTGCATAGCTTCATAAAGGTCAAGCAGAATCGTCATCTGATTGTGCTACAGTACAGAGTGGTGAAATTCACACAGAATCATGCTCCCCCCCACTCTCCCAATCTCCAATGCAGGGCATGGCTCTGGTGGAAAAATAAACTGTTCCACATGACACAGTAAGAAAGTAAATGCTTTCCCCTTAAACTACCTAGAAAGACAGGCAGGTACTCCCTCTGGGTCAGAGGCGGGCAAAATATGGCCCTTGCAAGCTGGATCCAGCCCATAGCAGGTCCCTCAGCCCCACCCACCCAGCCAGCCAAGGCCATGGCACACGTGGCTACCCGTGGGCTGTAGAGGTGCCACCTGGCATTTGAATGTAGCCCATCTGATCCTCACACATTGCTCTCAGGCACGCTGGAAGCTGTAGTTCACAGGGCCAGGCAGCACAGCAGCGGGATGGGGTGGTATGGTGGCTGGACTTGGTTTCCTGGCAACCCCCACAGTAGTGGCTCCTTCCAGCTGCCATTACCAGCATATCTGCTGCCACCAGCCCCAGCCCCGCTGCCCAAGCACTGTGGCCCATCCACCCAACATCCACTGCCTGGGCTGCTGCAGAACCAATGCCCATCGCAGGAACATCTGGGGAGCAGATCGTGGTTCTGGCCCAGGCCCAGGCCCAGGCCCTGCACTGTCACCACCCTGCAATCCCAGCCCCAGCCATCCATCCCTCACTGCCCACTCCTTCCCATCTGCCTAGCTGACATGTCCTGCCCACAGGTATCCATGGAGACCTTGCTCAACTGCCCTGTCCAGTGCCCCCAGCGGTGGGTATGGGGCAGACAGGAGCAATTAGCATCTTCCTGCCCCTCTTCCCCTTCTCTTCCATCTGTTGCATAGGGCAATGTAAACAGCCATGTCAGGGGGCCAAAGCCAAGTCAGTAACCCCTGCATGTGTAATGGAGAATAACTTAATAGGAACATCGGGAATAAACTAGAACTTGGTCTATAGGTAAGAGATTAGAAGGCTGAGACATTTGATGTGTTAAGGGACAATATAAACTAAGCAATTCTAGGAGGTATGGAATAAAGATCTGCTCTTGCAGGCTGAAGTATATGAACTAAATTAATTAAAAACTGTGGTACATTATTGAGGTTTATATGCCATATCTTGAAAGGCAAATTTTTACAATAGCAACAACATTCAATACATAGGAGGAAAGCCAATTTTAAAGTGAGAATACACAGCAAAGCACTTTAAAGCCCTGAGGTTGTGGGTCACAAAGTACACATTCAGTACAGATGCGCTCTTTTTGAATGCTACTGCAAAGTTTTACAGGTTAATAAGACATACAGAGCCAAATAACATTACCTAGAATAATGCCTTAACAGAAAACACACACTCTTGTCACAGTATATTTTAAGCATGGAGAAGAAGTCCTTGATGGACAAAGGAACAAATCTTAATACCCGACACACAGCTGATAATATAGCTGTGTCCATTCAGTTCTAGCTCCATTCTAGCTCCAGCAAGGTTCCATCTCCATTCAGAGTTAGAGAAAAGTGAGGGCCCTTTTAACCAGTGGGGAAACTCTTAATATTCTTATACAATGAACAGTTAGCCACAGTCAGATAACTTGAAACTAGTTTTCTCTAGGAAAGGTAATGTATACATTCATGATACATTCTTACTTGCCTTCCAGCATTCTCTGCTGAGAATGGTTTGGTTTCATTTTCATATGAACAGAAAATTGCTCTGTAACAGCAAACTTGAGATAACATTTACTAAAAAGACTTAAGATCATGTCAGAAGTCAAGCACTCTGCAGTAAAAACAAGTGCTTATTAAAAGCCCTATATTCTCTTATTGGTATTTTCCCCACTTCAGAGCTTAAATTATAAATTTAAGGTATATTATTAATCCTAAAGATACTAGCAACCATAAATTTCAAAGCAGCCAAAATGCAACAGTTGAGCTACGAACGGTCAGGGTTACCCCCCAACCTGACTCTGCCTCTTCCTTTTTAAATGATAAGTCATAAGACACAGACTTGAACACTGAACATCACCAAGCAGTAGTCTGCAGTACTTGTTTACTGGAGTAAGACAGTATTTTGCTTATACTTTAAATAGCTCTACTATCAAGAGCTTTACATCTTGCAGTCAGCCTATGCCAATTTTACAGCAGAGATGATGTTTGGCTAAAAGCAGAAGATGCAGTTTACCTTCAGTGTGGCAGTGCAGTGACAACATTATGGTTGTAGACCAATAAAAGATTTCTAGTAGACAACAAACTTCTTGCATTACTGTCTCAAGGCAAGAGTATACAGTTGCTATACAGAAGTGGAAATAACATAGAACAGGCACAGATAATGACAGGGAAAAGATTAGCCAGCCAAACTGACAACTATGCACTAACCAGTGTCATGAGGTAAGCCATATATCAAGATGTAGGTGCCAAACAAAACTGCAAGTGGCTTGAAACTGGACAAGCTGTGTCTATGAACCGATTAATAATTTCTGACAGAAATATATGGTAGTTGGGTCCACCCAGAATGGAATGGATAGTTGGCATTATTGCTTCATTCAATAATATTCTGTACAGGCATTACCATTTTATGTTTTAAAAAGAGGGCCAGAAGCATTTCCTCAGCACCTTCTTTTGCTCTTAGAATCCAGCAGCAAATGTTTTCATCTTAAAAATGGGAGAGGGTGTTTGTACTGCAAAGCTGGATAATTTGGAGAGAATTTCTATGTGCCTGAAAATTCTGTACGACCCTACCAAAACTATGTTACATAAATAACAATACAGAACAGAATATGCTTTCACAGTTAATATATCATTGATTCAACTAACATCCAAAGCCATCAAATGAAAAAACATTCTCTCACAAGGAAGTAGCAATTTCTTTTTAACTAAATCTTTCCCCCAGAATTGGATTAATTTGAATAGGTCATTTATTACTCCTAACATATTGCCAGGTTTCTTGCAGATTTCATCTGCCTCCTAATCTAGCATGAGTAAAGTAGATTATGAACCAAAATATAATTAATGTGCTTGCCCAAATAAATGCAGGAGTCATTTAAATAAAATAACACATTGTTACATGTCAACAAAATCCAAGACAAATGATACACTTTAAGATTCAAATGCAAACACCAGAGAGATTAAACAAGTTCTGGCAACTATTTTTACGTAGATTCTATAGATTTTTTATCTTCAGATTCAGGAACTTCCATATTAAAAAGGGCATGGTATTTTAGAAGAGAAGTGACATCCTTCAGTTCCAAACTGTATTCCTCCGCTATTTTCTCTGCAGTCCATGTTTCAGGATGCAGTTTATGATTATTAAGAAAAGTCAGAAGCTCCACAGTACAAATTTTGCCTTTGTGAACACGGTGAATATCTAGAGAACTGTAATGACCTAGTTTTGTAAGTCTATATTCATCTTCTTTAAATGGGAGACTTTCACCTTCAACTTTTACCTGGATCAGTAAGAAAAGAAAGAGTTCAAATCAGTAGGATGCATTTATTTTGTAAATTGTACAAGCCCTACCTATTTCTTTAACAATAATTTTGCCTTTTAAAGGGGAGGGAGGGAGAGGAAAGGGACACCCCTCTCCTGTTTACTAGTCCTAAGAAATGAATGCTCATGGACTGTTCCCCACTCTCCTAAAAAATGCTTTATTTTCCAAGTACAAAGGTTCACAGCAACAATAGTATACAATGAAATCATCAACAAAGCTAACAGCACTTTATTGTGCATTGGCAGATACATGACAAATAGAACTAAGGGGGTGATCTATTTTCCCCTTTATGAAGCATTGGTCAGAATGCAGTTGGAGTACTGCATCCAGTTTTGGGTGCTGTACTTTAAGAAGGATGTGGATAGCCTGGAGAGGGTCCAGAGGAGGGCCACTAGTATGGTTAAGGGTTTACAGGCCAAGCCCTGTAAGAACAGACTAAGGGACCTGGACTTCTTCAGCCTCCACAAGAGAAGACTTAGAGGTGACCTTGTGGCCACCTACAAATTTATTAGGTGGGGTGCAGCAAGGTATCAGAGATGCTCTGTTCACCAGGTTGCCTCTTGGGGTAACAAGGAACAATGGTCACAAACTGACAGAGAGCAGATTTAGGCTACACATCAGGAAAAACTTCTTCACAGTACAGGTCAAAGTTTGGAATGGGCTTCCAAGGGAGATGGCGCTCTCCCCCACTTTGGGGGTTTTTAAGAGAAGGCTGGATAAGCATTTGACTAGGATCATCTGACCCCAGCACTCTTTCCCGCCCAGACAGAGGTTCAGACTCGAAGATCTGTTGAGGTCCCTTCCAACCCTGGCATTTATGAACAACCAAATATCCAGCACCCAGTGACCCATTTTCTGAAAAGCCAAAATTCCTGTAAACCTCAGTGAAAGTTCTCAGCCCTCAACATCTTTGGAGAGGAAGAAAAAAAGCTACAGATTTCTATATTTCAACTTGACTGTAGATGCTTAATGTCAAATAATGACATGTGAAAATGCTGCCCTACATATTTAACTTGACACCATTTGCCTATGTTTGCATCAGAGCAGGCACTTTCTACTCTTCATCTTCTAGTAGAACTTAAAAGAATATAAATGGATGACTTTTTCTGGAAACAGTTTCTCAGGTTGTAAAAAACAACCCACACCCACCCACCCAAACCAGCTTCTATACATTTCTATACATTTTACGACTTCCCTTTTCCTCCGGTCCAGTTTGGTTTGTTCGGTTTGTTTTTTTCATTTGAAGGTTTGGTGCAGTTTTGCACCCTCTAGTTTTGTTCTGTGAATTTCTCAAAACGTTTTTAGCATCTCTTCATACTCCTCTTTCCAAGTTTGGTTCAAAATCAGCTATCAAGCTCCCTGCTCCACACTGGGGGCTGGGAGGGAAGGGGAAGAAAGTAGCTTTTATGTCCCAAGACCAAGAGAATTTCTTGCAAGCCCACAGCCACTGGTTAACTCAAGTCATCAAGCATCAGCTTTTATCTGCGCTAAATTTTAAAGCATGCTGAGGCTTCAGCCACTCACTGAAGGGTGAATCATTTACAGAGAATACTTAACCTCACAGAGCAAAGCCCTCTTGTTTTAGTCCATTCTAAAAGTAACAGGGTAGATGAAGAAACCTGTGTGGAAGACGAGGCAAACCAAGGCATCAATACAGACTGAAAGTACCCTTAACAAATTGCACTGGACCCCAAATTTGGGATTATATTAAATAGAATAAAATATATAAACATAAGACCTTGCTGGGCAAAAACTTTGCCTTTGTTAATGTGGGGACTGCATCTGAAACACAAATCAACCATCAATACCTGCTATTTTTTAAAAACAGGTAGTTTCTGGGCGCTAAGGCAACCAGCTGCACCAAACACACACACACACACACACCACTCAGTTCTGGATATCCTTATAGTTTGGCCACGTGAAGAGTGGATACTGCGGTGCACCCACTATGGAAAGAGACTCACTTTCCCAGGTGGATCCTTTGAATCGACATAGACATGTTTTAAAAAGGCAAGAAGCCTGTTGTCTTTTTTGTGGATTTCATGTTGGATTTCTAGATAGTGAA
Organism: Crocodylus porosus; assembly: GCF_001723895.1. Taxonomy (NCBI): domain Eukaryota; kingdom Metazoa; phylum Chordata; order Crocodylia; family Crocodylidae; genus Crocodylus; species Crocodylus porosus. Next base: position 76,235,719 of record NW_017728918.1, read on the forward strand.
AAGAAAGAGAGATAGAAAACACATACAATATACTCTCCTTGGCTTGCATTTAATAATAACCAGTCCCCACCCATCACCAGTTTGAATATATGGGAAGGTGAGGTGCCCCCACATATTTCTCAGGAGGGAAAAAAAAAAACGCTGGTTGCTGCAAGCACTGCAACATCCCCAAGCTCCAGTTCATGCAAAGGGTCGCGCTGAAGCACTAGAACACGTTTCCCAGAGAGGTGGTAGAGCCTCCATCCCTGGAGGTTTTTAAGACCTGGCTAGACAAAGCTCTGTCTGGGACGATCTAGTTGGGGCAGGTCCTGCCTTGAGCAGGGGGTCGGACCAGATCAGAGTTTCTCAACCTGTGAGTCATTTTGACCCAAGAGTTGGTCACAAGAATATATGAAAGGGTCAGAAACCAAGCTGAAAAATGGATTGTCCCATAGAGGAGAAAAACGTGGGAACCTGCAGCTTTTCTGTTGCAGCCTGGCACAGCCCCAGCCTGCAAGGGGCAGCTTGGGGGCCCTCCTGTGCCACACACTGGGGGGCAGCAGGTAGGGAGCAAAGGCCATTGGCCATCCGTGTTTACAAATGGTCCCTGGTCCCAAAAAATGGAGATCCCTGCACGCGATGACCTCTGTCCGACCCGCGCTTTCTGTAAGTGTGGGTCTGTGACCAAAGGGTCCAACACAAACTAGTCCCGAGCCCCGGGGCGCCTTGCCACACCTCCCGTTGCTCGCCAGGGCAGGGGGCCGGGCTGCACGGGCCCGGGAACAGCAGCTCCCAGCTTGCCCCGCGCGCGGCTTTCACGTCACTGCCGCTGTGTCGCGGGGGGAAGGGGCACTCACCGGGCGACTCGACGGGCCGGGCCGTGGGGTACCACGGCGCGCGGGTGGGCTTGGGCTCGTCGATGACGCGGAACGCGCGGTTCTCCACGTTGAAGTTGCGGAAAGCACGGACCAAGCGGTCCCATATGATCCGCATGGCCGCGCTCCCAGCCCTGTGCCGCCGCGCATGCGCAGGGGAGGGGGGTGGCGGCGGCGGCGGCAGAGGGCGCCGCTTAGCGGCGGGAGGAGTGCAGCGCGGGGCGGGGCGGGCGGGTGCAGACAAGGGCGAGGGAGGCGGGGGGTGAGGCGGCTGCTGCTGCTGGGCCCCCGGGTCACCGAGAAGCAGGGCTGGGCTCGCCAGGGGTCGCGGGGCTGAGCCCCGTCTGTGGTCTAGCCATGAGGTTTGCCCCACCTCCGCCCGGGGCTGCCACCCGCCCCGCCCCGGCACACCACAGACCTGACAGCGGCCTGCCTGGCCAGTAGGGGAACATCTACACTTACGTTGCTGCAACCTCGAGCCATTGGTCTGCAGCGAGAGTGAAAAGGTGCTTTCCCTCCTCTTTATGGTAGCCCTTCAAGTATTCATGTCCCCTCTTAGGCATCTGTTCCCCAACGGCATGTTCAGATTAAAAAATGGCTAGAAGCCAGCTCTCCAGTTAGTGCACATTGTCAGGCACGACCGTTGTAGCTGGTTGGCTCTTTTTAGAGCTCGCTGGACATTTGTACAGTGTGATCGTTACTTCGTACATGTGGCCAGTCTCAACTGATTGCGCGACTGGCCAGTCAGTTTTGCAGTGTAAGTAATGGGTCTCAGAGTAAATAGCAATATTTTACTCAGTTGCACAGGAGAAACAAGGCAGCTGAAGGCAAGCCTGATCCAGCTTCAGGCAGGGGGTTGCATTAGATGACCTAGTCACTCTAGAGGCCCTTCCAGCCCTGCTTCTCTATGAAAAGGGAGGAAGAATCGGAGTGCTTCCCAAACTTTCTTTATCACAGTATCACAGCTGGCCTTTTTTTCCCCTCTCCCCTCTGATCTACCACCTTGGGTACTATTATATGGCTCAACAGACAGAATTGCTACTTTTTAGATCTCCTGGGAGTACTCTGGAAGCATAGAGGTCTACAGAGTTGCAATTAATTTTGGTAAATAAATAAATAAAAGGAAAATGCTACTCTGGCAGAGGGACCCATTCTTGTTGCTAAAGAAATAATGCATTTGATGGGGGGGGGTTGTGTAACCAGATCTCTGTTGTTGCTCCTAGGCAAAAACATCTTTCTTTATGTCTGCAAACATACACATAAGTTGTCGCTTCTAGGTGAATGTAACATTTTATGTGGGTGTGTTAGGGCTCAAACCTTATTTTTTTAAAGATTCACTGACCACTAAAACTCACAATGAAGAAACCCTAGGCATTCAGCATCCCCCTCCCTTTTGAGTGGGGACGGGGTGCATGCTGGAAGCCTCGGTGCAAGGAGAGTGGGTGCTGCTCCGGAGGGAAAACCACAGAAGAATCAGGCCATATCTATGACCATCTCTGTTGGGGTAAAGATAGAAATGTCCTCAAGGTGGCAGGCTAATCTAGGGTTTTCATTTTGTAGAATTTCAGTCATTCAGTATATGAATCCCGTATTTTTTCAGCATTTTAAAACTAGCCACAGTATGGTATAACAATTGCTGTTTTCCAGCTGAATTGTAAGTATTTATTTTTAAACTTAATGGTGTCCGTCACCCCGCACAGATTATAAAAATATAAATCAAAAAGACTCATTAACATAAACATCTAAATAATCCAGATCAGTGAAAATGTCAATGCAATAGATGCATCTCTTTCAACCTGAAACCAGAATCTAGCCAAATTCTGGTTAATATTTCAAATTGAATCTTTTTATAGTGAGTGGTCCTGATAGTATATAGAAGAGGGCCATTCAGCAGGGCCACAGTAATGTATAGGCAAACTAGGCACCTGCCTAGGGCCCTAAGTGAAGAAGGGGCCCAGTAGTGCTTGTTTTACATATTATACTTATTGAGTGAAAAAAGTAGAGGCCCACAAGGTTGTTTGCTTAGGGCCCATTAAAGGGTTAATCCAGCCCTGCCATTCAGTGTATAATTAAGTTTACCTTTTATTTTTATTACATTTTAGATAGCTCCTAAATTTATGACATTGTATATGATGCGAAATAGTGGAGCCAGTCTGAAGTTGTGATATTTATTACTGTGTTGTTCCAATTACAAACAAAGCTTTTTTTTCCTTCCAAAAGAACAATAAAAATCCTCCTCTACCTTTATATGGGATTGATGTATAATTAGAACAATATGTCTGTGTGATACTGGCCAAGCCATGTGACTCTTACGAGTGCTGTGCAAGGTCATCTATTCATTAATGGTGGCAGGCTCAACTTATATTGAAAAGGAGCTATGATGGCTGTGTAACCCACATTATCAGCATGATGTAGTTCCTAGGATCTACCCAGAGCAGGAGGCAGGCAGTAATCTTCTCTCAAGAAGCTAGTAGCTGAGAAATCCAAAGAGCCCTTGACCAGGGAACATGGAGCTAGGGAACCTTGGGTCCCCAGCTGGAGCCACAAAGCCAGAAAACAGCCCACAAAGGCCAGGCACAAAATTTATACTTATTATGTGGTAGGAGCACAGAAAGCACTGTACAGCCATAACCAAACAGATAGTCAGGTCACACAGAGCCTGTAAAATGGTGGATCCCTATCTAAAATAACTCTGGATGGATGTGGATGCGAATTCCATGTGCCCGTCAGGGCATTTGTAAAGATTGCTGTTTTTGATTAAGTGCTGTGCTGATTGGGGACACCACATTCACATAGGGGGCTCTCCAAGATGTTCATCTAATATAGTGCTGTTAAGAAGCATCCATATCCAGATCTCAGTCTCTTCAGCTTGACCCATGCTTCTCTGTCAAAGTTGTGCCCAATGGGGGACTCATTTGGTGTTAGTATAAAATTATGTAGGCATAGACTTCAGACTGGATTACTCTGAATGATCATTTAATTCCCATTCACCCCCCCCCCCCCCTTATCTAAATTTAGTGCAATACACAAGGCTACAATACCTGGCCTGCTGGACTCTCTGTGGGCCCAAAACCCTGGCAGCAGGGGAGTGGTTAAGATCTGTCTTCTTATGTCACTTGGTCTCATGCGCTGGAGTACAGGGAATACATGTGTGTGTGTATGTTGTACAGCCTGTTTTAAGTCCCAGTGCACTGTTAAGTACAGTGCTGAGCTTTTTAGTGCAACAACTTCTGGACCATACAGGAGCACAGTAATCTGCTGGGGTTTATACCATTGCAAGTGCGGTGGTTCTGAGCACTTTGAAGTTGTTGTGCTATGTTGTGTTACTTAAACATCTGAAGACAGCTACCCGTGGAGAAACTTTACTCCAGACCTTCTGAATGAGATGTTTATAGGTGATGGAACAGTCTAATGTGATTTCTTGGTCAGTTGCTCTTGACTCAATGTGAAAAGCTGATTGTCTTTGTGGAAGACAGATGATACTGATTTATTGATGCTACCCCACTGACCTCTCGCCTCTTGAACACCCTGCCCCCACAACTCCATGACACTCCTGTACTGTTGTTGGGAGTTTGTCTGCATTATGTTGAATGACCATAAATCTGGTTAATTGTCAGCTGGCCACCCCATCCCTCAAGTTCACGTTGCTTCCTGAGAGAGGCCAGTGTGTTTGATGCAGAACCACTTTGCGCAAAATGGCACCCAAAAAGACTCCGAAAGATGCTGAAAACTTTCTTTCGAGCCTCACAGCTGAGGTGTAACTAACAGTTGCAACTGTAGGTTTTTGCTGGTGTGTGTCCAGGCACTGTTCAGCAGAACACCTACTTATGAGCACTGTGACAGGTAAGATGCAGCAGGAAATTGGAATTCTCCAATCAGACCTCCCCCCGCCTTAATTTTCATCCCAGAAAACTGGAAAAGGCTCATTCCTCTGGACCCAAACACTTCAGTTCCCAGTTCCCACAGCAGGGAAATGAAACCCAGGCATCCAGGTTTTCCCAGCTGGGAGGTAGAATGCAGGTGTTCCACCACGTAGTCAATGCTGGGTTGTGAGCAGCTGTGCAGTTTCCAGCCCCAGGCAGGAGAAGGGGTCCAGACAAGGGAACTCACCAGACGGTGTCTTGGTGTCTTCTTTGTCTGGAGACTCTGGGTATGGGAAGCCCTGTCATGGAGCCCCAGATGCTGGATCCAGGATAGTCAGCAGAGGCATGTGCGTAGAGGGTGCCAGCGAAATAAGGACCAAAGGAGACGCTCAGTGTGGGCAGTTGGATTAGACAGGTTGGTGATTGCTTGCACCTAAACTGCCATGGCACTTGAATGAGCCATCCATCTCAGGAATGTGCTACAAAGGTCCAAGAATGGCGGTCTCCAGATGGCCACCCACTGTCTAAGGGAGGTCACTTTGCTGCTTTGGAGCTGAGAGAGTTGTAGCACCAGGATAAGGAGTTTATGTATAGGGTCAAAGACTTTAGGATCCAGTCATGAGACCTTTGAGTGGTGTCAGCACCGCCTCCCACAGAGAGACTGTTGCCCTCCTGGGCAGGAGCGGTGGAGCAAGCTGCTACCCACCCCTCTCACCCCAGCATGGAGAGCTCTGCTCTGGCGACTCCTCTGTGGGGCAACATACCAAAGAGGCCTATGGAGGGGTCCCTGGGTGGCAGCTGTGGGGGAATGCTTTACACTGTGCATTGATTAGGAGATGCTAGGGGACAGGAGAGCCCTAGAACAGGAAATCTGGTGCATGAGAGCCCCTGACCTGTGGTCCAAGAAGCCAGGAACACTCCTTGGACCACAAGTCAGAGGCTCCCACATGTCAGATCTGCTCCAGGGTCCCCCAGTCCCTCTGCCCAGGTCGCACTGTGGGGGAGTGGCACAGCCTCTGCGGGGATAGACAGCCCTCTGGGCTCATGTCCACAATTGTTATTTATAATGCACACATGAAGTTTGACAGCAACACATTGATAGAATTACCAAGACCCTAGCCCTAATAAATGAGCACACCCCAAAGTAGCGGGCAAATCTGGTAACAAAGGAGGGAGAGGAGAAGAAGAATGAGGGTGTCAGCCAGGTCAGGCGTCTCACGTTAATCTGTGTGTGTTTGTGTGCATGACTGCTTTGGGGACTGGAGGAACCCAGCCCCACTGAACTGAGTCCTGCAAGATAGCTCCATTGGGGGTGAGGGCTTGCAGAAGGGTGAGATACAGCTCCATATAGAAACACAAGTAACACAAGCAACACATTGATAGAATTACCAAGACCCTAGCCCTAATAAATGAGCACACCCCAAAGTAGCGGGCAAATCTGGTAACAAAGGAGGGAGAGGAGAAGAAGAATGATGGCTGGATAGCCAGGGTTGTGAGCAGTGGTGCCCCTGATGCACCATAGAAGCCCACAGAAGGCAACCCATGGCCCAGTGTCAGGGTGTGGGTACTTGAAGACCTCTGGCCCTACTCATCCAAGAAGGGCTTCTGGTCCACATAGGTGGGGAGGAAGTCACCCAGGTCTTCAAAGATGTAGACAGCCTGCTGCGGTGTGGGGATGTAGCCATGCACATCAGTAGCAGGCTCGCCCTCTCCCCAGTGCTTGCACCATGTGTGGTCATGGCACCAGGCCTGATCCATAATTGAAGTTCTCCTTCCAGTGGTCCAGCTGTCCCCCATGGAGCCTCATGAACCAGGGCAGGAGGGGTAGGCCAGGCCCCTTATGAGGTTTGTGGGGGTGATGACTTCTTCAGTGACAAAATCAGGGATCCCTGGAGCATAGCGCCCAGGTCCTGTCACCCCAGGGAACAGGGAGTTGTGCAAGAGGCGAGCATTGTCCTCATCGGCCGCATGAAAGTCAGTGGCCCAGTTGTGCCCCAGATGCCTGGGGGGGGGGTGCCCAGAATGTCTCAGTTTTGTGTGTTGCGGGGGAGGATGGTGAACACACACCCACACACAAACACTTGGTGGGCACAGGGTGCTCTGAGTGGGCATACTCAGGACAGTCAATTGATGACTCATGGCAATGACAAGCTACTGTTGCATCAGATATAGGTGGGTGGCCATGATGTCCACACCAGTCAATCGGGTAGCTCGGCCCTGCTCAGGAGTCTTTGGTAGCACAGCATGCTGGGAGGTATGTGAGAACCTCCACTACCTGCTGGGCTCGGGCTGTGTAGGCAGGCTGTGAGGCCCCCCTACCTCCCTCAAGGGCTAACTTGTATTCTGCTTGTTCCTAAACTAACCTTGGGTGCTTAGAGTAAAGCTCAAAAGTTAGAGTGCTTCCGCCGCCTTGGCTTTCTTGGGCGCTGACAAATGTGCAGGCCCCCACTCTAATTCATGGCATTTTACATAAAGCACCATGAGTTAGCGTGCCCCCGACCCAACAGATGTTCACCTGTTGGGTTGGGGCAGCAGGGAAAGACAAAGCCTGCCTGCAAGTGAGCAGCCAACCAAGGAACAGCTCCTCTCCCTACCACCCCACTCCCAGCTCCAGGGCTGTCAGTAGGAAGCATGGCGGAGGAGGAAGGAAGCAGCAGCAAGCTGACTTCTGGGGTTTGCCCGGCTTGAAGTGGTGGGGGGCCATAAGGTAGGGGGCCCTTGATCCACCCACCACCCCTCCAGCTCAAGCTGGGCAAACCCCAGATGGCAGCTTGCTGCTGCTTGCTTCCCGTCTCAGCCCTCCCATCACATGACAAATTAGCCCTAGGGAACACAAATTCCCTAAGGAGTTGTAAAGGAGACAACCTTCCTCTGATACCTCATTTGATGAGAGTTAATTTTTTGGTTAACTGCTCACTTTTAAAGCGCTTTCAAGGGGCCAGTAGTGCAAAAAATGTAATTTCTGTCTGTGCCCTTGAATGCCTGTACTTAGCCAAAGTGAGGTGGCAGGAAACCATGCAGAGTTCTGTTGAAACCCTGTTGACCAACCCTCATTGGAAGTTGGTCAAAAACAGAGTGAAATTTTTTAATTCAACAGATTACCATTTTCCAAAAAAACCCCAAAAGAATTACCGGAAAATGATATACAACCCCATAATTCTACCTTCCCCACTTCCCTCAAAATATTAGGAAAGCTGAGATTTTGAACAGCTGTTTGGATCCAAGTTTTTGGTTCTATATTTTAATTAAGTTTAAATGCAGATTTTCAGTTCAAATTATTTTAATAAGAGGTCATCTATATTTAACTCTATAAACCTTCCATTTAACTGAAAATATGTATTACCGTGGAGTTTTAGGCTGAAGTCAACATGGTAAGCTATAGGCAAAACTATCTTTGGTATAGAAGATTTTGTATTATTGTTATTTAGTATTTTGTAGTTCATTTAACCCTTTGGGTTCTTTTCTTGGTTATTTGATTTTGTGGTGGATTTTGTAAGGACCTTTGCAGTTTAAGGATTTTCTTAGTAATTGCTATCTTATATTCAGGGATAAGGTTGTTTTTTTCCTAAAACTGACACGATCTGCATTTGCAGATAGTAAATTTACTGCCCAGTAAAGCTAAATAGTATTAATTACACATGTAGATGTGCCCAGTATATACTAGGTGTAGTAATAGGAATATACTAACTGCCATATTAAACTAGATCAATGGTGTATCTCATTCAATATCAGTAAGAAGTTAGTGGTTGCCTTGGCTTTTGCCCTAAAGCACTAGGATTTCCCTCTCATAAATGTTTATCTTGTCTAATGAAATTCTGATGCTCATAATTATATAAATGTCTTTTCTTCATGATTATTGGACCCTAATGATACTCTATGTACATTCTGTGTGTCCCTTTAAGAAACGTAATAAATAGTCCATTCTGTTATGGAATAAACTCACTGAATTTAATTGGGAAATAAGGAATCATCCTCCTTAGAAAGTGATGGCTACTGGGATTAGGTCCGAAACAATGATTGTGTCTCTCTAAATGCCAATGTGACTAACACTGCTGAAATATTAGTTGGCAGCAGATAAACTCACCAAAACACAGCCAGTTAGTTAAAAATAAAGACTGATGTCATTCTATGCCTGTCACTTCTTATCACTAAGCATGGCACCAGGATGTACATTTCATTTATAGGGAAGAACTGAGAGTATAGCATCTTTATTCTAAATCTGGAATTTTTATACAGATTGTAGTAAACAAGAGATTTTATATCTTAAATAGTAAATGTTTTGTTGGAATAAAGAGGCATTTTCCCAAAGTAACTGTATCAATGTAACTATGTATCAAATATTATATTATATTATATTATATTAACCAGAAGACAGGAAGGCTTTACCCAACCCCATACCAACAATCATAGTTGTTAAAAGATACCATTTCCCCCCTGAAACATAAAGAAACATCTATTCTGCTTACCATTTTTTATAAATGTGATTAATTTTTTACTGCATCAGCAGGCTGACTCTTATTTGAATTCTTCTGGAGTATTTTTAGTAAAAAAAGTCTTAATGTCTTAATCCTGCATATCAAACTAAGAACTCAGAAATAGAAATAGTGGACCATATCCACCTAATCCAGTGTCTAGGTTTTGATATCTGGCTTTGAAATCTATTCTGGTTTGACATTTTGATATTCTGGCTTTGACGTCTATCTCTGAAGCAAGTAGTGCTTAGTGATCAATGAGCAAGCCCACTGAGTGCCCAGAACTGAAGGAACAAGGGTATGATGGGCATGGGTTAGGGGAAGGGAAGTCTTGCCTGCCTAGGTTACTTACTGCTGCTGTAGCAGATTCAGTTCCAACAGCTGCAGCAGCAGCCTTATAGCTGGAGCAGAACTTGGTGCCCTGTTTGCTTTCCTGCCCCTGATACCTACATAATGGGTGCACAGTTGTGCTTGACAAACACTTGGGGAGGGACACCATTCAATTTGCCCCACTCATACCTCACTCCACAAATACACTGCTTGCTGCAGCACTGAGTTGCCCAGCTGTCCTGGGAAGTGGAACAGTTAATAGGTTTAGTCCATGGTGCTTGTGAATGGAAGGGAGTGGACTCAATGGCCTAGGAATTCCCTTCCCAGCATATATTCCTAAGATATGAATTTGAGTGTCCTCAGGCTGAGGGGCTAGAATTCAGATATCTTACTTTGGCAAGTGTCTTAACCACTGGGTTGTTGTATTTTCAGGGCAAAATGTAGAAGCCAAATTAACTGGAACATGTAAATAGTTCTGGTGCGTTATTGGAGCAAGTAAGGCTTTTTTTTTTTCTATTTTGAATGCTCCGGCTTCTGTTTTATTTTCCCTATCGCCTTCCTTTAAAGTAGGAATGTCAAACTCACCCTATATTCTGGTTTGGATCAAGAAAGTGAGGCTTCTTGTAGGCTGGATCCATGGGGCAAGCGGCAGCTGTGGCAGGGCCAGCAGGCAGTGGTGACAGGCAGGGACAGTGGTGGTAGAGACAATGGCAGGGGCAGGGGCAGGGGCAGTGGCTGCAGCAGTGGCAGAACTAGCAGTCGTGGATGGAGTCAATGGTACTGGGGCAAGTGGTAGCTACAGTAGAGCCAGTGATGGAGATAGTGGGACAAGTAGCCACTTGCTGCTGCAGAAGCAGTACAAGCAGCAGGGCAGTAGGCCAAGGAGCTGATGAGTGAACAGCCCAGGTTTGCCCCCCTGCCAGCGATGTCCATGTCCAGTAAGGCCCCAGAGGCCCAGATCCCACAGCAGGCCTAGCCCCCCACGGGCCACACCCCCAGATTCCCTGGCCAGTCAAAAGCCCAGTCTAATGGCAGAATGGACCAGATCTGGTCTGCAGGTTTGACACCTTTGCTCTAAAGCATTGGACTATTAACCACAGCTTTTTTTCTGGAATGTGTGTTTTTGACTGGAATGTGCTGATGTTCCTGCCAGTATCTAGAAAACCTAGTTCCTGGCTAAAGGATCTTATCTGCTGAGGGTCATACCAACTCACACATTTGGCATCAGAAAGGAATTTTTTCCCCATACATCAGATTGCCCCAGGATTGCCTAGGATCTGCCTAGGGGGATTGCCTAGAATCTTCTCAACATACTCATTTTCACTGCAGTGCTTTACCTCATGTGATTGGATGTTATTGGTATTGGCCAGGTATTGTGTCTTGAAGATATGTAAGGGTTTGAATTGGAAATTTTAGAGATTCCTTGGGCATGTGATTTGTCTGTGAATGCAGGAACTAGACTCCATGGGCCAGGAGTTGGTGCCGGGGACAACACCCAGTGGTGTATGTCACTGTGGCTTTACTTCTAAATTACATACATGTCCTATTTACGCTACAAGTTGGCTGACTTGGATCTGGCCCATAATGCTGGGACCACAATGCTCAACTTGCTAACCAAGCAAAAAGGATTCCCCATACTTTCTAACCAGTGAAGTTTTCCTAGGAAGATCTTTCTTCAAACAGAACAGTTACTTTTTAGATACCTCATAGTAGCATTTAGTTCAGGTTTTTGTCTGAGGCTTATGCCCTATGTCAGTGGGGGCCAACCTTTTTGCCACAAATTAAGTCTCAGTCCCTCCTGGAGTGCCAGAGTGCCTCTCCAAACCACTTCCCCTGCCAAATCTTTAACTTTGCTCTCTGTTCGCTGCCCTATCTGCCCTGTGCTGTCTTCTCCCACCCCAGTCTGCCACGTGCCACACTGTTATGGGGCCTCTACTTCATTACTAGAAGAGCAAGGGTGCTTGGGTCCCCCCCCCCCCTTCTTCCCTTTCACCACCTCCTTTGCCCTCCTTTAAGGTCTACCAAGTTGTCTTATCCCTTTGGGGTGTCTCCCTGGCTGCCTTAGGTGTGGTCCTTCCCCTGCTTTTTGTCCTCTTGCTCTCATTTTATTTCTCCTTACACACCTCTGCATTATTTGGTCATTGTTACTCACGTTTGCTAGGTGCTAATGCAGCCCACTTGCAGACTGAGGATTTTGAAACCAGAATTCAGGTGTAGTCAGCTCCTGATGACCCAAAGGTGGGAGTAGAAGAGTCAGGTAACCTGCATCACCCTTTATGAACTCAAGCCTCAGGCTAGAGGGGCAGTCTGGCTGTAGGAGTCCCAGCGGAAGAAGCTACCTGTGGAGAGGCAGTGGAACCGAACTCACAACCAGGGAGAAGTGGCTCCAATGGAAAAGACTGGTGACATAGTGTTGGGAGCCAGATAAATTCTGGAACTTGTTTATTCTTTTGGTTTTGTCTTGGAGAGTGCTGCTCCAGGATGAGCCAAACCTGAGGCAGATCCTTTTTGTTTTGAGTCAAGTCGACACCCAGGATTATAGATGATCCTCATCACAGTGGTCCAGCCTGCACCTGTAGAGGAAGTGGAGGCCATGGAAAAGGGGTGCTCTTGAGGTGTCCCAGTCAAACGTGACTGGGAAGGCAGAGGACAGAGGCTGGGAGGTTAGCTTCAGGCCCAGCAAGGAAAAGCTAGCCAGGACTAAAAGGTGGTGGCATGATATGTGACAGCAGGCCCTCAAGCCTGCGATGCACCTGCTGCACCTAAAGCTTGTGTACATGAATAGTGGGCTCCAAGCCAGTAGGCACAGCTAGAATAAAACTGGGACAAGGCCAGGAAGGCCTCAGCTCAGACACAGACTTGAGGTCTGAGAGTCTGCTCATCCATGAGAAGCCTTTCCCTGTCTACTGATTCCATCAAGTTATGGCAGGTGAGAGCACAGGTGGGGAAGAGCCACAGGGAATGAGGAGGCTAGCAGAAAGAAGTCCCAAAAAGCAGGTATACCATGCTTACCCTGGGTGGCGTACACACACACAAAAACTGCCCATGCCACTTGAGGCATATGTGCTGCAGGTTGGTCACACCTCCCTATGTGGCAGGTTAGCCCTATATCATGCAGTACTAGCTTTCTGCTTACTTTCTGAGGACTGGAGGCCAGATTCTACTTCCACTATTAGGCACAAAAAGGGACTCAGACACCTAACTGTAATTCTTTTCCATCCTGCTCAAGTGTCTGAAAACCTGTTAATACAAAAGATGGGTGGGTCCCTCCTACTTCTTGCTGCTGTTCTGTGGCTCAGTTTGAAGGGTAAGATGTCAGTGTCTTACAAAATTAGATGCATTAATCGATTGTTTTCAGGGACTTGAACAATGTGTAATAGAATTATACTTTGGCACTTACGTCCTCTTACACGTCCAATAGGTGAAATAAAATCTGGCCTTACATTTTTAGCCATTGTAAAGCACTTTAACTTAATTTAAGTAAATCAATCTATGCCAGCTTACTCCAATGCAGGGTTTGACCAAAGGTTAATTTCTTAGGCACTCTGAATGTGCCATTACTGTGTATATTAATAATAGTGCCTTGATTTTTTGTAATGCCTTCCTTGAGACTTTTTACGTCCTGATTGATTTTGGCTGGGTATAGGATCACAAGTTGTCTGCTAAATGCCCCTGGAAAGTTTGAGGTTGTGGGGATGGCCTGACCAGTGCAACCCAAGTTACTCTGGAGCAGGGGACGCACCCAGGTGCAGTGAGAGAGAGATCCATATGGTGGGACCTACACGTACACACATCCACTACTCCTTTCACCCTTCCATCCTTCCATCTACCCTTCCAGCCTTTCTTCCATCCATCTGCTCATAGTCAGACCCTCACCTGCCCACAGACACAAAGACCCCACAGGCCCCACAAGCACAGACTATGGATGAACCCAGCCTGTCCTCATTCACTAACCAACCATAGTCATACAATGGGAAGAAGATGAGGGATCTTGTCACCATCTCATCACCAAGGGAGCTGGACTTGATGATCTCCCGATGTCCCTTCCAGTCCTAATGTCTATGAAATCTGGGGCAAGTAGGAGATCTCGAACTAGCTCTACAAGGGGCATCAGAACAGGAATGTCTTCAAGTGTACTGCCCAACAGATACAGACATGAGGCCACAACAGGGACTGGATATAATGCCAGCCCAAGACTAAATGGATGAAAATTATAAGTGGATGAAGTGGAAATGTGGACAGACAACTAAGATGGACTATAAGAATATTGCTTGGGCATGCAGGGATGAAATCAGGAAGGCTAAAGCACAATTGGAGTTGCAGCAGCAAGTGTCATGAAGGGTAACAAGAAGGGTTTCTACAAGTATGTCACCCACAAGATGAAGACCAGGGAAAGTGTGAGTCTCTTCCTAAATGGGGGAGGTGATCTAGTGACAGATGATGTGGAGGCAAGGTCAGTTCCCAGACTACTGCACCTGGCAAAACAGTTTGGGATGGAGGTGAGCAGCCAACAATGGTGAAAGAACAGGTTAGAGACTATGTAGAAAAGCTGGACACGTACAAGTACATGGGGCCACTTGTGATGCACCCAAGAGTGCTGAGGGAGTTGTCCAATATGATTGCAGAGCCACTGGCCATTATGTCTAAAAATTCATGGTGATTGAAAGATGTCCTGGATGATTGGAAATGGGCAAATATAGTGTTCATCTTTATGAAATGTGTGGCTGCGCCTCTCTTTTGAGGCTTGACCCCACTGTGGACCTGCCAGAAGAGTCTCTTCCTCTCCCAGGGTACTTGCCCACCACAACTTTGATGGAAAAATTAAGGTATAATATTGTCCCACAGCAGGCAAGAAAAAAAATCTCCTGATCCAGATGCACCCATAGGTGCTATCAGTCCACTATGGCCTCTAGTACAGCCCTGCTGGGCCTGTAATGGGGCTCCTCCACCCTATACCCCAGACTACAGGCCTCCATACACTTGATCATCATAGATAATTCCACTGTTAAAGCTTCAGAGATGGGAGTTGGCTTTGGTCTACTACTGGGAATCTCTACAAGTCCATTCAACACAAGAATAACAAAATATGGGCAGGTGACCTATCCCTCACCCTCTGCAAGCCTCTATTTATCCTCCTTTTTCACTGCTTCTGGCACACTTTTCTTCGTCATGCCACATTCCCCCATATACCTGTGTGTGCCACAGTGAGGAGTGTGGGGTGTGGGGGGGAGCGGGGAAGCAGAACAGTGTCCAGGCACCTTGGGTTGTAAGCAGCACTGCCTGGGATGCAGAACCAGAGGAGCCCAGGGCAGGAGATCCATGGCCCAGTGCCAGGGCATGGGCACTCAAAGTCCTTTAGCCCTGCTTATCCAGGGAGGGCTCCTGGTCCTCAAGTTTGAGGAGGTAGTCAGCCAAAGCTTTGCAGATTTGGCCTGCCTGCCACTGTGTGGGGCCTAGGCCCGCAACATCAGTGGGGAACTTGATCTCTTCCCATCCCTGCACCATATATACAAGACCTGCCATATCTGGTCTGCATGCCATGCCTCCTCTGCCCATGCTTCATGGAAGATCTCCCCCAGGTCTCGCAGATGTTTTGGATGACGCATCTAGTGACAGTGAGTTACGGCAGGTTCTCCTTGTCCACCTCAAGGTACAATCTGAGAGCCTGCCAGTGCAACTTGAGGTGGTTGAAGGTGTACTGCACTGTGTGGCACCTGCTAAAGTAGTAGTTGAAGTGCTCCTTCCAGTGGTCCAGGTGCTCCCCATTGGCTTCATCAGCTAGGGCTGGGGGAGGGGGGTAAGTCAGGACCCTAATGATGAGGGGAAGGATGATGATGGTGCTGATGATGAAATCGGGGACCCCAGGAGTATAGCATCCATTCTCTATCATCTTGGGGAGTGGGGAATTGCATAAGACATAGGTATGATGAGCACTGGCCACCCAGCCAGCAAAGATGTGGGTGAAGCACATCCTGCAGAATGATGGAGAAATAGCCTTTATGGTTGATAAATGTCTGGATGTCCTTAGGTGGGCAGGGGATGGGGTTGTAGATGCCATCCATAGCTCCCAAGTAGTTGGGGAAACCCCTGTGGCAGAAGCCAGCAACCACATTCTGCAGGTTGACAAGGTAGATGCAGTGGTTGGTTGGGACATCCTGGATGAGCAGGCACACCTTCCAGAATGCCTGTCCAGCTGTGTACTTGCCCATACTGAACTGGTTGGTGATGTAGTAGAGACTGCTGGGGGTGGCCAGCTACATGACAGTGATGGGCACCTGCTTCTCCAAAGTAAGGGATGGTCATTTGCTGACATCCTTGTGCAGAATTTGGGGGGGTATGTTGGGCAACAACGTCCATGAACATGTCCCAGCTCATGTGGAAGGTCTAGACCCACTGTTTGTTATCCCAGGTGCCCCGGCCAATCCATTCCCACCAGTTGCTGCTGGTGGTGCAAACCCAGAACTGGACTTCATTGGTCTGGAGGTGGTGCTAAAGCATGCTGGTGTGCATGGCATTCTGGATGACCTCATCCTTGTCGGCCATGTGAAGGTCAGTGGCGGGTGCAGGGAGCAGTAGGTGGCCCCACACAGGATGTCCAACTGCTGGCTCAGGTGCATGAAACCACATTCTGTGATGACCAGCTGTCCCATCAAATCCAGGTGGGTGCACATGATGTCCCACAGCCTCCAGTGAGAATCATATAGGGCGATAAGCAGCTTGTGGGTCTCCATGCTTGGGTGCAGGTGGTGGGAGGCCATGGCAGGGTATGGGCAGCCCAGGACATGGAGATATATACAATTCATGATGGAAGGTGCTCACTGGGGCTTTTCTGGAAACCTAGGGCTGGGTGCAGAGGAGGGTCTATAGTGGCATGGCAGGGAGTTGGAGGCATGCTTACATATGCCCTGCAGCCAGTCAGGGGTGGCTTGGGTGCTCAGCTGTGCTTGGCAGTCTCCAATAGCTTGGAGCATGCTGGGAGGTGTGCAGGAGTGTCTCTAACCTGCAGACCTCAGCCAGTGCAGGCAGTCTGCATGATTCCCCAACAAAGGGCGAATGGGTATTGTGTTCAATACTGATCTGAACTAGGCCACTTACAGAAAACTGCATGACTTAGCTCAGTTCCTCCTCAGGCTTTTTGAACACCTGTATTTAGCCTTACAGTTTAGCACCTATCCTCTGAGAAAATAAACCTCTGCAAATTTCTGAGGAGAAAAACTGTAACACCCAGAAACAGGAAAACAGTCCCTTTCAAAAATTCATGCTTGTATCTTTAATAATATTTTTGTCATTTAACAGAAAAAAAAATCATTTTAATAAATAGTTCCAGTCTGGTTTCTGTTTGATTCTGAACAGTTGAAACAGTTGACCTACGGTCAGTAGGGCTAACCGTATCTTGTTGTGCATCCACAGATGCATCTCAAGCAGGGCCAGGGAGGTGATCCTACCCCTCTTTGCGACATTGGTCAGGCTGATCCTGGAGTACTGTGTTCAGTTCTGGGTGCCACACTTCAGGAGGGATGTGGACAGTATTGAGAGGGTCCAGGGAAGGGCCACCCACATGATCCGGGGACAGCAGGGCAGACCATACAAGGAGAGGCTATGGGACCTGAACCTATTCAGCCTTCACAAGAGAAGGCTGAGAGGGGACCTGGTGGCCATCTATAAACTCACTAGGGGGGACCATCAGGGTTTGGGAGAGACTTTGTTTCCCCTAGCACCCCCCAGGGTAACAAGGAATAACAGCCACAAGGTGTTAGAAGAGTAGGTTTAGACTAGACATCCAAAGGCTCTACTTCACAGTCAGGGTGGCTAGGATCTGGAACCAACTTCCAAGGGAAGTGGTGCTGGCTTCTACCCTGGGGGGCTTTGAGAGGAGGCATGACGTCTACCAGGCTGGGGTCATTTGAGCCTGGGTTTCTCTCCTGCCCAGGGCAGGGGATCGGACCTGATGATCTACAAGGTCCCTTCTGACTCTACTTCTATGAATCTATGAAATGTTCATAGAGAAACTTAGCCAATAAAATAAACATTAAGTAAAATAAAGATCAGTATCCTAAATGTTTAGTTTCTGAAGATTCTTGTTCAAAGACATGCATTTCAGCCTTTAGGAAAAGCAAATGCTTAAGGAAAAAATACTTCTGAAACTAATATTCAGCTGTAACCCTCAGGCAGTATTTTTAAGACTACTGTTACTCTTTTCAGAATACGAAAATAATATGAGTCTAATATCAGTGTAAACTGTCCATCTGCTGGAACATCTTTTCTTCATCCTCAAAGATTGAAGGTGTTTTGCCGTGTAATTTTAGAAAGAAATCTACACATCTTTAAAATATTTTAAAAAGAATAAGTCCAATTTTCATCACATGCCACATACTGCATAACAATTTATTAAGAAAAAAGGAGAATTTTAGCCTTCTGGGTTCTTTTCATAATGTTTCTCTTCCAGAAAAAGCATTTCTGCAAGTGATGTTTTTTTTTCCTCCATTTGCTATTGTGTTTGCTATTTGATATTCTGAGTTTTTATTTAAGTTTTGTTTGACAAATAAGGAACAGGGGCTTTCTGACAATAGAAAGCTAGATGTACAAAGTTAATGCACCAGTGCATGTATCGTGGTAATGTGTATTGTTACTTTGTTTTGTTTGTTTGATATATATATCAAACATGAGAAAAAGAAACAACTCTGAGGCCCCAAAGTGGGTGAGATTTTATGTACTTTGTGGAACAGTCTATGCAGAAACATTCCAGTCCTTGGAATTCTGGCCAGATTGAGGACCAAACACAGCCCACATGGGCCAATCTGGGATTTTGAAAAGAGGTTTCAGATGATGTGCTGCATCATCACATATTCAAGTCAGCCAGCCCTGACAATCTACACCCCAGGGTACACAAGGAGCTGGCTAGCATCATAGCCCAGCCCCTGGCATGGATCTTCGAGAACTCCTGGTGCTCTGGTGAAGTGCCCGAAGTTTGGAAGAAGGCCAATGTGGTGCCGATCTTCAAGAAAGGGAGGAAAGTGGATCCGGCAAACTACAGGCCCATCAGCCTGACCTCTATCCTGGGCACAGTCTTGGAAAAGGTTATTAAAGAGGCCATCCTTAACAGACTAGCTGATGGCAATATCCTGAGGGATACTCAGCATGGGTTTGTTGTGGGTAGGTCTTGCTTGACCAATCTCATTTCCTTCAACAACCAGGTGACCTATCACCTGGACAAGAGAGAGGAGATTGATGTCATATATCTTGACTTTAAAACAGCCTTCAGTCTGGTATCCCATGATCACCTCTTCCATGATCACCTCTTGGCAAAACTGGCCAACTGCGGCCTCAGGTCCACCACGATCCACTGGCTGGGGAATTGGCTCTGCGGTCAGACCCAGAGGGTGGTGGTTGATGGAAGTCAATCGTCATGGTGCCCTGTGACCAGTTGGGTTCCATAAGGCTTTGTCCTTGGACCTGTATTGTTCAACATCTTCATTAATGATGTGGACATTGGAGTCAGACATGGGCTGGTCAAGTTCACTGACAATACTAAACTCTGGGGTAAAGCATCCACACCTGAGGACAGGAGGGTGATCCAGGCTGACCTTGACAGGTTCAGGAAATGGGCAGACAAGAACCTCATGGTGTTTAACACCGAAAAATGCTTATAGGCTCGGCAGTGCTACGTTGGCTAGCACTACAGAAGAAAGAGACTTGGGGGTCATCATTGACCACAAGATGAACATAAGCCTTCATTGTGATGTTGCGGCTAGTAATGCGACCAAAACGCTGGCTTGCATCCATAGATGCTTCTCAAGCAAATCCCAGGACGTCATTCTCCCATTGTACTTGGCCTTTGTGAGGCTGGAGCTGAAGTATTGCGTCCAGTTTTGGGCTCCACAATTCAAAAAAGATGTGGAGAAGCTTGAGAGAGTCCAAAGAAGAACCATGTGCATGATTAGAGGTCAGGAAAACAGACCTTCTGATGACAGGCTGAGAGCTATGGGGCTCTTTAGCCTGGAAAAGCGTGGGCTCAGGGGTGATCTAATGGCCACCTCTAAGTTTATCAGGGGTGTTCACCAGGATCTGGGGGAACAATTGTTCACCAGAACACCCCAAGGGATGACAAGGTCAAACAGTTATAAACTCCAGGAAGACTGTTTCAGGCCGGACATAAGGAAGAATTTCTTTACTGTCCGAGCCCCCAAGGTCTGGAACAGCCTGCCATTGGAGGTGGTTCAAGCACCTACATGGAACACCTTCAAGAGTAAATTGGATGCTTATCTTGCTGGGATCCTATGACCCCAGCTGACTTCCTGCCCTTTGGGCAGGGGGCTGGACTCGATGATCTTCCGAGGTCCCTTCCAGCCCTAATGTCTATGAAATGTATGAAATATAACACAACACATTTGTCTCTAGGTAAAAAGAAACCAGAAGCTTTACTAATATTCTGACAGGCATATTGCAACAGACTCACACCTGCCACACTGGCCAACTGGCGTGCCCCATCCCCTTGGGTTGCATCGCACCTGGGCCCATTCACCTGCCACAGCTTGTTCACACAGGGTATACCTCTGTTTGTCTGGTGGTGCTCAGTGGTTCCCCAAGGGTCCAGGTGCGACTGTATTGGCTGTAGGGGTCCTCCTTCCCTATATCCAACCCCTTTCCCCTCAGGTGTTACAGTCAGCTCTGGCAGAGTTCTGGCATGATGGTGAGATTTTTCCTTCTGCACTGGATGCTCAGTGAGAATGAGGACTTCAACGATCCTGCCACTGTTCTGTATTTCTCAAAGAATCACAACACAATTGAAAATCTAACTTAAATAGCTCAGATGGGCAGTGGGCAGGGCAATGATGCCCCCAAGCTGATCAATGCCCTTTTGGTCATGGGTTGATTCGGTGCCCGGTACACCCTTTGTTCACCCATGTTTGGGCAACCTATGCCTCCTGGAAGGCAGATCTTCTGGCACAGGTTCTCCCTGTCTTGATGCTAGGCCAGGTATGGCACTGCCTTCTGGTGTCCCCCACAGTGCTTGCACAAGGCTTGCAGTTCTGCCGGTCCCCTGTTGTCATGCTCTGAGCACACAGGCACTCTGGCAAGGTGTGCAGTGTCTGTGGGCCCCTAGGCCAGAGTTTCCTTTCATTTGGCCCCACAGAGCCCACTGAGCTGCCCTCTCCCAGCCTGACCTGACCTGTTTCTGTGAGATCCTACGCATGCTGTAGGGTATTGTTTTTCCCAGACGTCTTGGCTGTGAGATGTATGTGTGCACCGCTTCCCTGGGCATGCTGACCCTAGGGGAAGGCAACAGGTCTCTTCCAGCAGCAGCGAGAGCATCTGGCTCCATATCCAGTGCTCCAGCATGCTCTCCCCCTGCCTCCATCTCCAGACCTGCTTTTGACATGTGGCCACCAAACCTCAAGCCAACCAGCAGTGCCCTTTGTGGCACAGTGCTGGCCAGCTTGAACATGGCCTGGCCCCCTGGGCTGCAGGGCCAAGGTGAGTCAGTCAGGAGCCTGTCACACACATGCATGAAAAATACACCAAATTCAGCAAAAATAATCAAAAGATGTTGTTTCTTTTGTCCTGTTGTCATCAGAATTCAATGTACATCTTTCAGCTTCATAAAATAAAAGCTAATATTGACCACTTTGACAGCACATCCAATGCTTTACTGAAAGTTATTTCCACACCATATAGTAGATGCTCAACTTAGCTGATGTTTCTATACCTGAGTTAATGCTTTTTATCTGAAGTTAAAAACTGTCTCAAGAAGCAGCCAACAGACAGCAGAATTGCAGAAGAAGGGATAGCTTGATTAATGGAATATCAAGACCATTCAAAAAGGAGAAAAGGACATTAACACCTGTGGAATGAAGAGTTTAGAAGGAATGAGTACCTTATAATAAGCCATGAAGTCAAGCAACTCCCTCACTGCTGCCTGAATAGAAATGCTGCTGCCAGTCAGGCAGTTGGTTTTAAATTTTGAGTGGACCAGGAATCAAAGGGGATACAACTACACCACTGTACTGGCCCTAGATCCACCCTGACAGCCCTTGCCACATCTTGGTTATGGGAATGTGCCTCTGATCACGTTGGCTAGGTACAGGAATTGCACATAAACCAGTATAAGTGATCAGAAACTGGTTCAAATCTGTAATGCAACAGAAGTTCGATGCACATAAAACTACTTTCAAAATGGCTGAAACCAGTTTAAGATAAAACCAGATGGATGTAGTATCACACTTAACTGATTTTGGTTAAATTGGTTTATTGAACTTCTGTCCCAGATCCCCTCCAGATTCAAGTTAACTCACACTCCACCAGCATCCCAGGATGCTGTAAACCCCCTCCCCTCTTCGCCGGGTGTGGGGCTGGCCTTGGCCCAAGCTGTCTGTTCCAGCTGAGCAGGGAGGCATGCTCTAGCATCCCCCAGCTTCTGGCATAGGCCATGTGGCTGCATGTGCAAAACCAAAAGTGAATGTCTGTTCACTTGCTTATTGGTTCAATCTCCACAATTTAGATTAACTTGCAAAGACTGCATTGATTCAGCCTTGAGCTTTTTGGTTGTCTGTACTTAACCCTCTAGAGCGTATAATAGCTCAGAATGGCCACAACAGTATGTACTAGAGCCTTTCCCACACTCATCCCCGGGCCTGCCTTGACCTTACGAACTGCAAGGAAGTTTGTGACAGACAAACGTAAAATAGCCTAAAGCTGTGCCTTGAACTGGGAGTTGTAAACTCGCCATCTACTGGCTTTCATGACCTCTTTACACTGCTACCAGAGCTAGCTGATAGTAGCTGAAGAAAGATTACCTTTCCCTACATCTTTAAAACAATTTTCTGTATGAAGCCTTTTAATCATGAAGTTCTACTTGTGGATTTTAGAGGACTTGGGGAACTTTATTTAGTTGCTCATTTTATGTACACTAACAATTTTTCATGCAATGTGGTATAAATAGCTTTGCATTGAGATTTTTCTTGTTCAATTTTCAGCCCCAAATGAATGTTTCAGGACATTTATCAATTACCAAGTTTTGGCTCGTGTATTCTTATCACCAGTAATGAACAATCTCCAGGTAGAGTTTAATCGACAGTTCAATATTTAATATAAAATCCAGACTTCAATGGAAGCTGCATTTAGGCCATAACTTATGACCACCTGATGTCCTTTCATAGCTACATTTAAACATATCGCTGGGCTTAATCCAGCTTCAAGTGGATAAGAGTCTACATAACCTCATCCCCTTGAACAAGATCTGTTCCTCCAGAAAGTGTGTGATGCATATTGGTAATGAGATATAGTGCTTCATATGCTATATCTTTTTATGGAGAAACATAGAACTTTAGGTCCAGGATCACCTAATGGAACCTAAATTAACTCAAAATAGAAAATAGGCCAGGGTTTATGATGATTCAAAAGTCTCTGTATTGATTTTTGTACCATGATATAATGTTTGTTTTCATCATATTGATCTAGTTTTACATTAGACCAATTAATGCTATTTCTTGTGCTATACATATATTGAAGGATACATGTGAAAATTGAGAATATACAAAATTCCTTGCAAAATATAATAGTAATTTAAAATAATTAATTAGGGAAGGAGGAGCAACGCCTTACAGAAATACAGCCGGATCAAAGAGTTAGAGTTGCTTGCAATGTCTTTCTTGAACTAAGAAGTCACTCATTTTAATCAGCGGGTAGTTTAATTATTTTCAGGGTAAAATCCTGCATTGTCTCTTTGCAGTGGGTCAGATGTTGTTTCGATGTCTATAACCTCAGTGACAGCACAGTTATATATCATAAAATGTAGTCCAGATAGGGAAGGCTCTATTTCCAGTTCTTCACTGACCTTGTATGACTTTGGATGAGTCATGTCACCTATCTGTTGTGGTAATGTGCCCATCTGTGCAATGGGGATAATAATTCTTGCCCACCTTTCTGAAGCACTTTATGACCTGTGGCTGAAAAGGGCTTGAATATGTCATTATTAATAATGATACATTGCAGCTCACTATTTTTATTATTAACACATAATAACTAGACTATGACGCAGCAGTAGTTCTTAATTTACTTACATACAAATGTATGTATCTAAAACTCATGTTTCTCCAGATTTTTAAAAAGGCCTCACTAGAAATACATCCAGTCTCAGTTAATGTTAATATCTAATAAATAATATATAAAATACAACAACATTTTCATGGTCAAAGGCGTTTTTAGGAGTTTTTGAAGTAGACGGATCTATTTATGTTCTTAAGGAATGTAGGGAATAAAAGTGTAGACAACGAGCATTTCTAGTCATCCTTATGCTATATAGTAAAGAATAATCATGGGACCACAGCTAAAGTTTACTTTGGATCCGACTGTAAGCAGTAACAATATCCATGATTTTACTGCATTGCTGCTGCAGTAACAATATGATCACTCAAAATAGAGCTAACATGCTGAGCACATTCACCAGCTATCTTCTGAAAAAACAACTACTGGCCTCTTGCATGAAGCAATAGGTAGAAAGAGGTAGAAGGACTGAGAATATGCTGTTATATTTTTATCTTCACTACTTATTTATAGGTTGTGGTCATGTGTGGATAGCATGCATACTGTACATTTTGTCTACAACACTGTTTGACTTAATCCTATTAACTGTGGTTTAACATGACATGAGATACAGCATTTAACTAAAGCTTCTGCAGATGGATGCAAAACTGTTTGAATGTTTTGAACTTATTCCATTGCTATCCTCATGGTAGGTTTGCATAATTTGCAAATCTTATATTTGCATTCTGAGCTTACATGAAAATTTGAAATCGGTTCCACTAGAAACTGTTTTTGTATGTACTTTTAAAGAAATCAAATAATTGCAAACAGGGAAGCCAAAAACAACAACAAAGGATTTCTAATGAACACTTGTCAAACATAAAAGGAAGGTAAATTGAGCAGTCTGTCAGAATAAAATGTTGATCCAAGACAGTAGCAATAGCTCCAGGGAAATGTATAGCTACATTTTATTCATGAGGCAATTACAACATATTTTGGTTAGGGCTGTTAATCTACTTCATCTGAGGAGCAAAGTGCCAGTCCAAGGTCTTACATGTCAATTAAGCTTCAGATAGGCTTATAAAATACCTGCCCAGCTGCTGTGTGTTCCAGACTGAGGGCAGAATCCTGTTTCACTTAACACACCTAGGACGCATCTAGACGAATGCGCACATGAAAATTTGAACCTAGGGCACATCCAAACAAGTGCGCATCCAGATGAATGCACCCATGCAAATTTGCAGCGTGGGTGCAAAATTAGACCCCTGGATATCCAGAGGTCAAAAAATACCCTGGACAAAAAAAAGTGGGGCAGGACACAGTCCAGGACTGTGCCCTGAGCCAACCAGAGGCTCTGGTCCTCCACAGAGATGCTCTGGTAGGCAGCCAGAGCATCTCTATGGCTGACCCTCACCCCAGTGCTGAAGCACCCTGCCTCCTCATGGAAGTCAGGCAGTGCCACCTGCAGGAAGCTGGACCTGGGCTCTGTGCCAATAAGTAGGGGTTCGGGGGGCTGGAGAAGGGAACCATGGGGGGGACCCCCACTGGCTCCGTCTGCCGCCCACTCCCTGAGCCTCCCCAGATTGCTGCCCTGTCCAGCTCAATCCCACGCCTGCCCCCTGAGCATCCCCAATCACTGCCCTGCCCGGCCCCAGCATCCTGGCAATTAAAAAACAAGAACAGCAATCTGGAGGCTGAGGGAGCAAGCAGGGGTGGGGCACGTGGGCCCTGCAGGGAGGGTGGTGGCCCCTGCAGAGGCCATGTGGCTCCTACTGGGGGGGGCTGTAGCCCTGGGGGGGCAGTCCAGCTGTGCAGGAGGACTATGGGGGGCAGGGAACTCACCCCTCCTGAGCAGCCCCCACCCACAGCTCCCCCAGAATCCACCCACACACCCCACGGTCTGTCACATCTCTCCACAGCCACCCAAATCCCCCCAACCCTCTCCTGCAAACCCCAGATACCCCCAGCAAACACCCTGCATGCCCAGCTGCCAGGCAGGATGAGATCTGTTGGCAGGAGCTGTGGCTGCAGAGGCAGTTGTCCGCGCATCCTGGTTAGTGAAGGGGTTGGAGGGCGTTCTAACTGCTCTATGGTAAGAAAACCAAAGGCAAACAGCAAAACATATAGGTATTTAGAATTCATTTTATTATGATGATAGAGACACTGGTAGGCTTCCAACTTGCTTTACCACTGTAGATACATCAATAAAACATTGCCCAACTGATCGCTGTTTCTCTATCTCTCACTCTCTTTATATATAGTGCTTTTTTGTTTTAATTGTGGAGGAATATGGATTTTGGGGTATTTTACAGAGTGGGATTTTTTTATCAGGGATTTTGCAGTTTTCAAATAGGGAACACCAGAATTCCTGCTAGAGAGGCAAGTGGCAGGACCCAGGCAGAGGAGCCTGCTAAGAGCTGGCACCATGGACCCAGCTGGAGGTAGCTGACCACACTGGGAACATCTTCCAGGTGATAGCAGCCCAGATACTTGGGCAGGGGCTGGATAGGCATCTGGCTGAGGTCATTTGACCCCAACACTCTTTCCTGCCTAGGCAGAGAGTCAGACTCGATGATCTGTTGAGGTTCCTTCCGACCCTAGCATCTATGAATCTATGGCAGTAGTGCCGCACAAAGGCCAACTCTGCAGACACAGTCCACTGGCAGCTGACCCAGAGGGGCAGATGCCTCTACTGTCTATGCAGTCCCCATCCGGGTCTGGCAGGTGTGCAAGTCACAGTCAGGCAGCAGCCCCCATTACCAGAATCCTGCATTGGGTAAAGGGTACAGGGAATGTGCAGTCCAGCTGGCACAAGGGGTAGTGTCCCCAGATAACAATTGGCCTGGCCCCAGTAGCTCCTGAGCTACTTGCTGGAGCCGCTTTTTGTGCTGATGGGGCCAACAAGGTGCTGGCCCCAGGGTCTAGCTCCAGGCTCTAGCTCCCCCTGGCTTCAGATCCAGGAGGAACCAGGCAGGATTATTTTGCCCTAACTGGCACAATTTGCCCCACACCAAAGTACATGTCCAGGCACATGTGCTGAGGCAAAAAGCCCCAGCTTAAATTTGCACTGCTTCTATTTGAGCTGCTGCAAACACAGGTGTCT
Source organism: Crocodylus porosus (assembly GCF_001723895.1). Classification (NCBI taxonomy): domain Eukaryota; kingdom Metazoa; phylum Chordata; order Crocodylia; family Crocodylidae; genus Crocodylus; species Crocodylus porosus. The sequence goes on from NW_017728918.1 coordinate 76,262,363, forward strand.
GCATGTGTGGACACACCCCTATATGGCATTTAAACAGCTGCAGAACTACAATTTTTGGTACAGGCACACAGTTTGCTTTTCAGTTTTGAGTGTGAATGAGCAGATACATGGTGCCATATCCTCACCCAGGCATGTGTGTAGGGCTGCCTAAGGGCCTTGTTACATAGTAATTTTGGGAAGCTCCTGGAGCTCTTAATCTCTGAATTGTCCACACATTCACACCTTAAAAGTGGATTTAAGCACATGTTATGAATCTCAAAAGGTACACCACTCCAGGGTCAGATTATCTTTGGTCTGCTCCTGACAGATGTGCCACCTAAATTGATGTCCTTGAGTATCTCTGGATCTCTCACACCCCTGCCCATAGAGCAATGATAGAAGCCTGTTCTCGCTCATGTAGCATGAACTGAACTAATGTAGCTGGTGTTAACTTAAAGTGTAATAGTAGTGAAATGTAACCATGTTAGTTTTGTCTTGTAAGTAACTTGAAAACTCCATTTTGTATTCTTTTATTTGGCATAAGTGAATGAACTTTGTATGCCCTTTTTTGAACGTGTGTATGTTAAAGGGTGAATGGTGAGAGAATGGCATAGAAATGGGAAAAGAAGATTTAACTGTTTATGTAAGGAACAAGGTGCCAAATGTAAGTTATCAGTCAGTAAACTAATTAATGGATGCCTGAAGAATCCCTTTGAGGCCTAAGGCACAAAAGACATAATGAGGAGGAAGAACGCACACATCCTGCCAGATGGGCAGCAAGAACACTCCAAGGCTGAAATACCAACTTTGACAACCAAAATGACCTTGGGCTGAGATAAGCTGAAGACAAATGAAGAGCAACGGCAAAAACAGAAGCTGGGTATGGAAAACCCCCAAAATGCTCAAACAAAGGATGCCAATTCCTATAAAAGAAGACTTCAAAAATGCCAAGTTGGGTGAGTCTCTCAACTGCTGTTTTGTCGGAGTACAGATGCATCTGTTTCACCCCTCTCCAAAGCTGCTATCTACAGAACCTTTCTCTCTCTTAATAAGGCCAGGGGCTGGCCACCTAGTGCTATTATTGAATAACTGCTGCTAGTAACTATAATGTCTGAATGGAATGGTTGTTTTGTGTTTGTGTGTCTGTGCGTAATGATGTGCATGATAATTTGTGTGCATCTATATGGGTGGTGTGTCCAAACCTCTATGTCTAATTCATGTAATCAATAAATGCGGCATTTTGCCTTATTCCCCTTTATAAGGTCTTGTTCTTGATTTGGCAGTTGGAATTTAAAGTAACGCTCAACAGATCTCTAGTGACAACTCACAGCTCCAGCTCCTAGTCCTGCTTTTACTTAAAAGGCCTCTAGTGGCAAGTCACAGCTGTGCAGGTTGGGGACAGTCAGAGGTTTTTAGACTAAGGGGGCATGTCCAGATGAGCATGGATGCTTGGTTATCGGGGCACAAGTAGCAGGGGCACACCTTGTGCTGTATCTATTTGTTCCCGGGGAATGCCTGTGCCATGCATGCTTTGGCACATGACAGGTTACCCCAGGAGTGGTATAGGAGGCTGGGGCCAGAACTGGGCTGGTGTGAGCTGCCTTACCTGGTGTCCTCCCAGGGTGGCAGTTGCAGTGCTCCTGCCACGCAGAGCCTGGCCAGCTGCTGCAAGGCAGCTCCAGGCAACCCAGCTCCACATCTCAGCAGCTTGTGCTTACTGAGTGTGTGCTGCTCCAGATTTTTTTTTTTTTTGTGGGTTTCTTTTGATCCCTAGATATCCAGGGGTCAAAAAAAAACACCTGTGGAAAAAAAAAATCAGAGCAGTGTATACAAAGGCAGTGCGCCCTTGCAGCATGGAGAACACTGGTGACTGTGCGGTATGTGGTGCCACGTGCATGTTTGCGGCACCACATATTGCATGGCTGTGCTCATCTGGGCATGCCCAGGGCGTGACTGCTCCAAACTCCAAGCTAGCGCTAACACCGATCAACATTTTTGCAGCTCACAACGTAAGGCGGGGTGGGCAATTACTTAGGTTGAAGGGCCACTTAAGGAGTTTTGGTGAACTGTTGAGGGCTGAGGTAGGGGTGCAAGTGATCCTGTCCGACCTGCCAGCAGCTGCCAGGAGCCTAAAGAAGGAGGGCTGTGCCCTGCACTGTTATTCTGTGCTGCGGCTGGGGCTGGGCAAGGCCTCCCGGTGCACAGACTCCTCCACCTCCCCGCATCCATCCCCCCCGCCCAGTTTCTCGTTGGTGCTGCAGTATACTGGCACTGGAGCTGCTGGCAGCCAGTCCTGTACAAGACAGGGCATGATGCAGTATGCCAAGCAGCCTTCCTGGCCTCCCACCTGCCAACAGGAGCTGCTGCCACCACTGCATCACACCAGGAAAGTTGGGGGTGGCTGCCTCATGACCCCCCAAACCCCCCCCTCGGACTAGGAGATGAATACTCCCTCAAGGGGACATGGACTCATCTCCTAGTGGTGCCACAGCAGCAGCAGCTCATCGCAGTGGGCAGGACAGCTACTCAGCATGTTGCATTGCAGACCATCATGTGTGGGTCTGGCTGCCAGTGGCTACAGTGGCAGGACTACATGGCTGCAGCACTAACAGGAAGCTGGGCAGGCAGGAGATGGATGCGGGGGGGGGAGGAGTCTGCATGCTGCTCAGCCTGGGCCAACCCCAGCTGCAGCAGAGTAGAATGGTGCAGGGTGCAGGATCTCAGCAGCAGCCAACAGGTTAGATAGGATCACTTGATGGGTCAGATATAACCCATGGGCCATATTTTGCCCAACCCTGGTATAAGGTGTAACAAAGCCCTAAGTCTTGAAACTGTAGCGGAGCAAAATCCTTGGAGTAGAAGAGAGGATGACAATCACCTTTAGTCTAATGCCCTAGTGGTTGGGCATTTACCAAAGAAGCAGGTGACCCAAGCTCTATACCCCATTCACCTAGGAGTGGTGGGTTGAATCTGTAGCTCCTGTTTCCTAGAATAGTGCTCTACCCACCAGGCCATAGGCAAGGCATTATCCAGCACACTTCAGCCCTCTCTCTGAAGTCAAATAATGAGGGATGCAACCTGTTGCTTAGAACATCTGTAAACATATGATAGATGGTTATTAGGAGGCTATGACAGGAACTGGACCACTCTACACATGATGTGTTTTTTATACTGTTCCTCTAAATTGGAGTGTCAAACTCATCTAATACCCTGGGCCACACCTACACCTTTGCAAGTCTGGTGGGCCAGATGATGCGTCTTCAAAGCCTGTAGGCTGTACATTTGACACCTCTTCCGTAAAGCAGTGGGGGCCAACCCTTTTGGCACACATGACACAAATTAGCCCCATACCCTTCCTGAGTGCCACTGTAATTCCCTACCCCTGCCTGATCTACTGCTTTGATTTCTGCTCCCTCCCCTATGCTCCCTGCCCAGCCTGCTGCTCTGCTTTCTGCTGTATCCCATCACTGATCTGCCACGTACCGTACATAGAGGCTTCCGGTGCCACCTGTGCAGGTTAGCCACTTCTGCTTTAAAGCATCTGATACTTTCCACTCTCAGAAATATGCTACGGGGTAAGATGAACCTTTAATCTTACCCAGCATGGCAATTCTTATATGCCACAGTCCACCTGAATAAAGTCCAAGTGTTTGTGCCTTATTTAAGATGGGAGATTTCCCTCCTGCGGATTGGACAGTTGCAACAGTTTGCTATCTAATTATCCTATGTCTCTCTCCATAGACCAAGAGCTAGTAATATACAGTGTGTGTGTGTGTGTGTGTGT
>NW_017728918.1:76266225-76268917 GCF_001723895.1 Crocodylus porosus
TAATGCCAACAGAGAAAAATACAAAGCGCTCATTTAGCTTACTAGTTAAGACTTCAAGGTTACATAAATGTGAGAGTGCCGCGCGGCAGTTATACAGAAGAAAAAAAAAAAACAACAGTTACAAAAGTGAGGGAAACCTGTATAGTAAATATAATTGTATAGCTAGATAGATAGATAGATTTTTATATTTACTATATAATGTAGCCTGTATTTATAACTCAGTAATCTTGAGCCTGCATCAGCATTTGTATTTCTCTTGAAATAGGCCCTGTCCCCAAGCCTATTTCTCTTGATATTATTGATGATTTTTGTTCAAAAACTGACCCTGCCCTCATTGTAGTTAATGGGAAAATTCCACTTGTCCTTAGTGAGAGATGCTAAGGGCAAGACTGATATGAGTCATATTGTTGGAAAGAATTGAAAGCTATAAACAACAAGTCAAGTTTTACAAGGGATAGACATTCTCATGCCTAGTGGTACAGTCCAATGGAAGTCAGGGGGACACTTTTCCCTGTCGGCAAGTTCTCATGATTGTTGACTATATGGTTCCTTGTATCATCTGAAGCCACTGTCATGTATCTGAGTTCCAGGGGTGGCCATGATGCCCCCTGGAAACTCTGTGACTGTGCCCACTCTGCCCCTATGGCTCCTTCTCATCTCATCTGCCATGCCTTGTTGGGCTGCCATGAACTTCTTTTAATGACCACCCAAATTACAGCCATGGATTTGTGGGTCAGCTGCATGGCTCCATACCTTCCCTACTCCATGTCCCATGCCTTGCAGATGACATCACTGCAGATGTTCTGCCAGCCACTGATACCGCCCCTCCCTGGGCCGCCAGACCCCTCAGCCTCTCCTCCAGCCCCTCAGCCTCACCCAACCACCCCCTGGGCCACCAGACCCCTCAGCCTCATTCAGGCCCAACTCCATTTGCTAGATCCCACGGTCTCTCTCAGGCCTCTCTCTAGAGTGTCAGATTCTCTGTATTTTCCTGGCCACTCTCCAGGCCCTTGGCCCTGTCTGGCCTCGTGCTCTATTCCTGGCCCTTCACTGGGCCTTTGGACCCACATAATCCTGGCTTTCCTTGGCCCCTCACTGGACCTCTGGACCCACATCAAATGCTTTTCTGTTAGGATATGCTCCCTAGTCTTCCCCCTCCATGGGGTCACCTACAAAACAGTGGCAGGTGAGGCTTTCCAGCATTCTGTTTTCACCTTTCTCTGGAGTGGCTTATGTGTGGCATTTCATGAAGGCAGCATCACCACACTAACCAACTCCAGTAGTATGCAGTTTTAGGTCTTACCCAGGACCAGTCTTCCAGCCTATCCGCTCTTGCTCACCCTTCTTTGGGCTCTCCTTAGGTATCCAATGCCACTCCTGGGCTGTTAACCACCCGGCTCCCTGACCCTGGCTCCATCTCCTACCCTCCAGGTCCTCCATTTCGCATGCCCCTTGACTCCTTCTCTCTCAGCCGTGCCCCACACCAGGGACCTTTATGCTTCTCCAAGACCCTGGCCCTGCCTCCAGACCAATCAAGACTCCAGGCTGTCCCAGCTCTGGCCATCTCTTGCGGTGGGGTCTCTCACCGTCTGGCCCCTCCTAGGCCCTGGCACCAGCATAGACCAGTTGAAGTTCTCAGGTTCAGTCCTCCAGCCATCAGCCCCCTCATCTCTGTGGGTCCACCTTCTTGGGCCCCTACATTTTTCACTGTTCCTCTCTCTGCAGGCTCAGAGACATCCCTAGGTCTTGCTACACAGCCCATTTCTTCTCCCAGCACAACTGGACCCCACAATAGGCCTCTTGTACTCTGCCTGCTCATTGGGTTCACCTAGACTCTCTACAAGGTCTCTCAGACACTCAGCCTCTCCCTTGAGGCTCACCCGGACCCTCAATAGGCCCACCAATTCTCAGCTCTTCTCCCAGGGCATGTCTGATCTCTCACTAGGCCCCCATGCACTCAGCCCCTTTCTCTCCAGGCTTGTCTGGCCTCTCAACAGGCCCCAGGCACTCAGCCCTTCTCTCAGGGCCCTGGACCCCACACTGGGTCCTCAGGAACCTCCTTCATTTCCTCAGTTCCTACCCAAAGCACCAGATGTCCTTCTTTTTGCTGCATTCAGGAGTGGCAGCCTTCCTGCCAGGTGATGTTCCTCCATCAGCTCCCAAGATGTTACTGCCAACCTAGACCTCCTCCAATCACAAGACTCCCTGTACTCAGGTGACTTATTTGATTAAGTATAGCTACACCTGCTGCCCCCCTGGGTCAGCTGACTCAGCAGTTAGCCCTGATCCCCACCTACTGGTGGCTCAAGAGGCTGCCTAACCTATTAAAGTGGCAGGTACATCAAGTGCCTTGCCACACACTGCAAAAGGCAGGATCTTGGACCACATGGATCATTAGCAACTCCTATGTTCATAATCATGGGTTTCTGGTTTAGAGAAACTATTTACTCTTGTTTGAATCAGTGGGAAGCGGCCCCTTTCCCCTTTGCTTTAGTTTCACTAAAGGGTAATGTTATATTTGACTATGGGATAAAGTGAGATGGACTGCGTGTGTTTTCTTCCAGGTTGGCGGATCTCCTCCGGCGGGCTTTAAACTAGGCTCGTCGGGGGGAGGGGAAGATGAGGGTGGGGGAGGCTGTGGACCACCAAACCAGGTGGCACCCACAAGGACAGCCCAGCCTGAAGAAAGAGA
>NW_017728918.1:76268928-76272284 GCF_001723895.1 Crocodylus porosus
CTCTTTCCTGCTTATGCAGGGGGTCGGACTCGATGATCTATTGAGGTCCCTTCCGACCCTAGCATCTATGAATCTATGAATCTATGAATATGTCACAGAGAAAGTGCCTCATCATCATCAGAAGAAAAGCCTATAAATATCCCGTTTATCTCAAGAGATTTGGTCTACATCTAATATACAGTATTTTGTAAAGTAATAATACTGCCTAGTGTATCAATGTAGTATTTAGGGTTTCATGAGTCTCGAGAGTGGGATATAATTATGACAGATACTGCTGTATTATTACTGTTAATTATGTATTATAACTGATGTTTAACAATACAGCAAACGAATTATTCCCTAACACTATAATATGTTTCCCAATAGCTTTCTCTTATCACTTATGAATACTTTCATTCATATGCATTAAATATTTTCCCTTTCTGTCTTTGAGTGCTTAAGTATAAAAATCATGTTATAGATATCATCATTTAATACATTAGCAGCAAGATAATGTTTTAATGCCATCAATGTATAACTACCAGTAGTTGTGTTCAGCTAGAATTAATTATTGAAGTCAAAGAGAATTTTGTTTCGGCTTTTCTCTGAATACAGCATTAATGAGTTGTAGAAAGCAAATGGATGTGTCTAAGTTTCAAAAAACCATATTTACTAACTATATACAATATATAGTGCCTTGCTACATGTGTACTGCTGGTCCAGCAGGAAGACCCACTAAAAGTTTCGCAATTTTATTGAAAGTGGTGCTAACCAATGTTCTAAATTTTCATTGTAAGTTTTGCTTTTGACTGTACAATAGGAAAAAGACTGAGAGCTATAAAGCCATGCGGCAGAGCAAACACGCTGCACCCAAATGTGTTAAGATCAGAGTCTATATTTACTAACTTTTCTAGTTTTCTTTCTGTTTTATATCTAGTTGAATGTAGAATAAGGATATTAAGTATCTGCTCTAAAATCTTGCATTGCCTGTAACATCCTGCAAGGTTAAAATAAATAGCAACAATAAATGGTGGGTGGTTTCTCTATCTGTTCAGTAGATTATCCATATCACCCACACAGTCAGTAAACAAGGAGCTTAATTCTTCTGCTGCAGCATATGGCAATGAATGAAAAAAGTTTTCATAAATGAGACCCTAAGAAACTGTTCTTGGACTTCGAGTCAGTTGCCAAAATCTCATTGATTCCACTTAGCTGGAGCTTGATCTTGCCATCTCTTTAATTGCTTTCTTGAAGTTACATTCTATGTTGCTGTGGCAGAGCACTCTGTGTGCCTGCCACTTTAAGGCCCTGGAGCTAGCAACCTCCAGGTGCCTAATGAGGGCAGCCATTTTAGGTTCAGGGCTTCCCATATAAGTAAGGCAGTTTGGCTGCCTGGAGGCCAGGCAATAACACTGCCTAGCTAGAGGGCTGCTGAGTTTCAGCTGGAGGTAAGGGAGGAGCTGTAGGGGATGGTAGGAGGCTCCTGGTCCTGGGTATGACCTAAAACTGCACCCTGCCAAGAGTGGGTGGCCTGGTGGGGCTCCCAGTGGTGTAGGAGCCCCCAGGAAATGCCAGGCCAGTGATCTACCTGGTGAAAGGTGGGTCAGGGCACCTTAACCCCTAGCCCTCACCTTTGGGTAGGTTGTGTTCCATTGGAGGTAGTTGTGGGGAATTGGAGGTAGTTGTGTTCCATTGGAGGTAGTTGTGCAGAGCCTGTCTGAGCCCTGTGGAGGTTTGAGACCCTGAGGGGGAAAGTTGGGGACCAGGCATAGCTATGGCCACCTGAGCCCCCCCCTCGAGGAGGGAAGCCCTGAGATCCTGAGAAAAGGGGGTGTTATGAACAATGAGAAGCCCCAGTGTGAGGGTGCCATGATGACAACTGAGGGGCTCAGCCAGAGAGTGAGAGAGCTGAGTCCTGACCCCAGTAAGTCCTCCAATGCTGGGAGACAGAGTTTGGGTAAAATGGAACACCAAAGCTCCAGTGTGAGGGGGCAGTGTGGAGAAGCCCCAGTGAGTAAAAGGGGCAAAGATCTGGGCCAAGGGCTGAGTGAACAGAGGGGCTTGTCCCAGAATGGGAGAGGCAAGTCCTGACCCCAGTGAGTCCTCCACTGTTGGGAGGCAGAGTGTGGTTTGAAAATAACATCCATAGTAGCACCATGACCTGCTGCCCAGGAGGGGAGTGAGAGTCCCCTGTGAGACCCTGAGGCACCAGTCATGGTGTGAGGTACCCCAGCTCCCCATGTCTGTGAAGGAGGACACAGAGAGGGGGACCCTGGGGAAAGAGTCAGGGTCATACATCAAGGTCTGTCAGAGCTTCCCCTGACTGGCCCAGGTGGGGGCCAGGACCAGGATGGTCAGAAGGGCTAGGGGGCCCACTGAGAGGGACACCCAAGAGCCAGGGGTCTGGGGTCCTGACTGGCCTGGGGTGGGTGGGAGCTAGAGGAGCTGAAGGTCCCAGTGAGGGGACCTCACTCAAAGGGGAACCGGTGGCAGGGACATATATGGCCCGAAATGATGGCGGCAGAGTCCGTCTAAAGGGAGGAACTCAGGTGGGGTCCTACAGTAGGATTCTGGGGCCTATTGTGTGGGACTGGCACGTGTGAGAACATCATGATGTCATCTGTGAGGCTTGGGCTGTGGTGTAGGGGAGGAATGGAGCCACGGATAGTGCCCCCTAGCACTGGGGCAGAAAATGGGCAGCATCCTGCTGAATTAACAACTTTATTAAACAATTAAGATCAAGGCATGACGGACGAAAAAGTGGGCGGTTAGCCCAAGAACAGGTGGGCAGGTGCACAGAGATCAGCCCTCAGCGGGGCCCCTATTACAGTTGCACTTCAGAGCCGTACACAACTCACAGTCCAAGGGATGGTGTGGCAGCTATGGTGCCACTTTAAACACTCCTTATTCTGCCTCCATTTTCCTCAGCAGGGACAAGATCAGGCCCCCCTCACACCCCAGGGGAGGTGCACCTATGCCAAGGGTAAGGGAGGATCTAGTCAGAGAATGTCTGGAGGGACTGGATGTATTGAAATCAGTTGGTCCAGATGATCTCCACCCCAGAGTGCTGAAGGAATTGGCTGAGGTCATTGCGGGACCCCGGCACGGCTTTACAAGCACTCATGGTGTTGACACCTACACAGCCAAATGGGTCGCCAACTGGCTGGAGGGTCACACCCAGAGAGTGGTAGTGGATGGGTCATTTTCAACCTGAAGGGATGTGGGGAGTGGGGTTCTGCAGGGCTCGGTCCTCAGGCCCGCACTGTTCAACATCTTCATCAGTGACTTGGATGAGGGGGTAAATAGCACCCTGTTCAAATTTGCTGATGACACTAAGATGTGGGGAGGATGTGGGCATGTTAGGAGGAAGGAACAGG
>NW_017728918.1:76272844-76289025 GCF_001723895.1 Crocodylus porosus
CAAGCGAAGTGGTGCAGGCTCCTACCCTGGGGGTCTTTAAGACCAGGCTAGACAATCACCTTGCTGGGGTCATTTGACCCCAGTACTCTTTCTTGCCATGGCAGGGGGTTGGACTTGATGATCTACTTAGGTCCCTTCCAACCCTACTAACTATGAAACTATGGATAGAATCCCTTGGTGGGCTGGATGATGCATTTTGTCTACCCCTGGCTCCTTCTGAATATGCCAGTTGGCTGGTATTGCCTTTGGGCAAGTCTTCAGCCCTTTGAACTGTGAGTCTGCTCCAGTCAGTTTGGGAAATGTGGATAACCACATAAAGATTAAATACCTTGCTACATTATTTTGTCCCATCTCCTACTCCTGTGTCTATGCTACCTTTCAGCTACCCCACACTTTTGTTGTAACTGAAAAGTTGTTTCTAAGCAGGAAGCTGCCCATTTAATGCCCTGATGCCAACGGCGTAATACACGGCTTCATACGATCCCTACACTATGTCCAATGCCTTGCAGATGGCATCACTACTGTCCAGCCTCACATTGGGGCCCCACTATATTCCTTCCCAATGTTCAAACCCCAAACTGGATCTCTCCTACTCAAGCAACCTAACCTACACCATTGTCCTGGGCTGCAAAAGTCCCCTAAAACTCCTTTCCCTCTTGGCACTGGCCCCACTCCAGGACCTTTTGGCCTCCCAGGCCTGGTCTTGCCTGAGGCCATTGGGACTTCAGGTGGCTGGCTCTGGCTGGCCCTCGCGGTGGGTATTCACGCCCTTTGGCCATCATGTCTTGGCCTCAGCATTGACCAGTTGATGTTCTCTGGGTAGGTTCTTGAGCAGCTAGCCCTCCCTCCCATACAGGTCCACCCTCTCAGGCCCCTCCAAATGCTGTTCCCTCTCTATGGGCTTATGGGCCACATGGTTACTCTGGAGCACTCCTGAGCCTGCTGCTCTATCCTCGTTAGGCTCACTTGTACTCTGCCCTTCACTTGGACTACAGTCTGGCTGGCCTATGTGCAGTTCTTTAGGCCCCCCATGGACCCTACTCCATGTGGCCTCCAGCTCTCACTCTGTCCCCTCACTGGGGCCACTATCCTGCCCACCCCACTGGGGCTCCTGAGCCTTATCCCTCATGGGCTTCAGGCCTCATTCTGTGGGCCTGGGTCCTGTGCTTTTCTGTTGGGGTGTGCTCCCTTAGCCTTTCCCCCCATGTTGTCACCCACAAGGCAGCAGGAGCTGAGGCTTTTTGGTGCCCCATACTTGCCTTTCACTAGGGAGGCGCAGATGTGGCATTTCCTGGAGACTATCCTACCATAGGCAGCCCCACCACACCATCCAACCCCAGCAGTTTGTAGTTTTAGGTCACTCTCCATGACCAGGAACCTCCTCCATCCCCACAGTTCCTACCCTGACCCCCAGGTGTTCTGGGAGTAGCAGATCTCTGGCTGGGTGATGTTGTTCCTTTGGCTCCCTGCAGGAACTGCCAGCTCAGCTCCTAGGGCATGAGCTTATACTGAGTAGTCCTCCAGTCCAGCCCTTCTTCAATCCAGGAGCCCTCTTGTGGTCATGTGACTGCCTAATTGGACCTCACTACACCTGCTGGCTGCTCCACAGCCTGCTTAGTAGGGCTGTGCAAAGCTTTGGTTGCTGATTCGATTCAGAGGAGATTCGGTCCGATTCAGCAGCCAGATCTCCGAATCTGAATTGAATCGGGAGACCCTTTAATTTCTCTGAATTGAATCAGAACCCTCTGAATCAATTCAGAGAAATTCAGAAGGATTTGATGGTTCCAATGTAGACACAGCTTTAAATGTTTTTTTTTTCTACATACCTCAAGGTACCAGGCAACTTGTGAATGCTGAGATGCTGGGGCAGATGGAGCATCCTGTGGGAGTGCGGAGGGGTCCCCAGCGTGCTCGGCAATAGACTTAGAAGTGGACCAGAAGCACTTCCAGTCCACTTCTGCGTCTACCAGGGAGTGTGCAGGGGATTCCCTCCACTGGCAACTGGTGCCACCTGGGTACGAGGGGGCACCTGGGGTCCCCCCATGGTCAATCGCCGAGCCAGAAGGTGCTTGGCTGCAGACCGGAAGTAGACCAGAAGTACTTACGGTTCACTTCCAGGTCTGCTACTGAGCATGCAGGGGGTGCCCCATGCTCCTGTGGGATGCTCCATCTGCCTCACCATCTCAGTGTTCACAAGCTGTGCTTGGTACCTTGAGATATGTAGAAAAAAAACACTTAAAGCAGTGTCTATGGCTGAATTGCTGATTCTCTGAATCAGCATCAAATCTTGGATTTGGATTTGGCCAAATTCAATAGGGGCAGTGATCTGAATCAATTAAATGTATCACTGCACCGATTCAGGTTGAATCCAAATCAAATATAGCCCGTTTCACACTCCCTACTGCTCAAGCCCCTTAAAGTGGCAGGCACAACATATGTTGTATCACATCTACTATCATCTTTTTCTCCAGGCTAAATATACCTAGCTCTTTCAACACTTTCTCATCTAGTTTGTATTTCAACTCCATTATCATTTTTGTGATGCACACAGGGGCCTTAACGGGTGGGCTAAAACATGTTTTTACCTTCTAGTATGCATCTGAGTAGTCCTGTACCTCTGATTAGAATACATCATTTTCTACATTGTTTATTGTATTTCCCACCTCCTTCCCCCACAACTAATGATATCGAACAGAGGAGAGGTTTACATAGCAAAGAAACAGATTAGCTCAATCATTTAAGCAGAAACAAATATCTAGAAGCTTTGTTTCCCTTAAAAGCCTTCTGACAAAATATACTGCCTTACCTATACTTCTTCCTGCATTTAATGAGAGATTTAAAAAAAATATATTTTTTTTCCTTTTTAGGTGATGTCAGATTCCGGTCAGAAAACATGATTTTTTCCATTAACAGGTATTGGAGGATTTTTAGAAAAATCTCTCTTTCCTCTGCTACCCTATTGCTTTCTTATTATTGCATACATTTTTGAAACCCATCATTATTTTATAAAGCTGTTTGGAAAATGCAGTGGAAGTCAATGTTGCAATTTGGGGAACATTTTTATTTTCATTTATGTTAAAATTTCATGAATTATCTAACCAGCTCTGCTTCCCTTTGCCTAAGCATAAATGTTACTGGTTATTCTTCTTCCCTGTGTGTCATGTATTTGTGCAAAATATAATGAGCTTGGATACTGTTAAGGCTTTCTTTTAATGGAGTGTATTGTTTGAAAACAGTGGTAGAGTGGAAAAGCAAAATGACTCTGACAGTTGTTTGAAGAATGGGAATCGTTTATGAAAGTTTCTCCCTTTTTTGATGAAAATATCCCAAGGGTTACTATCCCATATGTGAGTAGAGTTAGTCAAGTCAGAATGTACCAAAACTGCCTGCACACTGGGTGTGTCTACAAAGGCATATTAATGTGCTTGAATAAACTCTAGTACTTCTTGCACTGGAGTTTATCGCTTCCGGGGGTGCATTTACATGTAAGCCTAGGAGCACAGCAAATTGAGCTGGTTTAGAACAGTCCTGGCTGGCAGGAGGTCTTAGGGATTAGCCTACCAGCCTGGGGCTGCTCCCCCTGCCAAAATGTGAACCTATACAGCCTTTAAAAGAAGACAGCAGGGGTCTCTTGCTTCCTCTATAAATGAACCAGAGGAGGTAATGTCCCCTCAGGTGGATTAAGATTCACTGAGGCCTTGGGGCCGGGCCCCCCACGCATGGCCTGTGTCCTCCACCCCCATGGCCCAGCCTCCCCGATCCTCACCCTTCCTTGCAGCTGTGAGCACTGTCCCCGGCTGGTAGAGCTGGAGTAGGACACACTGCCCCCAGGCCCAGGGCCAGAGCCATAGCTGCTCCCATTCACAGGTCCACACTGAAGCAGTTGCGTAGGACCTGCACAATGTCATCCCATGGCCAGGTGGCACTGGGGATGTGCAGCCTCTGCCTGCCAGGCATATGCATTGTGGACCAAACTCTAGGGGCAGCCCCTCACCCCACTGCAGCTTAGTTCAGCTGTGGCAGCTTCTGGCAAATGTGCAGGATTGTGGCTGTGCTGAGCTAGGACCTGGCTGCACTGGGACTGGTCTGCCACTGGCAGATCCCGGCCATGACTTGTGTCCAACTCCACTCCCTGTCACCAGCAGCTTTGCCTACTCCCAGGGCTCTGGCACAGTTGTGCCCCATGTCCTATACCCTGCCTGGTACCTGGCAGCCACAGCCTACTGCATTGTGCAAGCCCAGCCTGGCCTGGCTACTGGTTTTGTCTGTGCCAAGCTGTGCCCTTCCCCATACCCACCTCCAGGCATCTGGGGGCCCCTGTTTAGCAGAGGGACCTGGGCGCATGCCCAACTGGCCCATGCATTAGCTTACAGGGATTCAAATCCAGGCCTCCTACCTCCCATTACAGTGTTGTATCCACCTAGGTTATAGGCCACTGTGTGTCAGGGGAGAAGGCATCACAATCCACACGTTATATTAAAACTGTGCAGAAAAGGATTCAATATTCATTGAGCTATACAGAGAAAATGAGAGTGTTGCTATAACCTAATAAACCAGGAGCTGGAGCATATGTGGAGGTGAAACTCGAGGCACCTAGGAAACTTTTAAAGTAAAAAGATAAGGTATGTGTAGAGTTAGAAGGCAGTTGAGCAGGAAGTTTTCCAAAATTAAGTTTTGGATTTAAATACCTGAATCCCAATGTAAACACCTACATCCTTATCCGATCTAACCCTTTATCTTTTTATGACTTGGTTCACCATCCATAGAACATAGATAAAATACCTAACAGGGGTACTGTGAAGATAAACACATTGGCATTGCAAAGACAATGGTGACAGGGCCCTTATAAGTACTTTAGACAGATATAGCAATGCTACACTTATTCATCAGAGCAAATAGAGAAGCAGAAGGTGTGGATTGTTCTCTAAAGTTTTAGCTTGAATTTGCAAAAAGACAAAATATCTAACTCCTAGTTATGATAGAAAGCTTGGAAGTGTGACCTGGCTGTGACGAACATACACGTGTCTGCCAGAGTCCCGGGAAACACTTAAAAGTTTTGCTGGAATTGCTGGTTACAGGTGTACTAAATAACATATCTAACTACTATAGCCATGCCATCAACAGTTGTACTGCAAGTAGTTACACTAGCAAAAAAATGCATTGATTGATATAGCTTGTTTTGTTTGGGGAACTGATATAAACTGTAATAGCAGAAGACCTCTTTTGTCACTATAAGCAGCATCTCTTTGTGAGGAGTTCCAGTATAACTTTAGGTATATCAGCAAACCCTTTATCGTGTAGATAAAATGTGAATTTGCAGAGAGACTGACATGGGTGACTGGTGCCTCCCAAGTCTGGGGGAGGGCCTGGAGGGGCACGACTGGGGGGGGTTGGGCATCCAGCTACCAGGGGTGGGGTGGGGTGGAAGGTGTTCCCCAGCGGCTGTTTGCTGAATGCGCTGCCACTTCCGCCACTGGCGGAGGCAATTTTGCGGGGAGCACTAGCATTCTCCATGCCTCCCTACCAGCCAGAGCGTTTGCTGTCAGGGGGGCAGCAGCGCTCTCAGGGGGGCCATGTGTTCCCCTGTGTCCCCCCTATGCATCCCCTATGGAGTCTGAAATAACACTTCTTCCTCCATAGTCTTAAAGTTTTGGAAATAATTTCTAATAGTTTCTAAGGAAACTACTAGAAAATGGTTGGATCACCCAATTAAGCATGCTTCAAATTTGAAAGAAGAACAAAATAACATCATGGACAAATGACACTAAATTAGACAAAGCCAACAAGAGTTGAAATGGTATAGCAGAGAATAGTGTGTCATAATAAAGATCAGTTCTCCTCTGTTCATTACATTCTGTCACTGTTGCTGTATAAAAATAATATAGTGCTAGTTCTGATATAAACTCCAAGGAAGCTGAGCCCTGTGTCTACACAGAGCTCAACTGACTTCAAACAGGCTCTGCACAGATACATGTATTCTCCTAAAAAGATCCACCCTGAAGTCTGTTGCTCTCTTTCCATTGAAAAAGCCCCCCCACAGTGAGTCAACTGCAAGATCAGGCTCTATATTTGTAAGGGATAGATACAATGCTGAGTTTTTTTCCACAGGGGACTTCTTTTCTAGAGAAGGATGTATAATTAATCATGGAATTCTTCTTATCCTGTATCTATGTTTGCCTCCTTTTATAATCATGAAAAGAGCCATTGTCGGATTTCTGGCCTGGTGCATCCAGTCAAAAACTTGGCAGGAATGCAAAACAGAAGCAGTGGCTGCTATACTGGGGATTATCTCTGAAATACAAACAAACAAACAAACCAGACTGGAACAGCATTAACACTATTTGGCATTTAATAAATTATGCACTGGATACTGGATTATGAAAACAGTGTACAAACACATCCGTAAATTTTAACTGCTTTTTCAAAACTTGTTTCAAAAATGTTTTTTAAAAATTGGGAGGCAAATAATTACTTTTCTGATGCTGTACAAAATATATAGACTGTAAGGCCAAATAATTTCCTATGCAGCCTCTTTCCTAGGAAAGACTGGAAATGCCAGGAATTTCCTGAAGAGATTATCTGACCTGTCAATTGTGTGGGGACTTGTTCCCCCCATACCTTCTTTTGTGAAACAGCCATGACATCTGGTCCTTGAAACAGGTTCATGCCACAGATCCAATGGGCTCCTGAAATATTTAACAGTCCCATCTACAGCATGGCTTTAAAATGGTTTGTCCTAGAACCCCAGGCTTACGGAATGAGGAATACACATACCTTTTCCTCTTGGCTTGCAGCACTTCCTTTAAAACACAAAGACATGCTAAAATGAAAGATCTTTATGCTAAACATAGGCAACACGTGGGGGGGGGGGCACAGGGGGCATGTGCCCACCCCTGAGATTGGCTGCTGTTGGCTTCTGCAGGTGGTTGCTACTCATCATCCCCATCCCCTACCACTGAAGCTGCTGCCAGCTTCTGCGGGTGTGTGCCACTTGCCATGCTGCTGCTGCTGCCACTGCTGGCTTCTGTGGGCGGTCGGCGCCCACCACCTCCCACACCCCTGCCATTGATGCCACCTCTGGCTTGTGCAGGTGGTCGCCTCTTGCCACCCCACTGCTAACACTGCTGCCCACAAACTGTACCCCCAGTCTCAGGAAGTACCACTCATTCATGATGCTAAATAAGCAGTGATTCACATGTAGCACAAATATTCCTAATTAAAAGGAAGTAGCTGAGAGAGGTATGACAGGAAACAATCTTTATTAGAATGTTTCTGAGACAAACTGAATCATGTCAATCTGTTGAGAGCTCTCATATATCCCACAACATGCAAATGAAGTTGAGATCCTCAGCTCATACAAATTGTTGTAGTATCAGTAAAGTCACTACTGAAGATATATGCCTTTAAGATAAGATCCAAAGTCAAGTCAACTGAAGTGCATGAAAAGATTCCATCAAGCATCAGACATAACAATATGACATTTTGGCTGATGTGTCTTGCTGAAGTCTCTGGCAAAACCCAAGTGTCTTAATTCCCCGGTGTTATACCTGTAAGGCTATCGTTTCTCTCTTGCAAGAATACTAAGGGTTAAACTCTTAAAAGTCATAAGCCAAAAGGTTATATACACACTAATAGTAATCCATGGGCTCTATGAACCCAGAGCATATAACCTGCCTTTTACTGTCCAAGCTATTTTTGCAACATGTAACATCTTCCCTGTTTACCTGCTTCCTGCAAGTCATGTGCATCTCTCTCATTCATGGGGCCCAGTCCTTGAGTTCATTTGTGGAATACTTCTAATAATTGGTTTATGGGACAATATGTGTTTTTTTAATTGTCCCAAGGTTGGAAGTCGTTGCGGCCTGCCGTCAGGATGTTTGTAGCCATCTAAAACCACTATGGATGCACAGGGGAAGCCTACCAGTCTAGTATGGTATTGACTGTTTTCTTTATTTCTTTTTCTTATTTCTGCAAATTTGACTCAAATTCAACTTATGATCCATTATGACCCCTCACATCCTTTTCTGCAGTACTGTAGCTCAGCCCATCATCCCTGATTTTATTTGTGTATTTCATTGTTCCCTCCTAAGATGAGTACTTTGCATTTGTCCTTTCTGAATCTCATCCTACTTATTTCAGGCCATTCATCCAATTTATCAAGGTCATTTTGCTTGAAGCTGTGTACACCCCCCCCCAGGGCACAAGAAGTTTCACAGCAGTAATAGAATGTATATTTCAAAGGCTGCAAATGAGATGACTGTCTTCAGAAGCACCAACATATCAAATACTGTACATATGACTATGGCCTGCTGCACCCAGCACAATGTATTTCATAGATTTCATAGACATTTGGGCTAGAAGGGACCTCGGGAGATCATCAAGTCCAGCCCCCTGCCCCAGGGGCAGGGAGTCAGCAAAGTCAGGACACTGGTGGATGTCATAGCTGGTTTGCCCAATAAATCAGTGCTGCCAGTCATGACAGAGCCCAGGGTAAAAGGAGTTAGGGGATTGAGTTCTTGGTCTCTGCGTCCCTTGAATGTTTCAGGTTTTGGGGGATAACTACCAGTCCTACCTGTCTGCAATTCATTTTAGTGCACAGTTCATTCTAGGATGGAGAGGAGCGCCCTGAAAAGGTCCTAATGCCTTACTGAGAACTTGGAGTGTACCTGTGTAGAGACACAACCCAGTTGTTGTATAGAGGCAACTGGACATGCACAGGCACTATCACTGATTGTTGGTCCCATGCAGAAGCTTGGCCTCACATTGTGGCTGCATCAGATTCCACAAGGGCTCTTGGGCTTGTGGGTATTAGCACTTGAGTGAACAACTAGCACCACTATGAACAAACTCTACCAGTGTTTCTGTTTTGCTCCTTTTCTGGGCTCTCATTGTCCCCAAGCCCAGCACTTTTCTGTGCAGCTCTTTCTTTTCCTGCTTCTGTACCTCTCTTTCCTCTGGTAATATATGCACCTCTCCTCTGCCAATGCCATCCAGGAGGTATTTCCTTTGGGGTCTTCTCTGTATTATAGTTAAATGGTGGGCTGGCTGGACCCTCCAAACCTTCAGTGCCTGTGATGGAATATACAGATACCTCATTGCTTTATTTTTAAATGCTACAAGTGCACTTCTTTCCCCCTCCCCTAGGTAACACACACACACAGACACACACACATTACTTTTATATTAGAAGAGCCCAGTTTCCAACTATTATACTTGATAATACTTTTTGGTATGTCACCCGTGATCATTTTTCACATTGGGAATCCAGAAGCAGCAAGTGAACTGCCCCTGATGAAATAAGTGAATTAAGTTTTTTCCATGTTATTCTTTTTAAAAGATTTCTAACTTCCAGTAGCCAGCAATTTGCCTATCAGTAGTTCAGTGATGAGAGATGGTAACGTCTCCACTTCTGGTTTCAGGCTGAAAAAGTAATCAAAAGAACATAAATATATTGCAATATTTCAGAGGGAAGACGAGAAGGGCCCTCCTCAAAGCATGTGCAGGAGCTTTATAAAGGCTGTGACTGCGCAGCATGTCACTGAAGGGAGGGGTCTGGTAAGTTACAGAAGCCCAGCAAGTTTTGTCTTTCCAACTGACTTAACTTGCTGCTAGAAATGGTTGCATGTAGTACTTTCCAGGTGTGCAAAAAGATAAGATTAAGCATATCCTTCTTGATCATGTTTTTGCCCTTCCCTGGACTTGTGCTGAACATATGCTATGAAAGGAAAGGAGAACCATTTGGACTTTCTCTTTAAGCTCATTGCTTTCTAATTGAGCACTGTGCCAGGTGCATCCACTTTTTAAGGAGCCATGTGATCTCACCATATACTTTTTTAAAACTGTAATTGAAACTGCCAGGCATCTCTGGACAAATGAGATGGATGGGATGAGGAAGGTGTTGAGGGCACTAATCTTCTGCCAGCAGAGAGGAATCCAGCTTATAGACACAGTTGACTACACCAGCCAGCTGCCTCAGAGCTGGTGTCCAGCATCTCCTGGTGTTCATTAGGCTCATAGACTAGGTCCTCTGCATGGGCAAGGATGTTCACCTTTCTTTTGTAAAGTTTGAACCTTCCTGGACCCTTTGCGATTGTCCTAATGAGGGGCTCCATAACCAGGCTAAAGGCAATGGGGCTTAGGGGCATCCTTGTTTCACCCCAATCTAGACTGGTATATCTTATGACAGGATGTCACCCTCCAGTGGCTGGATAATACAGCCACTACAGAGCTACTGAACCAACTGGAAGAAATGGCTTGACATTCGAAGCTCTCAGACTCTTGAACATGTGTTTGTGGAGTAGTATCAAGGGCCCTCTACAGTACAAAGTTGTGTCCAGAGGAAAGTAATGGCCATGGTAGATACAGACCTAGACACTTGGAAAGAACTTCAGCTGGACTCACCCTAGGATGTGAATATGGAAGTTTTCAGAGGGAACGATTTGGTGGTAATGGCATGAAAATGGCTCTGCGCTTCTAATTAGCTACCAGTGGGGATGTTTCAAAGTCTACCTAGTGTATCAAAAAACAAAACAAAACAAAAAAACTTTCCAGTAAAAGACTTCCTTGGAAGCTCCCTACAGCAACTGGTTAGAACCCTCCCTTTTGTACTACCAATAGCACCTCACAGCATCCCAAGAAAGTGCCAACAAAGATGAAGAATTTACCGTTCCCTTATGGTGCCAAAACAAGTAAAATAAATTCCACTACACATGTTAGGAAACAACCTCACTTTTGAAGTCATTCCAGCTCTTTCCTGAGGATAAAAGATGGCCATATTTTAGCAGAAGGGAATGATGCCATGTGTTACAATATAATAAAGAAATCATACAAAATCTAGAGCCTAAGTCAAGTCAGGCTTTTAAAAATATCTCATGGAATATATTTTTATTTGTGACATATAAGCTTAATGTGCACGTAGGCATAAAAAGTTCCTACGTGTAAGAAAATTGGTATCTTTCCTGCAGAAACATTCACTTAATTGTCTTAATTTGCAATTAATTTTAGTTCTCATGGGGAGGTGGGAAATAAATAAATCTATTCCTCTTTGTGAACTTAGTGAGCTATCAGCTGTTTAACTCCCTCTTTAGAATAGTCATAGGACAATTTCACTTTTCAAATAATTTTTTATTTATTGACTGGCTTTTAGTGAGCACATACTGGTAATCAATAAGGGGATTCTTTTTTTAGCAGTGTCGGTCAGGCCAACCCTCTAAATGAGAGCATCAGTGTGGAGAGTCTAGATATGGCTGGCAGCTGCACTATTAATTTTCTCTCCTTTTAAGGCCTTTGGTGTATAGTTTGCATGGACATGTTCTGCTCTTTTTAAAAGTTGTCATTTCATTTTTTTTAAGTGTTTAAGATGATTCGTTGAACACCAAAAGAACATTTGTGTAACTAATATACAGAGAGCAGTTCTTATAACAGAGTCTAATGTGGCAAAGGCCTAGCAACATGCAGTTCGCATCTACATGAGATGCTACTATGCAGTAACAATAAGCTACTGGTGCAGTAGCATTGGTGGGCACTAACTGTGATGTGACACTACTGAGCAGTAGCATCTGAAAAAAATTGTGCTGGAACACTACTGTGCAGAAATGCTGGTTACTGCACAGTCATTTAGTACTTGGTTATGCAGTAAATGAGGCCTCGAAGTACAAGTGCGATTCTCTAGACTGTTTAAGTGTTCTTACTCATACTTCTTTTCATAGGCATAACAAGCAGGCCCAGGGTCTTGGGCAAACCATGCAAGAGGCCAGGGGGAGGGGCTGGAAGCAGGGGGCAGGAAAAGTGCCAGAACATGGACCGCTTGCCCCAGCTGTGGCTCTTCCAGGAGCAACACGGTGTCCATGCCATAGGGCTGCTTTTGCTTCCAGGTCATGGACTATGCAAGGTTGGCACCCTGGCACCTCCCCTTAGTTGGCAATCAAGGATGGTACCCTGCTTGCCTACCTCTAGTTCCATTACTGCTTCTTTTATGCAACCAAAAACAAAACAGCCATATGATAGCTCTCCAAAATAACCCTCTCTTCATGCCTTCCTCTATTGCAGTGGATCTCAACCTTTTTAGATTCGAAGCACCCCTGTGCTAACAGTGCTAATATTTTATGGCATCCTGCAGCACACTTGAAAAGATCTCAAGGTATCCCAGAGTGCCATGACACTCTGGTTGAGAATCACTGATCTATTGTTAATTCAACCTCAAGTTCTTATGGTCGTATACTACCCCTCCTGCCCCCTGGCAGCATTCTCCTATTGTTGTAGAGGCTCTGCCCCTTTCCTTAGAGCTTGCTCTACCACAACATGCATTATTATTATTAACCTACTGTGCAGTTGTCTAATATCTAGAACAATTAGGTTTAGTTTTATGTTCAAGGACTTGAAGGGAATTTAGTAATCGCTTCTTGGCCTCTTGAAGGCTCAGATAGAAAACATTTACTATTCTATCTATTAAGGTACCTTGCCTAGACCTGAAAAATAGGGACTGACTCTACAAAATAATGTAATTAGTTACTGTGGGCTCTTTCACTAACTGGATCATCCCCAAAAATGTTGTGGATACCACAGAAAATGTTGTGATGTGTCACAAGCCTTGCCAAACTGAAGTTTTCAAAAATCATGAGTCAAGCCATAATCAGCCACATAATCTGACTTAGTAACTGTTAAAATAAATTCAACAAATGTTTTCTGATTATTGGCACTTCAGGATCCATTTGCATTATGTTTTTTTTAAGCTTTTCCCACAAAAACCATAAAGTATAAAAACATTCTTAAAAAATGAAAGCTGAGATTCTGATATGCTTGCATGATTCAAGGTGATGGGTTTTAAGAAAAAAACATCAAAAAGCACAATATTCCTTTAGTGGGTTGGCAACAGTCACCAAAATAGTATACCTTGTGAAATCCAGCTTTTTAAAGGTTGCAGTGCTCCCACTACGTAGTAATATATTCTTTTCACACAGGTGTCTCTCTTGGCTCTTGAGTGTAGTTTAAAAAAGCTACAACAAAGCCCTTAATACCTGTAAAGCACACCAATGCTATAAAATCCTAAATATAGTCCCCCAGGTCCCAACCCTTCAGTAGAACCTGCTTGCAGGGACATCATTGCAGGAAAATGGCACTGGCCTAGAAAACTTTCTCTCCTTTCTTGTCTTAAATTTATCTTTAAAGCAAACACATCTTCAAATAAACCTGATCATCCAGTTCCCCCTTCCCCATCATTATAATCCCCTCAAACTTCTTCTCCTCAAGCTGTGTCCTGTTAGCTCTTGAGGGCTAGAATCATGTCTTATTTATGATACTAAGCTGCTAAACAAAGTTACTACATTACATACAGATTTACTAATAATCTATTTCAGGTATTTATATAGCCCCTATTATCATTGTATCTGAGCACATTAAAATCTTTAGTGTGTTTTTCTTGATACCTTATGAAGTAGAAAGATTTTAGCCTCATCCCCAGCTGGAGATGGGCAATGTGGCTAAAGGTCACAGGTTAATGGCCTGATACAAAAAGTAACTTTGTAGAATTTAGAAGTGTGGTCAGAAAAAACCCTACCTGACAATGTAAGCGATAGGCATCTAAATTTTCACAAGTCAAGTTACCTAGGTGCTTCTGATTCAGCTGCTGCACATGGGCGTAATTGCAACTTGGCTCTGCTGCATATGTTGTTTGGGAGGACCCAAACTTCTCCCAGGTCCTTGCAGGAGATCTGATCCAGTAGACCTTCTGAAATCATGTCTAAGCCACATTGACGGCTTTGAGTTAAAAAAAAGCTTGCAAAATGCATTGGTGTGACCAATTGTACTATTGGTCGGAGCACTAGCCCAGGAAGTGGTAGACTTTTGAACCTGAGGGGATTAAAACCATTTGAACCCAGTATTCTTTCCTGCCATGGCAGGGGGTCAGACTAGATGATCTGCTCAGGTCCCTTCCGACCCTAGAAACTATGAAACTATGAAAACCCACATCTGTCCCTTCTTATAAACAGACTATGGGATAGGCCTTGATGGAATCTATGGGTTAAAGCTATGCAGTAAAGAATGCAAGATTCATGCAGCCAGAGTAAAAGCAAGAGAAAGCCTGACTGTAGATCAATGTCAGGGCACTTCCCTGGCACCTCATTTTTCCTTTCTGTGTACATGGTACTTTGTACCTAAGCTGGGTTTGTGAATCCTACTTCCTGACTTGGGAACCTGTCAGCATAGGGATATTCAGCACTATCACACCTACATCCCTTTGGTTGTGTCTACACTGCATCCTTGACACTCTCAAGGCTGTTACTGAGAAGCAGGCCCCATGCATCCAGTCCCTAGGTGCCAAACCTGGGAAGGAGGCACTGGAGCACTTTCAGAGTTATTCTATCGTTGTTCTAAGCAGGTCCCTGGCTAGATGGTATTCTTCTCTTCTCCGAATTAGATTGATCATCATATTTGGGGTCAGGAATAAATTTTTCCCCCATGGACAGATTGGTATAGACTGTGGGGGTTTTACCTTCCTCTAGAGCAGGAGCATAGCCTTCCACTTGGCATCTCCTGAGTGTGTATTAACAAACAACCTTTTACAGAAGCAGGACATTGGCTGATGCACGGTCCCCCTGCTTTCCCTGTGACAGGTTTGCGTGTTACGTCTTGTTGTGTTAGGGTCACTGGCGATGCATAGGGTAGGCGGTACATGTGGGTGCATGTGCACCCCCTGGAAATGCCAGTCGCAAAACCAGAAGTGCTGGTGAAAGTGCAGTTCCAGTTTTGCCACTGGTGATTTTGGGCTCAGTGAACAGCTGCTGGGGAACCCCACCCCCCTCCGGTCAGCAGTTGTCCGCTAGGGGAGCCCCCTCCCCGTTGGTGCCCTGCCAGTCATCCATGGTTAGGGTGGATGGCTGCTTTACAAAGAGTTGAGATGGATTTCTATAGGGTGGTTGGATAGGGATGACCCAGCCCCTCAGGGAGGGAGTTGGAAAGGATGACCTCTGGAGGTCCCTGCTTCTCTCCAGTCTTGTGATCTGTGTCTGTGGGCAGAGGGGAGAGGGGTAGCTGGCAGTAGGTGGGAGACTCGGGACTTCTGGGCACTTCTCTAGGGCCAGGGGGGAGCTGAGGCACGTACCCTTTGCCAGTCTGGCCCTAAATTGCCTAGGGCAAGGTCAAAGGATCAGAATAACAGAGAATAATAGAGGCTGGAAGGGACCTCCAGAGGTCTTCTAGTCCAGGGTTTCTCAACTGGTGGGACACGTCCCACCAAAGGTCCTCTAGGTGGGACTTGGATCATGGCAGGACTTCTGGTTTCGCTTTTATCGGCCTCCCCCCACCCTTTACATGGCCTCCGGGGGACTCCCCGCCCACTCATGGGTTTTGACGACGTAGGTGGGATGTAAGGTGCAAAAGGTTGAGAACGGCTGATCTAGTCCAACCCCCTGCCTGCGGCAGGTTCCTCGCTATCCAAACCACCCTGCACCATCCCTAGCACTCCTCCTGTCAACCCTGGCACAGCACAGAGCGAAGACCCCCACCTGCCACAAAGGCAAAACAAGGGGACCCAACCCCATGTTGTGAAGGCAAGGCTTCGCGGCGGAAACCTGTCATCTCGAGGGGTCTTTGGGGAGACGAGCCCACCCACCTGTCGCGCTGGTTCATCCCGGGGAGGGAAGACGAGGGCGCCCTTCCCTCGTGAGGGGAGCGTGGAGGAGCCCTTTCACTGAGCCACGAGGAGCGCGCCTGAGGGGCCCTGCTGCCCTCCCCCTCCGGCCCGCTGCCGCAGGAAGGCGGTGGGGGGACCAGCGGCCGCCTTCCTCCCGCTGCAGGTGCGCCCCGCGCTGGGGGGACCTGCTGCTGCGCACTACGGCCGAGGGGCGCCGGGCACTGCTGCTGCTGCTGCTGCTGCTGCTGGCGGGGAGGAGGCAGGGAGCGGGGAAAGCTCCTCCCGCCCACACAGCAGCGGCAGCGCAATCCATTGTGCCGGCGGGCGGGGACTGGAGCGCACACAAGCAGCGCTGGAGCCCCGAGCCAGCCGCCCTGCGTCCTGCCGCCGCCACCTCGGCCGGGTGAGTACCCCGCGCTGGGGAGCCCGGTCCGCCCCGGCCTGCGGTGCGAGCCGCAGCCCCGAGCGGGACGCTCCGTGCCCTCGGTTGCCACGGAAACGACGGGCAGCGCCGATCCTGCCCCGCCGCGTCACAATGGGCTATTGGCCG
>NW_017728918.1:76289125-76302246 GCF_001723895.1 Crocodylus porosus
TGTTTCCCGCCGCAGCCTTGGAGCCGGGTTCAACTCCAGGATAGGACCTCAGCGGGGAGGCGGGCGGCACCCCGGCTCCAATGGTGTGTACCTGACTCGGTGTTTCCAGCCCCTTGCATTGCTCCCCTCCGCAGGGGCAGTTCCATTTTCGTAGGAACCTGGGGAAGCAGAACTGAAAGAGACTGCTGAAGGTCATGGAGCCCAGTGCCACTCGACCGTCTTTGGACCACGACCCCTTTGTAAACATCCCCACGCAGTGCCCCGCACTCCCTACCCCCAGGTGCCAGCCCACCAGTGTGTGGGGCAAGGGGAGCCCAAGCAGTCCCATGTGGGCTGCAAGTCTTTAAGGAAAAGCCACAGCTTCCCATCGTTTTTCTCTTACGAAGGAGAATCCATTTCTAAAGTTTGTTTGTGATCCTTTCCATGTATTCTTGTGACCTGCTTTTGGGTGCAACCCAGGGGTTGAGAAATGCTGATCTAGTCCAGCTCCCTGCTTGAGGCAGGATCACCCCTGACTAAACCATCCCATCCCATCCCATCCCAGTGTCTGTCCAACTTGGCCTTGAAAATGTCCAGAGATGGAGAGTTCACAGTTTCTCACAGTTCATAGTTCCAATACCTGACCACTTTCATAGTCAGAAAGTTCCCCCAAATCTCCAACCTAAATTTCCCCCGCTGCCACTTGAGGCCCTTGCTCCTAGTCCTCCTTCCTACAACCAGAGAAAACCTCAACTCCATCCTCCATGTAATCACCCTTCAGGTATTTGAAGACTTTTATAACATGCCTCCTCAGTCTTTTCTTCCCTTGATGTTACACACACTCACACTTGTGACTTGGGCTAAGTGGTGGAACATCAGGTTTTAGTCAAGGATACTATATATATAATACCTCTGTGTGGGCACACGTCTATAGCAAAGTGTGGGTCTGGTGCGTAAAGCAACTCTGAAATGGGGTTTCGCCCTTAAAAGAGTCCTTCCCCATTTGCATTCTCTCCTTAATGCAGTAACAGAAACGAGCTCTTTTTTCACAACCCATGTGAGAGCACAACATGCTGGCATTAGACTGTCTTCTAACTCACATATTCAGAAGAACGATTTGGTTCCTTATCCTGGGCAGTTCAAAGAGATCAAAGCTCAGCATGGGAATAAGTGCTTGTTGGAGTGGGGACTTCTCGTACCAAGACCAGACTTGACTCTCAGTTGCATTGAAGCTAACTCCGATGAGAAATTTAGGCTAGCAAATGATGGAATGGATGATTGTGGGACTACATAGGTGGGACTGAAGGCTGGATTTGGCTTGCAGAATCTATACTGAGGATGTATGAACCAGAATGAACATGATGGTTTTAGAGTCTCATGCTGAGTTTGCAGGGCTGTCAGCAATATTCATGGAATAACTGAGAACTAATAATTGAGAGCCACCAAATCTGGATCTTAGCAATGCTACTTATGAAAAAAAAATACTTTTTTTGCACTTGGACAACATGTAAAAACAGGCAAAGCAGGCTCTTCTTTCAGTATATTTTTACACCCTGACAAAAAAAAATCAATGTTGTTATTGTCTGTTTCTCAGTATGGAGTAAGGAAAATACGGCTTACAGAAAAATTCAGTTTAGAAAGTAAGAGCCTTGTTACACCTTAGGTTGTAAGTAGCACAAATGTTAATTGGCTTAGTGTTTTTCAGTTTAGTGGAGCAGCCTCACCTTAAGGCAAAAAACCATCTCTGACTGTCTTTCACCTGCACGCCTGTGGGGGCATGACTAGGAACTGTGTATGGCCCCAGGCAGAAGCAGCACCCCATAATGTTCCTTGTATTTTTTGTGATTAAAAATTCTTCAAGCCTCCTAAATGAGAGC
This sequence comes from Crocodylus porosus, assembly GCF_001723895.1. Classification (NCBI taxonomy): domain Eukaryota; kingdom Metazoa; phylum Chordata; order Crocodylia; family Crocodylidae; genus Crocodylus; species Crocodylus porosus. The sequence continues at coordinate 76,290,982 of NW_017728918.1, forward strand.
TCCTTTCAATCTGGGGACCAAAAGGTGGTTGAAGCATCCCTTCCAACTCCAGGTGATGCCAGGAACTGATGTGTATTGGGGCTGGGGTGCCTGTGGCTGGATGGGGTGCTGGCTATGGGGAGGAGGACCACACAGGAGGCACTACAGCTGCCAGGTGCTCCAGGGCTGTGGCACTGGCTTTGCCAAGCAGGAGCAGTGAGCCGGTCTGTGTGGCGGTGGGAGGCACCGCAGCTGCCTGATGCTCCAGGGCTGCAGCACTCACTCTTCCTGATGTTTCCAGGGGCCTCCACCCAGACTGGCTCACTACTCCCACTGGGAAACCAAGCACTGCAGGGCTGGAGCATCTTGGGATACTAGAAGACTTCAACTTGGAGGCACAGCTGTGGGAAGTGGCCACACCTTAGTGGAACAGGAGCAAGGTTATGCAGAGTAGAGAATCCTGCCTTGAAGTGGTGTAATTTGAGCTGAATGAGTGCTTTAAGCCACGTAAGGGTATTAATGTGCAGCCAATCCAGGGGTTAACTAAGAGCTCCAGAAGCCACCTAAAATTACCATGTAACAAGGCCCTAATAGATCTAACCCTGCTCCCCTGAATGTTAATGTCAAGGGTTTGAGGAGTGGATTCTCACTGCCTGATCCTGCAGCAGCACTGTGGGAGCAATTGTGCCTTCCAGAGTCTCATTAGTTTTGGGGATCTGCCTGCACAAAGCAGCTGTAAGAATTGGAGCCTTGTCTCCACAGTATGATTAAGAATAGCTTTTCAGCTATATTTTGTAAGGGTATGTATTATGAAAAAAGAGACTTTAAGAGATTCCAGTGATTTTGTATTGGATAAATAATATAGTTATCACAAACTGTGTAAAATGGTAGTGTGTTCTCAGTTAGTGGACCTTTTCTAACAAAGTTTAGAAATGATTCAGTATTATAAAGTTCCAGTGAAACTGCTTCAGACTGTTTGCTCTTTTGCAGATGCTGACAGCATTTGACAACATTTTAAAGCACTTTGCAGAGGTAATGAACTAAGAATTATATTATACTCTAAATAACTGTGACATTAAAAGTCCTCATTTTAGTGGGGGTGTAATAATACCACCTTACAGTTATATTTGAGGGGGTACACTTCAGTTTAAGCTTTTATGTTCAGATATTTTTAATATTCATAGACAGTTATCTACTATGAGCCTTATTTCTGGCATTGTAGGTATCTTTGGTTCATCGATTTCATAGACATTAGGGGCTGGAAGGGACTTCACGAGATCATCAAGTCCAGCTGCCCTGCTATAGGCAGGAAGTTTGCTGGGGTCAAATGATCCCAGCAAGATAAGCAACCAAATGCCTTCTGAATGAGTCCAGAGTAGGTGCTTGCACCACCTTTGTGGGGAGTCTGTTTCAGACCCTGGACACTCGGATTGTAAAGGAATTTTTCCTTATGTCCAGTCTAAATCGGCCTTCCAGAAGTTTGTGGCCATTAGATCTTGTTATCACTTGTGGAGCCCTGGTGAACAACTGTTTTCCCAGATCTTGGTGTACCCCCCTCATATACTTATAGGCTGCCACCAAATCCCCCCTCAGCCTTCTCTTCTCCAGACTGAAGAGCCCCATGTCCCTCAGCTGCTTCTCATAAGCCTTGCTCTCTTGGCCTTTGATCATGTGGGTGGCTCTCCTTTGGACTCTCTCAAGCTTATCCACATCCCTCCTGAAGTGGTGGGGGTGGAAATTTCATTTGGTAAAATTTCACCTGGGAAGGTTTATTTAAGATATGGGTGGAAATGGTATTTTTAATGCTCTGAACATTTCTTGGGGATTAGGAGGTTTTGGAGGTCATTTAGATAAATCAAAATCATCGCTTAGCTGGGGTCGTTTGACCCCAGCATTCTTTCCTGCCCATGGCAGAGGGTCGGACTTGATGATCTGCTTAGGTCCCTTCCGACCCTACCAACTATGAAACTATGAGAACATGTTCAGCTACAACTTCAAACTTGAGGGAAGCTAGGTGCTTTTAAGTGACAGCAATCTGATATGGAGTAATGGAGTTCTGTTTAAATTTTTATAAAATACCTAATTGGCATTTTCTTATTAGGAAAACACTAGACAGAAGGCCAGCTTAAGTATTGTCCTGATTACTGAAAGATCATAAGGATACTCAAGAACCACAGAGGATTCAGGGTTTTGGAACTTTGAATAATTTGGAACCAATCACTGGAAGCTTTGAAATCATGAACTCAAAATCAAGGAAGGAAATCCCAGTATCTTGGATATGATTTCAGAAGTTTTTAGGGAACTTCTGGTTAATTAAGATGTCAGCAGATCTGAGGATGACCTCTACCCGCACTTGATCTCATTTCATCTCAGCCATAAAATCAGTAAGACTGGCCCTGTTCACTTGTGTAAATGCCTATTCTTCACAAAAGTCAGTAGAAAGTTGCATATTAGTTCTTCATTTGGCCCGTGACTTGAATAAGAACACAGGAAGAAACTAAAACAATATTTGAGAACTAGATTGTGACTTATGGAGTGTACCTACATGCAATATTATGGTGAAGTGATAAACTCTGGCACAGTTTGCATTGGACTTTATCACAGCGCCCTAATGGCATGTGTAGATGCTCATACTTTTGTGGTCCAGGGTGCATGTGCTGTGCCTGGGACAGCAACAGTTTGAGCCAGGGTGGAGTAGCCCTGGGCTGGCCTGCGGGGTCTGCTCCAGTCTCTGGGAGGTGTCATCAGGCAGTGGAAGGGCTGGCTGGAGCGCAAGAGTTCGCCAGCAAGTGGAGCCTTGTGGGTAGGTGGCAGGCAGGGGTCTGGCCTCCTGCTGCCTGGGTTGACCAAGCTTAGTGTACACCTGAGTCAGGGTCAGCATTTATACATGCGTTCAGGTGCAATTATTTTCACCACTGTAAGATAGTACTGTCCCCGACGGTATTATCTTACAGTGGTGAAAATTAGTTTGCTGTGGTGTAATAATATTGCACATGTGATGCTTTACACCACGGTAAATTAGTCTACTGGACAGTTAAGTGCATGTGTAGATGCACCCATAAGGTATCAGAGTCGGCGAGGGAGCATTAACAAGATTTGTGCATGTAAGTAATATGAAGAGGGATAAGAGTCTGTTCTTGCAAGCACTTTTAACATACTGAAATCTTGTTTACCCTGGGGGACAGCTTTCTTAGGATTGTTCTTGTGAGTAAAGATATCGATATAGTGGTATCAGTTTTCATGCTACATGTAAAAAAATGCCAGCCAGATTTGACCACCCAAAATACACTGTTCAATTAGAAAGAGGGTTCTTTTCTTCCTGTTTTTATTTTCACTTTTGGTTCAGAAGATGTTTCTGTTGTTGCTTGAGTAGTCAGTTATTGCTAAAATGTATCTTCTGACACTGATAAAGTGATGATTGGCATTGAATGCCAGTTTGAGATGAGCAGCTAAAATTTAATGAAGAAGAATCCTCTTAGTATAAGACATGGCATCACAGCAGAAATTTTAGATTGACTTTGTTGACTGGAAGATGACTGACTTAAAGGCCAAGAATGGCAGTCATTTATTTCCATACTAGTACAGGGAAGTGATGATTATAGCTGGACCAGAAATATGGATTGAATGAAGTGAAAAATGAAATTAATTTAAACACTTGGATGAGAACAGTTGACACTAGTTTTGGAAGTAACTGACCAGGCATAAATGCCATCCACTATAATTACGCTTCCTTTTTAGTAGACTTGTACTTGCTCTTCTTTCCAGTTCTTTTAATGCAGGAAATTCTGTGCCGTTCACATGTCCCATCTTTTCTGTTCTATGTCAGGTTTTACACTGAACCTGTTTCTGTAGTTTCTGGATAATTTAACTTAGTAATAATTACTGTAAGGACTCAGTTTACTTTAGAACTAGTAATGATGATTCAGCATCTTTTTCTGTTGAAATTATTTCATTTTTAAATTTATTTTCTTGTAAATTCAGTGGGCCTGGTTGCCTGTTCCTTTAAAAACAGTCACAGGAAGAATATCTTGGAATAGAAAATTCTAGGTTTCCCTAGAGATTCTTGCAACAAGAGGCCCAGATTTGCTTCCCACAAAAATTGAAGATCTGGACAGCATGAGAGCAACATAGAGCAAGATGGCATGAATGTATCAAGCCATTCATACAGCATCTTCTGGACACTGAACTGTGCTCCCTGACTTATGTGCAGTTCAGACCTCTTATGCCAATTTTGAGTTTGAACCAGTAACTTTAATTCACTCTTGCTCTTTTTGGCTTCTTACATTTTTTCAAAGTAAATTTTATTGTTGGCCGATGTGCTGTTACTAATTTTTTGCTCATAAATAAAATATATTTTTATTTATTTTTGATATATTTAAAATTTTGTTATTTCTGCCAGTGAAATGTCAACCTCAGAGGAAAAATAATGAATATTTCCCTGATTAGTTTTGCCTCCTGTAGTTTTGCAGAAAATAATTATAGTTAACTTATTTTCCATGACAAATTGATAGTTGGCCATCTCTGAAAAGTATCTGTCATTTTCACAGGAAATTAGATGCTGATGAAAATGAAGTACATGTGTTTTTTATGGACCTGTGGCTTATTTTCAAGTTGTTGACTGTAACAGTGACTCTTTGCTTTTTTAATGGTTGTCTCGGGCTTAGTGATTCTGTTACAGGACTGAATCTTTAGATCCTGGAGAAATTTTGTGAGTGTAGGAGAGAAGGATCTTTTGGAAAAAGGAAAAGAGGCAAATCATATTACCTGAGATGGAGAGATCTTGGGAGAGTGTAGGCCTATAGGTGGGATTAGCTTTTAGTCCTTGACTATTTATGGAGGATACTGTTAGGATCAGTGAGGAGTCTCAAAGGTCATCAGGCAAATCTAGAAGCGGAAAGTGAAGAAAGGATGACTGAATTTGGGAGTTTATTGTTTAGGTCCCTAGGGTTGGAACTCATCGTAGATGGAGGATATGGGCACTTTTCTATTAAACAAAAACCTTGAAAACCTTTCCACTAAGAAAAAAGATGAAGTGCTGGTTTTCTGCAGCAAATAGGCTAACTTGACCTAGAGAGCAGAATTAGCTTAAGTAGGGTTTTTGGGGGAGAGAAGGGGGAGATTTTTGTATTTGGACACTCTGGCTGGGCAAGGGAGGACTCTAAGCAGAGGAACAAACTACCCTTTTCTGCAGAAAATGTGGATATGACTGTGTTTGGTGTGTTGAAGCAGCCTTCTTACACCAACAGAGAATATTTATGAAGCATAGTTTTACCTGCTTCTAGAAAGATTAATTTCTCAGGAAGACTAAGTTGTAAATCTGCTCTCTTCTTTAGTCCTTTGGGTTTAATATTGTATGTAGATGTTATATATCAGTTGTTTTCAACCTTTTTTCACTTGTGGACCCCTAAAAATTTTTAAATGGAAGTGTGGACCCCTTTGAATGGTAAGGGAGGGTGTCACAGGATGGGGTTCCTAGGGATGGCCGTGATGCCCCTAGGGCTCCTTGACGGTGCCAAATCCTGGCCAACAGGCATCCTTTTTCTCACCTGCCACATCTTGTTGTAACTGAAATAAATAGGGAGGCTGCCCTCAAGTTTGTATTTTGGGCACAGTCCTGATGGACCTCACTGAACCCTGTGGGTTCTCGACCCCTTTTGGGTCACTCTCCAAAATGGATGCCTCTCATGACATCCTCAGCCTTATGGGCTAGATGCATGGCTCCAAACTGTCCCTTTACCATGCCCCAAGCTTCGCAGATAGTACTCATGCCCGTGTCCCTCTGAGGCTTTAGTTTGACTTGGCCTCCTGTTGTTGCTGGGTTCTCTGCAGCCTTGTCTCTCTCTCTGCACCCCTTGGCACTGGGGTCCACTCACCCCCAGTTACTGCACTCACTCTGGCGCTGGGGTCCCCATACTGTAGTGGGCCCCTAGTGAGGCCTCCTCCCTCTCCAGTAGTCTCAGCCCAATCCACCAGTTTACAAACAGAAATCAAAATACGAGCCCCTGGGCTATAACATAATGCAAGTAGCTCAGGGTGTGCTCTGTCCCTTTAAAAGAATCACCCTTCCCCCCAGCATTAGGTGCCTTGTAGGCCAGGGTATCTGTTGACCTCCTGAAGTCCCTTAATCTTACCAGGAGCCGAATGGGCTGTCAAGCCTCTTCACTTAGCTTACAGTCACCTTTTGTGTATCCCTTAGACATGGTCTGCGGACCCCTAAGGGCTCGTGGACTATAGCTTGAAAACCACTGTTATATATCTATGAGCAAAAGAATGAATATGACACTGACTGGCCACCAGGTATGTCTGGGAGCAGTCTGGGAGCTTAAACCAGGTGGTCTTACAAGATCCAGGCTGGTAGTATAAGTGTAAAGGCACTCATTGTCATACTTGGGTTGGAGTGTTGGAGTACTTTAGGAAATGTATGAGAGGTAATATGTTTTTGTGATATATTTTATTGGAACATCTCTGTACTTGGGAAAGAGGTTTGACAAGCTTTTGAGCACAAAGTGCCCTTCCTCACGTCTCCTTGACAAATGTCTCTCTCAACTATACAGCCAGTCAAATAAAAGATACAGCAAAAAAAAAACCCCAAACCCATACCCTTCTAAGTCATCTAACGGCTGAGATTACTTGGGGCAGGTGTAGTGGAGGATATTTTCTGTGTATGCATGTAGGTCTCCATCTTTTGAAAATTTTCTACATAGCTTTCTCCATTCATTCAAGAAATTAAAGGTGGCCTTGATCACAGTGAACTGTATTAATAACATAGGGACAAATCTTGCTCCTGTTTATGTCACTATAGCCACTGATCTTGTCTTTTTAGTGGAGGATATTTTCTGTGTATGCATGTAGGTCTCCATCTTTTGAAAATTTTCTACATAGCTTTCTCCATTCATTCAAGAAATTAAAGGTGGCCTTGATCACAGTGAACTGTATTAATAACATAGGGACAAATCTTGCTCCTGTTTATGTCACTACAGCCACTGATCTTGTCTTTTTAGTTTTATGCCTAATTGAGATCCATAATAAGCGAACTACTGAATATGGAAGTGGTTACATTGGGAAAAATCAGAGACTTGAATAATACTTAGGATATATTAATATTCTTCCTTTAAATAACATGAAACTACCCACAGTAATAATGGTGAAAATATATTTCATAGTATCACTGTTGTTACAATATTCTGTACTAATTATTGAGAACAAACTACTTTATGTATAAAACCATCTTCTGAACTAATTCAGATTGGTGCTTTAGAAAGCATTTTTACTGCAGCTGTCTTTTTTTCTAGAAGTTTTTTTTCAAATTCGTGTAACACCGAACTGTAAAATCAATGTAACCCCATCATTCATAAAGTTTCTCTTGTACTTTGGTATCCAAGTCCACATTTAGTATTTGAATTAAAAACAAAACAAACAAACAAAATCCCAACAATAGAGCAAGAAGAAGAAAAAATTTCTCCTGTTCTATTCTAGGCATTTAAAAGGTTATCAATTTACATTTTTTCATCTCATTTAATCTCAAAGACCTACCTCCATCTACAGTTCCATTCCTAGCCGTATGCCAGAGCATTGTTTGACCAGGAATTCATATGAAGGAGGACTATCTACTGAACTGTCAACAGCACTAGATGTTTGGAGATTTTGTGCCCATGAATTAATAAGGCACAACTCTGCTGAGTTCATGAGCTCTGATGAGTTCAGTGCTTAAGGTCTTTTGACTGTCATGTTGAGGGAGACCAGCGGCATAAAATTCCATTCCAAGAGCTTTTCTCAATTTAAATGTGTCACTTTTTTTAGTAACCTGAATATGAGGTTAAAAAAGTAGTAGAATTTTATAAAAGCTGTTCAGTAACCATATTAATTTGTTTTTAAAATGATTATTGCAAGGGACAATAATACATAATCATGCATAAGAATTCTGAAATGGACATAACCAGATTTAAATTCTTATTGTGTCTGAAATATATTCCATCTGCATTTAAGTGAGATAAAGTTTAGGTGAAATAACATCTGAAGGGCTGTTGTACTTGATCAACTAAAGTAGGATTCCATCTGGTTTATTGGGATAAATAGAAGTAAAACCTTCAGTTAGTATGTAATATAATGGTATGTAGCATACACCTTATGAAGGCTTATTCTCAGTATTCATTTGTTTAATAAGGTTTTTGAATAGTTTTTTTCTGGCCCATTAACTTTCTAAGTAGAAGAGTGATTGTAAATGCATTTCTTCCAGCCAGTTTCTAATACAATATAGCCTTCTTACAGTGAGGTGTACCTTTTTAAATAAAGCTGAAGGATTTTAGTTCCCTTCTTGACACAGGGTGTTTTGAGAAACTATCTTGATTATTATAGGGTTCACAATGAGTAAATATGGTTTCAGTCAAAATGACCAATATTTAGACTTTGAACAACAAAACAAAAAAGGACGAAAGTGAAGTTTCTAGGGAAGAGGTAAGAAGTTCCAAAGAGGTAAGTCCAAGCATGGCCAACCTGGAGGTGAACTAAGTTAGATTGGATATGGATAGACCAGGGGCGGGCAATTATTTTGTGTGGAGGGCTGCTTAACTAGTTTCAAAAATATTTTTAGCCTTCTCTATTGTGGGGATGTGTGTGTATGATGGGTACAGCAGGTGTGTGTTGTGTGTAGTATGTATGGTGGTGTATAGGGGTGGGGGTGTGTCTGTGTGGTAGGGTGTTGGGGTTTATGGGGGAGTTGTGAGGGGGTGTGGCAGTGTCTAGGGGACATAGGGTATGTTGGGAGTTTGTGGGGGTTGGGTGTGTGGGGTGTGAGGGGGTGTGAAGACCCCCTCCCCACACTGCCCCCACAGCACAGGAGCAGTAGGTGGGGCGCTTAGGGCACAGACTCTGGCCAGCACTGCACATTGTGGTGAGGAGTGCAGCTTCCATCGGGTAGTCTGTCTCACCAATGCTCCCTGCCACTCATGTGTAGCCCCCACACTCACTGGGCACAGGAGGGAAACCCTGCATGCTGGAGCCAGATTCCCACCAGGGCTACGCGGCAGGGGAGGGAATCCCGAGGCACCTTCATCTGGGGGATGGAGAAGGCAGCCAGCTCGAGCACCTCAGGCTTCTCTCCAGTGCCACACAGTGCCGGTGAAGAAAGCAGCTGGCTCCAAATGTGGGGCTTCCCTCCCATGCCTGGCAAGTGCAGGGGCTGTGCGTGAGTGGCAGGGAGCACCAGCAATACAGACTACCTGGTGGAGGCTGCCCTTGTGCAGTGCTGGCTGGAGCTGCGTCCCACTAGGTGTCTGTTCCCTGAGTGCTCCCGCCTGCTGCTGCTGCTGCACACTGCCTGTTCAGTAACTGTATGAATTTATTTAGCGTGGAACTCAGGTGGGTAGCGTGTGTGTGAGAGTGGAAGGGTATGGGGACCACCCCACACTCCCAGCAGGCAGTGTGCCCCAGCCCTATGCTCCGGGCTCCTGCCCAGCTTCAGCCCTGCCCTGCTGCTTCTCCACCTGCTGCTGGGAGCCAGTAGGAGACTGGGGAAGTGGAGCAGGTCCCTGGAGACTGCAGCAGTGGCGGCAGCACCCTGCATGGAAGCTGCATGTTGGTTAGCCGGGCCCTTCTCCCTACAAGGGTGTGGGAACAAGGCAACAGGGTATGATTGGAGCTGTGAGTACATGTGGGTGGAAGGTCTGGGCAGGGCACAGTATGTTGGTGGGCTGGATGAAAGTGCTTGGTGGGCCACATCCAGCTCACAGGCTGTATTTTGCCTGCATCTGGGGTAGACCGATCTGCACATTCTGAGCATAGTCCGCAGGCTGGGAAAGCCTAGCTGCTGGCCCCAGCCTTGGTGTTGTGCTTTTCCTAATCCCCACCACCCAGTACCAGGCTATATTTAATCCTCCGGCTCCCCCCTCCCCCGACAGACATGCTGTCCCCCTCCTCCCCTTAGCTTGCCAAACCACCCAATCCTGCAAGCTACTCCTGATGCTGGTTTAACTGTGTTTGCCACTGTTGGAACCCAATTGAAATCAGTCAGGTGGAGGGGAAAAGGCAGGTGGTAATTGGGGAGTTGTTTGTCTGGGGATAGAGGGATTTGGGGATGCTAAAAATGATCCCTTATCAGGGGGAAAGAGAGCCCCTCAATCTCACCAACCTCCCTGCAGAGCTGCTAGCCACCCCCTGTCCTGCCAACCCCCTTGTAAAGCTGCCAGCACTCCTGGTCTGCCTACACCACCCCCCACTATTACTTACTGACTTCAGACTGATTTCAAACTGACTTCTGGGACCAGTGAATGCCACTAAAGCCAGTCCTGGGAGTGGTTTGTGGGATCAGGGATAGTTTGGTAGTTGGGGAGCTGGGGGATGTCTTGGGTTATTTGACAGGATTGGAGAGCTTCTCTAATCCCACCAAGCCCCATTGATTCCCCAAAGCTTCCCTGCAGGTCCTGTTAGACCCCCTGATCCTCCCAACCTCCCCCACCAGACCCTGCCAGCCTCTTTGATCTTCTCAAGCCCCCCTGCTAGCCCCCTCCATCCCCCTGCCCCTCCTCCTGCCCCTCCCCTGATCTACCTTAGTTCAGGTGCTCAGCACCTATCTAATTACTAAGTTAGAACAAGGGGTCATTTTCAACCCGATCTAACCGTGTCTTCCTTCTTCCCACTCCCAAACTTCTAGCTGTAATGTCTGCACATGGCCTGTAGGTGGGGCTACATTTTCATCTTCTATGGTAGGCTCATCAACCTTTTGCCAGCATGGGGCTGCCATTTGCAACCTTACCGCTGCAAGTCTCTGCCCCCAACTATTTGCCTGTGCTTACCCTTGCCTTTGATCTTTAACATCTCTGCAGTACGCATAAATGCAGATGTGACAGAGCAGCAGGCTCTGGAGCAGAGGGGAGAGCTACAAAGGGGACTGGAGGCATGGTATAACTTTGGCAACTAATTCCCTTATACTAGATCAGACCTTCCTGGGCTGGATTGGATCTTTTTATGACCCAGCTCCAGACCAGGGGTTGATGACCCCTGTTCTGTGGTTATAACAACCTGCAATGCATTTATTTTTAATAGTCTCTATTAGAGGTGCACCGATACATCAGTCTGATATCAGATTGGTACCGATATAAAGAAAACTGGCTGTATCAGATATTGGCTTGATGGGCCAATAATTTGGCTAATAAATGCCCATACTGTGTGCAGCCACAGCAAAGAACTCAGACAGCGAGAAGCAGAGCTGGCAGTGTGGAGAGCTGCCTCCAGCTGGTAAGTCTGGTGTGGTGGAAGGGGAGTGGGGAGGGAAGGGGTGTGTGGGGGGGC
>NW_017728918.1:76302346-76329876 GCF_001723895.1 Crocodylus porosus
GGTGCTGCCCAGGCGGGGCGGGGGGGCCAGAGCCACAGCTTATGGGGGGAGGCAGTTCCTGCTGTTGCTTGCACCCCAGAGGGCATGGAGAGGGTGTGCCCCCCGGATCTGTGTGGGGCAGGATGGCCTGCAGCTGGGGCTGTGCCAGGCTCTTCTCAGCAGAGGCTGAGCTCGGAGCAAGCTCTGGTGGTGCTGGGATGATGCTGCCTCCACCTCAGATTTCACAGTCACCAGCCGTCCGGCACAGCCCCGGCTCGATTCCCTGCCTCCACCCACATGCTGGGAAGAGCAGGGGCTGTGCTGGGTGGCTAGCAGCAGCAGCACTGGGAGCAGGGCAACAGTGAAATTTGGGGTAGATGCAGTATCCTGCTAGCACCACTGGTGTCCAGTCTGAGCCCAGCCCCCACCAAGAAGAGCCCCGTGCAGTCCCGGCTGCAGCTTGCCCTGTCCGGTGCAGATTCAGGGGAACCGTCTCCTCCTTCCCACCGCCACGAGCCATGGCTCTGCCCTCCCTTGCCACCTGGGCAGCTCCTGTCCCTGTCCCCTCCTTCACTGTGGGGGTGTTGATCTGCCTCCCCCATTCCTTTTCTCCCCCCTCCCTTTCTGCCACACCAGACTTACCAGCTGGAGGCAGTTGTATTGGAAATCGGATCGGTATCGGCCGATATGCCTCCTTAAATATTGACTATCAGTATTGGCCCCAAAAATTTGTCAGTACATCGCCCTAGTCTCTATTGAGATATGGCCGCTGAATTATTCTCAAAGGTAAACTGCATAGGACAGTTTTTCCCAAACTTTTGATACCTGGGCACACTTTTTTTTCTGGATTAAAATTGGTGGCACACTTCACTCTTACACCTGAAAAGGGGCGTGTGTAATATATATATATATATATATATATGTGTACACATGCACACACATACGTATGAAAGCCTTATTCAGTGTTGCCCAGTTTTTTGTCACTGTTAGGGATCCATGACAAAGGAGATGGCTTGAAAAACAAAGAAAGGAGCGGAGTTACAAAATGTATGTAGTTTGCTCTGCTCATGACCACTAAAATTTCCAGCTGAACTTCTACTAGGAAAAGAGTGACTGAGCAGTGCTTAAGGGAGTGAAGGTGTTTAATGTGGATATGTAGGGTTTGCCATGTATTCAGTATTAGGGGCCTAACGCTTCTTGTACACTAGTATATTTCTGTTGGTTTTAATGGATTTATCCTCTTCTAACATAAATAAGAGGAGATTGGGTTATCAGTCTACCAAGTGGTTGCAAGAGGAGATTGGGTTATCAGTCTACCTAGTGGTTGCAAGGTGCCCATCATCATTTTTAAAACCTTTATGTTCGATTGGGGTTTTCGTTTTTACAAACTAGTATGTCTTAAAATTAGTATCAGAAACACAAAAAGAATATCTGGCTTTGAAAGTACTGAGTTGTAACTCTTGTTCCTAACCTGTTTTTTCTCTAGTCTAGTTCATGGGAATCTAGGGTAATGTTGGCTAATTAGAAATGTTGTTAACAAAGTTACCATGTGATTGGAGATATTTGGAAAGTATACAAATTCTAGATTTTTTAGAAAAAGGAAAAAAGGCTTCTATAACAGGAGAAAAAGGAACACCTTCTTTAAGAAAGAAATGAGACATTTTTTGCCCCAAATTAAGATGGAAGTAAAAGAGGCAGAAACAAATCTTATAGTTTTAAATGCAGAGGTTTATATAAAGTAATCACATCAATTTTTATTTAGAATATTCCCACATTATTTTTATAACACCTCAAACACAGGAAAAATTTCTCTTTATCCCCAAAAGAAACATGTTATAGACTGATGCATAAAAAGACCTAAAGCAATATTTTTATTTGTATTGTGATAAGAGCTTGGGAAACCAGTCAGCCTCAGCTCACTGAGCTAATGAGTGTACATGTTGTGGCATTCAATTAATGATACCAGCCTGTGTAGATGAGTGGTGAAATGCATCTATGTAATCATTCTCTTGTCAGCCTATAGCATCTGCTCCTGATTAATAATTTATTAGCTTTTATACTCTTTTGTATAATTATTATAGGAACAACTGAAGGAGATCATCCAGACTTTCTGGGTGCAGCGCTGGAACACGGGGTTTGCAAGCTCTGGTCTATCTCAAGCTTAGGCAAAACAAAATGAGAAAAGGGGCTGACAGTACGAGTGTCTTTTCCTTCACTTTCCCTCTTAAAGCAGTGGGGGTAAATTGTGTTAAATTGGTGTTTTATTTACACATGCGTTGTCAATGAATCATTGTAAATAAATGTTGCTACTACAGTTTTCAGAAGAGGTAAACCAGCTTTAGAGTTCTTGAGCAGCTTTTGTGTAGGAGAGATACCAATCACAACAAACTGGTTATATAATGGATTCAGAATAAACACGAGCTCAGCTCTTATTGGTACCTTCCCAAAGCAGAAAGAGATGGTGGTTAAAGAGAAACAGTCTCAAAGAAAGGTGTAAATCTGCCCACACTACAGAACTTAATGCTGCCCAAAACCTTTTGAACTCAGTCCAAGGTATTTTCAAACTAAGCCCCTTTTGTAACTTGAGATGCTACTTGAAAAGGTTAATCATAAGTCAGGGCACTGAGGTACAGCAAAAGTAAAGATCTACTTTCCACTAAGAGGCACTGAGGTACAGGAGAAGTAAAGAACTCATACTTTCTACTAACAAAATATTTCATGCAAAGTTGGGTTTCCTTATTTTGATAGTTGATTAAACAGGCAATTTTTTAGTGCAGAAAAGGAATCTCTCTACATATTTCCTCTTCTGTTGCTGACTCACAATTTTCAATCCAATGTTACCATACAAAATGTTCTTAATTAAGTAATATTTGAATTTGCAAAGCATTTCTAGTGATATAGAATGATACACTTGTACATTTGAGTGTTTCTTAAAACATTTTATAGAAAAACTGAGCCAAATACCACAAGTCTAACTCTACTTTTACTTTAAATCAAAGGAGTTTAATTAAAGTCTGAATAAAACCCATGTTGCAGATCATGTCTGACATTAGCTGTTTTTGTACAATGATTACTGTGCTTTGCAGCCCACTGCAGAGACCTCTCGAAAGTCGAAATCTGAGTGCGGGACAAGAGCAGACTTGGATTTGGGACTAGGACTACTTTGTTGTCCCTGTACCTCATCCATAAAGATCACATTTGGAGCTGTATTATTTTTTTCACTGCTTTCCTCCAGGTAGCCAAAATGTTTCTTTACAAATAAAGGGTATTGGAAGTAGATGGTTCCAGAGATCAACAGGTGTTTGTCACTGGTTGTGGTAAACAACTAAAATGCAACTCGTGTTGCAGGAGGGAATATAGTATCCATTATCTCTGAATGACTTGAGTGTTTCAAAAGAAAAGCATTTCCTCCCCAGTTGTTTTCTTGGCAAGATGCAGTCCAAACACGGGTACCTGGCTTGAGTTTGTAGGCAATGGATTCCTTCAGTAACCTGATATATAAAGTATAGATGAATGTTGGGGAAACATTTTGCTCTCAGTAATATTGCTAATTCTAGTTTTTAAGTGTTTTTGAAGAAAACCTGGCATGGCTACTATAGCTTAGTAATGGAATTTCATCATGTATAAAGATAATGTAGTTTTATTTTCAGTTTGTGGATGTACTTTTGCTTCATTGGAAGTTAGTGACTTAGTAAAATTAAATAGACTTTTAGTAGACCATCAGAATAGTTGTGGTTACTAAGGTGAACCAGCCTGATTTGTCAGTGAGATAGTTCTGTGATTTAGGATGGTGACAAGAGACTTAAAAATGGTCTAAGTCAGGGCCTTGTTACGTGTTAATTTTAGGCAGCTCCTGGAGCTCTCAACCTCTGGATTGTCCCACACATTAACACCTGAAACTAGTTCTAAGCACACTTTAGGCAGTTTAAAGTTACACCACTGTAGGGCAGGTTTCTCTTTGATCCATATTACCCAGCTTGTGTTCCATTAATGTGTGGCCACTCCCCACAGATGAGGTTCCCAAGTTGCAGTCTTCCAGCATCCCAGGATTCAGTGTCCCTTCCCTCACCCTCCTGTTCTGTGTGAACGAACTTTCTACCTCCAGAACTCTGCTGCTTAGGGGGCAGTTCTTGCACCAAGCCAACTTCTTCTCCCACCACCAAGGGTGTGACCCCTTGCAAACAGCCTGCAGAGTACAATCCAGGTTTCAGGGCATGCGTGGGTCCAGGAGTGGGTTCTAGAAGGGGTGGAGGTGGAACAAGGCAGAGCTGAACGAGGCAGAGCCCCATGAACTGAGGCTTCCTTCCTGGGGCAGGGGGAATAGCTCTCCGAGTAACACTTTCCCTCACTACTGCCACCTCCCAGCCACCCTGGGGAGCATGACCAGCACTTCCCACCTCCCAAATCCCAATTTTTAAATTTTTTGTACACATCGGGTGTGTTTACACATGCATTTAAGCATGACTAAATTTAATGCACATTAAGCTAATGTGTATTAAGTGATTTTTGGCAGGTGTCTACACGTGCAGGCACTTGGCATTAAATTTCACCTGATTTCACCATTTATAATTTCACCATAGCCTAATTTCACCATTTATAATGTACGTTAGGGGCACACACATGTAGACACACACCCATAATGCGCAATAAATTAGGCTAATGCACATTAATGCAGCTTGTGTAGATGGGCCCATCCTGAAGTAGCTCTTTCATGTTACAACATCCCTGGAGTGTTTTTTTGTTTAAGTATTGTCAACCTAACGCATTCAGAATTTGGGAGTTGGGCTCTAGACTTCATGACTTTAAAATCTTTTTGATTTTTTTCATATTTGCCTTCTGGTTTCTGAAGCTTTGAGTTATGCAATTCTGGGTGCATCTATATGAGACGCTGATTGCACAGTAGCCCAATACTACTGCATAGTAGCGTCATAATAGCGTCACAAAATTGTTTTTAAGTTTCTGATCTCAGTTTGACTGAAATATGGGTTAGATGCCTAAGTGCCTTTTGAATCTGGCCCTATATCTTGTCACCATCAGGTTATTAAAGAACTTTATAGAAAATACAAAGTTCAAGAAGCCCTGCTAGTTTTTGGAAAACAGACAATGTCGCATCCTTTTGGATAAGCACAGCTAACCCTTATTTACAGGTGCTTTGACTTCTTATCTCTTACAGGCAATAACTTCTGGCTTATGCTTTGGAGACTTACTTGTCAGAGTTAGCATTGCTCTGCATAATTCACCAAATTGATATGTAATGTGATGTTCAATACAGATCTGCTGAGTCTTATAGCACTTATACCCACTTATGCCATCAAAAAGCTGCCTAGTATGTAAATTGAACCTTATATATCATAAATAACCTTCATGTTTCTAATAGTTGTGTTTGTCTCTTTTGGCTCCCCTGTCTTAATTCACCATAGACACTGTTAAACTCTTTCAGTCACTGGGCTAAATTTGGAGGTGGGGGAGGGAGGAGATGTGCTGCATACATAGAAAGCTGTCTTAACCACTTTATAAGGAGTGATCTTTAGGTATCATCCCATCTAAAAATCATACTATTACTCAAACTAACATTGGCCCTGATTAGGAGTTTATTTTAGCAAATACATATATTTGGTCTTAAACCAGGTTTTTAGAATGATTAGCTGCTGTTTATTATAACTAACTTTCAGTTCTGTTTAACTACTTTAACAAAATACCTAAATTGAAAAGTACTTGCAATTGAAGAGTACTTTGCAACTGCTAAAGATTTTTGTTTAGAGCTTTCAGTGTATGGTGTATGGTCCCTATGAAATAGCATCTTTAATCAAGTCACTAAATCCTTCCTGTAATGGAGTGCCCTTTTATTATCATCATATCATTTTGAATGGAAAGTTGTTCACAGTTGTATGACAGCTCATAGCAGTTGAAATCAAATGCCTTACACTTAAATGCTTGTGAAGACCAAGGTGGTAATTAGTGAACCTGCTGACAACAGCAATATTTAATGTTGTTTTAAATAATTAAAATGATACGCACGAAGACTTCCTTGGCGGATAGTGCCAACATCCAGCAAAAAAAAGAAGCAGCATATAATAGGCTCAAATGAACTCTGTAACTTCCTCAGCTGGTTTTATAAAAAAAACCTATGGGGAAATCAATTGCATAATGCAGGCTGCTTGACTGTTTGGAGTGGGGTAGGGGGAGCAGGGGACGGAAGGAGAACAAATCTCTGCAGGGTTTTTCTCAGGCAGTTTCCACACTGTTTTTTCAGGGTTTTTTCAGAGCTTCATGCCAATATGTCTGAATTCTGGTTCTGGAGTCCCACCCTAGCCTCTTAACCTGTGTTATTTTAGCACCATTAAAAGGAAATGGGACCCCATGGTTATAATGTTGCCCTAGAGTAGACCAAATAATGATTCACCTGTTAAACTTCACCTCTCCATCTGGTGAATGACTGGTAGATTTCTCCAGATCCACTTGGACCTCAGCCAATTGGGCTTAGCTATCTCAAATGTTTTCTCTTTGCACGGATCAGTCAGGGTGTCATAACATCTTCAGTCAGGATAACTCTGGAGCATTGAGGTGTGAGTACTTAGATGTCATCTCAGAAGGATTGAGGCAGGTGCTAAGACACATGGTTGACAACCCAGAGGTTGCATGTTTGAGGCTAAAATAGAAGCACTCACAGCATGGCTTGTCAGATTCCAATGAATCTCTGAATTCTGCTAAATACATTGTTACAAGGACATGAAAAAGGAAAGGATTTCAAAAGAATGTCTGTCTTTTTTTTCAACATCCTTGATGATTCTTAAAATTTATGGACACTTAGAACCTCCAGTGACTTATATTTCACTACATTGCATACTTCAGAGAAATAGAGGCCTACTTAGCAAGAATTTAATAGCTGAGTACCTAGGTGTTGTCTTGCATTCATAAAACTTCATTACTTCTACAAATTATACTTCAGTACATTTACTGGAATATTATGAAGTGTTATCATAAATAATTCAAATAAACTACAAGCTGTTAAAACCCATGAGGTATGCATTCAGTCTAGCTCTCAATATAGGCTGTGATTAAGTTCCTACTGAATTCTGTGAAAACAAGGGTTGGCCCCTACTATGTATTGTGGTGTAGTACATTTACATTTATTAATGTGTTTGATGTTGGGTTTTTCCTTTTAAATTTGAAACATTCAGCGTTTACCTAATGGCTTTCCTTGCCATTAGGGTGAAATAAAAAGTTCTCAGGAAATTGCTCTTTTCAAGGTATCTCCTCAGAAAACCACACAAAAATGTCACTGAAATAGTCTGTTACTCACTGTGCTGATGCTGGTAACCTTTTTATTCATAAAAGAAAATTGTTCCTGTTGTGTGTTTTGTATTATTGTAGTCCTTTGGATACTGCACTTCTACAGTATATGAAAACTTCTTTTAAAAGTATCATCTATAACTGAAGCTGTGCAAGAAAAACTTTTTCCTTGGTCATTAGTTCTTCATGAATGTAATGAATCATGAAGATTAAAAAATAGGTATTCAATAATATTTACGTGAGACTTACCAAGCTATATTTTCCTCTATCAAACTGGCAAGCATACCCCATTGCGATCATAATTGCAACAAAATGCTTCTATGTGTTCTTAAACATGGGGAAGTTGCCTTTGCGTTCAGCTATTAAAAATATTTTTACAAACGCTTTTTAGATGAGTAACTTTGGATTGACTATAGTTAGGATTGCAAAGGGACACTTGAATTGGTTAACAACTAGTAAGTGGTTCCCAGTAGGAGCTGGTAGAAGCAGGTTTTAGGAGCTTGCATCAGGGATCTGCATACTATAATACAACTACAAAACTTCCTTTCTACCACTTCTGCAGAGTTCCTTTTGAACATTTATGGAGAGAGTTAAAGTGGGGGAAACTGGGGCATGGGAGGCCATGCTTGTATCCACGCTTCTTCCATGGCAGTAGAACGCACAAGCCACAGGGCTCCTGCATGCTGAGGCAACAGGTGCGGCTATAGAACTGGGCTGCATGTTTTGGAGTGGGGAAAATTCATTTGAGCCAGTCAAAGTGTCAGTTCACGGAAGTGTTCATCAGGATATGTTCTAAGGCAGTGATTTCCAAACTTTTTTGATCGTGCACCCCTATCAGTAAAAAATTTTTGAGCATGCACCCCCAATATATGTATATTTATATAGATATAAATAGAAGTTCTATTATTTTCTTCTCGCACCCCAATGGATTGTCTTGCGCACCCTCTGGGGTGCACACACCCCACTTTGGAGACCACCGATCTAAGGGATAGGCTCTCAGTGTTTCATAGTAACTGGCAGTTTTTACAGTGAATCTTAATCACTTAATTCCACCTTCAGTTTCACCTGTTTAATTTCAGTGTAGTTGCTAGTTTTTCTAACCAGCTGTCTTTAAAAATGCTAACAATTTAAATAAGTTAATAGAAAAGCTGCTAACTGGGAACACATTGTCTAATGAGGTATAAATAACATCTGCTTCAGACCATGCATTTCTCTAAAAGAAGAATAATTTCCTGTGCCCACACTATGTCTGTATATGTACACAATATTTACCAGATCACTGCATTTCTAGAATGGATTAAAATTCATTGGGAGTTTAACTGCCCTTGACAGTTGTTTAGTATTTCACAAAACAAATATAATATGTTACTTGACTTGTCTGCAAGGCTAGGGACAGAAGTTACACATAAACTGGTTTAAGTGATCAGAAACTGTTTTAAACCTGTAACAGAACAGAAGTTCAGTGCACATAAACCACTTTCAAAATGGCCAAAACTAGTTTAAGATAAATCTGGTTGTATGTAGTATCAGACTTAACTGATTTAAGTCAAACCAGTTTATGGAACTTCTGTCCTAGACCCCTTCCTAGTTCAAGTTAAATCAGAGTCCCCCAGCATCCCAGGATTCTTTGCGGCCCTGAGCTGGCCTGTGCTGTCTGCTCCAGCAGAGCAAAGTTGGCCCTGCCCCTCTGCTCCCTGTTGCTGCTTAGGCTGGCTGAGAACAGGGTAAGGGCAGGAGACCCAGCCCTGGATCACAGCCAGAGTCCGCTTGGCAGGGGTGGAGTAGTCTCTTAAGGGCTTTTTCCCTACCTCACTGTTGGAGGAGAGGGGGGACTTGGCCAGACCCCTGGTCAGGCCAGCAGAAAGAGGTAGGGGTGTGGGGAGGAGAGGGCTTTAAGCTGCTTCTTTCACCTGCATGGAAAACCCACTGGGGTCTGCCTGGCAGGGGAGGAGCAGACCCTGCCAGGCTTTTCCCCACGTACCACTTGAGAGCTGAGAAGGGGGACAGGGCAGAGGTGTGGCCAGATTGCACCCAGGACCAGCAGGCTGAGGTGGAGGAAAGGAAGGGGGTTTAAACCCATTCTCCCACTGACATGGGACCCAAGCCAGGGTCTGCCTGGCAGGGGTGCAGCAGCCTCTGCCTGGGTTTTCCCTGCTTGCCGCTTCAGCAGAGGGGACAGGGGGTGTGGCCAGATGCTAGCTCCAGCCAGCACACTGAGGCAGAGTGGGGGACCCCAGCTGGGGTTTGCCTGGTGTAGGGCAGCCCCTGCCAGGCTTTTGTCCGCACTTCCCCATTGTGCCTCACTTGAGCCCAGGGCTGGCAAGCTGAAGTGGGGAAGGGGGTTTGATCCTCCACTCCCTGGCAGTACAAGACCCCAGGCAAGGTCTGTGGGAGAGCCCCTGCTAGGCTCCTGCCCTCTCCCTCCCTGCTCAAGCAGAGAGTAGGGGGATGTGGCCATGCCCTGGCCCAGGGCTTGTATGCTGAGATGGGGAGGGAGGGGGGTTTAAACCCCGTTCTTGGGCCCAGACCCAAGCCAGAGTTTGCGTGGTGGGCAGCCCCTGCTAGGTTTTTGCTGATGTGGAGGAAGGGCGGTTTAAACCCCCTCCATGGCTACACAGGACCTCGGCGGGTCTGCATGGGAGAGGCTGCCACGCTTCTGCCCCTTGCTGTATGCTCGAGGTAGGGGAGAGGGCAGCCCCCGCCAGGGTTTCCTTCATGTCTCCTCCCTGGAGGAGCATGGCCATGCTCCACCCAGGGCTCACATGCTGAGGCAGGTGGATGGGTGTGGGTATGGGGTATGTGGTTGGGGTGGGAGTATGTTGGGTGGAGTGGGAGTGTGTGGGAGGATGTGGGGTCATGTTCATGGGGGGGCAGGGGAGGAGGGTCCTCAGAGTCCCTGGAGTATGCCAATCTCTGGAGCTGCATGTGGTGGCAGGGAGTGGAGATAGCCCTGTCCAGTCCCATAGTGCACAGCTTCCCCTGCTCCCACCCTAGTCTCAGGCTGGAGGTGGTAGTGTGGGGGGCCAGCCCTACTGGCCCCTGTTTGATGAAGCTAACAGTGCAGGTCATGGGGCTTGGCTGCAGAGACAGGGAGAGTGTTGGAGGCAACCCAGCTCCACAGCACAGAGCTCCCCCCTGTTCCTCGTGACCTGTGAGTGTGGCCGGACTGCTGGCTCCATTGCGCGGGGCTCTTCCCAGAGGCATGTGGGTTGCGTGGACTGTGTATGACCTTCATGCAGTAGAGCCAGGCAGACCCTGCATCCAGGCTCTGTGCTCCTGCAGCCCCACCCTGGGTGCCCACTGGCTCTGGGGCACTGGCGTGGGCCCTGCTCACACTCCTGCTTGCCACTGCTACCACTTTCCCAACACTGTCATTTCCCCCACTGCCATTGCTGCCCTTCCCCTGCCGCTTCCGTACTTTCCCTCCTGCACTCCTGCTGGCCATTGCTGCCACTGTTTCCTACCTGCTGCCACTGCTTCCCGCCCCCACCCCACTTGCCCATCGTTCTGGCTCCAGCCCACCTTGATGAGCACCATGTGGTTTCCGGCTGCATGGCTCTTCCTGCCTGGCACAGTATGGAGCCAACCTGGCCTAGCCCAGGCCCAGTGGTGTAGGTTAATTGCAGTGGTTTCTGCCACCCGCTCCCTCTTGGACAGGCTAGTTCCCTACCACCTGGCACAGTATGGAACTAGCCCAGCCTGGTGCAGGCCCTGCAGCGTGGGTTGATTGCAGCAGTTCGGCCCCCCCCCCGCACTCTCGCTCTTTGCTAGGCCCCCAGAGACTCCATGGTATGTGGTACAGCATGGATCCAGCCCAGGTCCCGTGATGTGAGCTCATTGCAGTGCTTTCTCCCCTCCCTCCATCTGATCTTACTGAGTTTCCATTCAGATGGAGGGAGGGCTAGGGAACAGCCAAAGAGTCGCTAGGCCAGAAGCTTTTGCTCACCCCTGTTTTAAAGTGTTCTGGCTATTGTTTGGCCATGCTCCCTCCACTCAAGCAGGGAGGGGGGAAAAGCTTTGAAGCTTCCTCCCTTCCCTTTGGGAGTGGCTGGGAGGCTGGGAGGAGTGCTCTAGCACCTCCCAGCTTCTGGCCTGAGCCACTGCAAGAATGTGGCTGCCTTTGTGGAATTGAAAGTGAATGTCTGTTCACTTGCTTCTCAGTTCAAGCTACACAGTTTAGACTAACCCGCAAAGACTGAATCGATTCAGCCTCTGGCTTTTTGAATGTTTGTACCTAGCCCCAGTGGGGAGGTATTATTGTTGATCATCATTGTTCAATGTAAAAATAAAGTTATGTTTCCAATTTAGAAAATGACTTTGGTACTTTAAAATCATGTAAATAAGAGTGGCTATAACAAGCATTCATTCTTTTAGAACCAATATAATCTGTCTTCACTTTGCTCCTTGATGATATTTTTAGGAATAAATGATCCTAGAGTTTGGAAATATTAATATTGCACAATATTCATCTTATGGTTGGGTACACAGATTTCACCTCCCAGAAAGCTAAGTATTTTCATTCCAATGCTCTGAAGAAATTATTCCTTTCACACTATTTTGTTATAGCCTTCATAGCAAGAATTATAATGCTATATTAATATTGTAACAGACTCACCTTTTGTGTTGTATTGGTGTGGTATGGATATTCAGAAGGACTCTAATTAGGTGTAAATCTCAGCCTCTGGAAGGCTCAGATCAAGTGTATATGCTGAGAAGTAGTTTTGCCTGCTTGTGCCCCTTTGAATAGGGTTCAAAGTCAGAACACAAATAGCTACAACGTTTCCCACCAAACATGTTCACTGTATAATTTGAATGTGGCCATGTGACTACTTAGTCACCTTGCTCTGTCCTTCATTTTCATCTTCCTTGCTCCCTTCCTTCCTCCTCTTCTCCTGACCTCCTCCTTATTAAGGTTTAAGGTCTCCAGTCCCAATCTTTTTTTGTATATATGCTGCACCTAGCAGTGTGGGCACTACCCAAAACTGTCTAATAACTGGGCTGTGAAGCAAAAAAAAATTTGTATGATATTATGTTAAAACATGGATAAAATGAACATTGAATTTTTGCACTTGGCACTCTGGTTATTGTGAATTATATCCACACTAGTCTGTGGATGTAATTTGGAAAAAAAAGAATTGGAACAAAATGATTGTTTTGTTATTAGTTAAGCATTCTTCATATGTCTTACAAGCTTTTATTTAGAAAAAAGTAAACATTATCTTATTATTGTGCATCAGTGTTCACAGTGGTTTCAGCACTTGTAAATGTAACAGATTTGTGTTGTCCAAGGGAATGCAGAGTTAGTGTAAAAAAGGTACCAATCTGGCTTCTCCAGTTGCACCCCCCACCCCATACTTTTCACTGGTGCAAAGAAATTGTAAAGATAAAGTAGTGGAGAATTATCTGACATCTTATGCATCAAACCTTAATATTGAGAGAACATCCTAAGTATGCTTCAGTTTTCAGACCTATTTATTGGGCATATTATTTATTTGCCTTTTTCCTGAGCCTGTCAGATGTGTCAGCTGCTAATGTGAGTTATGTCTGTGTAGGCTAGAAGAAAGTCCACATCCCATTATCAATTCCTTGAGCCATTCAGTCTCCCCCTTCTTAAATCTCTTTTTTTTATTAATAGCCTTTTAATACATAATAAGTATTTAATTCTGGGCCTTGGCTGAGTGAGCCAACTGTAAAGCATACTGAAGTTTTGCTCTTGAAATAGGAGTTGAAATCTGTTCTCAGAAAAAGAATCAAGGAAGATTAAAATGATTTTATGGTTTGTAATAATTAATTGTACCAAACTAAAGTTTCTTAAAGCCAGTTGGCAGAAATGTGCACCACATAATATGTATCAGAAAGGCTCTCAGATGGCTCTCCTAAAATGTTACCTATATGTTTCCTTTTTAAATTTTACATGTAACATCTTCCTACTGTCAAGTTAGTGATGATTTTCATCAGCAGCACTGATGTTGTATTAGACAATGAATAGCACAGAAGACTTTCTGGCTATCTATTCTTGTTTCTGGCTAGTTATAATAAAATATTTTGTATGATGAATGACAGAACATGGGACTAGTAACTATTATTCAGACAGCACAGTTAAGAGTGAATTTAGCTTTCCCAAAGCCTAAGTGAAAGGACTGGATGAGTTCCTGGGGAAAGGAGGAACTTCCATCTCTTATGCTTAATTCAAGAATAATGTAAAAAAACATAGGCTAGCTTAGCTATGTGTTTCAGATATGGGAGGTCATCTACAAGTAGTTCATAAGGGTTAAAGTAGAAGTGTACTGAGGGAGCTGTTCTCCTATGCTAATAGGGTGCGTCTACATGTGCACATTAACATGCAGCAATAAACTCAGGTGCATAGTGTGGTTACACATGCTCTCAGGACTGCGGCATTTTGAGCCAAGTCAGAGCAACCCCAGCTGGCAAGGGGATGGCTGGCAGCCTGCCAGCCCAGGGCTGCTTTGACCCAGGCTGGCTGGGACATGAGGGTGCTCCACCATGGGGCTAGCTGGCAGGCAGCCCCAGTCAGCTGGGTCACTGTCTACATGTGTGCTGCTGTGCATGAAAAAGCTCTGCAGCAGGTTAGTACTTGTCTTTCTCTGTCCACCCATAGCCTTTTTTTTCTGATTTTCTGCAGGGAAAGGAGAGAACTGTGATAGAGCTTGGTTTTGGAGTGTAAAAGGAGGTGTAGAATCCACATTCACCTTGTCTGCTTCTTGCTTCTTGTATTCTCCTGTAGTTTGAGCCAGCAGCATGCAGAATGTTCCTGTAAGCGATTATCACGCAAATGCATTATAGCAATAAATAGCTATTGGAAGAAGTAAACCACCTATGTCAAACAATTAGTAAAGTTGATACAGATTAAAGTTAAATTTTCCAAACAACAAAAGCATTACTGTTCTGCAGAAGGCACTGTAAAATGAAGGAGAGACTCCCATGCAAACAAAAGGATGACCGAACACAGCAGATTATTGATAGGGAAATCAATGTCTTACCAGAATAACATAGTCTTAATGCCTGGTTAGCCCATAGTCATGGTGCTTACCGCACTTTTTGACTGATGCTTTTGGATGCCTAAAAATACATGTAATAAAAATGATTGTATTTCAGGTAGATTGCCAGTCCTAAAAAAAAAATAGATTTAGAGAACAGCAAATGCTGTGGGGCTGTGGTGGCTGACTTCTTAAATTCAGATTTTTACATATCCTAGAAACCAGTTTTGCTTGTTGGCTGAGTGGTTGTTACCAACTGTGTTAAGAAAGTGACATATATAACATGCTTTGTTTTGTTCAGACAGATTGGACAGTTGCAGTTCAGCACCAAGGGTGAGAGGAATGATCCTCACTGAAGACTATACGGCTTTCTTCATAGTATAGGTGTAGAATTTCTTTAGAAAAGAGGTTGTTATTGCCACTCTGATGGAATGGGTACATATATTAAAATATAGAAATGCATATGTTTTTATATATATATGTGTATGTAGCACTTCCTGTAAGAATGAGGGAATGGTCCAGAAATCATGTAGTTTCAGAGTCACAGAATCACATGCAGAATATATTGATCTTTTCAGCAGTAAATGGCTGACGTTATGTGTTTAGAACATAAACATCCAAAAAATGTTATTGTAAATGTTACCAGAAAGTTAAAACAAATTAAACAAAGTTTTCCACATTTACATGAATCCAAGATGAGGTTTTTTTCTGAATTCAACATGAGAGGGGGAAAAAAGCCCCTTTTCTTGAACTCAGGTATAAGTGGGAAGGGACAGGCAGCTGCTGTGGCTCCAGCTTCAGCTCCAGGCCTGCCCCTGGCTCAGGGTTGGTGCCATAGCCACAGCCACAGTCCCTGCCTCTCCCCCACACCTCACCCTACTACCTGCCTTTGGGGCTGGGGCCAGAGCTGTCACTGCTGCAACTGCTGCTGCCTGTTTGGGCAGGGGCTGAAGTGACCATGTACTCCATGTCCTGAGCCAGAGTGGGGCTGTAGATGGAGCTGCTGTGGAGGTAAGCAGGGGCAAAAGAGGGAGTAGGCAGTAGAGGAGCAAGTGGGGAGGACAAGTGGTTAGGGGCCACTTGATTCCCCTGCTGCTTGCCCCTCCCCCCCACTGATTTCCTCCTACTGCATGCTTCTCCACTGCAGTGTTGAGGAAAGCAAATTTAAGATGACCCTCCAATAATTAGATTCTGGACATGGAAAATTATAACAAACATATAATATTCCATGTCTAGAATCTAATTATTGGGGGGTCATCTTAAATTCAAAGTCACCTTGGATTTGTGTAAATACGGAAGATTTAACATTGTATTACAGTTTTAAGCAGTTTACCATAATTGGCACAATAAATACAATGCTGTTAGAGGTATCCTGAAGTAAACATCATATACCCTTCCTAAACCCACACCAAAAAATAAGTAATTATTGGATCCAATCTCAAGGTTGTGTTTTTACCTGTTCCTACTAGGTTACATCACACTAAGAACTAACTGGGAAGCATAGACTGCTGCTTGACTGAAAAATGGTTAAAGAGAAATGCTTTTGAGCTGTTTACTCTATAGATCAATAGGCAGCTTTTCTTTAGACTATAATCTGTCCAATGAAGTAGGAGTCCTTCTTGTCCAGTTTTTTTTAATATACCAGATTCCTTTTAAACAGCTTTGTATCTTAACATAAAGTGACATTATTATAGTAGGATGTGTAATCCAGAATGACACTTATGTGATATTGTCCCTTTGAAGGCCTGGTAAGCAGGCCATTGGGAATTATTCTGAGTAAGGAGCTTCACTTCAGTTTTGCACATCCACCTACTCACAAATAAGCTGTCAACACTTCAGGTTAAGGTTGTAAAGTTAAGCATTCAGGAGTTAGGAAATGCCAGAATTAAGATTGCTTGTACCTTTCCCATGGAAAAAAAAATCTCAGCTGACCTTAATTTTGGTATTTCCTAACTCTTGAATGTCTGACTTTATAACTCTAATATCATATTTACTTTCATACAGTGGGGAAGATGATTTCTGTGCTGGAATTGAAGCATGTAGACACTGCAATGGCTACTGATGACTAGAAAATGTATTTAGAGGTTTGCTTTTTGGGACTTGGCTTATAGGTAATATATATATGCATTAGAACAATAGTCCAAGGCAGCAGCAAGGGTTAATTGATTTCTAAGGCCTGGTCACACGGTCACACAGTTTCCACAGCCTGTAAGGCAGACAGGGTATCTAACATAACAAGGCCAACAGATATACACATAGCCTGGAAAATTGTGCGCATATACCACACTGTTCCATTACATGAGTTAAGGTGGCACCAGCTCAGAAGAGCCTGAGTTTTCTGGTTTTGGGGGAACAGACCAAATTAGGAGACGGTCCAGAAAGCTGAAATTAGGATGTGTGCATGTGATGGGCTTGTGAAAAAAAGGAATGTGTTGACAGGATAGAACATGGACAGTATGACAACCACAGAAAGACCAATTGGCAATAGCCATGGATGAAAAGTCATCAGGAAGGAAAAAGAATACAAAAGCAGAGACTTTACAGCAACAAAGGGTCCCATCTCCAAGAAGGGTCCCTGAGAGGGGAACCTGAGGCACCATGGACAGAGGGCATACCACCAGCCCATCTCATCCACCCCTTGAGTCAGGGGGAGAGTGGGCTTCAGCTTCCAACCTCCAAGCTGCTGACATCTGACATTCAAGAGAACCTCAGAATGAAGCTTGCATACTAGCCAGACGTTCCTTGGCTTTGATGACAGCCTTAGGATTAGATGATATATAGAATTACTTACATTATTCTTTTCTGTTATCACTATGTATCAATAAAATTTGCCTGTTATTGAATGGAAAGGTCATGGTTGGTCTGAGGGTTTGGGTCCACCCAGAACAAGGTATCTAGGTCATAAATCCAGTGCCACCCAGGGCTGTCCTTTCCTAGCCAGAGAGGGAGGAACAAAGTACACATAATAGTTAGTTTTAACCTTTTACAACCACTGCCAAATTGGCAGTAGCTTTTGTCTGAGTAGCCCAAAGCTGCAGCCAATTTTGCAGTGTCCTGAAAGGGCTTAAAATGTTGCTTTTGCCTCATCAGGTCAGCCATGACTCTGAAAAAAATTTTTTTTTCATTCTGCCTCCCTAAAACATGCTGCATGTCTTATTTGACAATAAAACAAGTAATAGTTTTCTGGCATGTGCTCTCTCTCTCTCTCTCTCTCTGTGTGTGAGAGAGAGAGAGAGAGAGAGAGGGAGACTTGCTATGTTTTTTAAAAGGGCAAATTGCTAAAACCAGAAACACCATCATGAAGCATCCCACTGACATCCAGCTGGGACAGAAGCAGGGTTGGTTCATTTAAATGCACTGCTCAGCTCTCTGCCAGAACTAACAGTGACTGGTAGCAATAATAGGTTGTTATCCTATTTGTGTACCAGCACTAGAGGGGGTATGAGGTGCTTTGCTACTGGGATTCAGATACTTGCTGACTTCAGGGGAATGGTGAGACTCAGGAATCCTGGACTGCCTTCCAGGCAATAGTGGGATCTATGCTTATCTGATCTGCTGTCTCCCTCTCTGAGCCACTTTCTGTCTCCTTGATTCAGACTACCTCCAATTGCACATTTATTTAGTACTTGTATAAGCAAGTTTATACAAGTATTAAATAAATGCGCAATAACTGGTGTTACTGTGCAGTAGCACTGGCAAACACATTTTAAGTGACGCTACTGCACAGTAGCCTAATACTACTGCACAGTAGCATCTCAGCACGTTTTTTGCCACTCGACACTGCTGTGCAGTAGTGTTAGGCTACAACGCAGTCAGCATCTTGTGTAGATGTGCCCTCTTTCTCTCTGTTTTTCCCCCTCCCCAACATGTATTTCCTTATTTTAGTATTCAGCTAAGATAGCAAACCCTTTTCTACATTGAAAACATTAGGCCTTTACTTCTTGTTGTTGACTCAAAGTTTTCAAGCTAATATTACTGTACCAAGTGTTAAGCAAAACATTTTCACCCATGAATTAGGTGTATATTGAGGAATTGTTTTAATACAGAATTTATAAAAGTGGGACAAATTGGTGAAATCATCCTGGGGGAATTTTCAAGATGTTTGAATAAATACTTGAGCCTAGATCATGTTTCTGAGATCCATACAGTTGTCTATATGCTTCCCGTACCTCCGTCCTCCCCACTTCCAGTCCTAGTCTCACTAGGTTCCTCATTTTGATGTAATCCTTTCCTCATCCTCTTTCCTTAAGTGGTTTTTATCCAGTCCATAGTCAAACCATGGCTAGTTTTGCCATGCTCTTTCTATTTTCACCAGGCAAATATATGATCAGAATTTAATGTGTGTGAAACTTTGAACTATCTTGTCTTTACTAGGATCCAAGCAAATTCTCTATTAGGGTATTTGTAGAATATTGCTTAGATTGGGGAAAATAAGATACTTCAAGGATCCTGACTCCTGGAGATATGCATAAGTCTTGAGGTATTGTCCTGCCACCTTGTGGTCATGCAGATCATTCTTGAACAGTGCACAGTCATTGAATAGCACCCGTTGGTGTTTAAAATAATACCAAGGAGGAGGCTATAAACTTTATGAATTAAGTACATGACATTGTTAGAAATATTAAAATGAATGTGGGTGTTTGTCCCTTTTACTGTTCTTGAGCGTCCAGTGAAATAAATGCAAGTCTGCCAATAACATTGGCACACTTTTTTTTCTTTCTGTTATTAAAATAAGTGGAGTAATGAAAATCTGCATTTAAACTAAAACTGATCTTCAAGTAAGAATCAAATCTTCTTGGTCTGAAAGTACAAATGCAGTTGTAAACAGTCACCTAAAACAAGGGTGCTCAACCTTCAGCCCATGGGCCAAATGAAGTCTGCAGAGCCATCTGGAGTGTGGGGCTTCCCATGAGTTGGAAATTTGGCAGCGAGGGAGCAGTGACCATTAATACAGAAACCCTTTCCCCTGCCAGGTTTCCAAACCCCAAGCCTCATACGACAGCCATGCCTGCTTTGCCCCATGAAGCAGGGCAAGCTGCTCTTATCCCACATCTGGATCAGGGCTAGGCCATACCTCCTTTCCCCCTTCCCATGGTTGCATCTGGGTTGGGCCACTCCCCCTTTCCCTGTGGCTGGAGCAGGGCCAGGCCATTTCCCCTTTTCCCTCTGCAGGGCCAGGTTGTGGTTGGACCATGCCCCTTCCCTACTACCCTTGAAGGGCTGAATTGAGGCTGAGTCTTGCCTTTCTGCCCCTCCCCCCGTCTCCCTAACTGTAGCAGTGGGTGGGGGACAAATTCAAGTCAAAACTCAAATAATCAGATTCTGTACCTGGAATATTTTAACAAATATATACATTTTCCATATATAGAATCTAATTATTGGGGGATCATCATACATTCTGGGTTGTTTTATATTCCAGTAAATACAGTATATCTCCATTTCTCGAGTGACTGTTTACTTCAGACATTTGGTGTAGTTTCTAAACACTCACATTTTACTTGCATCAAACATCACTGTAAGTAAAAGTAGTTGTGGTGGGATTTTAAAGTAATCAATAACATCTATTGAAAGTTTGTGGTTCCTGTTAGAAATCAAGGATGTTTTAATGTACTGTTAAAGTCAATAGTATTTTAGATCACACAGATCTTTACTTTTTTTCTCTGTTCTTTTGCTAACTTAGCGTTTTCATTATTGTAGGTGAGCAGCTTGTATGGAGCCTATATTTAGGCTCTTCATACTTTCCATTATTAAAGAATCTGCTATTTTATTTGAGAAACCTGGACACCTTTGTTTGTAGTAAGCCCTTCAAATTTGACAGTGCTTTGGACAAAGAAGGACATTTCCTTTGTTGAATGAAGAACTGCTGATATTATATTTATTTACTTGTTTATTTACTGAGTTCTAACTCACTTACAAGTCACCATTTAGCATCTCTGTCTGGCATCCTTCAGGAAAGAGTGGCCAGCATAACTCTGGCAAAATAGTTGGACTTGAATATATTACAAAGTTGTACTATTTCCATCAGTAAACACTTGCTAAATTGAGAATGTCTCAGAACAACAAGTGGAAAAGAGGTAGATCACGCTTCACCATGCTGGTTGTGTGTCTTTGGAACGCAGTACACAGCTCTACTGGTCAGTATTGTTTCCTCAGAAGGCAGCTCAGTATCACAGGATTTTGGAGGTTGGAGAGAGAATGACAGCCAAGGAAGGCTCTCTTAGCTATGTCCCAGGCACAACACACATGCTTTGGTGTAGCTGGTTTCTCTGCCTTCCCATTAATGTTGTTAGTCTCAAGGTTCATTTGCTGGTAGTCTACGATGCACTACTAAAGGTTCAGAATTAAGACCCTGCAGTTGTTGCTGGGAAGATTATTTCTGTTGCCCATGATAAACTCTGCATTACCATTTTTCCCTTTAAAAAATCCACAGAAACCCTAGAAACTATATACAGAAATATTAAAAGCATGACATTGAGGTTGCAAAGCCAAATTTTTCAAAGTTGCCCATGCAGATTTGTGTGCCTCCTCATGTGTATGAATTTTGATGCATTCTTGAATTGCATAGTTGCTGGATTTTTTTCCATAGTGTGTTGCTCATGGGTTTAGCAGAGAAGCTGAAATCAGTTTCAAGGAACAGGTTAGACTTTTATTAATAGAATAAACTAAAGGAGAAGCATAAAACTGGGAAGCAGCTCTATCATATAACTATGTGGAGCCCTTGCATACCTTGTGCTGCTGCTGCTTTTCCCCAGGGAACGCCTGTGCTACGTGGGCTCTGGCACATGGCAGGTTACCCCGGGTAGGGTAGGCTGGGGCCAGGAGCTGTGCTGGCCTCAGCAGCCTTACCTGGGGGCCAGGGAAGCTGCAGCTGTTGTGATCCTGCAGCTGGGAGCTTGGCTGATAGTTGGAACATGGCTCCGGCTGGCCAGGATCCAGTTTTGGGTGGCATGCGCTTCCGACGCATACATCACCATTTTTTCCCCATGGGTTTTATTGACCTTAGGATCTCGTGGGGTCAACCCCCACTACACACACACAAACTGCGAGGTAGCAGTGTGGGGAGCACCTGAATGTGCAGTGTGTTGTGCCACAGATAGGTCTGTGATACCACATACCACACGACACCTGTTGTCTGGACATGGCCAGAGATTTCAAATAGGAACCCATATTGTCACAAAAAATTTTTATCTGTTGTGGTCTGAGTTTCTTGCAACAGAAAAATTCCTCTATTCCCTCAAAAAAGGGAAAACTAAGAGCTGGCATTTTCCAATGGGTGTCTTGAGTCTAGTGAAAGGCTCCTTGAGTCTAACATGGGGTACCTTGTTTCTAAAAAAGTTGAGAAGCACTGGATTGCTTCTCTTAAAGGGCCAATATCTTATACTTAGTATTCGAGCCTCATGCATATGATGGGCACACAAGGAGGTGGAATTAAGGTTGCAGGCCTAACGAAATATGGCATTTCCTTAGTTTTGAATGCTTGATTTACAACCAAAATGTTATTTTTTGTTTTGTTTTGGTTTTTTATATATGCAATGTATTAATCCACAGGTTTACTGTAAAATTAGATACCTGTAATACACAGCAGCACTTATATTCTGTTTATATGTTCTTTTTGTGTTGGTTTCATCAAGTTTTTAAATGTTGGGAACCTGGGAAAATGAGTTGTTATTTCATGGTGTTCTATAACAATCTTCACTTTCCTCCTGATTGTAACTAGTAGTATGAAGATGGAGATGACCTGTCACAAGGGTACAAGCTTATGATTTGTGGTGAAAGGAATGCATTGTGTTTGATTTTATTGTCTGTCATTATTGGTACTGAGAACTTTTTTGCATTGTTTTGTGGTTGTCTCCTATTTCTCCACCCCGCCGCATACATCAAGTACCAGTTATTCATTTTGTTCTTTTTCCCTTGGTATGCATTTCCATTAAACAAATTTATTTTTCCCCCCAGTGTTGTAAATACTTTAGTGTATCTATGGGATTCTTGTCCTGGAAAGATCACAAGGAAGAACAGTGGAGCTATCTTTATTAACAACAAGTAAAAATTTTCCAATATTATATGGCTAAAGCAGAACAGCAAACGGTAACATAAGATCATGCAATTCAAGCATTCTCTGCTGATAGAGTGGAGAACATGCATATGGACGCTCAAATACACAACAAATACTTTCTTTGGAAAAGCAGCTTTCAGGCACCAAATTAGGAAAGGGTTCTATGCGAAATACACAAAAGGGTGGAATTCTCCTATATCTTTCCAGGCTTTTGACACCTTTTTGCACTCTCCTAATGTTCTTTTAATTTAATTTTTATAGTGGAGTAATAGAAAATATTTAGAGTATAGCTGAAGCAGAGAAAAAGTAGGGGGAGAGTTGGGGTATAGGGTGTATGTTGACTTATGGGGAATTTAGGTTTAAATTTGACACATTCCCTCTCTCAAACTTGCCAGAAATTAACCTTTCTCCAAATGCTGTTTCTAGGGTTACTATATAGGTTACTGATTATTTTGCCCTATGTTATATAGATTATATCTTATGTTCAGAGGGGAGCGAATGTATTCATGTCTGTTTCTAAAGAGACTTGCAATTTTCACACAGGGGAGGTAGTAAGTATGGATAGCAGGTAAAGTCTTCCTTACCTGTTAAAAAGAAGCAAAAAGTGAGTGAATCTGGATATAAAGTAGGACAGAAAACAGCTGGAGGCAAGTTTATACTTCCCTCATTCTGAGCTGCTGGCAGCTACCTTGAGAATGTGGCATGAACTATCTGGAAAATGCATACAGTAGACTCTTGAATCTTGAAACGTTCTTAAAAACATATTAAGGTCACATGACCTTAATAAAGGTTCTGATTTAAATCAGGTATTTAGAGTTAGTAGGAGAAAAAAGAAATCTTCCACTAGACCAAGTATATCACCTCTGTGACACCTCTGATGAGGTCAGAACCAACACTGACATTCTGAATAAATGACCATACTGTATGTCCTTCAGCTCAGTCTTGACTAGTTACAGTTTCTTTTTATTGATTGACAAAAAAATTAAAAGCAATGCAAGAAAACAGAAAAAATGCTATGTTCATCAACTATATGTCACCCTGAAAGCCCTGTATATCTTTACTGAGTGCAAGAGGACCAAGGTAGGGATGAAGATCTATAGCCAAAACTTTAAAAATGGAGGTGTGACTGACCACAAAAGTAGAACGAGATGCCCAATTCGCCTTCTTCCACACCTCACATGTATGTGAGGATTGACAGCTTCTCTCTGAGTAAAATAAATTGTTCAGCCTCAGTCGAAAGCCTTAGCAGCCGCTTCAATAATTTATTATAGCTCAGTTTGTTTCTCGACTTTCTGTTCCCCCAAATCTGTCAACTGTTTGCCATTATGGAAACTGTCTAAACCACAGATTCTCAACCTTTTTTAGACTTGAGGTACCCCCGGATAGACTCAAGGCACCCCTTGGAAAATGCCAGATATTAGTAGAGGTGCACTGATAAAAAAAATTTTTGTCTGATACCAGTGGCCAATTATTAACAGTCACATCAGCTGATACCAATCCAATTGCTGATATGCAGCCCGGCAGCAGGATTTGGCCAGTAAGTCTGGGGAGGGGAAGGGGCGTGAGGGAGGGAATGGGCATGAGGTAGGGAAGGGGCATGGGGGTGCAGATTGAGGCCCCCACAGTGAGGGGAGGAATGGGGCTGGGGTAGGGGCAGGGGCAGGTGCTACCCAGCTGGGCAGAGCATGGGATGGATCCATGGGTGGCTCACCTGGAAGAGGAGTGCGGGGTGGCTCCCACCACTGCGTGCACCCTCAGGGGAGGCATGGGGGCATGTGCCCCCCAGATTTGTGCTTGGGGTGAGGGTGGGCTGCCCACTGTGGGCTGGGGCTGGGGGCTTCACCAGCCTCTTTCTGGCGGGGGTGAGCCAGGGCTTTGCTCAGGGTGGGCAGGGGTGGGGCAGGTGGCAGCGGTGCTGGGAGGGCAGCTACAGGGGGTGAATTTTGGGGTGTAGCCCACCCTGTAGCCCTCCCCCAGTGCTGCCGCCATCCTCCCCACAGCCCCAGCCCAGCCTCCCTGACAAGAAGAGGCTGGCACAGCCCTTGATCTCAGCCCACAATGGGCAACCTGCCCTCTCCCTGCACACAAATCTGGGGAGCACATGCCCTGCATACCTCCCCCTGAGGGTGTGCGCAGCAGCAGGAGCCACCCCCCTCTGCACCCTCTGGATGAGTAGCCCGGGGCTCTCTATGGTGCCCCACCCTGCCCTGGCTGGGCAGCACCTACCCCTGCCCCAATCCCAGGCCCAGCTCCACTCTCTCCCTCGCCTTGGGGGGTCTCGATCTATACCTCCATGTCCCTTCCCTTCCCTGTGCCCCTTCCCTCCCACTTGCCTTTTTGGGAGGCATGCCACAAATTAGCCACACATCTTTCCCAAGTGCTACTCTGATCCCCTTCTTCCTCCTAATCAGCTCTTTTGCTTTGTGCTTCCTGGCCTGTGTGCCTTTCCCAATCTGCTGCTCTGTTTTCTGTTTCCTTACCTACCTGTCACTCTGCTGCATACTCCTTCCGTGGTCTACCATGTGCCCCACCCAGAGACTCCTGTGCCATTTAAGGTATGTTGCCACAGATGCTTACCCCCGGTCTCGGTGGAGTGTACCTCAGTGAACCTCCCTCATTATAGAGGTTCTTCAGAGCAGCTAAGACAAACCTACATCAAGAATGCATGGAGGAAAGACTGTATGACCTCTCAGGGTCCCTCCAAGACCAATTTTCTATAATGCTGTGATGAGAATCAGTCTTTCTTATTACTAAAAGTACAAATTTAAGTGAATTATTTAATCAGGGTTTCCTGCTGGCTGATTTGCAAAAGTGATTAAAATTAGTGATTTTTTAAAAAAATCAATCCATTATTGGCAGAAGGTTATGGAAGCTGTTTGGATACCATGGAAATTGGCACAATGACCTGAAATCCTCCCCACTCTCAAAATAATAACTAAAAAAAAAAAAGAAAGCCTAGACTAAAGAAGAAAATGCAGAAACCAGATTATTTTGATTATACTCCTTCACTTGAGGGAGAATGCAGCAAGATATATATGTTCTGATGTTATTCAATCAAGTTTTACTCCTAAATATAAGATTGGCATTCTTACTCATGACTAAATTACAAGTTCCATTAAGCAGCACCAATTCAATGAAATTGATCAGCTGCCTAAATATCTTGACCTGGTTCTATATTTGGACAAAAGAGCCTAGACAAAGTGTCTTCTTAAACAAGTCTACCATCATCTCAGGGGAAGGGATGAGAAACCCAGATGCTTCATCTCATCCTAAATTATTCTCATTTTGATATACTGATCAAATAAGGGCCATTAAAGGAACAGAAATGCTACATTTAGGTACTGTTGACATTTCACAGAGGTAGGATATGGGGTCTTAAAGGACCCCAAAAGCATTTTGTCCAGGTACTGATCCTTCAACCTCTCACTACCTCACATCATTATCATTATAAATGTAGAACTTGGTAGCAACCCCTATTTTGGTTGCCTAATGCTTTCCATTATAAAGGATTCTTTCAGCCTGTGTCTTAAGAAGCTCTTGCATCTCCACAGTTTGCAGCAAGCCTTTTATAAT
This sequence comes from Crocodylus porosus, assembly GCF_001723895.1. Taxonomy (NCBI): domain Eukaryota; kingdom Metazoa; phylum Chordata; order Crocodylia; family Crocodylidae; genus Crocodylus; species Crocodylus porosus. The sequence continues at coordinate 76,328,243 of NW_017728918.1, forward strand.
TGGTAGGGGGGCTACCTTCAGCCTGCAGAAATGCCTTGTTGTCCCTTGAAATTCCATTCAGATTTAACTGAGATATAAAGTGTTTAGAAATGGTCACTTCCGGTTTCTCATTTGAATCCATCAGAAAAAAATTGGGAGCCTGCCAAAATTGCTGAATATTCTAAGGCAGGGGTTGCATTACAGCCTAAGCAGCCTCAGTGCATGCAGTATAACTGCTGGAACAGTAGAAAAGAGAGAGAGTTTGGAGAAAGAGAGCCAGGCCATGCTATTGGAAGGACACCCCTCTCTATAAATTGTTGAACCCAATGCATGCCCCTCAGCAGAGAGAGAGGAGGGCTATATGCCTGCCAGTGTGACTTTTTCCCAGTGCATAAAACTAAGCTTATGCATTGCTTTACACTGTCTAGTTACAAGGTTATTACATGCTTTTTTCTTTTCTTAATCACTAATGAACAAAGGACCCCTGTCTCATTTGTTGCAGAAGATGGATGTTCTAGGGTATAGAATTAAGTTCTTTTAGCAACTTGACTCTGGCATTTGCTAACTTTCAAGTGCTTGACTTTGGCATATGGATAGTATACTTTTAACTGTGTTAGTGTGCGTGCACACTTATGTGTATAAAATCGACTCTCTGGAGCAGTGCATAAGTAAAAACAAAATAAAAATTTGATTGTAAGCTTTGTCGTCGTCAGTGGTCTCTCACAGTCGAGGATGATCACTTCCATGGGTCAAGTAAAGGGTTGTAGATGAGTCTGTTGATGGCTAAAAAGGCCTATCCTAGAGCCACAAGTGCTGGTTAAAGGAAGAGTTGAACCACAGATTTCTCAGTCTTTTTTCCTTTCTGTCATTTTTCTGCCTTTAGGGCAAGGTGGTTTTCCTCGAAGTAAGATGTACCTTCTCTCACAAGGTGTCATGATGTAGCCCTGTCTTGGGCTAGTTTTTTCCAACTTGTGATGTCAGTGCCACAGTTCTTAATGTTCACCTTGAGCTTGTCCTTGAAGTGTTTTTTCTGGCCCACACGTGTCTTTTGTTGTTGGCTGAGTTGGGAGCATAGCAGTTGTTTTGGTAAATGAACATCAGGCATGCACACACAATGCCATGTCCACTGCAGCTGATGTTGAATAATCAACACTTCTGTGCTGGTGGTGTTAGCATCGCTAAGGACACTGGCACTTATATGACGATCCTCCCACTTTTTTCCAAGGATCTTCTGGAGGTAGTGCTGATGAAGGTGTTCCAGGCTTTTCAGGTGGTCCCTGTAGGTCACCCTAGCTTCACAGCCATAGAGAAGAGTTAGAACTACCACATCCTTGTATACTAGGAGCTTTGTTCGAGTCCTGATGTCGTGATCATTGAACACATGATGATGCAGTGTTCTAAAGGTGTAGAACGTAAGCTTAATCTGATGTTTACATGAAGGACTAAAATTGGTAATTGGAGTAACTGTGGTCTGGTGAGCATTGAAGTTATGGAATATGGGAAAGTTTTACAAACTTTAACCAGTCATTAATAGATTGCATTTCTCACACTAAAAGTATGCTCTTACTCACCTGTGAGGCAAAACATCTGAATAGCATTTTCATAGTTTCATAGTTTCTAGGGTCGGAAGGGACCTGAGCGGATCATCTAGTCCG
>NW_017728918.1:76330596-76339579 GCF_001723895.1 Crocodylus porosus
GAGGACCGAGCCCTGCTGAACCCCACTGCCCACGTCCTTCCAGGCTGAGAAGGACCCATCTACTATCACCCTCTGGGTGCGGCCTTCCAGCCAATTGGCGACCCATCTGACTGTGTGGGTGTCTATACCACAGCCCCCCAGTTTCTTAATGAGAACGGGGTGAGAGACAGTGTCAAAAGCCTTCCGAAAGTCCAGGAAGATTATATCCACTGCTACCCCTGCATCTAATGATCTGGTGATCTATTTTAATCAGAATATAAAGTGTACTCTTGGGAAATTTGGACTCTGATTCCAAAAACATCTATAAACATAAGCAAGTTTACATGTTAAGTAGTCTGATTAAATTCAGATTTGTGACCTCAGTCCCTGTACAATAGTGCATTTATTAGCTAAAGAGTAATTACCCGTAATTTACTTTGGAGAAAGCACCATATTAAATTTTTGCAGCATATAAGTTATATTCAGTAATGAACAAAGCCAAATGTTGTTTGGAAATAAGTCAAATTCAAATCAAATCCTGCTGGTACAAATGCTGAATTCTTGGAATAATCAGAAGTATTTTACTTCCTATAAGTTCTCTTGAATAAGACAGTATAACACGTAGACAAATAGATAAAAATCGGAACTGAATGCGTCTGAAGTCTCATTGATTTCCATAGTCTTAGGTGAATTCTCCTGGGACACTGATTTTGACTTTGGCAGTACAAGTAATGGATTTACATTAGATTCCTTCTGTCTTTAACATTAGTTTAATTTATGTGAAAGAGAGCTTTCCTTAAATAAGGACAAGATTGTTTGGCTCGTAGATATTACCAAGAAATAGAACTAGGTTTTGTGTATATACGTCGCTGTGCTTTAGTACTTCCTTTTGGAAGTACTAAAGCATGGCACAATATGGGTGGTTACCGCGCTGTGCATGTGGCACAGGGGTAAATTTTGCTGCTATGTCATTGTAGGAGCACACTACACCTGGGGTTACGTAGCTGGTGATAATGTGTAGACACATTTGATCGCTACATTACCATAGCGTACTATATAGCAATGTAGCACGTCGCTATCAACTTTTGTTTAAGCAGATAATTCTTTAGCTGCAAAATTAATACTTTAGATTAGTACAAGTTATAATAATACCTTAAGCAACTGTCCTGAAATATGGTATGCACAAGCACACTGCAGTACCCTTGCTGAGCCCTACTGACTTTCAGATAATACCAGTGTTGCCCTGTGAGGAAATTGAGAAAGAAAAATAAAATGATACTTTTTCATTTTTTAGTACTCAGAGGAGTAACATATATAATATATATATTTAAAATATATGTTATTTTTCTGAGTTCCCAAACCATGTAAATATATATTTAAATAATTTGTATATTTAAAACTTTCCTCTTAGTTTTCCTCTGAATGTTTTATATACCTATAACATGTCTTTAAAAACTAATCTTATGTGGACCAGACACCAAACATAAATATGTATCAAGCATGTGGTTATTGCCTGGTGTTGCTAAAGGAGAGAGTTGAGTATTTGGGAATCTTAACTGTACATTTCTGTCTACAGTTTTTAAAAAACTTTCTGGACTTTGGATTTCTGGGGTTTGCAGTGCTTTTTGGAAAGATTAAAGGACACGGCTAATGCTTTTTTCTCTGAGTACCGAAATGTTCTTTCAATCATGACTTCATCTTTGTGTAGGTTTTTATATGGAAATTGAAATTCTTTGCCCTGTTTTAATCAGTGATGAAGCAATGAGAGACAGGGTAAAATCTCTTTTCATGAAGTATAAAGGAACAAGGGGCAGTTGTTTTCCTTAGACTTGTAAGAAGAAAGTGATCTCAAAGGAACGGTAGACTGAAATAGGAAAGACGTACAAAAAATTGAAGTCTAAGTAGTGCCTTCTGTTTGGCTTGTTTCTTTTTTCTAGTCCATCTAGACAGTGGACTTTTCCCTGAGAACAGGCAGATTTGGGTGGAATTATGACTTTTGGTTTAAATGGAAAACTTTATCCTGGAACTTGTAAGCCAATGCTTTAAAACAACTTAGTAATTTAACTTAGTTAAACAGGATGGACATTATTATGTTTTCAAACTTGTAATAGATAGCATTTCCTTGTGTGTCAAAGAACATTTAGTTATACAATGTAGAGAACATGGATACACAGCTCTAAACTAAAACATATTAACTAGAAGGATTCCTAAAATTACAAATATCGGTTTTTGGGTTTATAATGTGTTATTTTAAATGCTTGTTGAATAAAAGGATTATACCTGAAGTATGGCATATAAACTCTAATTCTAGATCAAGGGCCAGCAACTTTTTTGGGCAGAGTGCTATAAACATCTGCAACCTTGACTTGTAAGATGTAGGCATGTCAGAGGTGGAGGGCAGGCAGCTGCAAGGGGCCTGATCTTTGTTGTAGCGGTGCAGCCCTGGCCCCTTCTCCATCGTCCACCCTGAGGCCTGTGTGCCAAGCAAAATGCTTTTGCGTGCCATGCTCTTGCACCCATACCAGAGGTTGCCTATCCCTGTTCTAGATTCTATAAATAATGCTGGACATTTGAGTTCAAAATACAACAGTGTATATATGGAGGCAGCCTAAAGATAACAGTGGCAAATACTTTTATTATTAAAATTTAATTTACCTTCCAAAATGTATTTAAGGCTTTGGAGACTTTTTTAGATTCCAAATGTATTTTTTGTAAATTTAATATTTAAGTGCCAAGACAGAATAACTATAATTAAAAGTCTTTAGCTAATGTTGATATAAGACCCAGAAAAATCAACTCAGCAAGGCTTTTTGTGCTAAATTTTGCAGTGGCAGTTGTCTAGTAAGTAGTGCTTTCTTGTTTGTTCTGCCATTAATGTTATTGATGTTAAAATAATATAACTACTCATTTATAAATAATTAAGCTTAAAAGTTAACAGTGTTTGCAGTTTGCATGAGCTGGGGTTTTTGTCCTTCAATGTTTATTTTTAAGTAGTTTTCAATACATTGTAAAACATCAAGTGTTTGATAAATGGAAAAGAATTACCAATTTTTAAAAATGGAAATAGATGTTGTCAAGCTATTACAAGCAATAAAGAGTTGTCAGATCTTGCATCTTAAAGTCTGACTAAGCTTCCCATAGAAGGAACCAAAGAGTAGATTTCTTTTTCAGTCCCAAAGAACTAAATGCATTTTAAAGCAAAACTTTTTTTTTAATCTCACTTTCCTCAGGGAATTCTTGGAGATTTGTTATGACATTCCTAAATCTCCTCTGCATCATCCCATAATGCATTATTTTTCTGCTGATTTTAGTTTCTTACTATCACAAAGATCACCTAAAGAGGTGAGTAGAATTTTTGTTTCCTCTTTAGAGACAAGGTACCTGAAATTTCTGTATTGGTGGAACTTCAGCAACCACTACCATGGCTGGCTCTGCAGTATTGAGAATGAGAATGGGTCAGCACTCCTGGATCCATGAAGCAAGCAGAGACACAAACTTTGCAATTGCCAAAGTTTTGGATGCAACAGGGCCACATACTAAGACTGTATTTTCATCTTATTTCTAGTGCAAAGCAGATTAAGAGCTATTTTGTCAGTAGAGGAGTGTGTGGTGATTGTGGTCTGAACACTTCCAATCCAAAATTTCATTTGTCAGGGCGGAGTCAATTTTGGGTTGGAATGTAAAGCAGGAGTGGTCATTAAGAATATTTTACTGCATAGGATTGGACAAAGTGCACAAAAAAGTGTTTTCCGTTTCTTTTGGTAATGGATTTTCTGAACTGTGCTTGGATGATAGGGCACACATCCAAATTATGATCTCTCTGCCCTCTGACTCAGAATACATAAAGAGAAAGAGTATTTTATTCAGGTTTATGCAAACATTGATGGCTCAATCAAACATTTCACTGTCATTAATGAAGGTGGTCAGGGAAGGTGAACAGCGCATGCATCTTTAGGGGTATGGTACTTGTAAAAATCTGTGACTGGGGATATTTTCCACCATACCAGCACATCACAACTTATTTTTTTCTTCCCAATCTGTATGCCAGGCCTGTGGACTACTAGGAAGGATTTAACTGTCATCTGAAGAGGTGCAGGATGATGTACATTTGATAAATTGAAAAGATGCTGAAGATGCCTCATGACTAGGCTGTATCTTAGTGAGACTGCTGCTGCTTTTCACATCGTGCATAATATTTGTGATGCAAGGGGATAAATGGAATGATTTTGAGTAGAGAGAGGTTTGAGTTATCTGTGTTAGTCTGAAGTCAGTCAGAAGGCACAGTAGATATGCCTGATAGATTAATTACATAAGACATACATACAGAATACAAGCTTTTGTGAACCCACTTTATCAGTTGCTGTTGACTTTGAATAGGATTTTGAATAGCCAGACACCAGGACAATTACCAGAGCCCATTGAGATGCTATAGAGGAGTAAATAGAGTGTACTTTGCTTGTATATCCATTCTAAATGCACATAAATATTTAAAAAACTTGTAAGTACTTTTCTGGGACTTTGGTGAAGAATGCTACGTTGGGGTTGTGGCTGTGTGGGTCCACTCACCTCCCCTTCATCCAGTTATGATCACTGGGACCTCTGCCTCATCTTTACTCTCTCTTGCTTGCCACATATTATGCTATTTTTGGGGAGGATGGATGGTTTCTAGAGTCTTGGTCAGACTGGGTCGGCCAGGGTCAGTCTTCCACAGGGCTCCACCATCCCTGCAACCTACCCCTTTCCTCTCAGGTGATGATTTGTACTTTTCTGCTGTCAATGAGTGTGAATCATCTTGACTTCTCTCCGGTCTGGTTCAGTTACTGACTCCACAACTGGTTGGTGGCCATCCCCTCTAGACAGGTGTCTCTCTTTCATGTTCTAGTCTAGTCTGCAGTCACCTTCCTTCTCCCTGGGGTTGGCAGATCTTGGTTGGTGACATCTCTCCTGGTCTCCAAGATTTTCAAATAGGCAGCTCTATAGATCCCAGATATACTCAGATGCACAGGGGATCTAACTTTCCTCTGCTATCTCTCCCTTGCCTGGGAGTGCTAAATAATAAATTAAAAAAACAAACAGGCTCTTGCCCCCTTGTTTGCATTACATTCTCTAGAAAAAAACTCAGAACCCAGGTTCAAAGGTCCAGCTCTGAACCTGGTGACCATGTACTCTGTCTGTCTAGGCAAATTCTCCTGTGCCTGAACTATCCGAGTGTCTTGAGGCTAACCCCGGTGGGTTCAATGACCTTTTTACTAGACGCTTTCTCCATGTGTCCCATTCCCTCTGCCTTGTGGTTTCAAACCCACCACTACCCAGCTGTTTGGCGTTACTTATCTTGCTCAGTGGTTTGGGGTGGTCATTCAGTCGTGGTCGCAGTATCCCAGCATCCCACAAGGGTTCAACTGATTGAGTTTCTGGTGCAGCGGGGTCCTCTTTCTCTCCCTCCTCCCCTCCCCCGGGAGGTCTTTTTGGCGCACTGGGGAAGCGGGGCCCTTCTGGACCCTGCCAGGTGAGTTCCCCTCTCCTGGAGATCTTCTCTGGTGTGTGAGGCAGTGCAGTTTGCCAAGACCCTGCCAGATGAGTTTTCCCCTAGAGCTTGTCTCCAGTGTGCTGGGGAAGCATGGCTTGCCAAGACCCCATCAAGTGATTTTTCCACTGGCACTGCCACTCCCATGGGGGTCTCGCAGGAGCTGCTTCCCAGCCCCTGCTACATGGCTGTTCATATTTGTTTTATAAGACAAAAATAATAAGTTTCACAAAGTAGAACTGTATTCCACCATACAAACAATTAAAATCATGTAATCGTTTAAAAAAGGGAGAGGTTCTTTACTCTGGCATGACTCATGCATTAGGAAATGTTTAGCAGCATTCCTAAAGTGTGGGGTATGCCTAAAGCGTAGAGGGGCATGAAAGTTTCCTGGGGGGGAGTGCATACAGATCATGACTGCTAATTGCTGGCAATTACCTCCCATCATGGGGGAGTAATTTTTCACAGAGGAATTGATGGCAAGGGCTGATTCCCTTTGCTGCCAATTTCTCCTTCCTGGCAGTAGTTGAAGGTGGGTGGTAGTCAGCAGTGAGGGGAAGCGGCAACACTGGCTGGAGTAGAATTTAGGTCCCTGCTACTATGGGACCTAAACCCAACAATTTGGGAAATGCCAATTTATAGCAATTCTCTACTGTAGCTGAGCAGACAAGATACAGTAGCATGCTGTGTTGTCCCTTTGGTGGAAGAAAGTGCATGCCTGGAAAGACAGTTGTCCATGTACTGCAATAGCTGTTGGGTTACAGACTGTTATTTTTGATTTTGTAGACTCTGCTTTTATGGTTTCTGATACTCCATTGTAAATGGTTGCACTTTTCTAGCTAGCTCTTGACTCTTCTACTTTTTACTCTAGTCCTTCAAGTCACTAGTTTTGGACTTGGCACTCCTGAGAAAATGAAAATGCATGTTCTTCTTTGTCACTTTCATCTTCCTCCTGATCAGAGGATCAGTCTTTCAGCAGGTGCAAAGGATACCCAAGCCAAAGTCTCTGCTAACAAGAAAACACACTAACAAGAAAGCACACAGGAAAAGATAAGGGAGAAAACTCCATATATTTTTTCCATAAAAATATTCAGAAAGAATGTAGTGGGCTGCACTTGCTTGTGCAAGTTCAGATGTTCCTATCGTACTGAGTACGTGCAGGAATTGTTTGTTAAACCTGTGGCCATTATGAGTAATCCAAGCAGATTGTTGATGATTGCAGATTATAGCAATTGAGATAATAAAGTCTATTGTTAAACCTATTAAAAGACTTCTGGTTGATACATTGTTTGTGATGAGGTGAAAGGCCCATAGAAAGCAACTTGTCATAGAAGCTCAAGGTCTGCTTCCATCTTCATAATGATGATGCTACTGGAGCTCAATGCTGAATGGAGCAAAGATGTCTTACTCTAGTGGGAGAAACAAGGGAGCCCCTCAAAACAGCGTATGCAGTGCTTAAAGATTGCTTGTTTCAATATTTTATTGAGATTGTGCCAATGGACAGAAGACCAGAGGACCAAAATCAGCCAGAAACTCCAGAAGCAGAAAAGACTGGCTTTCAAAAATCTAACTGCAAGCCAATTCAAAGCTGTACAGCTGAGAAAGCATTGAACCATTTCTATCTTATTCTGCCCCTGAATCCCACAACAGCATGCATGTAATTTGTTGTGGACTTTGACTCTCTGACTGGACAACCCATGGCACTATTTTTTATATTTACATTTTATTTTTACTTTACACATTCATTCATAAAGATCAGGTAGGCTTAAGAAATTGATTGTTTGTGAGGATTATTTAAATATATATTTTTTTTATTGACTATCTCAAGCATCTGTTTCAGTGCGTGTTTTTTTTTCTCTGATTGCCAAGGGAAGTGTGAACTCAGAGGGGCTCCACAACTGAGATGGGAGTGGGCAGAAAACCCTGAGCAGTGAGAACTGTGCCCCTTCCCAGCTGATCGCTTCAAAGGGAATTCCCCTCCTCGTTAATTCTATGTGGCTGACCTGCCAAAAACATTCATGCATGTGGTTTGCTTGCTTATCATATTTTTTTCTATGTTTTGCCTATGTCCGCCGGTGCCAATTGTTAAAAGAAGCTGACTTTTAAAGAGCACTTACTTTGTTTCCTTCTTGTACCTAATCAGATACCATTTTGAGGAGGGAGATGGAGATATGTGGTCTTTGGGGCTCACAAATTTAAGTAAGAAAAAGAAAGACGTGCACCTTCCTCCACAAACAGTTTCCTATCTGGGCTCTTTTTAGACAGGTTTGGTCAGGAGATTTCCCACCTTTCCCTCCTCCATATCTGAATCCTCTGAGCCCCCTTTGTGAGGGTCCAGAGGGCACTCACCTAGGGTACGTCCCTGACCAGGGACATGGACCACACCACGTCACTACATCCATGCTACGACGGGAGCTCCCCATCCGCACCTGCCCAGCTTTACCTGCTCGACAGGTAAAGTGGATTGGAGCTAATCTGCAGTGAGGGCAATATCCAGAGGCCGGGGGCAGAACAGCGGGGAGAGAGAGAATGATGGTGGAGGAGGACAGGAGAGGATCCTGGGAGCTGGAGACGCGGGGTGAAGATGGGGAAGATTGGGTAAGCCCTTGGTCGGACTCTGAAGAGGCGGTGGCAAGGCAGAGGAAGGCAGATCGGAGAAAGACCCTAGGAGTGGCGGATCCGTCCGAACCACCTGCTGTGGGGTTTTCTTTTTTTTTTCCCCTTTGATGTCTCCCTGCCAGCTAGAGAGCCCAGATCAGGGCTGGGTGTTTTCCCAAGAAGAGAAGGGTATCGTGCGCTCAGAGGGGCTCCATGACTGAGACAGGAGCAGGCAGAAAACCCTGAGCAATGAGAGCTGATAACTCCAGAGGGAATTCCCCTCCTCGTTAAGTGGTGCATGCCGTCAATTAAACCTGTTGCAGTCCTGATTTAAAGTATCCAGGAGGAGTCCAGGGTGGGGAAAGCAAACAGCTGAAGGCTCCTTGGGGTAACTGCCCCAGGGAACTGGAACCAGACCTTGACGATGTCCAGAAGAAGAAAAGGACAAAGATCATAGGATTTCAGTGACCCCCCCCCGCCAAAAAAAAGGAAAAAAAAAATTAAAGAGAGAAAGAAAAAAGATTGGTTTTAAGTTGGTCCTTTCCTTGCTTCTGGTTTTGGACTTCGGGCGCTGGGGCAGCCCCTATGATCGATCCGGGCATTAGACAGGTGGTCACCACCTCCCTTTTGTAAACCTCTTTTATCATCAAAATTGTGGCAGGCGGGAAAAGAAAGGGCACCAGATCTCACCCAGCTCTACCATAAGGGAGCAGCCACCCTGAGGGGCCAGTGAAAGTCAGCAGGACATAGGGGCACACGTCCATACCCAGTGATTACCCAACAGGGGACACAATGCTGGGAGTCTACTACAGACCTCCCACTCAAAGTCCCGAGCTTGACCAGGAGTTCGCCCGGGAACTGACTGAGGCCGCTTGCTCCAGG
>NW_017728918.1:76339590-76342062 GCF_001723895.1 Crocodylus porosus
CTGACTTCCTGCCCTTTGGGCAGGGGGCTGGACTCGATGATCTCCCGAGGTCCCTTCCAGCCCTAATGTCTATGAAATCTATGAAATCCTTCTGCAATGAGCTCTGTAGTTGTCTGTTCTTTTGGGATTTCCCCACGTGGCACAAGAAGTCCACTGTCATTGGCAGTGTTGTGGTAGAGTCTCCACTCAGTATGGCATCAGCTCCACATTGTAGCAACAGGGTTTAGTTTCTTCAGCTGGGCCAGCATTGTGGCTTGTCCCTGTTATACCCAGATTTTGAATATTCTTTGCAATATCTAAATATACATTTTTGTTCGTTTGGCAGTTCCACAGTTGGGCTTCCCAGTGCCCCTTGCTCCCAGGGTTGACAAAGTCTGAGACTTCCTTCTTACACAAAGATATTTTTTTTTAGTTGCACCTACACTTTGGTGCTAAATAATGTGAGTAAACAGGAAGACAGGCATTTCTAAACAACTCTGTGGATTTCTGTTTACTGCTTCCCTTGCAACATGGTTTCAAATAGTTACCAAAGAAGTCATAGTCACAGAGGCTTGTGGGATTCGTGCTGGAGGACTGCTAGTAGCAGTACAGATAATGACTATATGGATGTTGTTTTGTACAAGTAGAAGAGTGTGGGTCCAGGACATACACCATGTCTACAGATGCCATAATTTGGCCTATTTAAAATCAGCAACAAGACTCAAATTGTGTCTGGATGCATGCAGCTATTTGCTAACATGAGGCAAGTTTACCAGGTAACTGGTCTATGTCCAGGACCATAGAAAGCACAACAGTATATATTAGTCAGTATGAGTACAAGTGTTACATTTCTATGAGAAGAATTGCCATACTCCTGGTAGATACCACAAGTGTTAAAACATTCACACTGTTTCTTCCAGCCCCAAAATGGTGGTTCTGAGAGAAAAATAACCTATCTACAATCAGGTAGATGTTGCTCCTGGGAGAAAGAATGCTTGTACGCTTCCTGAAGCTTACAGGCTTCAGGAAGAAGCCATGAGGAGTCAAGCCATGAGCCATTAGGAAGCCATGAGGAACCAGGAAGAGTCAAGCCATGGGGAAAGGCTCTTGTGCCTTAGAATCATAAAATCAAAGAACCAGAAGGGACCTGCAGGATCATCAAGTTCAGTCCCCTGCCATGGGCAGGATGTTAATGGGCTCAAACAAGCTCAAAAAAGCACTTATCCAGGCTCATCTTAAACACCTCCAATGATGGTGACTGTGCCACCTCTCCTGGGAGTCTGTTCCAGATTCTGGTAACTCTTATGGAAAAAAAAAGCTTTTTCTTATGTCCAGCTGAAATTTTCCCTCTATTAGCTTGTGCCCATTGGTACTCTTCCTCCTTGAGGTGCCTTGCTGAAGAGTTTCTCCCTTAGATCTTGACGCTTACCGCGATGTACTTGTAGGCAGCTATCAGGTCACCTCTCAGCCTTCTCTTACTCAGACTGAACAGGCCCAGTTTCCAGAGTCTCTCCTCATAGGGCCTATCCTTCAGGCCCCTAATCATACGGGTGGCCCTTCTTTGTATGCTCTTGAGCTTATCCACATCCTTCCTGAAGTCTGGTGCCCAGAACTGGACACAGTACACCAGCTGTGGCCTCACCAACATTGAATAGAGAGGGAGAAGCGCCACCCTGGATCTACTGACAACACATCAGCTGATGCACACCAGAATTCTATTTGCCCTGCTGGTAACTTCATCGCACTGTTAGCTCATGTTCATCTTCTGGTCGATTGTGACCCCCAGGTCCCATTCATATGCTGTGCCAGCCAGTGTACCACCACCCAACATGTAGTTATGGTGAAGGTTCTTCCTACCCAGGTGAAGAACCCTGCAATTCTCCCTGTTAAACCTCATCTGATTCCATTCTGCCCATTAAACCAGTCTGTCAAGGCCACAGCTTAGTGTCATCTGCAAACTTAATCACTGAACTTTGTACCTCCTCATCTAAATGATAAATAACTATGTTTATGCCTTCCAGAGACCAAGATCACCGTGGTCTGGAGAAGCTGTTCAGGGCAGCTGCCTGCTCCCCACTAACTTCTCACACACCAATGCCACTGTAAGAAATGTGTTTTACCCTGCTGCTTTCCATTCTTTCCCTAGGCTGGGATCACCCTGTTCTGGGAAAGCTGCAAGGAGCAGGAGAAAGTACATGGCCTTGGTAATCCTGTCCCTTATCCAATTCATTGTCTTGTACTAAAATGTTTAAGGACATGAAAGCTTTTTTTTATTTTTAAACATTCTTGTACTACCTTCTTCATAAATAAATCCCATTAAATAATCCATCTCTCCCCCCCACCCACTGGCGTTCTTAAATTGCCAAAGTATCATGAGAAACTTTTTAGATGGTCCTTTAAGCCATTTTCATAGATTTCATAGATTTCATAGACATCAGGGCTGGAAGGGACCTCGGGAGATCATCGAGTCCAGCCCCCTGCCCAAAGGGCAGG
>NW_017728918.1:76342073-76360970 GCF_001723895.1 Crocodylus porosus
GCGGGCTGTGGTCATGGAAGCCAAAGCCTTCCCGATGACACCAGCTCCGCAATCTTTGGTTCACTGCGTGGATCCTCCTCTCCCTCCTCAGCCCATAGCCCGAGACTGGGAGGATCGACGAAAACACCACCTGAGCTCCATCAAAGCCCTAATTACCTAATATCAGACCTAATTACCATTCTATTTTAGGCAATGTTAACAGTTATGCCTATAATTAAGATTGCTTCACACTTTCAGAAAGCTCTTTTCAGTTGCTTATACTTTTGTCAAATATAAAGCATTCAAGCTGTATTTTTTGTGGTGGGTATCTCTGGACTGAATTCTTGGGAGAAAGTTTAAGTAAAAATTATTTCATGCCTCATTTATCTGAAACTATAGAAAAATCAGTGCTGCCCATAGTACAGAGTTGTTACTAACTCCTCCAAATAGTGGGGACTTGAAATTTGGCAAGGTGTTTCCACTGATGTCCCTAGGTGCCTTTTGCTGTCCTTGTGAAAATCCACTGGAACCTGACCAAGTCTATAAAAACCTCTGAGAATCTGAGTTCTTATCATCAGATGTTTGTTAGGAGACAATGGACAAAAAAACTCTTCAAACGTTTCATCTGCACAGACCCTGTTCCAGTTCCTTACATCTTGGTAACGGATCATACTTACAATCTTCATAGAAAGAATTGAGCATGGTTCACATCAGTACTGCAGAACTGAACCAGTCTTTTCCCGTGGTAGTTTTTCTAGGCCTGCTGAATGTTGTCATGATGCTGGGTATAAATACTGAGAACAAAGAAACTCTCTCCCCCCCAGCTAATGCATTTTTCAGTACCTCAACAGTGTAGAGGAGTCCTGTAGCAAAAAATAGTATATGATACTGTAATTGAAGACAGGAGCATACTTAAAGTACACAGGGGCTAAACAGAGGATACACAGGCAACCCTAATTCTGGCATTTCTTGACTTTGCAAACTAAAGATTCTTTTAATGTGGGTTTTTTTTGCATTAATTCTCTATATATAATTAATTCTTTTAATGTGGGTTTTTTTTTGTTTTTTGCATTAATTCTATATATGTAAAAGCCTTACTCTGTCAGTCCATAATGCTTTATTCACACTCTGATTGATTTTCTCAGCAGCCATTCAGAGTGCTCCAAAAGCATTCCAGACAGGAGGCAGTGGCATGGTGGAGTACCACCATGGCAGGGAACGAGCGGATCGGGGGGCGAGGCCAGCACTGCTAGCCTTGCTCTCCCCCCCTCCTCCCCAGCCTTGCTCTCTAGAGGCAGCAGCGGCATGGGGTACTAGTCGAGGGGGATGGAGGGGATAGCGGGGCAGTCTTCCCCCTGACTCCTTGCTCCTTGAAGGTGGTGGCGGCACGAGGGGGGGAACAGGGTCGGGCCCCTGCTGGCCTAGCTCCCTCCCCCCCGGCCCTGCTCCTTACAGGCAGCGTCAGCATGGGGTGCGGGATGGAGGGGATGGCAGGGCAAGCTTCCCCATTGCCCCCCTGCTCCTTGAAGGTGACAGTGATGCAAGGGGGGGAACAGGGTTGGGTCCACCATGCGTGGGGGGGAACTGGGTCAGGCCATGGTGGCAGGGTGGGGGAATGGGTTCGGGCCAGCCATAAACCAAATGAGAAGGGACCTGGTGAGGGGACTGCAGGTCCTTGACCACCTGGGCAATAACAATCATTACCTGATGGATTTCACTATTCAACGCAGGGTGTCAAGGGCTTACACCAAAGCCAATGCCCTTGACTTCAGAAGGGCCAATTTCAATGAGTTTAGGAGACTAGTGGGGGAGGCACTGAGAGCCCAGAAGGTAGAGGAGATGGGAGTCCATGAGGGATGGTTGTACCTTAAGGGGGTGATCCTCCAAGCCCAAAGGATAACAGTCCCTGAGAGAAGCAAGGGGGGTAAGAGTGCTCAGAAACCCCCTTGGTTCAGCAAGGGCATTCAGCAATGCCTGAGGACTAAAAGCGGGGTGTACAACCAGTGGAAGGGAGGAGCTATCACCAAGGAGGAGTACTCCTCCTCAGCCCGTGAGTGTAGGAGGGCTATTAGAAAGGCCAGGGCAGAGATGGAACTCAGGCTAGTGTCCAGGATTAAGGAAAATAAAAAGTCCTTTTTCAAGTACTTTGGGAGCAAGAAGAGGGCACCAGGCAATGTAGGGCCCCTGCAAGATACAAATGGTAACCTTGTGGCTACGCCAGATAAGAAAGCTGATATTTTTAACAGTTTCTTTGCCTCTGTTTTCTTGAACAGGGACCGGGACATCCCACGTACCAGAGGTAGGGACAATCTTGGGGATAGCTCTGTCAGGTGTTCAGTCAGCGCAGATGTAGTTAGGGATCTTCTGGAAGGGCTAGACATTTTTACATCTTCAGGTCCAGATGCCCTCCTCCCAAGGGTGTTGAGGGAGCTGACAGGGGTCATTGTGGAGCCCTTGGCCTGCCTGTATGAGCATTCGTGGTCATCTGGCCAGGTGCCGGGGGATTGGAAACTGGCTAATGTGGTCCCAATTTTCAAGAAAGAGAGGAAGGAGGACCCAGGTAACTATAGGGCTGTAAGCCTCACCTTGGTGCTTGGGAAGATCTTGGAGAGAATCATCAAGGAGCACATCTGTGGGGGGCCAGCAGGGGAGATCATTCTCAGGGGCAATCAGCATGAGTTCATCAAAGGCAGGTCCTACCTGACCAACCTGGTTGCCTTTTATGACCAGGTGACTAAATCCTTGGATGATGGTGTCACTGTGGACGTAGTCTTTCTAGACTTTAACAAGGCCTTTGACACTGTCTCTCACCTCATCCTCATCAATAAATTATGCAACTGTGGCATAGGTAAAAAATTGGCTGATGGGGCACACCCAGAGAGTAGTGGTGGACGGATTGTACTCAGCCTGGCGAGATGTGAGCAGTGGGGTACCCCAGGGCTCAGTCCTCGGGCCCACACTGGTTGACATCTTCATCAGCGACTTGGATGAGGGGGTGGAAAACACGCTGTCCAAGTTTGCTGATGACACTAAGATGTGGGGCGAGGTGGACACACTTGAAGGGAGAGGGAGGCTGCAAATAGATCTAGACAGACTACAAAAGTGGGCAGATGAGAATAGGATGGAGTTCAATGTAGACAAACGCAGGGTGCTGCACCTTGGGAGAAGGAATCCACAGCATACATACAGGCTGGGGAGTTCTCCTCTTGAAAGCACAGAGGCAGAATGAGATCTTGGAGTCATTATTGACTCCAAGATGAACCTGAGCCACCAATGCCAGACCGCAGCCAGCAAGGCCAGCCATACCTTGTCATGCATCCAAAGGTGCATCTCAAGCTGGTCCAGAGAGGTGATCCTCCCCCTCTATGTGACTTTGGTCAGGTTGCAATTGGTGTACTGTGTCCAGTACTGGGCACTGTACTTTAAAAAGGACGTTGCCAGCCTGGAGAGGGGTCAGAGGAGGGCCACCCGCTTGGTGAGAGGGCAGCAGGACAGGCCGTATGAAGAGAGACTGAGGGACCTGAACCTGTTCAGCCTCAGCAAGAGGAGACTGAGGGGGGACCTGGTGGCTGCCTACAAACTTGTCAGGGGAGATCAACAGCAAATAGGTAGAGCCCTTTTCTCCCCAGCAGCACCTGGGGTGACGAGGAACAATGGTAATAAGCTGATAGAGAATAGGTCTAGGTTAGAGATCAGAAGGCAATATTTTACAGTCAGAGTGGCCAGAATCTGGAACCAACTTCCCAGGGAGTGGTCCTCGCCCCTACCTTGGGCAAATTCAAGAGGAGGTTGGATGATCACCTGTCTGGGGTCTTGTGAACCCAGCATTCATTCCTGCCTGTGGCAGGGGGTCAGGCTAGATGATCTGTTCAGGTCCCTCCTGACCCTAGCTACTATGAAACTATTTATGTCCATCTCTTAGATCTGAGTTCTCTGGAACTTCCCTGGATTGCCTTTTTTCCCTGGGAACAGTTAATGGAGAACTCAGGGGATCCAAGATATTTATCAACAGTGCTCCCTTGACCCAAGTCATTGTCTGCTGAGGAGTTTTGTGTTCTGTTTTTCACTTATTTTTAGTCTCCAACAGCTCCTGTACATTTCACAGTCAATGTTAACCTTTTGTATTTGTTCATCTGTATGTGTAAACTGCTTAATAATTCACCCCCTCAGAACTCTGCATAAAACCAGGCTCACTATCTTCTACCTATCTCATTCTGAATTTGTTCTTAACTGCTAGCTCATAGAACTTGCACCCTTTTTCAACATTCAAATAAGTTTCTAAAATTTCTGGTATGGAGGAAGGAGGAGATCCTTTTTCAGCACATTCTACAAACTTCTAGCAGATTTCTAAGCAAGAACCTATTTTTTTTCTTTTCCCCTGTAGAACACTGACTTGATAGGATGACTTTTCCTTTAAAATAATTTTCCAAACATTTTAAAATCAGCCAGTGATTTGAGGTGTGTCACTTCTGTTCTAGGCTTTTTTAATTGTAATTTTTGCAGACACTAGAATGTGAGGATCAATTTTTTGTGACTCACCTATTTCAGAGTTCTCATTAAGATTTAGTAAGAACACTAAGGGGCTATCTGATAGCTGGCATCCTATTATTTCCCTTACCAAGTATTCAACTTATTTCCCAAACAGTTTGATTCTGGAACATGTCTACCATATGTGGTAGAATCCTCCCAGGTGATCACACTCTCTCTAAAACTTCCCTATTACTGTGCCATAAATTCATTAAATTGCAAGTGGGATGAAGTACTGTGTTCACTTAAATCCAAGATGAAGTTTTTTCCCCACTTAACATGGGGGGAAAAGCCCCTCATCTTGGATTTGAGTACAAGGCTCAAAGCCAGGCAGACAATGGCTGAGACTCTGCCCCAGACCTGGGGTTGGGGCCAGAGCTGCAGGTGCTGCCTGCCTCTGGGCTCCTTCTTACCTGCCGCCTCTACCTTCATAGTCTCCGCTCCACCACCTACCCACCACAGCCTCTGGCCCTTCTGCCTGTGACCCCGCTTCCTCCTCCCACCCCCCACTTCCCTCCCACTCTCTCTTCCCTCTGACTCCAGTTCTGGCAGGCTTGGGCCTGGTACCAGCTCTGGCTGCAGCCTAACTCTGTACAAGCAGCATTGGCAGCCTAGGCTGGGGCCGGAGCTGCCATGCTACCACCACTACTACAGGGTCAGGCTGAAGGTGGCATGAATATGTAGTGTGTCCCAGACTGATGTGGGGCCTGAGCATGCAGGAGTAGAAGCAAGAGTAAGCAGCAATGGGTGGGGGCAGGAGAGGGGAGGCCATGGGGGGTGGGGGAGATGGGAAGAAGGGGGACCTAAAGTTGCAGGGGAAGGCAAGTATGGGACAAGGGATGTGTGAGGGGCAGGTTATGAGGGGACAAGTGGTAGGGGTGTGCAGGTGGCAGGGGACAAGTTGGCGGGATAAGGGGCAGAGGTCAAGCCCCACTGCCTGTCTTCCACTGCCTCCCCACTGCCTGCCCCACTACCACCTTTCCCAACCTGCTCTCTGCTGCCTGCTGTCCTACTGCCTACCAAACTGCTTGCCTCCCTACTGTCTTCCTACCACCTGCCCCTTTCCACTGCTTTCTTCACTGCACTGAGGGAGAGGAATCAATTTAAGATGGCCCTTTAATGGTTAGATTTTGTACAAGGAAAATTGT
Source organism: Crocodylus porosus (assembly GCF_001723895.1). Taxonomy (NCBI): domain Eukaryota; kingdom Metazoa; phylum Chordata; order Crocodylia; family Crocodylidae; genus Crocodylus; species Crocodylus porosus. The sequence continues at coordinate 76,347,728 of NW_017728918.1, forward strand.
AGCAAATTTATACATTTTCCTTGTTTAGAATCTAATTATTGGGGGTCATCTTGAATTCAGGGTCGTTTTGGGTTTGGGCAAATATGGTATCATCAATATAGACTTTTAGTTGTTTTTTTTTATTGGCATACAGGTTGATGTGTGAGGACTGTTGTTCCATATGATCTCCTCTTCTTCATCACTAATTTCTCATCCAATTTCTATAGACCATTTGTCATAAACAATGTTTTCCTCTACATGGCAATTTAAAATTGCCATATATAACACAGATAATAGATCTGTGTGTTTCATAGGTTTAAACAATATTTTCTCAAATTCTATCAAATTTCTATGTAGAATTCACTCTCTTTGGAGATGTGTCAGAAGTTAGATTTTAATGGTTCTTGTGGTATGTTGTATTGCTTCAAATGATCTGAATATTTTCCCTGTTTTCAAGAAGGGGAGGAAGGAGGACCTGGGTAATTATAGGCCCCTGCAGGTCCCTGTACTGCTGCCACTTGCCATGGCCTTCTGGCTGCTCCCCCTGCTTCTGCCTGCACTACTGCTGCTTTCCATGGCCCTGCTGCTGCTCCCTGCATTGCTCCCTATGCTTCTCCTGCTTCCCACAGCCTCCCCACCACCCCTGCTTCCCTCCACCCCCCTGCCCGCTGTTTCCCATTCTGGCTCCAGTCCAGCCTGGCCAGCAGCATGTAGCTCCCAGCTGCTGAGCTGATCACAGTGTTTTTCCCCCCCCTCCCTCTGTCTGATCTTATCTTACTTTCCACATGGATGGAGGGAGGCAGGGAACAGCCCCAGGTCCATGAGGCCCGAAGCCGCAGAGGCTTCTGGTTGAGGGCTGGGATTGGAGCAAGGTAGAGGCCTGGGGGTGGGGTGGAGCCGGGCCAGCTTTGCTGCTCAGCAGCTGGGTCCTGCCGCTGGCTCCCCCTCAGTCCTGCTGCTGCTGGCTGCCTGTCATCTTTGACAGGAAGCCATGGACTGATAAAATTTATTTTCTAAAATTTTTAAAATTTCCCATGGGCTGGATAGAGTGGCTTGGAGGGCTGAATCTGGCCTGCAGGCCGTATTTTGCCTGCCCCTGAGCTAACCTTGCTTAGGGCAGTTTTGCTGTCTGCTAGCTGTTCCTGGTCTCTCTTCTTCTATTTCACAGCTTTGGACATCCTTTAGCTCTTTTCAGAATCATAGATCCAACTATGAAGACTAGTCTTCAGCCACAGCTAGGGTTTCAGCTTTAGTAAAGCAGGAAAGGGAGGGTGAGTCATCTGAAGATTAGGCTACTTCCCTTTCATATGCAGCCATAACTCTTTTTTACCTTCATTCTTCCTTTTGAAAACATATTATATTATGCCATGCGTTGTATGTGAGAAAAGATAGTATATTGAATTTGACTTGCAAGATGTCTTTAACCATGGTAGAACTCAGTTCTTCTGTCCTTTCTCACGTCCATTGCTAAGAGTCGCACTGAAATCACTAGAGATACTCTCAGAGCAATGTAATATCCAGAGTGAGATAAAAGAGAGAATAGGGCTAAAATAAATATATGAGAGAGATTTTTTTCTCTATTTCCCTGTTCCTTTCTTCACTAATGTCACAAAGAGATGCCTGTGGTATCAAAAATCAGCATGGAAGCCCATAGTAGCTCAGAAAATCATTGGACAGCAATGCATTTATCAGACAGTAGGAGGAAGATATGATGTAAGAGAGAGTTGATTTTTGTTGACAGCAGCAGTGATGTAGATGGTTTATTTTAGCTTTAATGGGGAAGTGAAAGAATTCAATTGATATTTATGGTAGTTTGCCAAATTTTGGATGCAATTTTCTATTGTAATGTGCTTTTTTAAAAATTAATTGAGTCAGTTCCAGCTCTCATATAGATTTAGGTTAGCATGTCTGTCATTATCACATATTGAAGCAGTAGTGGTAGTTTGTAAGTTAAATTTTGCAATAAGCAAAATTAAAATATGATCTTATCAGATTTGAATTTTGCTTATTTTCTATAGGTTGCTATTGGTGATGTGTTTGCTTTCTTTCATAGCCAGTACTCTGGCCTGTACTTTTCAATAAGATAAATGTGTTGCTAGTTAACTTACACCGTATCCTAAAGACACAGTTTGTAATTGCATAATTAGGAACAGAAAAGTGATATAGCCATTGGTCTGAATAGAGAATCTTGTGAACTCTACCAGTCCTGCATGGTGGATTGTGCCTTGGAAATTGTAGCTCCATAATGGCTTTTTGGGGGAGTATGCACGCTGCATTCAGCTGCCAGCCAGCACTGGAAGCTAGCATTTTTTGCAGGGGGAAGGACATTTGTCCAGGCCACTTTCCCATCCTCCTTATGTCACTAAGTTTATGGGACAAAACCATGCCTTCAAGTGTAGGGACTGCTGTTGTTGCTAAGATTTTATGTGGAAACTACTGAGGAAGGAAAGAAGAGACTACCTCTAAGGATGAGATGGTCTAATTTTCATCTCTCTCTCCTTTTTTTTTTGCTAGTGGGAATGCTTGCTGTTTCTACCACAAGGCTTTAAATTTGGTGAGTCAGAAGAATAAACTGAAGGATGCCATCTGAGAGGTGCCTCAGGTATGGTACTTAATAACCGTTCTGGGAGTCATTCTCATTTAGCATGATATTCATTGAAGCATCAGCTGGTATGTGATGAATGACTGAAATGAACACTTTTGTCAGCATGTCGCTAAATTGTAACTTGCATTAGATTACTATATGTGTTAATGTTATCAGTAGCAATAGCTTAATATGTTGTATGTGAGTCAGCAATCTCTTCCAGCTTCCAGTTATTTCCCTTCATCCTTTAAGTTCTTGCCTATGCTGGTATTTTTCTGATTCTGGTAGTCAACAGTCAGCTGATGATAGCCTTGCATGCCCAGTATGTAGGCAAAGAAATCCCTGATCTACACTTGTGGAATCAATCAGGATTTTGCCATGATGCAGCCCTGCTGGTGGTTAATAGCAGGGGTTTGGGGCAAATTTTATGCAGTCATGCAGTCAAGAACAAACTCTTCCTTGAACAATGAATGGCTTCAAGGAAGTTATATTTGTAGGCACCATCTTCCTACCCTCATGAAGTCTCTTATTGTCATTTTTATCATTCTTCATTCATTTGCCACCTTGGCCTTTTCCTTTATTTGTATTGCTCACTGTCTCCTTGACTTAAGGCAGTTCTTGCTTAATTCATTTTGGGAACAGTTGTGCAAACAATGCTATACATTTACTGACTGTAGTCCCCAGGGGATGATCTGGGAGCTGAGTATCTGCCAGATTCAGCAGCATCTGCACTATACTGTCTTTTTCCTTCCCATGCCCTCAACACCTGAAGATCCTTTCATGCAAGAGGAATCATGAACTGCCCTGCTCTGCTGATTTAGGGGTACTTTGTATAGCATCCATGAATGAGTTTTTATGATTTTAAGTGCCACAAATAGGCGCTTACTGTCTAACTGTACATGTAATTATAATTAGGCATGTCCAAATACTGAATTTTCTGCTTGACCTTCAAACTGAAAATTTGGAAAAAAGAAGTCTATTTGGTTTGAGATGCATTTTTCTTTTTTTTAAAGTTACCTTTTTTTGCCTAAGTGAATTTGTCTTGCATCTCCCACTTCCAACAAGAATACTGTCTAGTTATGGCTATTGGGAGGGGAGTGGGGGAAGGAAGGAAAAGGGGAAGAGTCTCTGTTTTACTTTGTATACATAATTGAACAGTTGTTGAACAGGGAGAGTCTCTCAGCGAATATTTAAGTATTCTGGGGAAAGTAGATCAGCTCCAACAAGAGGTAACAAAGGTGGACTTGCCTTAGAATACTCTATGGTTAGAGCAGTTGTTCATGGGAGTTAGATGTCTTGAAGACCTTGATTCATACCCTCTTTGGCAAAGGTGGAAATTGAAGACCTCTCATATCCTGGGTGACTCCTAAATCTCTGCTGTTAGATAAAAAAAGGGGAAGTCATGATAGTGGTATCTTCTACTCCTCCTTAAACAGTATTGTGAATCCATCTCCTAAATTTTGTCAACAGCTTAGGGAAACCTCAAATTGCATTTTTTGGGGTTAAATTTCTTGTCTCCTTCCAAAAAAGGACATGGCTTTGGTTATAATGGGTGTCTAAACAAGTGCAGTGAAGCTGCTCCAACATAGCACATCGGAGCAGACTCAATTAAGTGCCCCCACCCTCTCCCAGAGCATGTGTATAAATGCCCGGTCAGACTAACCATAAAAGTTGACCTTGCTGCATGGAAAATATATGCACCCTTTTTTATTTTTTCAGTTTTCTTATATGCCTAGTTTATGGCCTAAAACAAAAACATGTTTTGTTCCTATTAGAAGAGGAGAAGGAAGCTGAAATATGAGCATGCTGTGTTTGGTTGTTCTTCATGCATCAGCAACAGAATTGCCAGTTAGGCTTTGATTTGAGAGTCTTTATTGGTGGTGATAAGGAATGATGATCAAAGAACACAATTTAATTTTTTTTTCCAGATACCAAGTTGAGCTTGCATTACTGACTGCATAAAATAATTAATCTTGATTTGCCTTAGCAATGTTGTTTTGGAAGTTATAGAAGGAGAATTCAGTGTAAAAATGATCTGCTGTATGAGGTTGTATTTCTTGATAACTGTACTTTTGTTTCAGTGTATAAATAAGGTTTAGCACACAAAATATATTGAAATGAGTTTGCTCTGATAAATAAAAAGAATGGAGAAAGAAAAATCTACACACAGAGTGTGACAGGGCCACTATTTATTAATATATTTGTGAGTTACAACATGCTTTAAATTTCCTGCAGTGGAGGGACATAAATCAGATTTATGTTGCTTGAGAAATACAGAAGTTTGGGGCTCCAAAGGTTTATCTTAATACAAGGGGGTTATATGGAGACATTAAAACATACCTTTGTACAGAAGGTTTGTATTGGTTCTTAAAATTTTGTGTAGGATTTACCTAAAGTCTTAACAATCTACCAGATAGCCCTCTGGCTGTTTTAAGTCACTCAAAAGGTAAACAGCTAATATTTTATTATTCTCTTCATATTAAACATCAAGCCAGTGTTTATCTATTTTAAAATATGCTGATATTTCAAATCTAGTTTTATTGGTAGAGACCACTTTTACCATATTAAAAATAAATGCAGATACAACTTGGTACCACAAATCTGCTTTCAGTAAAGCCTTAGTGTCCTATATATTTCTTTTAGTGACACAAGGTATAATATAACTATTTTGGTAGTTCAACAAGGTAATGTACCTAAGAAAAAAGAAAAGAAATTTTTTTCCTGGCTTGTGCACCATAAGCTTAAATAAAAGCAATGTTCAGTTGCAGAAATTGTTATAGGTCATATACTTATGAGCCAGACAGTTTGTGAGCTAGTTTATATATACATATCCAATTCATATGGCTTGGCTTCTTATCTGTTGCCCCATGATAAGATTATAAAGGTTTTGGGCTTCATCCTCTTCTCACTTTAACTCCTGGTATACATCACAATTAAACCTGCTGTTGTGGTTCAGGTAGAATATTTGCCTGCGATGTGGGAGATTTGATTGAGGTTTGAGTCCCAGATGTGCATGTAACTACAGTCATTAAGGCAACAGAAGTCTGGACTTGGTCTGGTGTCTGGATACTGTCTCAGTGGCCTAAAGGGGGGGGGGGGATGAAGGTCTGGATACCCCCACCCCTGCCTAGGTGTATGCGTCAAAGGTCCTGGCGGCTTCTCATGCATACACCATGATCCAGTTGCCTGCTACATCATGATTAACTCTTCTGAACCCCATTGAACCCCACAGAAGTATAAGGAACAAATGAGTCAGGCCATTTGAGTTATTTGTAATGCAACATATTTACTTGAATGTGCTTTCTACCAAATTAATAGTACCTATGTTACGTAGGACATCCTCTTTGCTGAATAGATCACATGCAAGTTTATTTCTGCTTGATCTGAAAGAAACTGCTTTTTTCTAGCACTTATGAGCAATGTTGATTACCAAGTCTTAGAGATGGGTCTTACCTTTGATGACAGATTCCATTTCTTTCCTTCATTTGCAGTATTCAAGAAATGCTGACAGGTCAGAGGCTTTGCCAGTCCAATTCCCATAATGATGCTGTCTTGGCAGCCCTGAACCAACAGAGAAGTGATGGCATACTCTGTGATGTCACTCTCATTGCAGAGGAACAGAAATTCCATGCACATAAGGCAGTCCTTGCAGCTTGCAGTGACTACTTCCGAGTAAGTTTGATGCATTTTTGTCTCTTCAATAAAAATAACCAAGAATGACATAATTTGAGGGGCCACTTAGGGAGTTTTGGTGAGTTGTCGTGGGCCAGGTTAGGCCCCCCGGGCCTGATCCCTGGCCCACAACAGCTCACCAAAACTCTTTAAGTGGCTTTGCCATGTGATCAGCCAGGAGGATGGGATGAGGGAGCAGCAACCAGGAGTGGGACATATGAGTGGGCAGGGCTGGGTTGGGGCTAGGATCAGGATTTCAGGGCCTTGACAGCATCAGGCCAGGGCCCAGGGCAGAGCTGCGATCCGCTGCCTGCATGGCCCAACAGGCTCTGTTTTCATGAGAAGGGGCATGTGGTGAGTGAATTGCAGCTCTGCCTCAGGCCCCACCCCATGCTGTCACCACCCAGTGATCCCAGGGTCCCTATGGAAACTGGCCTAGGATCTGGGAGGGCACGGTGTGCTCGGCTGGGCAGAAGGGTTGGGGCCATGAGTGGGTGGAGAGCAGCATCCAGGAGTGGGATGGGTGGGCGGGGCTGGCGCTGGGATCAGGACTTGACAGGCTGAATCTGGATCACAGGCTATATTTTGCTCACCCCCGGTCTAAACTAGTGGTTTCACAGTTTCATAGTTTGTAGGGTTGGAAGGGACCTGAGCAGATCATCCAGTCCGACCCTTTGTCATGGCAGAAAAGAGTACTGGGGTCAAAGGACCCTGGGAAGGTGTTCATCCAGCCTCCTCTTAAAGACCCCCAGGGTAGGAGCCAGGTGTTCAACCTTTTTGCCCAGAGGGCTGGATTTGCAGTGCCTGGTCTCTCTGTAGGATGGATCCAGCTGGTGTTCCCGATCTGGTGCCTCGGGTGGGCACTACAGGCAGCGTCTGGCCTCAGACAGTGGGATGGAGGGCAGGCTAGCCCCAGTGCAGCCCCACAGGGAAAAGGAGCTTATCCTGGCCCCACAGAGGGAAGCGGGGGCATGACCTGGCCTGGGGGGGTGGGGGAGGAGAAGAGGGAGAGACAGGAATTCCAACCTCGGTTCCCACTAATGGTCACTGCTCCCATGCTGCCAGATTTCTGGCCCTGTGGGGAGCCCTATGGGCCAGATGTGATGCATCTGCAGGCTGCATTTGGCTCATGGGCCAGAGGTTGAGCACCCTGTGGTCCTTGATTTAAAGGAATAAATTGTTTTAAAAACCCATATTCTATAACAAAATATATGTGTTTGATATTTTACCTATAATAGTTACAGCATTAAATGGCATTACAGTGACCACTTCATTCCATTAGTTTAATGATACAGTTTAAGTACCTGTGTATTGCTAGCAATTATGCATCCTTAATCATCAAAGCAGAAATTTCATTCTTCCTGACAGCCTCAGATCTTTCTGGTAGAACTGTAATTTAGATTACTATATATGTATGAAACCATGAAACCGTGAAACACTGTCAACTTGAAACAGGTTATTTTCGCTGTAATGAATTCAGTTTACTTCTCAGTTTTTAAGCATGTATTTACACTTTGCTTTCCTTTATTGCTGTGTGAAAGACTCAGCACTTCCCTCTTCAGAGGGAAGCAGAACCTTGCCAACTTGATGCTCAAGCAACGAGTGCCAGCTCGTCAGTGGCATGCTTTATTACCTCTCTTGCTCCTATGCAGCAGGAGCACTTGTTTCTTTCCCACTTCCTGGTATGTGGAGTGTTTGGGCTGTTGGGCAGGGATGGCTGTTCCATCCCTGTCTAAAGCCCAGTATTGCTCTTCCCTCCTACTTTCAGGGCCCTTCGGGTCCATGCTTCAAGGCCCTAGGTTTGGATGCATATACTTGCTATTGTTATATATGTCCCAAGGTATTTTTGAGTATGTTTGCAGTAAGGTAGAAGGGTGCCATGTGAATCCCCACCCAGACCCGCTTTCCCTTCCCCATGATAAGATTATAAAGGTTTTGGCCTTTATTTATGCCCCCCACCCCCTCACACACAGTAACTAAGGAGGTCACTATAACTAGTGCATGGAAACATGAACAGTGGGCAGCTTGCATGACCTCTATTTTAGTAAGGTGATGGGAATTGTTCTTGCTATTGCCTCGGTCCCTGGTGAATTGACTTTGAGAATGGGGCACTGATTTATCTTATTATTGCTGTTGTTTTCATCTGAGTTGTTTGATACATATTTGCCAAATTGTTATTGCAAATTCATGTCTTGCAGCCTTGTGGAAAATAAATAACAATTTTAAGATAAGTCATATTACTAATTGCTGCATAAATCATTTTGTTGAAAAGTACTGAGGGAACGATTTATGCAGCTTTTAGTAATTCGATCCACTTCAAAATTGTTAGAATTTAGTAGGGAACATCCTCCAGACTTCATATTATTGTTCAAAAGAGCAAATCATTCTTACTTAAAACAGCCACCGAATAGCTGCTATTAGTATACAAATACATTTCTAAGGAAGTTGAGAGGTATGTGGAGATTTGATTTGGATAGAATGGTAATAAGCGAGGAAGGGAATAAATGGCATATATTCAACCTTGATCATTTAAAAAAAAAACCTCAAAAAACCAAACCACAAGTCAAGCCATAGAGAGAGATACAGTTTAAAATTAATCACATTTTTAAATGAAACACATCATTTGGGTATGTTTCTTTATTTATGGGTTGTTTGATCTGGTCTGAGCCTTCACAATTCACTGGGATCATGTTTGTAGGTTTTCTTTACAACCAAAAGGCTTAAAAACTTAGCTTGCTTCTGTCCTTCCATCTGTGCTTCCATCCATCTGCCCTTCCAGCTTCTTATAGAATCTCAGAACTCCAGGTACTGGAGATCTAAAACCATATGTCATAGTATTTGCAATAAATCCATGACAGGGTGACACTTGAAAATAACATGGAAGAAGGGGCTGATCAGCTTGAACAGTCCCATGTCCACTGAGACAGAAGACGTAAGCCAAGACTTCAAGGTACATTTACTGTGCTCCAGACCAGCAGCCACAGCCATGCTGTGCTGCTTGATATGAGCTGCTTCCTAAGCCAGAAGCACATAACCATGCTCACACGGTGCTGATTGGCAGTGTTACTGTGTTCAGTAATGCTGTTTAGCTCATCCAAAGTGCTGCATGGATTCGGCTTTCCTAGAACAGCACAGCTGTTTGCAAACTCTGCTTTAGACCAGAGCACATAAATTTACTGTATAGGTGTGGTTTTATTTACCTTCATCTAATATCACAGTTGATATAAACATTCATCCTTTTGTGCCAGTTTTACCACCGTGGTCCATGGTGGTGAAGCCTTATGGCCTTGTGGAGTACTATGAAAGTTGGCAGAATTCCTTGTGGATGCAGGCTTCCAGCATGGATCCATTGGGAATGCTACTGAGTAGTCAATAAGAAGTATTTCACGGACATGGACTCTTGTTTTTTGTTTCTTTTTTTAATAGAATGGTTATCACAATATTGGGAAACTGATATGCGAGACTTTCCTCTGTAAGTTTTCATGGGTGCAGTACTGATGTGCATTTAATTCTGTATAGGTTTTCTTGCAGGGAAGAACAAGATTAGAGGTACATTTTTTCAAAATAGTTTTATGACATGTATACTTGGAAGAAAGGATTCCCCTGATGTGAAATGAAGCAGTATTTTGGAGTGAGTTTCTTTTGCTTTCATTCAACAAGACCTTAATTTTCAGTATTACTGATACCTGGTGTTTACAGGTATAGGTAGATTTTCATATTAGTAGCTCTGTAAGAAGTCTGTCCACAAACTTGTTCAATACAATCCATATATTTTGTATCAGTAGTGATTTCCAATGTGCTTGTACTTCTAACTGGTGAGAGCTGGAGTAGTTGCTGACAAAAACATATTTTATTTTCAAATAGAAGATTTTCTTCTATGTTTAAATCATTCTCTAGTCTGTGCATAGTTCTGAATATTGTATTTGATATGATGCTAACTACTTCTGTGCTGGATACCTTGTAGTCTGTTCTGAATTCTGCTTTTGGCTCTTTGTGTAATTATACTGAAAATATTTATTTTTTGACAGTTTAATATATCTATAAAATAATTATGTAAATGTTATGTGTTGGTGCTTTCTGTTAGAATTATGGTAATCAATAACTGATTTTTATGGTCAGTGGTTCAGTATTGTGCATAAAAAATACAATAGCCATCCCAGAAAGTCCATCTACACACCAAAGAAGGGAACTGTATATTCTGAGACACAGACTTCATTTTATGAAGTAAAATTATGTGCAGTTTGATCATGCAGCTCCTCCTAACTATACCAAAACAATTCAAAATTGAAATAATCATGAGAATATTCCTGAATCCCCCAAAAGAACATTGTACACTTTGTGTTCTCCTTTATTAAAATGCCTCTCAGGAGATAGTGAAAAAAAATCAAATAATAGTCGTCAGTAATCAATAATAGTCAATGGCACGGTGTCTAATTGGGAAGCGGTGTTCTACTGGGGTTCCCCATGTCTCTGTCCTTCATCCAGTATTGCTCAACAGTTTCATTAATAATTTGGAGGATGGAATTGTGTGTACACAAAACAAATTTATAGAAGACACTAAGTTGGGTTGAGTTGAAGACATTCCTGAAGGTAGGATTAGGATTCAGAATGATCTTGATAAACTGAAGAAATGGTTTGAAATCAATCAAATGAAATTCAGTAAGGACAAGTATGAAGTCGTGACCTTAATGTGGAACAGTTGCATGCACAAATACAAACTGGGGAATGACTGGCTAGGCAGTAGTATTGTAGAAAAGGACCCGAGGGTTGTGGTGAACCAGAAGCTGAAGATAAGCCAGTAATGTATTATTGCTGCAAAAATGGCCAATAACATATCTGGCAGTAGTAATACCTTTTAAATTCTACTCTATTGGCACTGATGAAGCCTCCTCTGGAGTACTGTGTCCAGTTTTGGGCACCTCACTTCAAGTGAGTTATAGCAGAAAGTGACAAAATTATTCAAAGCCTGGGAAACATGAATAATGAGGAAAGGCTGAAGGAACTGGGGCTATTCAGTCTGAAGAAGAGAAGACTAAGGAGGATTTGTTAACTGTCTTCAAATTCCTGAAGGGTGGTTATAAAGAGGATAAAGATAGATTCTTCTCTGTGGCAGCAGGTGACGGGACTAGGAACAATATTCTCAAATTTGAACAGGGAAAATTTGGGTTGGATGCTAGGAAAAACTTCTCACTAAGCAGTTAATAATTGGAACAGGCTCCCCAGAGTGGTTGTGAATCTTCATGCTTGGAAATTTTTAAGACCTAGCTACAGAGGCACTAAACTGGGATAATGAGGTCAGGGATGGTCCTGTCTTGAGCAGAGGATTGTATTAGATGCCCTCCTGAAGTCACTTCTACTCTACTAGTGTACGATTGTATAGTTACTTTTGGAATTTTCATAGTTCCTACACACAAAGAACATCTCTTCTGTGATAACTTGAAATTATTTGTTTATTTTCTATTTAGTATGACCATCTGTCCCATTTTCACTGGACTAATCCCACTTTAAACATCTATTGTGGCTAAATAAATACTTGTCTCCTGTTTGACTGAATGCAGCAGTAGTGCTCTCCACCCAGGAATGTGTTATAGTGGGTTGGTGGTTCTCTGGCATCCCAGGCCAGGTACAGAAGTTACACTAATTGTGCGGTAAGCTTGTAGAAAGCTCTGTACAGCTGTAAACAAACAGACAAGGCACAAAAAACACTGTAAAAATGGCAGATGCCACTCTAAAATAACCCTGATGGATGTGGTATCAGACTTCAGCACTGTAGTTTAGAGTGCCATAACGAACATCTGTACCAGATCCCATCATGACTTGGGTTGCATTTTGCCAGCAATCCATGGGTACCGTGCTCACCCCTGCCTCCTAGAGTGGTGCTTTAGCCTCAGCCAGAGCTTATGTAGTCTGTCCAAGCACCAGGCTGGCCCTGCCCCTAGACTGTCACTGAAAAGAGTTAGTGAAGCTTCTGTCCCCAGGCCCACCAGTGTCCTCTCTCTGGTTAGCATAGGTCCATCCACACAAAGAAAACTGCTTTTTGCTGAATTTCTCTTATTGCATCTCTTCATGGGTGCAGTTCAGCAAGGGCTCAGTGTGGGTCAGCTGCTAGGTTGCCTCTGTTCACAGTTAATCTGTCTTAAGAATTGATTCATTTGCACTGATTTCTGGCAGTGGGCAAGTTTCCTAATGGATGTGAAGCTTTTGACATAAAATTGTGTGTAACTCCTGGCTATTTATTTAACACAGTTCAGAATGGCATCGAGATACATTTAGTGATGAAAATGCCCTCTAAACCTAGCCCCTGCCAGGGTACTTAGTAGTTCTGTAACACTGTCAAATTGTATTGTTGTTTTCAAATGCTGTTACAGAGTCCCTGGCATTGACAGGGACCCTAACTCCTATTACTATAAAAAAATATATTTAAACATGCTCAAAATGTACAGCAGCACACCTATGCATACTAATACGTAGCATCGCTGTTTCCCAACTTTTCTGGGGAAACCAAATCTATGTGTAAAATGTAGAAGGTGAGAAGTAGTACAGGATGCAGGACCAGAAACCCATGAGTCCAGTCATAGACACAAAGCCCCAGAAACTTTGAATGCATTCAATAGCTTTCTGTCAAGTGCACATGGTTCCAAACCATTACTCGAGTGACCAGAATTATTCGAAGTTGGCTTTAAGACAAGAAGTGCTTCTTTATGGACTGTTTCAGACAGTCTATTACAGAGTTTGAGGTATGCTGCCAGGAGTCCAACTGATACATCCATAGGGCAGCAGCTAGCTCTGGGAACTTGGGTTTTGTTGAGCTATCACACTTTTTTTTTTATTAGTTACCATTTTACAGTTGTCACTTCTCCTGGCTATATGAATAATAATATCCAATGGCCTTAATGTTTCATAGTTTCATAGTTTCTAGGGTCGGAAGCGACCTGAGCAGATCATCTAGTCCGACCCCCTGCCATGGCAGGAAAGAATACCGGGGTCAAATGACCCCAGCAAGATGTT
>NW_017728918.1:76361715-76366727 GCF_001723895.1 Crocodylus porosus
TGTTGGTTGCCCCTAAGCATGTAGTCGCCTGCTGGCCCCTCCTGGATGTGTGCCAGCATAATTTTCTTGAACAGCTTGCCTAGGATCGAGGTGAGACTAATGGGCCTATAGTTTCCCGGGTCCTCCTTCCTGCCTTTTTTGAAGATGGGGATCACATTGGCCCTCTTCCAGTCCTCCGGTACCTCACCAGAGGACCATGAGTGCTCATAAAGTTGTGCCAGGGGACTTGCAATGACCTTGGCCAGTTCCTTTAGAACTCTAGGGTGGAGATCATCCGGGCCGGCTGACTTGAATATGTCCAACCCCTCCAGAAGCTCCCTAACTAAATCCTTGCTAACCTGTGGCCCAGGTGTGCCTCCCCCAGGGCCCGAGGGGGGCCCAGCAGTGAGGTGGCTGTTCTGGTCCCTACTTAGTAGTGTTCTTTTCTTAAAGCCAATCACATTAAATTAAAAAAAAAAGAAAGAAACCATCTGGGAGACAGAGTCTATGATGTTGCCTTGCGGAAACACCTCACATTTTTCAGTGGGAGCAGAGGAAACACTTTCCCTGCCTTCCTAATCTGGTGCCTGCAAAAGAAGGAGTGGCTGCCTGTAGACATGCTGGTTCACATTCTAATTACAATGTGTCAGAGGAGACTTGATTAATCAAGTCTGCTCTGTGTTCTAATTAGAACGCTCCAATGTTACCTCCCTGTCATATTTATTAAGCCCCTGTGCATTTCAAAATGGGCACAGGGGCGCTTTATCTAAACCTCATCAAATAGCTTTACATAAAGCATCCTACAACGATTTTGAAACACATAGGGGCTTAATACATGTGACAGTGAGCCTTTTAATTAGAGTGGGAACTTCTGTAATTAAAATAGCCCTACCCCACCCCCAAGAACTTGTATAGACACCCAGTGATTTAATTTTCCCTTCTGAACCCAGTAGATTTCCTAAAATCTGTATAGAATTTAGGAAGCCAAGAGACAAATAGGGCTTCCCCCTGAAGCCATAGTGAGTGAAGGGAGTCCACCCATTTAGTGGCTCATGCTCCAGAAAGGATGACTTAGGATCACCAGGTTTTTGGTTTTGTGTCAATATTCCATCAGATCATTTTTTAATTGCCTAAGTAGCTGGAACCCTAACATTAGCAGCCAGTAGGAATTATTGTGTATCTGAAGGACAGGCACTGGAGATACTGCCTGCAGCACCAGCACAGTATGTTGTTTACTGAGAAATTGTTCAAAAGTTTTCAAAGACATTGTTTGTTTGCATTTAGGGTAGTAACACTCCCGTAAGTGGCTGCTTACTTCATAATCCATCTATAAGGAGCAAATGTACCCTGCTGTCTGCCTGTCTTCAGACACACATGACTAAATACCTCCTTCAGATAAATTTTGTAGTGTCCTGATGCAGACAGTGTTACTCAAACCAAGTTTGTGTTTGCCAAAGATTTAGGTTAGATCTGAACATGGAACCAAAAGTTCTCTCGTCTTGCCTAATGCAGTGGTTTTCAACCTTTTTTCATTTGCAGGCCCCTAGCTAGATGAGCTCATGGGGAGATATGGTTGGGGGAGGGCACTGAACCTACAGACCAGGGTAAGCAGACAGACACCACCATGGTAACTTCAGGACCGCGCGGGACCTGGCCAGCCACCTCCTTGACTGGGGTTGAGGACCCTTGGATTTTACAGCCCAGGTTGGGTGTGTGGCATTGCCAAAATCACAGGGTGTCTGCTGAAAGCCCCTGGACAGTTTGAGACTGTGGAAGTGACCTGAGCAGTGGAACCCAGGTGATGCAGGAGCAGAGGCCCCAAACCTCTGAAGTGAGAGCCAGACCTATGAGCTGAGAACTGCACCCTCACACACTGCCTCTTCTTCCATCCATCCATCCATCCACCCTCCACCCACCCTCTCGCAGCCAGACCTTCACCTACCCCTTGACACTAGGACTCCATGGGCACTGATATGGGCTATGAATGAACTTGCCCTGTCCGCCGCCACTGCCAGGCAAACCTGGGCACGCAACTGGCAGTGCAGGGAAGTAAAGGGTCTCACCACCTTCTGGGGTGAGGAACACATCCAGTGCCAGCTCCAGATAGGGCATTGAATCTGAGATATCTTCAAACACATTGCCTAAGAGATGCATGTGTGGGAGCACAACAGACACTGGTCGCACTGTCTCACTAAGACCACACTGATGAAGAGGCAAGATTACCATGTGCTTGACACTAGAAAGCAGTCTGTGGGCCAGAGGCAGAGCATGCCTTTCTGCAAGGACCTGTGCTGCTTCCTCACCACAAACAGGGCTGTCTATACCCTCCTCATCCACGGACTAGGGCTGTCCTGGAGAGTTGCCCATAGGGACTCTGCTGGAGGAGGAGGAGGAGGCTGCTCAGGGAGGCCCCAGGACACCATTTCCCACACAGGGGCCACTGCTGGTCTGTGATGATAAGGTTTACCCCAGCTGCATGCAAACATGATGGGGAACCAGACCCCGGGGGAAACATGAAGCCTCCAGTGGGGGAAGAGGGAGAAAAGAAAGGGCAGCAGGAATGACAAAGACCACCTCAGGCCACTCTCTGCGGTCATAGCCCTCTTTCAGATGCTTATGGCCAAGAAGCCCACAAAAGGGTTGTGACTGGGGGTGGGGAATGCTGAGGCATAGGGGATGAGTTGTGTGCTTTCCCCCTGCCCCTGCCCTCTCCTGCTGAAGCCTGGAGCCAAGGTGCTAGTTTCTCCCCTCCTCCCTGGTCTTGGGCACTTAAGAGAGCATTTCCCGTTCAGTAGGATCAGAATTCTGTGTAATTCACGCATCCTTGCCATTTCTCTCAGGGCCGTGATGCACCCCATGGGAGATTGGAGTCTAAGTACAGATACCTCAAGCAGTTGCATGTAAACAGCTCCCCTATGCCCAAAGCACTCTTGGAAAGGCACTGGTAACATTTACGGAGCCAAACAGACAAATGGTAAACAGTAGTTTTGAGAGGCAGCACCCCTGGGTCAGGGACAGAACATAGCACGCAGCTGTCTGACAATCACTGCAGTCCTGGTGCAGCAGGAATGAAAAACAAATGTCCCTTTGTGAAAAGCCCCCCAGACCTCCTTTTCTCTTCCTCCCAGTCCAGAAAAGGGACACGTGTGATGAAGGATTCTCACATGGGAATCATTTTCTCAGCCATTTGGCTCTCGCTGCCAGTGTGACTCCTGGGTTGCGTACCTGTGCAGGCTGGCAAGTGGCCCAAAAACACTTTTTTCCCCTCCCTTCTGACCCAGTCCCTGGGTGAAGACCAGTGGGCATGAGCTGATTCTGATTCTTATGGTGCAGGTGCTCACTGTATTGATCCCTCAGGGCAACCCCTCTCCTGCAATCATGGCTGCATCCCAGACTTGCCATTCACCCATTCCCACCACCCCATCTCCTGAAAGCTAAGCAACCCTTCTCCTTTTCTACAGGCTCCATATCTGTGCATGGAAGGCCAGCTTGCGGTGGCCAGCATGGTAAGTCCAGAATGGGTGGCCAAGTACCTGACTGGGCTCAAGATGGTCACTTGGTGTTTGGAGGAGGCACCCTGTGGTGCAGCAGAGCTGATAGGATTGCAGTGCCAGGATAGGGAGTTTGTGCACAGGGTTGTAGACTGCTTGGGATCCACCTATGATACCCTTGACTGGTGCCAGCACTGGCTCCTACTGAGATCTTATAGCCCTACAGGGCAGGAGTGGTGGAATAGGGTGCTGCCCAACCCCTGATGGCATGATGAGCTCCACTCCAGGGACTCTTCCTTGGGAGGACAGAAACAGGAGTCCCAAGGTGCAGACCCCAGGATGATGGTTGAGGGGGAATGCTTTCCACTGCACCCTGACTGAGAGATGCTGGGGGATGATGGGGAACCAGGGCAGGAGATGTGCTGCATTGGAATCACTGACCTGTGGTCTGAGGAGGCAGGAAGCCATCCGATTGGGTCTACTCTGTGGAGAAGCAGTGGATGAATGGAGCAAATTTAGGCTGCCTGAGAACCAACGTCAGGGCGGTTGGAAACACCACTCCCCTTCCAGGCCCAGCTTACTACTCCCAAGCGTTGGTGATTGTCCCTTATGCTATGTCCCCCCAGGTGACTCCAGGCCAGTGTTGGGTGGTGCAGGAGTGCTCAGAAAGAAGGGGAAGGTACGTTTCATAAACCTGCTGGGCCAGGTGGTCACTGGAGCAGCTTCTTGCACCAAAGCCCAGAAGCCCCAGCTCATCCACCTGCCAATCATGAGGCCCAGGAGGGAGCTCTTACACTCTCCATGGCCCCACTCCTAGCCTGGGTCCCACTATGGGGGAACGGTGCTGCTTTAGCAGGGATAGGCAGCCCCCTGTACCAGGTTGGCTACTTGACATGACCCCCAGGCATTGGTGAGGGCTTCATGCCTGTGGTCCTCAAAGGGGGAGACATGGGCCAAGGGGCTGGGGTCCTGTGTGGGACACCCAGAAGTCCTTGGCACCTGCTGCAGCGATGCCTCCTGACTCACACCCTGCCTCCCCAGCCCAGAAGCCACCTCCTGGCCTACAGCTCTCTCAGACAGACATTGAGTCTGGGATCATCCAGCTGTCCAGCTTCTGCACAGAGAAGTCTCTGGTCTTGACCCAGAACCCTGAAATTAGGGTTCCAGGTCAAAAGCCCCCTACCCTGTTTCATGTTTTGTGAGTTCTGGGGTCAGCAGCATCCCCTCTGACCCCAAAACCCTTCACGGTTCTGTCTCCCCTTTCTCAACACCCTCCCCTCCTACCCCCTCCAGAGGTTTGCTGTTTTGTATTAACTGGGGGGAGAGACCAAGCTGAGACACAGACAGTGGTCAACAGATTTTCTTTATTAAACGCAATTAAAATTTGGCAACCACAACATTTTAAATTTCATAGATTTCATAGACATTAGGGCTGGAAGGGACCTCGGAAGATCATTGAGTCCAGCCCCCTGCCCAAAGGGCAGGAAGTCAGCTGGGGTCATAGGATCCCAGCAAGATAAGCATCCAATTTGCTCTTGAAGG
>NW_017728918.1:76367407-76406620 GCF_001723895.1 Crocodylus porosus
AAGGCTTTTTTGAAGTCAAGATATATGACATCAATCTCATCTCCCTTGTCCAGGTGATAGGTCACCTGGTCGTAGAAGGAAACGAGATTGGTCAAGCAAGACCTACCCACAACAAACCCGTGGTGGCTATTTTAAATGGAGGGAGGCCTCTTCCTAGCGCTGCATTCCCCCTGTACCCTTGTGTGTCCCCCTGGGGCAGGAGTTGGGGAGGGAGAGAGGAAGGGGGACAGTGTCCAATCAGCCTCAGTTGTGGGCACCACTGCCTAGGCTGTGGGACCAGAGGAGCCTGGGGCTGGAGACCCATTGTCTGGTGCCAATGTAGGGGCACTTGAAGCCCTCTGGCCCTACTGGGAGGGCTCCCAGGCCAGGTGGGTGAGGAGCTAGTTGGCCAGTGCTTCGTGGATCTGGACAGCTTGTCGCTGTGGGGCCACGACTACCAACATCGGCCAGGGGGTGAGGGGCAGGGGTGGAATACAGGCATCTGGGACACACACACACATACATGCATGCATGCACACAGAACCCAGGTGTCACAATGGCAGGGGGTTGGGAGCATGGTGGCTCATGATTAGCAGCCAAACAAGCTGGCTTGGCCATTCAGCTCTGCTCAGCAGTCTTCAGCAGCCTGGGGAGCCCTCAGAGCATGGTGGGTGGCATGTAAGAGTTCCCCGCACCTGCTGGGCTTGGCCCATATAGGCAGGCTCCAACCCCACCTCTCAGAAGAGCTAATGTCTGTTGTATTCAGTCCTGACCTAGCCTTGGTTGCTTAGAATAAAGCTCACAAGTCAGAGCCCTTCTGCCTCAGGCTTTTTGAACGCCTGTACTTAGCCCCAGTGCTCTACTCCCCCTCCCCTTCCCAACACACTCAGCTGAGACCAGAGCATGGAGACAGCTGAGCATGCTATATATGTGTTTGGAAGCGGGGAAGGGAGGCAGGAAGCTGAATGCTGTAGGATGCGCGAAGACCTTAGAAAAGCAAGTGTTTAATTCTTTCCCTCTCACTCCCCCCACCCAACACATTTCAGATGGTCTTGTTGCAAGACCTGGGAAATATGGTCTGCCTAACGTAATCACAATAAGAAGAGAAAAATGCATTTAATCACTGAGGCCTCCAGCAGATGTTAAAATAACTGTGCCATATGAAGCTGAGGAACTTATGCCCCATTCAAAATATCTTGCCTCCTGCCATGCCCCAGGTGTGCACCAAGATCTGCGTGTTTGGGATGTGGTACATGTTTTCCTCAGATCCCAGTCACGATATTTTACAGGGCCAAACTGGGATTGCGACAGCCCCCAGCCCAGTCTCATGGATCAGGTAACAGTTGTTTGTGTACTGGACCTTGGGGCTGCACACACAGTACAGTTTTGGGGAGCCAAGAATCCTGATCTTAAGTTCCTTCCATCTTTTGCAATCTAAATTCTCCACAGTATCAAGAATTCTTTGTAAGGAATTTCTGCTTTTATCGTTTATTAGAATTGTTTATTAGATGTGTATTATCATTGTGTTTCATGTGTCTGCATAAACCATGCATAACTGAATTCTAAAATGAACTAAAGGTGTTATTTTACTTACCATTCAGGTATTACTTCCCACTTAACCAATCATGTGAAACTAGCTCCAGTTGGACTATTTGTGTGGCTTCAACTTATACCTGAAAGCAAGGTGTTAAAATTAATTTTAAGTGGTTTCAATTTAATGTATTCCAACATGCAGATTTTGACTGGACTGATCATATTGACTGAATCTGTCATATTGCCTGTAGTTCTTCAGTTGCATATACTTCTCATACACAAACTATAAAATGTAAGCCAGCGATCAACAGAAGTCCAGAGCACGGCTTCTTCAATGATTCCTGAGCAATGAAGGGTTGTTAGGGACTGCAAAGCTTGTCTTAATATGCCTGCAGAATAGATGGATAACACAAATCTGATTGGAAATAGAAATCTTCCAAATGAATGGAAAATTATTGCTAATGATTAGCTGAAGTAGGAGCTGAAATAAATTATAAGATAAAATGTAATTTGCTAATGGAATAGAATGGCAAAAAAAATCACTCAGTGTCCCTCCATATTTTACCATAACTGACACAGTTTGGGAACAAAGTGGACAGCTACTGTTTTTTGCATGAGGAAATTCATAGGTAAATATATTAAATAATACTTTAATTTAAAAATAAAGTTAAATATTGATGTTTCCAATTGCTTTAATATAACATTTATTTTGGTATCAAATAGCATACATGTTTATACATATACCAGTAACTTACTTCAAAAAACATTTTTAAGCTTGATGTTGCTGAACATGGTGATATAGAGAATATCTGCATTCTGAATAAACCGCATTGTCTAACAAAAGGGATGACAGAGGTCTGGAAGGGAAGCTGCATGGATAAGAATGTAGCAGGTGGGCCCAACATCGTATCAGCTTGGAACTCAGTCTGAATCTCACAGGTTCACCTGATATGGAGGACACAATTTGCAGTCAGGGTCTATGGAGATGTTAAGCCTAGTGGTTAGAGCCAGCAGTTATTACCAGCATCAGTAGTCAGGGGGCAAACCAAGGTCAAACTGAGGTTCATGCGCTGAGCCAGAGGGGCCACCAGATGTCAGGAAGAAAGCTGAGGTCAAAACCTGGGTCCCAGAGTTCAGGGAATGAGTGTACAAACAGGGATATTGGAGCATGCACCACAGAAATCACATAGGCAAGAGCTTACAGACTGAAATCAGTTTGTTGCACAGTAAGGGCCAGGTGCTGCAAGAGCTCCTTACAAGCAGCCCTAGAACCAATCAGTGGGATGAAGCTCAGCTGGCCGGCTTAGGGAGCTGAGTGTTGTTGACCTAGTTGCCTGGCTGTGCTGTAAAGGTCTTATCCCTTCCTTACTTTCACTCTGGCTCTGGTTACTTCATCCCTAACCCAGCCCAGCCAAGAGTAGGGGTTTATGCACAGTCGTGTAAGAGGGGCTATGGATGTGGGCAGGCACAGGCACAGGCACAGGAGGCAAGGGGCAGGGGGTAGGCAGCAGGCAGCAAACACAGGCACAGGCAGGCAGGCAGGTGGCAAGGGGCCACATTGTGCAGTGCAGGTAGGTGGGAGGCTGCACTAGGGTGGGCAGGTGGCAGGGGGGACAGGGACAGGCATAGGGGGACAAGTGGCAAGGGTCAAAGGACACCGGTCTGGCCCCTCACCTCCCTTTGCTGCTTTCCCTGCCACAGCAGTGGGAGGATGGGGAGGGATGAATTTAACACAGTCCTCTAATTATTATTAGATTCTGTATCTGGAAAATCATAACATATCATCTTAACTTTGAAGTTATCTGGATTTGCATAAATATGGTTAGCAGTCTAAAGAGTTGTTATTCATATGTTTGTTTTAGCTGCAGGCTGTGCCGTCTTTATAGTTGATAACTTCTGTCTGTATTAAGTATTTTAATGTTTGAATTCATGATAATTTTCTATTAGAACTCATTAGAGGGCCACTTTGTTTCTATGTGCAACTAAAAAGTGAAAAAGACAGTCGGTGTTTCTGAACATTATTCTTTTAGGTAAAAAAATGTCATGCCTCTTTTGGGATATTAACAATAGAATATTGGTAATCTTTCATGGGTTAATACATTTAAAAGTCACATACTTAGGAAACATCTTACTTAACAGAGCCTGCTCTATAGCTTTGGGATAAAACTAGAGATTTATTTTTTTCTTTCCCAAATGGTATTTTAAAGATTTAGAAGAGCTATGAAACATATATTGGACCAGCTGCCTACCAGAGAATGTTTGATAGTATACTTAGAAATCCAGGGTGACTTTGCATGGTAGCAGCATCTGCAAGTTAGCTGGTTGTTTTTCAACCTTTTGGAAGAATTGTTCAGTACAGAAAGCTAATTTTAATAAAAAATATGATTTTTGGTCAAGTAGGAGACAATTACTAATTTATATCAACCTTAGCAATTTTCCTAACAGAAAATACCCATATACCATTCTGGGAAAGGAATTTGGAAACAATAATTATACCAGAGGAATGGGTAAGGAAATGAGGCCCAGCAACCTCAGTTTGTTTACCAGGAAAAAGTTTTTTTGAAATACTCTTTCAGGGGCACTACACACAAGTCAGATTTAAAAGTATGGTAATGTCAATTGGATTAAATATTAGAGAAAATGCAATGTAAGAAGAGATTTTTATGCAGTTACGATGGACATGTCCCAGTGAGCAGAGAATAATCAGATTAATTTCATAATCAAATATTACTAATTGTTGGCTATTTACTGCTATTTAATCCCCTGGACTTTCTTATGGTGTGTTTCCATATAGATATGGTCACTATTAAAGAACTGAAGAATGAATGAATCTCTTCTGCTCTTAGGCACTAGAGTATTCAGTTTTTGTTCATGATGGTAAAAAGCTCCAGATTAGAGGAATGGTTAAAAAAAAGTAAAAAAAAAAAAAAGTAATTGTTTTATGGGAATATTAAATTCCTAACAAAGAGAGAACAAATAAATGTCTAGTGAGGTACCTGTTTACCATTTATTTGATATTTAAGGTACACTGTGAGGCCAAAAAACCCTCCTTGTCATTTCAGTTTTTTTAAATGTTAAAGTTGTAATGTTATTTAATGTTTCTTTACTGTAAACACCTGGCGTGATAAATGAGAACTTGGTTGTTCCGCTCAGTTTAATAAAATCACCAGAAGCAGCACAACCTGGATGATGTAAAGAGACTTGCTCTGTAATGTAGCCTGCTAAATGGAGAGATTTGATTATGATATTATTACATAATGTTTCTCTAAACAAAATAAGCTCAGTGTTGTACTGAGTTAAGGTTTTACTTCTGCTGTTTATATGACAGTGATTTGTAAACGTGTTCAAGCTTCCTGAATAAATAATTATATATAACAGGTAAAATAATGAACATGTCTGGGTCACTTTCCCTCTGTTTGTCCTAATTTAGATAATTTATTTTCCTCCATGCCACTCTGAAGTAATTTCTTTCCATTTGCCGTAAATAGAATTTCCAGTATGTCGTGTTGTACACAAACATTTCTGAGAATTGTGCCTTTTTTCTAATTTTGTTTCAGATCCCCAGTGGTTACTATGCACTTAGAATAAATGTAATTCTGGAGTAATTCTTATGGTGGATTCAGTAGTAAAATGAGTTGATCATGTGCAACTTCACTCAGCCAAGGAGTAGCATGGTACTTTAGTCCTATTGATTCCACTGGAATGACTTGCTGGAGAAAGGTGCAACTTAATGCAAGTAAGATGGGCAGAATCAGGTCTACAGCTAATGAGAGAAAGCATAGGAAAATATCATTCATAAAACTACCTTTGGTGTTCATGTTTAATATACATTGTTGTACAATAGCTTGTTATGGCTGTGCTCCCATCTCTTACCTTCTCACAGTATGCAAGAAGGGCTGGAGTGGATGTTCTTAGACCTTCCTGGACAAATGTAGGGGCCTGGACTCAATGGTCCTAAGTTGAGGAATACTTTGCTCCTTGGGGCCACTTGTAGTTCAGCTGCATGGAATAGCTGTACAAGGTATTAAAGAAGCTTGTTAAGAATATATCTACACTGGAAATATAGGGGCATACCCTGCTGCTCTCAAATACATTGAACACAGATCTTGCGAGCAGCAGCAGGGGATGTCTGGAGTGTTTTCACTGACATATTATTCTGTATTTAGTTTGAGGCATATTAATGGGAACAAGTAACAAACTCTTCCAGATAAAACCTAAGATTTATTCCAATAGTTGCACTACTGAAGGACACCACCAAAGGAAATCCCACTTGTGGAGAAAGGGTCATGGCGGATGCTTTCTGCTGGGGATCCAAAGCTTTCTAGGGGGCCTC
This sequence comes from Crocodylus porosus, assembly GCF_001723895.1. Classification (NCBI taxonomy): domain Eukaryota; kingdom Metazoa; phylum Chordata; order Crocodylia; family Crocodylidae; genus Crocodylus; species Crocodylus porosus. The sequence goes on from NW_017728918.1 coordinate 76,373,253, forward strand.
CAAAGTGGGACTGCCATTGCTAGAGAAGCCAGTGTATGATGGTTGTGCTTATCAATGGTCTGTAGTAATTGAGTTTTTGTGGAATCCCTGAACAAATGAAAGCTTTTCTTGGGGTCTTGTTATGTGCTGCACTCCAAGCTTCTCAAGTGTTGATCAGTGTTCGTGTTAGTTTGAGTTTAGGTTAGTTACAAGTTCATACTAAAAACCTTCTTTGACTTCCCTCAGCTCCACAGCTGTAACTTGTGACCAGAGGGTTGGTGAGCAGGGGCTTGACTAGTAGACACAGCTGTGAGTTGTCCATACAGAACAGGAGGGTGAGGGGAAGGGACAACACATTCTGGGATGCTGGAAGACTGAAACTTGGGTGGCTTATCTCTGGGGAGTGGTCACACATTCATGGAACATGAGTTGGGTAACATGGATCAGAGAGAAATCTTCCCTGTAGTGGTGTAACTTTAAGACACCTAAAAAGTGCTTAAAATTAGTCTGTACATCTTAATTTGTGCACAATTCAGAGGTTAAGACCTTCTTAAGCAGCCTAAAATTAAATGTGCAACAAAGCCCTTGGATAGGTGTGATAAGGCTGGGTATAATGCATTTTCTTGCATCCACACTCCCCCTAAAAAGACACACATATTGTCTTTCAGAAAGCAGAATGAAGAACAAAGATTTTTCCAGAGTTATGGTTGCATAGAGCAGGGATGGAGCCTAATCTTGAGTGCACTTGCCCTCCCTGTCCTACTCAGGCAAAAGCTACCATTTTAACCTTTTCATAATTGAATTGTCAGACATTCTTGGCTGCCGAGCCAAAAGCTGATGTCATCATGGGTTAGAATTTTGAAAAAAAGCTCAAAAGAGGCTGTAGGATTTTGAAATAGGGTAGAGACAAGAAGTAATTAATAAAAAACAACAATGCTGAACAAAGAATAGCTTAAGTAGTGGAAAAAGACCATTACAAAGAAGTGGGGGTCAGTAAAACCTATGGAGCAAGGAGCAATTAGTAGGAATCCAGTAGATTATATAGCACCATGAAGTCAATTGACTCCTTTAGTGCTGCCTTAAAAGAAATGTCACTGATGCTGCAAGGCAGTTGGTTTTAAACTTTAGCTGGAGCAAAAATGTGAATGTACCACTGTACCCCACTGCAGAAAACTAGCTTCCCTATGTGGGGGTTTGTCCAGGGTACAAGCTGAAGTCAGAAGCCAGGAGAATCAGAGAGCCAAGTTCCAGGGAAAATCCGAGAGCAGGGTCAGGGAAAGCCAAAAGCCAAGTCAGGATAACCAGAGATGGCAGTGAATGTGAGGCTTGCTGGAGCAGACTGAGGCTGTTGTCAAGGTATGCCTGCATCCTGAGACTGCAGGTGTGCTTAAAAGGGCTGAGTGGCACTCTTAGCAGCCAGTCCAGTTCCAGATAACTGGGGCAGTCACATTAGTCTTGGATCAAGGTCAGGTGTGGAAGCTTGAACATGGCCATGCCTGACTGGCCAGAGGCCCTGACAGTAACACCCTGCCCCGTCTCCTTCCCTTCCCCCTTCGGCCCCTCCCCCCCCACAAACAACGCCATCTTCCAGAAAGCCCGGGACCAAGCTTTTCTGGATGGAAAGCTTGTACTAATTCAGTATGTGGACATCACTGGGCATTTTCCAGGATCATTCTTTGGGACCCCAGCCCTCCAGACTGATCAAACAGTAGAGCTTGCCTTGGACATGTTTGTAAACTAAGACCTGCTTAACAATATACTCTTCATGACCTGCCACTATCACAGGTTGAGGGTGGTTCAGATTGTCAGGAAAAGGGGTTTTGATTAAAATTTTGATATTCTTTGACAAGAGTCAGACCTTGTCACTAACAAAAATGGTCGTTGTCAGTCTGCCTGGTCTTTATATATGGCCTTGGTGGTTTCCAGATAAACTTTTAGTTCCTGTTGAACTTGTTGGAGGTGTCATATGAATTTGTTCACTATGGGGACCCATGGGAAGGTAGGTGGTATTGGCTGGAAATAGGGATGGAATCCATAGTTGGAAGGAAAGGGGGTTTAGCCTGTGGATGTATGGATATCCACATCCATTATTATATGCAAACTCCCCTGGGGGAAGCAGGGACATCCAGTTATCTTGGTGAAAGTTTAAAAAACACCTGAAGTGTTGTATGCGCCATTTATCCATTAGTCCGGGGATGGTGTGCAGATGAGTTTCATGCCCAGGGCCTTACAAAACTCATGCCAGAAATGAGAAACAAAGTGGCAGCCTTGATCAGAAAGCACCTGAGATGAGTAACTGTGTGGGTGGACTATATGCTTCAGGAATAGATTGGCAGTTTTGCTAGCAGTGGGAACAGACCCTCCAGAGATAAAATGGGCCATCTTGGTTAATATATCAACTACAACCGTGACTGTAGAACAATTCTCAGTGTGGCAGGTCTACAACAAAATCTACTGAAATTGTTGGCCATGGGTAGTGGCTGGAGGAGCCCATCTGGCCGGGTTTGGGCTTTCTTGGTTCAGGCACATGTTGAAAGTGAGTAGACATACTGTTTAATGTCAGGTCTGATATGGGGCCACCCAAATTGTCTGGAAACTAGAGGCTGGGTCTCTAAAACTAAAGTGACCCATGGGAAGTGAGTTGGGACAGAGCCTTAATATTCTTGATTGCACCAGACCCTCTGAAGTGCTGTCACAAGAAAAACCCTCTGAGACATGAAGTTTTGGGTGGTTTTGATGGTTGGCACAGGTTTTTGGTGAGAGGGTCAGCTATGAAGGCTGTTTGGATGACTGAGAGGAAACTCTGCCAGTTGGTTCCCTGAATGAATTTCTTAGGTTGGAGAATGATGGAGGGTAGCACTGGGTTGACAATAGAGGGTTCATTATTGCGTGACAGGGCATCTGTCTCCTGGTTCTTTCTTTTTGGTTGGTATGTGATTACAAAATTAAAACTAGAAAAATGACCAGTGGACTTGTGGGCTCACCTTCCAGATCATCTGGAGGTATTCAGGTTCTTATGATATGTGATTACCTGGACAGGGTGGCAAACCCCTTCCAGAAGGTGCTGCCACTCCTCAAAGGCCACTTCATTTGCAAGGAGTTCCTGGTCCCAAATGTTGTAATTCCTTTGGGGGGGGGGGGGGGGGGGAGTCAGGGCCTGGGAATAAAAGCACAAGGATGCAACTTGGTCAGCGTATCTGAAGCCTGTGTTAGAATAGCTCCTATAGCACTAATCAAAGAGTCAGCATCCACTATGAAAGGTTTCATGGGGCAGGGTGCATGAGAATATCAGAGATAGAAGTCCTTTTTAAGGTTTCAAAGACTATTTGAGCCTCTTGGAACAACTTAAATGGTATCCCTTTCTTGAGAAGGGCAGCTGGGGGCCTACCAGGTGTGAGAAACCTAAAATAAAACATCTGTAAAAGTTGGCAAACCCCAGGAACCATTGGGCCCCTGTAAGTCCTGTGGAGCATCTCATTTGGTGACGGCATTTACTTTGCATGGGTCTATGGTCAGGCCCTTGGGGGAAATTAAATAACCTAAAATTCAATTGACGCTCTATGAAATTCACATTTTTCTAATTTAACATATAAATGGCTCTCTCAGGGTCTTAGCAGGACCTGGTACACATGTTCTGAGTGCTGGGTCAGATCATTGGACAAAATCAAGGTGTTGTCAAGGTAGATTATAACAAATCAGTTTAGCATGTCTCTAAACACATCATTCACAAAACGTTGGGAGGTAGTAAGAATGTTGCAGAGCCCACAGGGCATGACCCAATATTCAAAGTGTCCATAGTGGGACTAAGACACAGTCTTCCGCTTGTCTCCTTGCCTTATATGGACAAGGTGGTAGGCCATTGACTGTTGAAACTAAAACCTGTGTTTGAGTTTCCAGAATAAATCTGTAGATTAATGTCTAATGTTTAATATACTTTGTGTCTATTCCTAGAATATCTTTTTTGTTACTGTTTTAACTTTTTAAATATTACTCAATATGAATATAATTCTGAATTACTGCATGCATTTTTCTGCTTATTTGAAATAAGATTTTGAAAATCAATAAAATACCTTATACTTATGAGAAGAAAGACTTGTCACCATCCATGTATCGATAGAAGAAAATAATTGGATATATTAACAAAATGAGAGCTGCAGTCATCCCAGTCATTCAGTGTTGCATCTTAAAGAAAAGTAACCAAATATGTGAAAAATGCATTAGTAGTGTAAGCAGGAATATCTGTCTGTTTGTCAGGACATTAGTTTGTCCTTTGAAAAAAATATGTTAAGGAGAATTGATACAGTGTAAGGAAGATTTACTTTTTCTTTGGATAAACTGAAGACTTCATCCTGTATGTGATAATCAATTCAATGCTTTTTATGCCATGCTTCAGAAGCACAATTTTTTTTCTGATTCTGCATTTTCCAAAAGGCAAATATTAACTATTAGTAGATGATGCCAACAGCAGAGCAGGACCTTGAAGCACTAGCCAGGGAGAATTTGGGGCACCTGTGAGGTTTTTAGTAGGAAGAAGTGTACTTATCCTGCTTTTCCTTACTTGGATCCTTGTTAACATTTTATTTTTTACCTATGAAAGATGTTGTCATCTTTGTGACAACCTTGAAGACATGTCGGTGCTGAAGACATTCTGCAACATATCACAGAAGGAATATCACAGAAGGAATTTGCAGTTTGACAAGATGTGGAGTACATTTTACAATGGAGGTTAAATGGAAGCAAATAGCTGTCTCACATACACAAGCATATTGCACACCTCTTATTCAGGCTAACTCCTAGAGGGAGTTATGATACAGGCAGCCTGAAGTAAATGTAGCACATTAGGTCCACCTCTTCTCTTTGCCAACCTTGAACTTGGCAGGAATGATCTCATCCCCCTTCACAATAGAGAAAGGAGGAGTTAATGAAGGCAGAAGCCTGATACAGACATCTTCCTAGCAGGTTGGAGTTAGTGAGTTGCTGGAGCCTGCCTTGGGGGAATTTGGGTTGAGCTGCAAGCTCTAGAGTTGACTCTGAGCAAGGAAGAGGGGAAGGAAATGATATGTGCATTTTGTAAGAAGCTGAGGTTAAATTTTTGAGGCCATAAGCAATAGAACAAAGACTGAGAGTCCTGTGGTTTTTTTTCTTTGGTTGAAAAGTATAGAGATTTAGTTTTTTCATTTTTTTTTCAATCTCAAGACTTTTTGAAGGATCTTAACTCATGATTTTCAGGCTCTGTGGATCAGCAATATTGGAGATTCCCCCTGGCTCTGGTGTGAGATGCACGGGTGGAAGCCCATTGCACCCCTGTTGAGCCCAGCGACCCCCAGCACACCCAGCAGGACCCTGACCTGGACCCCCAGCACAGCTGGAAGTAGGTGGGGACCCAAACCCAGTCAACTGTGGGGCAGCTGAGTGGAGCTGAGGAGAGACACCCCCCCAGCCCCTAATTTGCCCAGCCCCCCAGGGAGTCACATGACTGGAGCCTCATGAACAGGATGTGTGAACAGGATGCGCAAACAGATGCGCTTCTAGGCCCAGTGTGCGAGTTAGTGCGGGAGATTGCACAGGAGGGTGAGCGAGAGGGCCCTGCCAATGAGCCCCAGGGAAGGGAGTTACAGCAGTAGCTGGACTACCAGTGGCACAATGCAGGTGGCCATATGCTCTACCCTGAAGGTCCCCTCGGAGTCTGAGACCTCCCCATCTGGCACTTCTGCAGTCTACACCCAGATCGAACCCATGGTTCTGGGCTCCACGCAGATGGTGCCTCTGGTTCTCAGCTACGGGGTCTGCCTGGCATGATTCCAGACACATGAGACCAGGAGCATGGCCACCTCCCTTTGTGAGGATTGCTCCACTTTGGAGTCTCTGGGGCACCAGATAGAGGAGCTCCAGGCTGCAGTCCAGAGACTGCATGGCATCAGAGATGGTGAGCAGGAGATAGACTCCTACTGCCAGGCCTTTCATCCACTGGAGGCTGAGGGTAGATCAAGGTCACCTTCTAGGACAAGGAAGGACTTGAGGGTCTCCCACAGTGTCCAGCCAGGGTGTTGAACCAAGGTAGTCAAGAGCCCCAAGGCCTGCTGCACCATCATCCTCTCCCCTCTGGAGCTTTACAACAGGTCTGAACCTCTTGCAGCCCCAATAAAGCCTTCATAGCTGCCAGCTCCCACAGGCAAGGGAGGATCACTCACAGCTGCCATCCCTGTTCTTCCTAAGGCCACATGTAGAGTGGTCGTTGTGGGAGACTCCCTCCTGAGGGGTACTGAAGGTGCAATCTGCGGCCCCGACCCCTTAGCCCGGGAGGTCTGCTGCTTCCTAGGAACCCATATCCAGGACGTAGCCAAGAGGAACCCAGAGCTCATCCAGCCCACCAACCACTACCCTATGCTCCTTATCCATCTGGGCATGAATGGCACAGCTTGGAGCAATCCCAGCCAGATCATGAGAGGCTACAGGGCTTTGGGAGTGGGGCTTAGGGGGTTCAGGGCACAGGTGGTGTTTTCCTCAATCCTCCCAATTTCGGGTTATGGGCTGAGGAGGGAGAGAAGGATTGAGCTAGTAAGCCAAAGACTACGGCACTGGTGTCATCGTGAAGGCTTCAGCTTCCATGACCACAGTCCGCTCCTTGGTGAGAGAGGCAGTGGTCTGCTGGGAAGAGATGACCTCCACCTCACTGCACTGGGGAGGAGGCTCTTCTCAGCCAGAATGGCTGACCTGCTTGACCAGGTTTTATACTAAGCCTGCCAGGGTATGGGGGGACTACTGCCATAGCAAGCCCACTGGGCAACTTTTGCAAATCCAGCAGGTTAAGGCACTTAAAGGAACTCACCCCTACCCCAGCCCCAGAACAATGTGTAGGGAAGACTAGGATCTCCAGTGGGACATTTACGTGCTTGTACACCATTGCCAGGAACTTGAGGAATAAACAGGAGGGATTAGTCCTGCTAAACAAGAATGACTATGATCTCATAGGGATAACAGAGACCTGGTGGGATTCCACCTATGACTGGACCACAGGTATAGACAGCTATACCTTGTACAGGAGAGATCATGTAGATAAAAAAGGCGTGGGTGTAGCTCTCCATATTAAGGAAAGCTACATGCCTCTGCAGGCTGACATTGGCACCCAGGGTGGACTACTGAAGACCCTCTGGGTTAACGTGGTGAATGTGGCACAGGGGACATAATGGTAGATATAATGGAGTCTACTACAGACCTCCCAATCAGGATCAAGAGCTCAACTAGAAATTCACCAAGGAACAGGCTGAAGCTGCATGCTCCCAGTGCATGGTTGTCACGGGAGACTTCAACTACCCTGACATGTCATGGGAAGAGCATTCAGCCACATCCGAACGGTCGCAAAGCTTCCTCATGTGCATGGATGAGCTCTATCTGACTCAAGAAGTCTATGGACCGATGAGAGGCAAAGTGCTGCCCGACTTGGTACTGGCAAAGGAGGATGATTTAAGGAACTGGGAGACAGCGTCAATGAGTTGATCACTTCCACTATCCACTGTAAAGTTGGCAAGTCAGTCAGTAATACAGAAGTCCTTGACTTCAGGAAAGCTGACTTTGACAAGCTCAGGAGGCTTGTTGGCAAGGCCTAAGGGACCATGACCCAAAGAGGAGGGGAGTTCAGGATAAGTGGTTGCTCTTCAAGGGAGTGATCCTGAAAGCACAAGCAATGTCTATCCCATCTCAGGGAAAGGTAGCAAAAGGGCACAGCAGCCCCCTTTGCTCTGCAGGGAACTTGTGGACCTCCTGCATCTAAAAAGAAAGACCTATAAAGGATGGAAGACTGGAATCACCTCAAAGGAGGAGTATTTTGCACTGGTCCAGACCTGAAGGGAGCAAACCAGGAAAGCCAAGGATGCAATTAAACTCCAACTGGCTACACATATCAAGGACAATAAAAAGTCCTTTTTTTAGATATGTGGGGAGCAGGAGGAAAAGTAAGGGTAACATTGGAGCCCTGCTAAACCAAATGGGACAACTGATAGCCGACACCCAGGAAAAAGCCAACCTGCTTAATGGGTATTTTGCATTGGTTTTTCACCATCTCCAAGGGACCGCCCTGCTCAATGCGGTATGGGATGGCCAAGGTGAGGGAGAATTGTTACCCTACATCAGTGTAGAACATGTGAAGGAATACCCTGAAAGGCTGAACACCTTCAAGTCAGCTGGCCCAGGCAGTTTACATCCGAGGGTACTTAAGGAGCTGGTAGGCATCATAGCTCAGCCACTGGCATGGATCTTTGAGAACTTGTGGCGCTTAGGTGAAGTGCCTGAAGATTGGAAGAATGCCAGTGTGGTGCCTATCTTCAAGATAGGGAGGAAATTAGATTTGGGGAACTACAAGCCTATCAGCCTGACCTCTATCCTGGGGAAGATCTTGGAAAAAATTATCAAAGAGACCATTCTCTACAAACTGGCTGATGGCAACATCCTGAGGGATAGCCAGCACGGGTTTGTTGCGGGTAGGTCTTGCCTGACGAATCTCATCTCCTTTTGTGCTGCCTAAAATCTAGTCCACACACACACACCCGCACACACATGCACACACGGATACAAGTTTGTTTGCAGTGATGTCTAAATCATGATTTGATTCAGTGAGTTAGTTAACATGTCCATCGAGGTGAATGCCCATAGTTCCCTTTGAAGTCACTTGGGGTTAGATTTTCAGAGGTATTAAGATATTAGACAGCCACAGATACAAGTAGGCACCTATGGGCATCTTGTGCTCTGGGAGTGAGGGGTGGCACTCTAATTAAACTGGCTTTCAGGAGCCACTCTAATGAAAACACCCTCATAATCTCATATATTCAGCGTTCCATTCTCCGAAATGGCCGTGGGGCCATTTCAACTAAAGCTCGTTGAATGAGCTTTAATTAAAGCACCCCCATTGCCATTTTGAAGTGTGGGGAACGTGCCAATTAATTGAGTTTGCTCTGATGCATTGCAGTTACAACACATTGGAGCAGGGTGTGCCACACATCTGCAGGCACCCTATGAGATTAGCAAAAGTAAATAAGCTGTCTAAGAACCTACATTCAACGGGATTTAGTGATCTCTGCACTTCTGAAAATCTCACTGGATATCTGTGCATTTATGAGGCATCAAGTATCTGCCACCAAAAAGCTGAAGGTGGCATGTGGGGTTCTGTTTTAGTACTTTGCTAAAGGTGATGTGTGAAGAGATGGATCCAGAGTGAGTGCAGTAGTGTGGCTGCACCATGGTTTTGGACTAGACTGTGCTGTGGGATTCCTGGGGACTTTTTTTAAGTCCTAAAATCATGTAAGAATCTCCTCTTCCCCTCCATGCTCAAAGGTATGTTCTCTCCCCTCCCCTTCCCTTTTTCCACTCCCATGTCTGTTGTTGCTACTTTCCCCTCTGTCCCTGAGGAAGCTACAAAGCCATTCTTGCCTGCTGTAGCCAGGCTGTGTGGAGGCTGGGCTCACTTGGGACAGCAGCAATGGCAATGGGTGGAAAGTAGGATTTTTATGTGCTTTGGAGAGTTTAAACATGTCCCCAGAGGCTCCTTGGGTACAGTCTGCCCACACTGGTGGGGGGAGGGAAGGGGAGTGGAAGCTGGGAGCAGAGGTTGTATCCACCCCTGCAGCACAGGTGGTTGCTCCCCCCCTCCCCACCAGATCTTGTATCTGCTCAAGTGTGCGAATATGTCCATTGATTTCACTGGGCGTTAGATTATACCTAAGGACCTACTTAAACCGTGGTGAAACAAAGAGTTTTTCTTGGCCTGCTTGCAGCATGTAGAGCTGATTTCGCATGCATTTCACAGCCCCGCTCCTTGGTGCTGATTGGCAGAGAAGCCCTGGAGAGGCTCTAGATGGGAGAAGGGACAAGGCATCAGCTGCCATCTTGTCTGCTGCCTTTAGTGCCATCTCACCAGCTGGTGCCTTCCCTCTCAGTAGTGAGGCCTGCTGGCTTCCCTTGGGGAGCCAGAATTTTATTTTTATTAAGGTTTTTTTTGTTGATTTTTGTGGTTTCCACGAAATCCATGAAACGGCAAATAAAGTAGGTCCCTACTTATACCCTTATTTCGGGGGGGGGGGGGGTTGCTACTGCTAAAGAATGGAAGCAGAAGATGATAAACATCACCAAATTTAGCCTGTACATAATGAGAATAAAGAGATTATTTTAACCAGCCCTTTATTCTGGTGGAGATGGCAGAAAAAGTGCAAGGTTCAGGATGGTAGGGGAGCTACAATGGAAGGTGTTCATCTTCTAACTTGGCTAGTCAGGGCATTTTTTTAAAATGTGTTTAATTAGATCAAAGTTTATTTACACTTGTAAAGTTTATTAGAAGTAGAGATGAAAGACCTAAGAAAAGTGGTCAGTAAATGGGTTTTATGCCTGGGTGTATGCATTAAAATTATGGCAATAAGATTTAGGGGTGCTTTGCTAGCAAATCTGATGTTCACAAGGGAAAACAGTATTTTTTGCAAAGATGCTGAAACATAGTTAGTTACAACCCTCATAAAATGAAAAATTCAATAGTAGAGGATGTTCAGATTCTCACTTTACATATTCGCTGTTGCAATCAAATTACGGAGTGGAAAGTAATTGCTGTGTTCTATAGTTGGTTAGTACATTTGGATTTTCTTGTGTAATGACATTAGCATCAGCACGATAAATTGGCTTTGTAGCAGGGTACTCATAATATCTACAATTTAAAGCCTATGATGCTTGAAAATGGAATTTTATGGCAATTATATCTGCAGAGCCAATGGTGCTGTGAAGTGAGGTGACTAAATTATTTACTCTTCATGTTGGACTCTTCCCTGGATAGGCTTAGAAAGTATGTAAAATGAGTCAAGGAAGCAAAGGTTATTAGTGAAGCACAGGTTCATTAAAAAAAAATATGGAGCTTGTCCACACTGAGGAATTTAGCCCCCTATGCAGAGCATTTTATACGTTACAAAAATGTGTCCTGTTCAAAGAAAATGAACTTCCTAGGCCCAGCCATTCTGGTTGTGCTTATTTAGTTTGTCTGTAAATGCAATTGCAAAGCATAATAAGTCGGGCACCCCAAAATTGGGCCATCTAAAATTATTAGTTTCTTTAGAGATTTTGGTTGTAATATGTTTTAGATCAGGGGTTTCCAAACTGTAGTACATATATCTCTATGGGGCTCACGGGAGAAATTGTGTAATGGCGGATTGAACTTTCATTATAATAACAATTAACATTTAATGAGTTAAAATGTAAAATGTATGCTGGTGGGCGGGCTGGAGTGGGGCATGGATATCTGGTAAATCTGGAAGGGGATATGCAATAAAAAAAGTTTGGATACCTCTGTTCTAGATTTTACCATGCACCAATTCTAATATTATAAAAGCCTTAATCTGCCTGCCTGCCTGCACATAATGCTTTACTTGCACTCTGATTGGCAGACAAACAGCCAATCAGAGTGCAAAGAAGTATTTGGACAGGAGGTGGCAGTGCAGCGGAGTGCCGCCATGATGGCAGGGATACAGGATGGAGTGGGGGGAGGAGGAGGTCAGCGCAACTGACCTCCCTGCCCTGCCCTGCTTCTGGAGGTGGCGACAAGGGTGCGGACAGAATGGGGGCGGGGGTGGCAATGATGGAGCGGAAGGTGGGGGGCGAGGCCACCAGAGCTGGCCTTGCCCCCCCCTTGCTCTTTGGAACTGACAGCGGTGGTGTGGGGGGAGGATCGGGGTCAGGATGCTGCAGGGGGCGAGGCCACTCGCGCTGGCCTTGGCCTGCCCCTTCCCCTTTCTGCTATCGCTGCTTGCAGGGTCAGTGCGGTGGGGGGGAGGGGACGGGTGTGCCATGGTTGCAGCAGTGGGGGGAGGGGATGGGAGGAGTGGGCCCAGGGCTGACGCGGGGGGGAAGAAGGAATGAGCCCGAGCAGGGGGAGAAGCTGGCCAGCTGTGGCGGTGTGGGGAGAGCAGCGTGCCCAGCCCGGTTCAGCCCCACCTGGCTTGATGCGGCAGTGGTGGGGGGGAGGAGAAGAGCACGCCTCCTCCCCCCCTCAGGCCCGGGCTCGCTCCTCCCCCAGCCTCCCTCCTCTGTGTCGGCCCCAAGTCTGCTCCTGCCATCTTCCCGCTGCTCCCCTCCCCACCCCCTGCCACGGTGGCCTGGCTTCTCCCCACCCTTGGGCCTCGTTCTCCTCCATGCTGGGCCTGGGCCTGGGCCTGCTCCAGCGGGGGGGGGGGAGTAGGCCCAGACCCAAGCAGCAAGAGGGAAATGGGTCTGGATTGGGGGGGGTCACAGGGTTCCATCCCTGCCCGCTCCCCCTCCCCCTCTCCCATCATTCCTGACAGGCAATTGGCTAGTATGTAGAAATAAAATTGGATTATCTGTTTACTACAAGGTAAAGTTCAAACAATGCTGGTCCTTTTTTCTTCTAAGAGACACTGTGGAAAATATTGACAGTTGACTCAGTGTCTTCCTGGTATCCATTTTATGTTAACATTTGCTGTAAAAAGGAAAGCTGAAGGAATGGGTTTTCCTTCTCACTAGAGTCAAATATTGATAAACATTATAAACTACAGGCCGAGTGACTAGTTTATTAGAACAATTAATTCTGTGACTTTTCTAAGGTAACCAAATCTTTTAGCAACCTGGAAGGGCTGTAAGAATCTCCTTTGCTCGTGCATACTCTATTTTTTTTTAGCTCTGTATAGTGTTCACATTTTTTTATGCCTGCAGGGAACTAAACATTTTAAATACTGGAAAGCACACTGAACTCTCCCTGGAAATGCTGGAAGGCATTTCAAAGTGCCATTTTCATTGCAAAAAATAAAATACTTCCTGCTTCAACATATGTCATATGGCAAATATTTTGTCAGGTGTTTCAGTTGTAAATTCATTGTAATGTAAAATTTGAAAATGGACGGGAAATTCCAGACCAAAGATAAAGCAAATGGGCAGGTGGCTGTTATATGTTGTTTGATTATGAACCAGAGAATCAGTAAGGATTTGAATATAAAAGAAGACAAATCCTTTAAAATATTGTCATGTTTGTAAAGCTTTACTGTAACTATAGTAATTCTGTGCTGGTTTTCTTTAAAGATTTTTCTGATAGAGTATTGTGGCCTTTCAGAGTCTGTCCACAGGTGACAAGCTGTAAATGCATTTTGGCTTGGCATCTAGTGATTCTGGTATTGATTTTAGGGCTTTCTGGTAACATGATAACAGTCTGTTAGGAGGAGAGTGCTGTACTCCCTGACTTTGTGTGGAGCCACGAATCATACATCCATGCTTACATGGCACAAGAGTGTACGTTTCACTGGCTGCTAATATTTTCCAAGCATGAGTTACGTACTGAGGCACGGCATTACCAAGAAAATTACCTTGTTATTAACAAATGCATTCCTCTTGGGTATACAGAACATCTATATGAGATGAAATTTCTTGACTATTTTGTTTCAAGAATTTTAATCCAAACAAGATATAGTTGTAGGAACAAAAGATTAAGGAAAAAAATAAGACTGTATTCTATAGTAAATGAAGTGGCAATGTGGACAACAGTTTTATTGTAATATTTCTGCTTTAAATGTGTTTGTGTTATTATACTGTGCATCGCAGTTTACCTATAAAGCTAATGTATGGGGAAAGAAGGGCTAATAGGGTCCTTGTGTTAATGGAGCTGCCTATGTGCTGGACAAAATGAAATGAAGCTCCAGCAACAAAGAAATTTAATCGTCTTGTTGACATATTGATAAAGTGGGATGGGCAGTGACATATAGGAGGCTCCAGAGAAGCTGGAGGAGATTAATATGATAATGGACAGGGCAGGGTGAACAGACAGGGTTGTCTGGCTGCCTGAGGAGAGTCAGAATAGGAGCTTGGAGGCTGAAGCGCTGGGAAGATGGGAGAGAGGACAGCTGAGCTAACTTTGGGGTGCTCTGTGCTGGATTGGGAACAGAGGAATTGCTTACCTGTTTGGTGGGGACAAGGTCTTCTTGATTTTTATTGAAGAACTGTTTGTTTTGCTGCTTGGAGCTTTGGGTTTCACTTGTTCTCACCAACAAGAGATAAAGTCCCTCTCCCAGGACCTGAACTAGAAGCTAGCTCCCTGGATCAGGGCGAGGGAGTTCCTGAGTAGGAAGAAGCCAAGGCTCGTCTTCTGCTCTAGAAGCCACACCTGGATTGGCTTCAGGAGACACCACTGTACCAGATGAGGATGCAGTGGTCCCAAGCAAGCTACTCTAGGGGAGGACTCTGTAATGCACTTTCTTGAAGTTAACTGAACAATGTAACTTAGTATGGGATCCTTATAACTTAGATCATCTGCTTGCTTAATTATAATTACTTATAGTTTGCTTATAGCTTAGAGCCTCTGATTAATTTTTCTAAATAACATGCTGCTGAGAATGACATCTTAAGCTACCTACCCCCAGTTGCAGGTATTTGGGAACACTGCATCTGAAAAATAACCTTCTTATCTTTAAATTGATAATTCAAGGCAACAGGTACATTCAGGTTACACAGTTGATCTGGTATAATTTAAAGTACTGATGTAATGTAAAACCACGTATTGGTTGTGACCTAGTGAGAGATGCACCTGAAGTGTTTTACAATAAGGCATGCTGGCAATAACTTGAGAACTCAGTACAGTATTTGAATCGTGTTTTGTCCTTAGTCTTTGTTGCATTTATGGTTACTCCTGCAAATTATACCTCCTTTTAAGCTGTGTCTGAGTATTTGACCTTTTCTTGATGCTTTCCCAGGGCCTCAGTTTGGTTATGTGACAAATGCTTAAAAAATATTTAGATAGACTTCACTAAGCAGATTTATAACTTCAAGCTGTATTGTGAATGATTAACGTGATATTTTCACCAGGGTTTTATAAAGACCATGTTCAGAAGAATCCTGTGACAGACCTCTCAGTCATATTCCATGTAACTAATATGCATGTAGCACTGAGCACTGTAGATCAGTCAAACTGACATGGGCTGTGTCAGCTCATCAAAGTAATGTGTTGCTTTCAATTAACTCCTTTTAAACTTTTTTCTAGCACAAAAAATAGGGCCTTCAATAGGTCATCTAATGCCATTTAGATGTTTACCTTTTTATAAGAAATGTATCGAAGAAATTTAAATATATTATTACTAGTAGCTGGTATAGTAGTCATGCTCAAAGGTCATGGACAAAATGTGAGGTTCTCAATCTTTTTAGACTTAAGGCACCCCTTGGAAAATGTCAGCTCTTAGTTTTCACTCAGTATTTTTTTACTACAAAAAATAATAAAGCAATTCTTTTGTTGCAATGAACTCCAAAGTTCACAACAGGTTCAAATGTTTCTAATACTATGGATTCCTACTAAAATCTTTGTGTTTATTGTGTGCACACATCTAAGAGTCCTAACATTGTATGGCACCCAGACGTACCCTTGAAAGGATCTCAAAGCATCCCAGGGTGCAGGAGCACCCTTGTTGAGGATTAGTGGGCTTGGTAATGTAAGGACAAAGAGGAAAAGAGAGTCATTGTCCAAAGAATTTACATTTAAACTAGACAAGATGCTTTCAAAGGAAAAAAAGGAAGAAGATGGGGATCGGAGGTTCAGAGAGACTTAGATCCTACATCAGCAAGTAATTTAAGCATGGATATAGTCTCATGGTAATCAGTGGAACTGCTTGTGTTTAAGTTAAGTGTATGCCGTATGCTTAAGAATCTTGCTGCATAAGATTTTAAGTGACTTGCCTAAACCAGTGCATGAAATCTTCCAGAGTAGGTAATTGAGCTGATATCTCCTGAGTTCAGTCTCTAATCCTTCTTTTTCATCTGATGGATTTTAGGAGCTATAAATTACTTAAGACCAGAGAGGAGAGGGAACCTGAAGTGGCCAAGAAATGAAACAAAGGAGCATAAAAATAAAAAAATGCATACTGTGGAAATAAAGCTTTAACAAAATACTGTACTTACAAAATGAAGTCATTTACATTTAAAAGACCAATTCAGGTAATAAGCACTGTGGAATGGTGGAGGGTATTTTTTAACCATTCGGTGCTAATCTATTCATCTTTTAGGCAAGTAGATGTTAAAATCCACTTTTAACCATGTTCTTTGCTATCAAAATTAAATCAGTGGAAGAAGATAGTCTAGGAAAAGCTTAGTAATGCACAGCTGGGATTTGTGAGCAGCAATTCACTTGCTAGGAAGGCAGAAGAGATGCAGTTATGTTGTGCACAGAACTACTGTGGTTTTTTCCTCTAGTAACCAGTTATAAAGTTCTCTCATTTTCTTGGGTGGTGTTTATAAATTACATTTAAAAAGTGGCATTATGCTACCTAAAGCGGTCTGACAAATAATTTATCCAAATGCTTTCCAATTATGCTCTGTAGCATTAGTCCTCTGTGATGAGATACGGCTGGTTGGTAGGAATGTATTGACAAACAGGACAGGAAACCTTTTCAGTGAAATGAAGAGTAGATCAGAGATAGGCAGCTGCCAGAGTGTGGCTTTCAAATCCTTAGCATGTGCCCCTTGGGACAGATGGTGGGGAAGGGGTCAAGGCTACTCTGCCAGAACAAGGATTGGGCCCCTCATGGCTCCCCTGCTATCCGGCCTTGGCACTTTAACATCTTACAAGTTGAGGTTGCAGGTGTTTTGGCACTCTGCTCAAAAGTGTTGTCAACCCCTAGAGTAGATTGTAATATTCATTTTCTAGAAAAAGTTTGCATGAGGGTGGGTACACTGAAAATTCAAATTCATATCAATAACCTGGATGCTCACCCTTCTGTGTGTTGTAGCAAAAGCTGTGTTAGGCAATATCACACTTTCATGGCATGCTTCACACATTCATGGCATGCCAACTTTCCATTCCTCCTATCTAATCTGTGATTGTGAGGGAATGATGTTGAAGTACTCACATACTTAAGTGTAGTAATGGAAACTGAGCATCATCAGTCATAGGAACGTTGAATTGCGGATTGGAGTCAAGGATGAGGAGTGAAAGGAAGAGTTCAGTGGGAGTGGAATTAAAAAATGTAACTTAGCTCAGGGATATGTTTGAGCACAACTGTAGAATTGACTTTAATTCAGCACCCATAAAAATCAGAAGGAATTGCATCATTGGAAGTCTCTCAGCAGTGTCTGTAGGCTTATTATTGGGCTTGCTGACCTGTTGATAAGTCCGTAGTTGAACAGGAATCTGTGTATACAAGATTTTACAAGTCTGTGTATGCAAGATTTTTGTATACTATTTTTGGTAACAGACTAGACATGGAATTTGAGGCTGATAATATCAACAGCAATGACTAATAATGTCAAGAAAGCAAAAGTTGTAATAGATACTCTTCACAGTGTATCTATACACAACTTTGACTACAACCTTGAATTTGATGTCCTGGGCCTTGGTAAAGGTTATATGTGCCTAAAAATTTATTTTAAATTTTGTTTTCTAAATAGTACTAATTTGTACAAATCACATATATGAAAATTTCTAGCCAGTTTCTTGATAGATTTATCATATCCCTTATGACATTTGAATAGGTTTTATATACAGATTAAAATTTCAAACCATTTCATTTTTAGCATGAAACATGTTTCAAATACATGTTATGTTCATATAATCATTTGGGAATGGCACAGATGTTTCCAAAATGGAAAACTCTTAGGAAGAAAAAAACCCTGTAAGCCCAATTAATAATAAAAATGGTGATAATGATTAATATTACTCTCTCCTTTTATTCATTGATGATATTTGTATGTCCTGTTCATTCTGAACATTTTTAGAACCTAGGCAGTTCTTGTTAGATTAAAGGAACCCCTCAAAAAGTGCCAGCTCTTAGCTTTCACTCATTTTTTGACTACACCAAAGCAATAGGGCAAGTCTCCTGTTGCACAGAACTCAGAAATATTGCAAGAGGTCAGAATGTTTTTACACTATGATTTCCTATGTGAAATGTCTGGGTTTATCTTATAAATCATGGGTAGGCGTTTACACTTTAACAGTGCTATTATTGTGCAGCACCCTGCTGCTCCCTTAAAAGGATCCTGTGACACCCTAGTTAAGAATCACTGGTACAGCCCTAGCCATGGCTTGAACAACAGGACAACAAACAAATCTTATTAAATTCATTTTAACAATGCACTGACCCAGTTTAAAGAGGAAATTTGGCTTGCATAGAACTTACTGGCACAGTTGTCTGATGTAAGCTACTGCATAAAGATTGATATACACAAACAAGGACAAACCTGCTATTCTTACAACCCTGGGCCCCTTGCCACTTTTGCTTTTTAGAATGGATATGAAAGAAAACAATTCCAAGGCAGGAAGGAATGGTGCAGCCTTTATTTGTGACAGTGAGAGGTATTGCTTCTTGCAGATTTGACATTTTCATGTCTTGCCTGCAGTTCTGGACTGTTTTTAAATCCCACCCCCCACCATTTTTTTTTAAAGTCTGCTCAATGTGGTTGCAGAAACTTTGCTTCCTACTGTTATATTGGATAGGCATTGTAATAGTTTTCTTGGGGAAGGTTGTTGAATGTGGCAAAAATGTGCTGGTAGATGTTATATTTGATATACTAACAAGATTTGATGACAGTTGGTGTGTTGGTCAGCAGGGACCTGGCTTCCAATAATGAGTTTGGAGAAGTTAGGGGTTATTTGAAAACTGGGGGAAGGAGAGACAGCTTGCAGGATTTTCTTAAAACATTCAGACGGTTTTTAGAGTATAGACTGTAACTGTTCAATTTTTCATGTAGGTTCTAGTGTGGGATAGGTGAGCTGGTAAGGATTTTCTTTTTGTATTATAGGACGCTTGTATTTCAGCAACATTTTAAAGATGCAATCTATTTCCTTGGTGGAGTGTCTTATTAGGTAAGACAGTTTTTAGATTGGTGCATTGGTTTTGTAGTATTCTTAGAATGGATATGATATAGACATTCCTAGCTATAGAGTGCTGCTCTCTCGATGTGTTTTGGGATAGTTACTGATGTTTTAAAGAGAGCTGTGATGCTCCTTGGGTTTTTTTGTCTATGGTTGTTTGAAATGTGCCATTATTGTTGATGAACATGGTGTATAATAGTTTGATTATGGTGCAGGAGTATTCCAGAGAAAGTTTAATGGAACTGAAGTAGTTGTTGGAGTTGTGATAGAAACTGGTGAAGGACTCCAGGCTTTCAGTTCAGATGACATGTAATCCCAGAGTTGACATTTTTATAGCATAGCCTAGGTGTTATATTTGTCTAAAGATTCTTATTTGGGGTAACTCATAAAGAGGCTGCTGTATTACAGGGGGGCATGGTAGGGGAGATAATGTTTTTGCCCATATCTGTGCCTATGCTTTGAAATAAATGCCTGTTGTTGAAGCTAAAGTTGATGGTGGTGAGGATGAAGTAGACAAATTCCTAATACAGTACTGGAGTTGTAAATCCAGGTGCTAGCTATAATTGTGTAGGTATTAAAAGCAGGCTGTGCTGTAGTCCTTGTGGATTATGTTGATTGTATAGGTTGATAGCATACATAGTGACAAGGAGTGTGTACTCAGGGAGGTGGTTTGTTTTGATGTTCCTGAAGAAAATCAATTATGTCCTGGAAGAAACTTGCTCTTAAGTGGTTGTGCTTTGTTTCTATAAACTCTGATAATTCTTCAGATAAGGTATTGTGATTGGATATAATGCTCCCCAAGGAATACAAACAATGAAATTCTGGCAGATCCACTCCTGGGGTAGGGAATGAGGATTAGATTGTACAGTTTTTCTTGGAGCTTCCAGAGAAGAAACTGGATGGTCTTCTTGAGTTCAAGGGTAAGTAATGAAGGGAGGTCTTTGAGTTACTTGTAACAGGTTACACATGAAAGTTATCTGTTAGCCTGGTTGAGGTAATCCTTATGGTTTAGGATTAGTATAGCTCCTTTTTCTATTGCTTTAAATCACTTTTTGGCTAGGTACAGACAGTCAAAAAGCCTGTGGCTGAATCGATTCCATTTGTGCAGGTTAGTTTAAAATGTATAGATTAAATTGAAACAGAAGTGAACAGACATTTACCTTTGATTCAGGAAATGCAGCCACATGCCTGCAGTAGCTCAGGCCAGAAGCCAGGCATGCTCTGGGATTTGCAGTCCAGAATCACATCAGCAGGACTCTGCACAGTTGCTCATTACATCCTCTTAATGCCTCCAGGTGCCTCTGGGATTTGTAGCCCACAGTTGCAGCCAACAGTGAGATTGAGTAGGGGAAGGGGTATTTAACCTCCTCCCTGACTCCAGCCAAGGTTTGCCAGGGGTTTGCCCTTACTGCTCCAGCTATGGAGCAGAGGCGTAGGGCCAGCCCTGATCTCTGGAGCAGAAAGCCCAGCCCAGCTCAGGGCTGGAAAGTATGCTGGGATGCCAGGGGACTGTGATTTAACTTGAACCAGGAAGGGATCAGGCTTTATAAACCAGTTTGACCCAAATCAGTTAAGTCTGATACTACATTCAGCCAGATTTATCTTATACCAGTTTCAGCCATTTTGAAACTAGTTGATGTGAACTGAATTTCTAAATTCTGTTACAGGTTTAAACCAGTTTCTGTTCACTTAAACCAGTTTGTGTGTACTTACTGTCCCCAGCCTTGGAAGTTGGATCTTCAGAATTGCATGACGGGAGAGAGGAGAGAGGAGCTAAGGAAACTGTGACAACTGCAAGTGAATACTAAAGCTCCTTAATAAAGATTATTATACTGACCATTTTTACTCTTTTTTCCCCTAGGAGCTTTTATTTAATTTGCAGGTGTTATTTTAAGAACAGAAAAAACCTGCAACCCAAGGATTATTCTTCAGTTGATGTAGCTCACATACTTCCCCTTCCAAAAGGGAACTCTCATCTTTTAAAACTTTGTAAAAATTGAAGATAGTTCTTGAGATTCGTACTAGTTGAAATGAAAGTCTTAAGAATGACTTTTCATGGATAAATTTTGTATGCATGAATTTTCATAGCGGAACTGATAATAGTTTACCTCATTTCGGATTCCTTTGTTGGCATACATTTTCCAGAAGATTTGCATTTGTACAAAGGTCTGAGGGTTGTTTCTTCCAAGCACATTTATTATTTAAACTGGCTATTGAAAATAGGCCTTATCAGAAGGGATTATGTTCTTTCCTTTTTATTTATTTATTTTTTAAAGATTGTTTTTCTTGCTTCCTTACCCTCTTTGTATTTCAGGCTAAATTTAGAGCACTAATTCAGAGATGGATTTTATTTGTTCTGCTATATATTTATTTAAATAGGTACAATTTATCTATTTCTTTTAAATGGGCACCAAGAAGCCCATAGCAAGTGAATGAGACATTTTAAGTATCTCCTAATATGAATGCAAAAATCATAATTACATAGTTTCTAGGGTCGGAAGAGACCTGAACAGATTATCAAGTCTGACCCCCTGCCCTGGGCAGGAGCAAGTGCTGGGATCATAACACCCCAGCCAGATATCTATTCAACCTCCTCTTGAAGACCTCCAAGGTAGGGGAGAGCACCACCTTTTTGGGAGTCCATTCCAGAGCCTGGCAGCCCTAACCATAAAGTAATGCCTTTTAATATCAAGCCTGAACCTGCTCTTAGTCAATTTGTGGCTGTTATTCCTTGTTATCCCAGGTGACGCTCAGGGGAACAGAGCCTCACCTATTTTCCACTGGTCCCCCCTGGTGAGTTTGTAGACATTAATCCCTATAATGTTGGTAAATACTCAGAGTAGCAAATAATCCTTAGGTCAATTGTCTCCTAACTATATTCAGCAATATGGATGTACCATCTAGAATAAGATAAGGTTAGCAAGCCCATAAATGGCTTCTGTAGAAGAAAAAATAGATATAAAGAACATAAAAAAAATAGTAGGCAAGACGTATACTTGTTAGAAGTGCTCTATATTCTGGTGAAACCATTTTTGACTGGAAACACAATGGTGACCAAAGTACTTGCTGGCCTTTTCCATGCACAGGAAAATGGACTTGGCATATTTGAATAAAACACTGATTATGAACCTAATTTGGAAGCATTTATTTATGCAAGTAACTTTCCACAATGTCAGTAGTCTTATTGATTGTTGAGGTGAACTGAGTAAATTTAACAATTGAGATTGACAGATTCCCAAATATTTAATTGTTATGCCTTTTCAGTTGTTGTGCATTTGTCTTAGAGATTTACCCATTTCCCTTCTCTTCTACTGTGGTAAATATTAGGCATTTCTATAGGGAAAAATAAAATTAGCAGCCATCACTAAATTCAAAATACCCTTGGTAGTTGTAACAGGATGAGTGTCCTAGGGGTCACCGTGCTCTCCCCTAGCACCCCCTTACTGTGCCACATTGCCTAAAGAGCATCCTCTATTCTCACCTGCCCCATCATTGATGTTGTATATGTATTATAGGGAGGCTGCCTTTCCATTCTTTTGGTCACAGTTTCCTGTTGTGCTCTGGCTCATTCTACATTGGGTGGCTCTGTGTACCCTCAGCCTTATGGGCTATGCATGGCTTCAGCCACCCCTGTACCTCACCCCAAGCCTCACAGATGTACTGGATGTTGTTCGGTCTTACGTTCTCTCTGACACCCAGGCTTTCTGCAGCCCTCCTCTTTGAGGCTTCTCGCTGCCCCCATCTCTGAGGCTCAGAATTGGCACACCTCAATACAGCATCCTCCCTGGTGCTTGGGTCAGCACACACGCAATGCAGCAGCTTCTCTCATGTTTGGGGCTATCACACCCCAATGCAGCAGCTTCTCTCATGCAGGGTCAGCACACCCCCAGTACTGCACCCTCTCTGGCACCCAGGTCCCCACACTGCCATGGACTCCCTCATCCCCTTATAGCCTCTCCCAAGCCACCAGTTTAAACAGCAAACAAAACACAAGCCCCTGGGCTATAACATAAAATCTGGCTGCCTGGCTATAACATTATTCAAACCACTCCAAGGGTTCTCCACCTCTCACCAGTATCTTATTATTCAGGCATCTTCCTTTTCCTCACTCAGGCAGAGCTCCCTCCCCCTTGGTTACCAGCAGGAAACTGCCTCCTTGGCCTCAGCCCTGGTGTTTATTTGGGAGCCAGGCCCTGTCCCTTCCGGTCAGCTGACCAGGCAGGTGTGGGTCATTAGCTCCTTCTAGTTGCCCTAGCAACAAACACCTAGGTATTTGTTCTCTTGCTCCACAAGTAGTAGGCACGTTAGTGCCCTGCTACAGTAGTCTTAGCTAAGCTCATAAAACTAGGATGTAAAACTAGGATCCATCTGCTCATCTATAACACATTTTTTAAGTATTTGCAGAAGTCTGAAAACAGAGTATTAGGATCCATCTGTTTCTAGGTCTTATATTCTGTTATTGAGGCCAGCGGGCTGAAGTAAGTACGAAAGACTGAAGTAAGGCATCTCCAAACTGAATTTCAGCTGAAACTTTGAATTCTCTTACTGTAGGAGAATGTTTGAGAGGAGATTTCACTCTGGTTTAAACTTTCAAACCTATGAGGCAAAGGATGAAATCTGGCCGTGGTAAAGGCACCATGAAGACCTGAGTTGGGTAATCACTTCTGTTGCGGGTCACAGATTTCTTGGTGATTGGTCCAAATCTGTCATATGGACTCCCACAGGAACTAAGGGCTGTCATAAATCGCACTACATTCTCTGCCAATTTCAAGATGCTTCTTTGACCTAGCTTTTTAATGATAAGCACAGTGTGCAAGACAAGCCTTCCATATCTGTGGTTTTGCCTCTCTGCTGTATTTTAATTTTATTGAATATTCCATTGTCCTTATCTTATTAGATGGGATAACAGTAGTTCCTGATCTATCTTCACTAGGTTTTTTGTATTTTTTATATGTTCTTATCATGTCCCATTTTTTTAACAATCCCAATTTATCCACTGCCTCCTTCATAGGAGAGTTTTTCTGTGCCTCTGTTAATTTCATTGTTCTTCTCTGGACGCCTTCTAATGCTGCAATTTCCTTTCTGACATGGGTGACTATAATTGATGTAGCACTCTAAATATGGCCACACCACTGCTTTACATGGAGACATTTTAATATCCTCTGTATTATTTACCATGCCATTCCTTATGCAACCTTGTCTTTTTTTTATACAATCCTGTTTTGGTTGGGTTTTTTTGGACTGCTGCAGTGAGTACGGTCCTCTTCCCATCTTTCTACCAATGCTATTACAATCAAATTGTATTGCTTGAAACTTCATAGTTATTCGCTATACATTGGGATGTGATGTTAACTCTGTAATAAAGTTAAATAGAGGGGAGAAGTGGGGCTATGGGCAGTTGCTTCCCCTCCCCGAACCAAAGTATTTATAAATGGAGTAAGATCTTCTCTCATCAAAGTCAGTGGGAGCTTTGCCATTGATGTCACTGAAATCAGACCTTGGCTCTGTTGCCAAAAGGGCGCAATGCAAATGTTTCTTTATGGTAGTATAAGAGTGATTTTGTAGTCATGATGGTCCAGAAATTGTGTGAGGATCAAGGATTTCTTAGGGTGTTACCTTTTATTGGATCAACTATGTAGTTGGTATAAAGTTACACAAGCTTTTGAATACAAGATGAAGAATATCTTGCATTTGAAAGCTTGTATACTTTATCCGAACTACATAGTTGATCCATGCTAAGAAATCCTTGCCTCTTGCAATATTTGAAACACCTTAATATACAATAATAGTAGAAAGTTGCCAGAAACTTCCTTCCATCTTTGGCTGGTGAGAATTGACATGGTTCTATCAAAGGTAATGTGTCTCAGTTGATTACAGTAGAATGTAGCACTGTATTTTGTGATAAATTATTTATAGTGATAAATTAATTCCACACTGTTTGTTGGTACTTTTCTGCTCTACATTTCCATAGAGTCAACTCGTAATAAACACTTTAACAACTTTATTTGCCTCTGGGTCAATTTACTGTTTAATATCAGTAATAATAGTTGATGCATAAAGCATGCTGTACATATCATTAGCAGTAATATAGATCCATGCATGCATAACAAATTTGTATGACAACACTTTTCTTGCTAGCACTGAAGTAGAATGAACTTTGTAACAGTGCCTTAATTCTAGTTACAGGTAAGGCAGATTGAAAAAAATGCAGTTTAGTCTTATGATGTACATATCATTTGACTATATAAAAATATAAAAATCACTTATGGCATAATCCTTGGAGTATTATAAGAATTTTAGCAAAATGAAGGCAGAATACTTAGCCATGACATTTGAGAGCAAAAATTGGTTTTGACCATATTCTTACCAAAACATTAAAAACAAACACCCCTTCCCCCAAGCCTCAAACTCAGAAATCACTGAAGACAAGAACTGAAAATAAGGAGAGTAAAACAGTAGAGGGCTTATTATTACAGGAATGCATTTATTGTCTATGTCTTCCAGCAACTATGTAAAGGGTTTAATATATATTTGCTTTGTATCAGTCTTTGCAAAAGTAACAAAACCTAGTAAGAACCTATCTGTACATAGCAAAGCCATTGTTTTTTAAAGACGGACTATATGAAAATCCAACATATTATAATTAGAAATCTGGTGTAATTTTTTATCTAAAACTACCCTTTGGGTGAATTCTATATTGAGTCATTTGTTTATTCCATACTGAATTGCCATTTAAAGTTACTTCAGTCTATGGGATGTGGCAGCCCATTATGTAGGTTTATTCATCATTCTAATCTGAGAATTTTGGAAACTATTGTATTCATAAAACTAAAGAGGTTTGTACTCATGCTGTTGGACATAGTGAAACAGTTGCAGTTATAGGCCCTTGGCAGAGATTATACTTCAAACATAATTAATCTGTTAGCTCCATGAAAAATGGCAATTGGGCCATAAATTGAGGCAATTCGTGGTGTGACAAAACAGGAAACCAGCCACAAAAGTATTTCATAAAATATGTGTAATATTTTTAGCTGGTTTCTATCTTGCCTTAAACTGAACATGTGTCAGGTTAGTCTCATTGTGTAGCCTGAACCTGGCTGCATGATGGGGCTTGGAAAGAATATATTCTTTGCAAATAATTTTAAAATAAAAGTCAAATAGATTCCCCAAAATAACCTCAATCTAAAACTGAGTCGACCATGCCAGATTGGTTTATGAAGCCATCAATCTACAAAGGAAGGTAGAGGTAGAAGGTGCCATCAGTTTTATATTGTTGTTCATGGTGGATGAATTAGCAGAATTCCTTCCTGGATGCTGAGGTTATCAATCGTGAAATATCAGATTTGGTAAAACTAAAAATATTATTGGCAAAATGTAGTCCAGCAGTTTCTACTATATGCAAGCTTCTGTCTCCTTTGATAGTGACTTCCAAACCTGGCTATGGTCCTTGAGAGACATTTCCTTTTCCTTTTTAAAACATAAAACCTATTTGCAACTAGCTTTATTGACTTCTCTTTTGGGGCATTTATAGAGAGTCTAATAATATTAAGTGTTTGTTCCCAGACATATGCACCCTTTTTTACACTTGATTTGAATATTTTTAGGTGCTTTAATGCCTATAGATGACTGTTCTTCATGGTAATCCTTTTCTCTTTTTATTTCCTATTTTAACATTTAATTTGGGGGGTGGTTCTATGAAGGGTTGCATAGCTGGCCACTTTTTTAAAGGATACTTGAACTACCCCTAAAACACATTCTCTACACAGCAATGTGGGGCTCACCCTGCCCTTTTTATATTTAAGTAGTTTATATCATTTCAAGCCATGTTTATTGTTCTAGTGCTATCTTGTTTCCCTCCCCCACCGCCACTTCCCAAGGTCCAATTCTTCCAGTCTTGTATTGAGTGGTTCCTTACTGTGTGATTATTAACATTAGTTTTCAGTGGAATTACTTGCATAATAAAGTATTACTAGTAATAAAGTAGGGCTTGCAGAATTGGGTATTCAGAGATGAAACTGTAGTTTTTGATTTCCAATATTTATCTTTGCATTTCTTTTTTGGTCAAATGGTTCAGTTATTGACCTGATATGGGGGAGTCAAAAGAAACTAGTAATCTTAAACATTTTGTATAGAACTCATTCTAATTAATAGCGTTGTTAATCAACTTCTTATACAGGGAACAAGAAAAGCTGGCAAAACGAGGAAAAATCAGTATTACTCACTTGAAACTTCTAAGTTTCTCTCTTACATGTCATTTTAATGTCTATGCATCTCTTTTCTCTTTCTAGGCAATGTTCAGTCTCTGTATGCTTGAAAGTGGAGCTGATGAGGTGAATCTGCATGGTGTCACAAGCCTAGGTTTAAAACAGGCCTTGAATTTTGCATACACGGGACAGGTACTGTATAATCCTTTCAATTCAAAGACCTGCATCAACAAATACAACCTTCTGCTAAATCTAAATACACAAGTAATAGGCAATCTAAATAATACATTGTTAGTCTTCACAAAATATAAATGTTTGAGCCTGTTGGCATATAGAATATTGGTTCTTACGAGAGCTGTCAATTGATCTCTGTTAATGTGGGCAATTAACATGTTAATTGGATATATCAGTGCCATATTGGGATGCTGCATGAAGGTGTGCAGCTGCAGTATGCATGTGGCCAGGAATGCAGCCTGACAGCATGTAGAGCAGCACCCAGCAGGTAAGACTGTGGAGGGCCACGGGTGAGGAGGGCAGATCGAGGTCCCCACAGTGAGGGAGGGAGTGGGGCAAGGGCAGGGGCTGGAGTGAAGAGGCCCCAGAGGCTGGGGTGGGGCAGGCCATGGGACAGAGCTGTGAGCTGTGGGCGTGGCTCAGTTCCGCACTGCTGCGCACACCCCTGGGGAAGGCATGGGGGGCATATGACCCCTGGATTTGTGCATGGGGTGGAGGCGGGCTGCCTGATGTGGGCTTGGGGCTCTTTGCCCTGCTGCCTTTGCCATGTTGTGCCTCCCACTACTAAGTGGGCAAGGGATGTACAGCCAGTGCACAGCTCTTAGGGCAAAGGCAGCAGGGAGCAGAGCCCCAGGCTGCAGCGGGCAGCCCTCCTCTGCCCTGCATACAAATCCAGGGGCACATACGCATCTATGCCTTCCCTGGGGTGCATGTGGTGGTGGGGAGCAGCCCCCCCATACCCCTTGATGGCTCCATCCCATTCCCTACCCTGGGCCCAGGTCCCATTTGCCTCTGCCCCTGTCCCACTCCTTCCCTCACTGTGGGGGCCTGGATCTGTTCCCCCTGCCTCTTCTCCTCCACAGAGTTACCTGCTAGGTGCTGCTCCACACACTGCTGGACTGCATTCCTGTAAGGTTACCATATTTCCAGTTTCAAAAAAGAGGACACCTGTGAGGCAGGGGATTGTGAGGGGGCAGTAATATGCCTGAGCTATGCCCCTGACCCTCACTTCTAAGCCACAGCTATGCCCTGCTGCTGCCCCTCATTCCTGACCCACAGGCATGAGGGGACCTACTCTTCCTTGGCAGCAGACCCTCTGCAGGGACCTTGCCTCCCTGGGCTCCAAACCCCCCCCCACAACCCCACAGCCCCCCACAACCACCAATAAAGTACTTGTGCGATTTTGCATAATTTTGACTTATTAACTTTGCAATTAAAATCATAATTAATTGGGACTCATTTTTTTAATCGTGCAACTAATCACAATCAATTTTTTTTAATCGTTTGAGAGCCCTAGTTCTTACTTTAACTGTAGATTTTTTTTTTGTGATAGGAGCCACATAAAAATACCGCTTATTTATCCTAATATTTCCCAAATAATGACCTGTGAGCAATTTTATATTCTTAGGAATGCTTGGAGTTGGCCTGTGGGGAGCTAGCTGACCATACGTGTTTCATTTTAATTGATTATATTTCAAAATGCCATTTAAAGAAAAAATACTAAATATTTTACCAATAATAACCCTTCATGGAATCTACTGCTGTAGGTAGCACATGTTTGTAATACAGTAGTGTTTTAATTGCTGTGCATGCATATAATTTTTCTTATCTGTGGTGTGTCCAGTAGCAGTGTAGGCATTTTTTGCCACTCCATAGAAGGGTGGCTTTAACATACCTAGAAAAAACATGTTAAATACAAAGCAAGGAGCAAACAAACCACACTGGTAAAGGGGTGACATCAATATGGTTTGAGTAGGTATTTATCCTATTCTTCCAGTGTTTGCTGGATTTCTTTCTTTCCCATCCCTTCCCCACCCCCCAAGCGTGTGTTTGTGTGTTTGGAATGCGAAGTTTTGTTGGTGTTTACTGATTAAAACCTAAAATCGGAAGTTCTAGATCTAGAGGTCAGCAACATAGGCCTATGGGCTGGATGTAGCCATGGAGACAGAAAATTTGGCAGCATATTGGTCGCAGTGGCTTTGGCAGTGTGTTGGTGGTAGGGCCTTTGGTGGCATTACAGCAATGAATGGCTTTGGCTGCACCTGGGCTGGGGTCAAATAGCAGGGAGCTGTGTCTGGGCTGGTTGGCTGGGAACTGTGCCCATACTGCAGGTGGGATGTTGGGAGAGAGGTGGTGGCTGGGTTGACTTGTTCCTGCTTGTGGCTCTGAAAGCCAACTGACCACTGATTTAATCCAAACACCTGTTGGTCTATTACCACTCTACTGTGTTAAAAACTACTTTTAAAATATGACACAATTGCACTGTAGCAATGTGGCAATTTAACATTACATCTTTTAGACTGGAAACTTGTCACACCTTTGGGCACCAGCACTAAATTCTTTGCTTGTTTACAGCAATATAACTTTGACCTATTTTACATTACTTTTGATTTGCACTTGTGTGTATGGGTCCAATTTTTAGAGGCATTTGGTGTCTGGGCCAAATTACCTATAAAAACCTGGGCTTAAGTTTTCACTAAGTTTGTCAAATGAACAGTTATATTGTTTTAAAATTGTGATTCATTGCGATTTGCCTGAACTCAGTGTTAACTTTAAGCTGTCCACTTCTATCCCAAGGTAAGATGATATTAAACCACGGCAGCTTACCTCTGAATAAAATAGGATTAAGTTACTTTATTTTAGCTTTACTTATTGTGGGATAGAAGCAATGATGATATAGATTGCCTGATATATGCTCATTAGCGGTAAACTCTTTTATCCCTTTGAGATTACATAACTGTTCATCTGTCCTAAGGAAAACCCTCTCTTTCATCTTTTTTCACTGGAACATGCAGAGATTTTTTTATATAGAATCTTCTAAAATATTTGTCATTTTCTTTCTTTTCGCTTTTCCTTTTTATTTCTTCTAACTTACTTGAAATGTTGGGATAAATTCAGAACCAACTCAACATTTTTATGTATTATGTACAAGAACTTTCATGTACCATCTTTGTTCTTGGAGACAACATGTTTATCTGTTTTTGTAAATTTGTTTTACTCAGGTTAACTTAGTTTTCATCATTTTAGATCCAGAGTGTTGACTAACCAAACTAGTGCTGAAACAGTGCTAATTTGGTTGATAAATCCCTTGGTGTGTGTTCACTATTATTTAATTTTGAAAAGCAAGCAGTTAACATTTCATTATTCCACAAGGGACATTAGGTTGTGCAAATCTAATTAGTGCTTCTTCTTCCACAATGTGGTTAGATAATATGCTCTTAATTTCTGTATAGAAAGAAAGCTACACAGTAAGGAATTAGAGCCTGAAGGCAAAATCTATTCTGACTGATTTAAACAGAATTGTTGTCTTTGTTAGCAAACCATTTTAAAATAATGCAAACAAGTTAATGTTTTATTTTATATACTACTCTTTGAAAAAATGATGTTACAATCAATATGCGATATATAAAATTTTTGCAGAGATGTTTTCTTGAATATATAGATATTCAGCGGAGATATAGCAGAAGGAATAGCTATGCATTGTAAATATGTTGTACGTCCTCATGTTGTTCTCCTGCAATCTAAGTATTCTAGAGTTGCTTAATAAAACAGAAGTGTTTTTCTTTAAGTTTACCTCTTTCTAGAGGCCTGTGCTGACTAGCTTTTAAGACAGCTGCATCTAATGAAGTAGGTTGTCCCCTATGAAAGCTTAGAATTATAGGAAAATAGAGCTGGAAGGGACCTCACAAGATCATCTTTCCAGTCCCCTGTGCAAGGCAGATCATCCCTGACTAAACCATCCCAGCCAAGTGTCTGTCTCGCCTGCTCTTGAAAATTGCCAGGAATGGAGATTTCACCAT
Organism: Crocodylus porosus; assembly: GCF_001723895.1. NCBI lineage: Eukaryota > Metazoa > Chordata > Crocodylia > Crocodylidae > Crocodylus > Crocodylus porosus. The sequence continues at coordinate 76,404,293 of NW_017728918.1, forward strand.
TTTACTAGGTAGGCTGTTCAAACGTTTGTTCATCCTTATAGACAGAAAGTTCCTCATAATCTCCAACCTAAATTTCCTTTGCTGCAGCTTGAGTTCATTGCTTTTAGTCCTGTCATCTTGTGACCACAGAGAAAAGCCCATCTCCTCTACTCTGTAACTGCCCTTCAAGTATTTGAAAGCAGTTATAAATTACTTCTCAATCTTCTCTACTCCAGATTAAATACTCCTAGTTCTTTTAGCATTGCTTCACAAGTCTTGCTTCCCAGACCCCGAATTGTTTGTGTCACTCTCCACTGGACTCTTTCTAAACCATCCATATCTTTCTTGAAAGGTGGCACCCAAAACTGGACACAGTACTCCAGGCGAGGTCTCACTGGTGCTGAAATGATCAGAAGAATCACTTTCCTTGATTTGCAAGTGATGCTTCTGTTGATACAACCCAGTGGGTGCATCTACACATGCGCTTTACCATGGAGTTGACTAATTAGCTGTGTAGTAAAGCATCACCATCTACATATGCACCAGTATTAGGCCATGGTAAATTAATTAACTCTGCCATATGCCTGTGCTTGAATAATTACCAGGGATCTGGGTTTACTGCTCACCATGGAAAAACACAATAAAACCCAGACGTTCTCCTTTAAAGGAGAAAAATGCAGGAAATGGCAGGTTTCCCCTTGCAAGTTGGCAGAGTTCCAGCTTGCAAGGAGCTGGGGTGAGCAGGAGGAGGCTGGTAAAGCAGGGGCCCTATGTGCAATTGCACATATACACATGCACATGGCCACCAGGCAGCCTGCAGAGCAGCTCCCTGCAGGTAAGTCTGGCAGGGGCTGGGGGGGCTTGAGGCCCCCATAGTGAGAGAGGGAGAGAGTTGGGCTGGGGCTGGGGCAGCTGCCCATCTGGGGTGGAGCATGGGCTTAGGGCCAGGGGATGGAAACCTGGGAAGGAAGAGTATGGGGGGCACATGGCCCCCAGATTTGTACATGGAGCGGGGGTTGATGTGCTGTGGGCTTGGGCTTCTCATTCTGCTGCTCTCTTCTCGGGGCCTCCACAGCTTAGTGGGTGGGACCTGGTGTGGCAGGACAGAGCAGAGTGGTGAAGCTCAGTGGCACTGCTGCAAGCCCTGTGCCACCATGGCAAGTTGCCTCCTGCCCACCTGGCAGCTGTGGGGGTCGTGGCCTGGAGTTGTGCCCTTTACTGTTGCCAGGCGGGCAGCGAGCGCCTCACCATGACAGTATGGCAGTCTCAGTGACAGCATTGAACTTCCCAGCCCAGTCCCTCTCTGCCCTGCCACACTGAGTCCCGTCCTCCAGGTTGTGGAGGCCCCAGGGGGAGGGCAGCAGAGTGGGAAGACTCAAGCTCACAACAGGCAGCCTGTATCCATTCCACCCACAATGGGCTCCCCTCTGGCTGTGCTGCCCATGGAAGAAGGGGAGCTGGGCTCTGTGCTCTATTCTGTTGCAGCAGCTGCCACCTCTTGCAGGTGGCAGCCAGGGCTCAGGAGCTGCTGGGAGGCAGGGGGCTGTGGCCCCAGGTCCCTGGCCCCATAGCCCTAGAAGCTGGGGGCCTCCTCTAGCAGGGCTGGGGTCACCAGGGGGCTGTGGGTTGCAAGGGAGGGGCAATAGCATGGGCAGGGAACCAGCACACCAGAGCTGCTTAGTGCTGCAAAGCAGAGGAATGAATGACAGCTGCAGCTTGACACGTCCTGGTGAGTGAAGGGGGCAGGGGGAGCTCTGATTTTCCATGGTAAAAAACGCAAAATGAAATGCCAAATTTGATAGGTATGTAGAATTAATTTTATTATAGTGATTGAGTCACTGGTAGGCTTCCGAATTGATTTAAAATGTAAATATATCAATAAAATATTGTATTCAACTGATACCTAGATATATAGTGATTTTTCTTTATCAGAGAATTTGTGATTTTTTTAAACAGAGAAAACCAGGATCCTTGGTTATTCTGTGCACTGAAGTGCACATGTGGACAGTGACAGGGGCTGGCTGGGACACAAAGGTGCTAAAGTGCGGGGGCTGCCTGCTGCCTAGGCCTGCACTTTAACACTTTTGTGCCTTAGCCAGTGTGTCTGCTGCCTAGAGCCTGGGGCTGACCCTCTGCCCTGACTCAAACAGCTGATCCCAGGCACAGCATCTACAGGTGTACCTGGGACTGCAGCAGACGCAGGCGCTAACTGCACTGGAGTTTATCATGTCACCTTAATGGCATGTGTACATGCACCCAGTATGTTGCTGTCAGCCTTCTCTTTTGGAGGCTGAACAGGTTCAGGTCCCGTAGCCTCTCCTCATAAGGCCCGCCCTGTTGTCCCCTGAT
>NW_017728918.1:76406841-76430965 GCF_001723895.1 Crocodylus porosus
AACCTGCAGGTATGGTGCCAGTTGTTCCTCCCGAGGTGCATCACCTTGCACTTGTCTGTGTTGAAACCCATCCTATTCTTGTCTGCCCACCCTTGTAACCTGTCTAGGTCTGATTGTAGCCTGTTGCATCCTTCCAGTGTGCCCACATCCCCCCACATTTCATCCAGTCCAGCTGACTTGAAAGCATCTTGCTTCTTTAAGTAATCTCTGACTTGTTCTGTTATTCGCCCAAGTTACCTTCCACCTTGCATTCTCAACCAATTCCTCCTTGTTTTCAGAGAGCTGAGAAGAGCTTCCCCGCTGCTTGGCCTGCCTATCAAAGTTATTCCCAACACACTCCCAGAATTTGCCGTATTTCTTGTGTACTGATGTTTCCCTTCCCACCAGATACCTTGATAATTAAAGTCCCCTCTGAGAATGAAGTCTTGCAATTTGGACGTTTCCTTATACCTCTCTGAACCAGTTAGTGTATTTCCTTGTCACCAAGACAAAGATTACAGGTGCTGATTCTACCATGGCTCATTCAGTGAAAAGAGGCCTTCAGAGTTAATGGAAATACAGATATTATTTGTCTAGCTGCTAAGCACAACCAAATACATATAAAGACATTAGAATAGGAGTCCTCAACCTCTCTTTAGACTCAAGGCATCCATCAGAAAATGCCAGTTCTTAGCTTTCACTCATTTTTCTACTACAGAAAAATAATAGACCAATTTTTCTATTGCAAAAAGCTCAAAAGCACCATAGCAGATCATAATTGTTTTGACTGCATGAATTCCTGTTTGAAATTTCTGGGTTTATCTTATGAATCATGTGTCGGTATGTGTGCCTTACAATATTAATACTACGTGGTACCGCAGAGCACCCCACAGCACCTTTAATAAGATTTTGCAGTATTCTGGTGAGGATCACTGTAGTAGAGGTGGCACATGGTCTGTTCCTTTGAAAGCAGGCCTCTCACTGTCTAAATTGGGGTACCCAGATACTTTCATAAGATATTTCCATAAGTGTGAATTTCTCCATCTGCTAAATGGGGAGGACTCTTTACCTACCTTTAAACATAATATGCAATCTTTATTAAATAATGTTTGTAAAAAACTTTGAAATCCTCAGAAGAAAATACTATTTAAATGCAAAGATTTATTTTTGGTAGGCAGACAATGCTGTTGGAGCAGCAGCTGATGACTTAAGTTCCAGGGAAGGTAAGCATTCCCCCACTCCCTTCCCCTCTTCACTGAGAGGTATGTCCCTGCCCCTTCCTGCCCCTCTCCATGCCTTCTGGGTCCAGAGAGGGTGCAGCTGCAGCCATACTTTCCAACCATGTTGACAGAACAGCAGCTGGAGATTTAAGTCTCAAAGAAGGTGAACACTTAAGCAATCCTCCCACTTCCCCTTTCCTTTCCCATTCCCCCACCCATGCCTGCTGCTGCCTGTGTCTGTGCCATCCTGGTGTAAGAGGCTCCTGTCCCGCTCCAGCAAAGTTGCACAAGGGCTGTAGTCACCTGTGGGGAACAGGCAGGGATGGGGAAATATACCTGCCCACTGCCATGGTCATAGGCTCAGCAAAGCCCCTGTGCAGGCCAGCTGGAGCTTATTTTGCCCCTGGGAAATCATGGACCCCAACAGTGGCAGGCAGGGGAGGGGAGAGGAGAAGAGAAGGGCAGGGAGAGTGCTTAAGGGCTTACTTTTTTTGAGACTTACATCCTTGGTTGCTGCTCTAGCAGCATGGTCAGAAAAGGGAGGTGTGGTTGCACCACTGCACCCCCTCTAGATCCACCCATGGACATGCATCTAGAACAGTGATTCTCAACCAAAGTTGTACAGCATCTGAGGGTACCTTGAGATCCTTTCAGGGTGCCATGAAATGTCATGCAACGTTACACTCATAAGTGTAGAAAATATGATTCACAAGATAAACCTAGCGATGTCAAATAAAAATCCACAGTGTTAAAAAAGTCTGTCCTGTTGTGGTCTTTCTAAGTCCTTTGCAATAACAAAACTGTTGTATTATTTTTCCATAGTTAAAAAATGAGGGAAAACTATGTGCTGGCATTTTCAAAGGTGTACTTTGACAAATGGTGCCTTGAATCTCAAAAGGCTGAGAACCACTGATCCGGAAAAATAAGGATATTTTTTAAAATAGGGTCAGGGTCTGACAAGTACCTGGGCAATGTAATTAGGTCAAGATCTTGAGCCAAGACATTGGTAAATGTTATGAAATGGATATAAAAGTTAAGATAGCTTTAGGAGATTTGTGTGGGGTGGGGGGGTATGCCTGCATTCATACATGTTGAATACCTGGAGAGTAGAATACCTGGAGAGGTAAGTATTTAGTTTCTCCGTTCATCTCTACTTTTAACTTTTGGCTAACCATTTTGCATTTTATCTGTAAACTCATACACTGTAACTGACCTTTAGTTTTGTTAATGTATTAAGAAGGATACTTGAGACCTCTGGTGGAGTTATTTGGTATTGTATGAAGTTAGCAATGTAATTTTGAAGATGATGATAAAGATCATTTAATTAAAAAAACCCCAAACCCTTAATTTTTCATCTTATTTTTAAACTAGCCTGACAGCCATCTGCAGTTTAACATCTGAAGTTCTTAAATCTTTATAAGTGAAAAGTATCTATAAAGAAGAAAAACAAAATGGACTGCAGGAGCAAGTCTAGGCAGATTATGTTTCATAGTTTCATAGTTAGTAGAGTCGGAAGGGACCTGAGCAGATCATCAAGTCCGACTCCCTGCCATGGCAGGAAAGAATACTGGGGTCAGACGACCCCAGCAAGGTGATTGTCAAGCCTTGTCTTAAAGACCCCCAGGGTAGGAGCCAGCACCACTTATCTTGGAAGTTGGTTCCGGATCCTAGCCACCCTGACTGTGAAGTAGCGCCTCCTGATGTCTAGTCTGAATCTACCCTCTACCAGCTTGTGACCATTATGTCTAGTCACTCCTGGTAGTGCTCGGGGGAACAGGGATTCCCCCAGTGCCTGCTGGTCCCCTCTGACTAGCTTGTAACAGGCCACTAGATCCCCCCTCAGCCTTCTCTAGTGGAGGCTGAACAGGTTCAAGTCCCTTAGCCTATCCTCGTAGGGCCTGCCCAGCTGCCCCCGATCATGCGAGTGGCCCTCCTCTGGACCCTGTCCGTGTTATCCACATCCCTCTTGAATACTTCTTCATAAGTATTCATGAAATTTTTTTTTTAAATGGGAAATTGATTTTTCACTGGAAAAAAGTTGTTTTTATTATAACTGAAGTTGTAACTGTGATGTAAATAACATAATAATATTTAACCACCTGCATCTTTCCCGGTGGTCACTAATTGTATGAGAACAGCAACAATAAGGCCTCTAGTACATAAAAGAATAAATAGTTAATAAAAAATAAAGAAATAACACTATTATGTTCCCTGTTAGTTCCATGTAGACTTTGATATTTGTTCCAAGTAGACGAAGTCTGTTTATCATGCAGCAATTTTCAGCCAATACTGAGCTGGTTAGCTTTGCCACTTGCCTATCTTCTGCCTGACTTCAGATTAACACAACTAACTGTCTCTCTGCCCTGTGCATGTTACTCTGTAAGTCCCCGATAATAAACTCTTTGGCAAAAAGTCTTAGTTTTCTACTCTTCAGCTTTTTAGCAAATCCCATCTTAAATCACACGAAGGAAATTTCATTCAGTTTGACAGACTCTTCTAGCATATTCAAAGTATAGGGTAAGATTGCTGAGCCTGGTGTCTGGACCCTGTAGTGCAGTGATTCTCAACCAGAGTGCCATGAGACTAGTCATGGGGTGCCACACAGTGTTAGTGCTCTTAGGTTTGCAAACATGATTCACAAGATACACCAGACTTTTCAAATAGACATCCATAGTTGTGGTCTGTCTTAAGGTTTTGCAACAGAACAAACTGCTCTATTATTTTTCTGTAGTCAAAAAAGAGTTAAAACTAAGAACTGGCTTTTTCTGGGGGTGCCTTGAGTCCATCCATGGGTACCTTGAGTCTAAAAAGGTTGAGAATCTCTACTGTAGTATAATGAATGGTGGCCAGACTTTTCAGCAGGTTTGACACAAGTTTAAGTCCCCCTCTATGAATGTCACTCTGATCCCCATATCCTAATAGAGCTTGTCTCCTGGGGTACTGGGATGGAGGCAGGGGGTGAGCTTAAGTCTCTAGCCACGGCTGCACAGAATGAGGCAGGGGCAGGGGCAGGGGCAGGGGCAGGGACAGGAGGCTGCTGCAAAAAGAGATATTACCCCCAAGAACCAGAATAACCCCTGCTTGGCCCTGAAAATACTGTATCTCTATTTGGCAAGTGAGGATCCCAATCCCTGAATTTGGCAATGGCTGTAGGGTCAAGGAAGGGTTAACCTGACTCAGACTGTGATATCTGACACCTTTTGTTTCACAAGAGTCCTGCACCCATTCTGCTTCACAATGTGCTCCGCTCCCTGCCTGTCTTCCTACGCTTCCCTTTACTGTCTTCCCAGGATTTGCATGTCACACACAGTTGCACTTGCAGCATGTGTCCTGTGGCTTGGCTATCCCTGCCACAGCCACCTGGGCCCATCCTTCCCATGGTTTTTTTTCTATATGTCATCTAATTGATGAGACCCTTTGCAAAAACATCGGAAAAAACTATGGGGCCTTGTCAATAAAGAAGATTGAGGCTGAAATTAAGTCTAACATTCCTTGAAATGATTGTGGCACCAATTTAGCAAAGCTCAGTCCATGTACTTGAGTTGCACTGATTCAGACCAGAGGCTTACATGGCATCTTTCCCAGACCCAAGAAAGGGTACTGTATGCCGAAATGCTTGTGTATCATCTCTCCAAACTATCCATTTAGTTCAGTAAAAAATACTAGAACCCCTCTCACCCACTTTGCTTCTCATATATTTCCTGGACCATCATAGCTAAACCAACATTTCGGTCTTGCTGAATTGGGAACCTTAATTTCCGTAGCTGATGTTGTACCACACCAATTATTGTAATCCAGTGGTGTCAAACTCATCTGGACCTGCAGACCAAATGAGTAGCCTGGGACCAGGCCATGGGACCTATGAATGGGACAGGGCCAGCCCCACCATGGGCTGCTCCTACCGCCAGTATGCTGGATCCATCACTTGTGGCGCTTGCTCAGGCTGGTCCAGAACTATGCCACATGGTGCCTGCTCTGGCAAGATCAAGATGCGAGTGGTATGCAGCGCCCCCTCTAGCCTGTCAGCGTGAGTAGGCGTCTACTGAAAGTGCAATTGTGCGATTATTTTTTTTGGTGAAAAATGTGAACTGCCATGGGATCCTTTTAAAGCTGATGCAGGGTGCCACGTAATATTAGCATTGTTAGGTGTGCAAACTTCTACATTCTGAAAAGGCTGAGAACCACTGATTTGGTCTTTCAATTAAAAGTCATTGTCCTTTTGAAGCAGTGTTGTGGCTAGGATACTTTGTTCCCTGGTAAGAAAAAATGTGCCTTTAAAGCACTCATCTACCTGTGCTAATATGATGGATTAGCAGTTTGTCCCTCAAGTATTTTCCACAAAAAATGACAAGCTCCACAAAAAACAGCAGGTTTGCTACAAAAACAAAACACAACAAAAAAACCTTACCAGCAAGCAGAGGGAAACCCTGCAGTCTTGGAGCATGGGGGAAGGCATGCATGCATCTGGTGCCAGCAAGGAGCTGGGCTGGGGCTCCATGGACCGCGATCCAGCCTTTTTTTGCTTGGGGATGACCCGAAACTGGGGCTTAATTCACTGATTACACCCATGGAAGCCATTAACTGGCACTTAGATTGCTTAATAACACATCAATAAATGGCTCCCATGAGCTTAATTGGGGGATTAAGCCCTCAGAAATCATTACTTAATAAGTTACTATCTAAGATCCAGTTTGGGGCCATCTGGCAATCTGCAGGGAGGGGCGGGACTACTGGAAATCCTTTGCTAATCAGATGGAGGCCTACCGGGCTTGGACTGTGAAAATGGCACTGGGCCCTGTGCTCTGCTTGCAAAATTTGTGGGCAGGTACCTCAAGTTGGTAAGTTCCTTTCTGATCCCCTTCCCCTAGTCCTTTCTATCCCTACCACCCCTTGCTGGATCTGGTGTCCACTCTAGTGGTCCAGGACTGCTCTACATGTTGTGCCTGCTCCAGGACTGTTCTGCACACAGCATCTATTGTGGACCAGCTTAGAGCAGGCATCACATGTGGCTCATGTCCCAGACTGGCCAGAGTGCGTGCCATGTGTATTACAGTTCCAGAGCAGATGCTGCGAGCACTGGATTTGGCATGTTGGAGAGTCTTGGACTGGTCTTACTTGGGGTGAGCACTGGGGGTCAGATGATGTAACTCCGTGGGTTGGATCTGGCTGTCAGGCTGTATCCTTAACACCACTGCTAGAATCAATAATATTAATTTGTATTCAAATAGCACCTTCCTTTTGAGGACCTCAAAACCAAAATGATTGGCATAATTCTAAATTTATTTCAGATAAATGCTGATACCACCTGTATAGGCTGCTTTCCCTTCTTTTTTGCTAGATATTCTGTTGCTTTGCTGACAAAATATTCAAAAGTCTCCTTGAAGTGTTGAGCTATTCCAGGCTAAAAAAGTTGAGCAGAATGAAGTAGCAGGAAAGCACTAACTATAGTGAGCTCCTGTGAGCCATTTTATATTTGTCTTTGTCTTAGGTTCCATTTTTGGTTCATGCTGTCAAGGTAACCATCTGTCTTGTCTCCAACTATGCCATTCTTTATACATAGTAATAATCATTACCTGTAGAGAGGATGTTTTAAAAATCAGTGGGCTGGATTTTTGAAAGTTTTGGCCACTTGAGATGCATCTAACACTGTTGACAACATGCTCCTACTGCAACAGGCCCAAGCATGCTTCCTCTCTCCCTCCTCTTTCTCACACAAACACATACATGCTCCAAATAGTGGTGGAGATGTTTTGGGGTCATCTCCAACAACTGCTCTCAAGACCATTGAAGACCAAGGTCTTAAGAATAGCTATACAGGGAGAAATCTGCAGCAATGTAGGTCTGGGTTTACAATGCATGAGTGAGAGCGGACGTTCAGGGCATGCTTGGGAATGTCTCAACAAGGATGTTCCTTAACAGTGGTGTAGAATTATTCTCTGAGTCCTCATTAGCTTCAGCTGGAGTTGTGGATGCTCAGAACTGCCAATATATTCAGAACTGCCAGTATATATAAAAGCAGTAAGGATCAAACTTTTTGGCAGGCATGCCACAAATTAACCCTGCATCCTCTCCAGCTGCCACTCTGATTGCCTTCTCCTGCCTGATCCACTGTGCTGCTTTTTTTTCCTGTCCTATATTCTGCTGCGGTCTTTGTCTCCTTGTCTGCTATGTGCCACACACACAGGCTGCCTTTGCCCCTTCTGGTACACATGACACAGGTTGGCCGCCCTGTCTTAAAGCCAAGCGTGAAGTCCGGTGATTCTCAAACAGGGTGTAGGAGCACCCTGAACTCCCATGGGATCCTTTTAAAGATGATGCAGGGTGCCACATAATACTAGCATTGTGAAGTGTGCAAACTTCTATATGTCTGAAATATGATGGATTAGCAGTTTGTCCCTCTAAGTCTTTAATTTGTTTATGGAGAGTGAAGTTAAATTCCATAGCTCTGTTTAGCCATTGAATGGAAAAAGAATATTCCTAACATCTGAAAATCAAAGTTAAACATTTTTTTACACCTTTACTTCAGACAAACTATTTCTGAAATGAGCTCAATTTTGCCTGATTTATTTAACATTGTTATCAAAATACTTTTAAAGCTCTATTAAAAGAACTGCCAGTTTACCTGTAATGTAGCATTCAGCTGTGTTCAGTTAGCAAAAGTTGTGAGAATAGCACTTCATTAAATTAGACAAATAGATTTTATGTTTGAATAGGAATGCCACTTGGTGATGGGAAATTCTTTCAATATTGAATATACAGTTTTTTGAAAACCCATACTGTTTATTAAAATTTAAGCCTGCAGCTCTGTTTTAAATTGTTCCCTCTGGGTAAATACTTAAGTGTATTACTGTAGTGGATTCTGTGGAGAAATAGGGTATTTTAACAAATAACAAATGAATGGCATAAAGCATGTATGTTAACAGCTAATCATTGAAGTGATTCCTTTATAGAAGTATGTGGGCGTGTCTACAGATGCACTTAGGGCTCATAAACAAACTCAGGAGCTTATTGCTCTGGAGTTTTTTTGCTCCTGGACATGCCATTTGAACATGCACCCAGGAGCAATTAACTCCAGAACAAGCAGCTCTGGAGCTTGGTTAGAGCAGCCCTGGCTGGCAGGGTGCCCTGGGGCTCAGCCTGCAAGCCCAGGACTGCTCAATGTGCTGTGAAGGTGCTGGTTAGGGCACAAAAGTGCTTTAGTGCAGAATTAGCCAGCAGGCAGCTCCCGCATTGAAGGACCTTTGTGCTCCATCCAGCCGGATCAGGGTCTATACATGTGTTGCTGTGCATGAATAATCTCCGCATCAGGGTAGTACTTGGATTTACAAGTATTTACAAGTACTACCCTGCTGCAGAGTTTATTAGTATCTTGCACTCTAATAGGGTTGCATGTATAGCTGCTGAGATGTTTACTGCAGAACTGACTAATTAGCTCCACCATGAACATCTGGTGTAGATGTGCCCTGTTTGACCTCTGCTTAAGAAAGTCACTTCTTGATAATGACAATCCACTGTAGTGAACAATTAATGTAAAAACTTTTTTTTTTCTTAATTAAAGTTATGAAACAGGTTTTGGAGGAAAAAAGCTCTTCAACTTATCTTAATATCCCTGACTTACCTGAGGAGTCCAGTTTGGTTCTTGACCTGGGCATGTAGCAGAGACTATGTTGGTTGATAATCCTGAAAGGGTAAAAGATCCATGCTTCTATTAGATGTGTACAGTGGGTGATTGTAAATGTTATAGCCTTTGCAGATAGGGCTGCTTTACAACAGTTGTATTCCTTTCTGTGGATAATTAAGTGCTGGCCAACAATGTTCTTCAGGCTTCTATGCATCATTCCCCTTAATCAGTGGTTATAGAAGCCATTAAGGGAATTAACCAATAAAAAAAGAGCTGAAGTGTTGGATTTTCACTTAGGTTTGCATTTAATTCTCGTCCAGTGTGAAGACTGAAATCTAGTTTATTTTTTCAATTTTTGCATGATAGGGAGACCCTAATGAGAGCAATGTGGCAGGCCAGTAGGGGGCACTCCTGCATTGAGCCACACCTCACTGCGCCCGACCACTTTCTGGGCTCTGAGTGCCTCCCTGGGGGTGCCAGACATCTGGCCTTTTTCATGGCCACACCACCCTGGCAGCACATAGTCAGTCAGTCCTATAGCCAGTCAGTGCACTTATGCCCCTGTCATCCTCTGTTGCTTCCAGACTAACTGCATGACCCTACACTTTTCAAATAGCTGAAATGTAGATTAGTACACTAATTTAATCTTACAGTGGTATATATGTCATATGAAGGCCAATTCTTAGCTGGTATAAATGAGTAACATTTCAGTGACAGCAGTGGAAATTCTCCCAACTGACATCAGCAGGGGTTCTGTCCTGGTCTGTTTAACTATGCATCAGAATTCTGTGAGATTTTTTTCTAATGTTTTCAGCCTCATAGTTTCCAGTGGATCTTCTGAGTATGACAGATAAAAACTTCCCCTTTCACAAGTTTTGGGTTTGTGTAGCTCTGCTAATTTCAGATGAGTTGTTGCCATTTTACAGCAATGTAAATCAGAGGAGAGCTGGACCCAGTGTGCATGGGTGTGTTTTATAGTGCTATTTTAAAACTCAGTGTGCCCAGCTGATCCATCATAATGTTTTAGGTTAAATAACATATATAGCAACCAGGAAAACAATATCCAAAAGATGATTACAAATGAAGTATTAAGAGGGTTTTTTTACTATATAGGTTCTGTATTCATGTTGATTGTCCCAAGTGAAAAGGAATATGAAAGAACCTGTGGAAGCATATTTGATGCACAAAAGCTTGTCTATATCCTTCCCAACCATGTAATTGGTCCAATGAAAGATATCAACCACAAAACATTTTGCCTCTTGCATATTTTCTGGACTATCAGGGCTGCATTATCACCTGAAAATTACAAGGAACATGAACACACTTTTGAATTTCTTATATTATTTCCTCCATCTTTCCCTTCCTTTATGAATTGCCCCATCAGGTAGTGTTCTAGTGATATCATGTGCAACATAGGTCTTTGGGCACATCAACACAAGATATTTACTGTGCAGTAGACTGATTAGTTACGTAGTAAACGTTTCAGCATTTACACATGCACCCCTATTAGGCTGGAGTAAACTGATTTACTCCACAGCAGGATAGTACTAGTAAAGACAAGTAGTGTCCTGCTGTAGAGTAAGAAACTCCATAGCAACACACATGTAGATGCTGGAGGGGCTGGCTAGGGCATGAGGACACTTCAGTGCAGGCTCTGTCTATCGGCTAGCCTTAGCTGAAGTATCTTCATGCCCCAGCCAGTCCCTCCACAGGACAACAGAGCCCCCTGCCTGGTGAAGCTACACCACCCTGGCTTAGTGTGTTATGATCCTGGGTGCATGTGCAGATGCACTCCTGACAGCAATAATACAGAGCTTATTGCTGCGTATTAATAGACACATGTAGATGCTCCCTTTTTGTATTTTATATATCCACGTATACATAGAAAATAAGACTACAAAACAGTTTGCTTAGGGTGCAGTGCTGATAAAAAACCTCAACTTTTTAAAATTTTATTTACTGTCTCTGCTTTTTGGTGATAGGTCTGTTATTATAGTGTAAAGCACATTGGAAAATGACATGGTATATGAAACTTATTAGCAGATAGAAACTTTTTGGCTAGAACTGTGCAAAATCAGTTATGCTACTTAAAATATTGGGAAGGACTTTTCCATTGTTTTGTTAAATGTAAGGCGCCTAATTATAAAATCTGCTGCTGGCTTTTATAGATCGCTTTTATCTTTAAATTTGAATCGTTCTCTTTTGCTTTGTCCAACCACTTCTACAAGTGCTACGTGTATGATGCAGTAAAAATGAATTCTTAGAGTATTCAAATATATTTGTGCATCAAGGATAACACAAATATATTTTCTTCTTAGGGCACTGGTTCTTTTTATTTCGCATCTTCTACAACACCACACACATGGATGACATTTACTAAGTAATGTGACATCAGCCCAGGTTACAGAACTTGCTCAATTTAAAGCAGTATGCATGATAAATATTTCTAATTCTATGCCACAAGACCCTAAAGAATATTAGTGATTTGTTGGGCTGACCTTGAGCTTTCATTTGACAAGTGCTGCACAACATAATTTTTTAATGTACCTAACAGCAAGATTTTTTTTATAACCAGAGCTCTCTTCTGTTTTCCCTTGAACCACATACCATCATGTGTGGAAATCTAATTAACATCAGCTAAAAGCCTGGAACATGTCGTACCTGATTATCATTTGCACTAAGGCCCTTTTACTACAATTTGGCAGAGCAAAGCAGCCACTATATTGTGTGTAAATTACCTCTCTCTTCAGTTTAAGAATAAAGTGAGTCTACAGGCAATTTGCATGCACTTTACAGACCTCTTCCACTGCTCTAGCACTGTAAAGTGGCCATTATGTAAATAAGAATCAAGCCCTTTCTCTCCTGTTTTTAATATATTATATGAGGTGCTGAGAATTGCCTGTTACTGCTGAGGCTAGAAGTATTCTTCTGTGACCATCAAAGGGATTTGATGGCTCTAGATACTGACACTGGTGTCCCCTTCCTCTCTCTCCCCTCCTGCTTTGTTATTTCTCATTAGCTTTCAGTGAAGTTCCATGGATTGAGGTTACAAGAAAGACTAGACTGAATGGAGAAAAAGAGGAACCTGAAGGCATAGCAGTAAGAGACTGGCCCCTTGTGGTGTAAGGCCAGAACTGCAAAGAGAAATATGTCATTTTGATGGTTGACCAGGAGGACCTTGTTACAAGTATAAGCACTGCATTAAATGCACACATTGGAATGGATACTTCTTACCTATCTTTAGTTCTTTGCGAGCCAGTGCAATATTCTTTTTTAATTTAATGTCAGTTTTTGTCATTTATGATGAGATTCCTGGAAAAGGAGATTTACAAAGGAATCTGGTATGCAACAACTAAGAATGGTTTTATGATCACACCCTAGCATTAGTGGACTCAGTACTGAGCCCCCATTTATCCTCTTAATTGCATCTTTATTTAAAATCAGTAGTATTTACACACATAAGCAACTAGCAGGATAAACAGGTTTGATTTCCAAGTCTGTTTTTGACATGCCCTTGGTAGCATTTTATTCAATGACTCTCTTCCCCACATTGTTAAAATGGAAACAATACTGAGCATTTAATACTGAGGTTAGAACACTTTGTAAGGCAGTGCTATGCCAGTGACCAATAGCCGGCACCTGGCTATGTTGCATTCTTGAAAGGTTCTCCCACTTTTTATTCTATGTATGTCAGATACCAGATGGGATGGGGGTGGGAGGGCATGGGATTTTTAAATTTTGATTAAATGTGTTGGGGTTGATGGAAAGTTACTAGGGTATTTGGTGGTTGAGTACTTATTGATTATTGTGTTTTCAGGGCTAAAAGGGGTTTACAGGGAATGGAATAGATGTTTCTTGTCTCCTTGCTTTAAAAAAAAAAGATAAAAACAAAATATTTTGATATTTAAGTCTGAAGCACAGCTGAGTCGGTTCTAGTGGCTATATTTATTTACAACTATGACTTACCTTGGTTTATTATGTAAGTGATGTATTTTATGTGTACAAAATATTAACTACAGTTAATTTTCTTTGAATTCCATATTCACTCCTTTTTAAAAACTTTTTTAATGCAAATTTCACATTTCCTATTAAACATCAGTTGCAAAGGAAGCACAAAATCGGTATATTATATAGTGATTTGCTACGTTGCAATCCACTATACATAGTTTTTTGTACAGTGTTTTGTGATAGTAAGAATAAGGCTCTACAGAAATAATTTTGGTAGCATTCACAATTTGAATTCAAAAAAGAATTTTCTTTCACAGCGTAGATTTTTCAATAATATGTTTTTCCATGTCATTTCGCAGTTAACTTTCATGTAAAACAAAATAACAAGAACAACAAAACTCTTTAAGTATGCTGCCTCAGATACAAGCAAAGTATTGATTTCCATCAGTGCATTGCTAAAATTTTAAAAAGCTCTCTCAAAAATTTTCCATTGCCTTTAGAAAGACCGTAAGAGATGTCATACAGGTCCATCCAGCTCTGTATTCTGTATCTCATAGACCTGGTGGATGTTGTTTTAACTGCACAATGGTGACATCACGTGATGCGAGTGGCTTTATATACAAAGGGAAGGCTGTCCAAAGCGGGGAAAAAATGCAATGTGCAAACTTGTGCTGCTGGCATTTGCCAGCTGGGGGCCCCAGTTGTTCAGGGGGCTGAAAACCTCCTGTTGTCCCTTCGACTTGGCCCCACGGCACCTGGGGGACAACTGTGCAGGGGACAGGGAAAGACTTGGCATGGCTCATCCTGTCCTGCGTAACCTGAGCTTGGTAGAAGTGGGGAATGCCCCCTGGTCCCTCTACAGTTCTTCAAGGGATGGGAAAAGACCCAGAGCAGCTTGTCCTTTCCTGGATTCTCCAGGCTGAATTGAGCAGGGGAGGAGAATGCTTCCCTGCCCCCTGCACAACTCTGCAAGGGGCAGGGAAAGACCTGGCTTGCAAGGAAGTGGAGTGAGGATTCAAGGGCAGCAGCTGTGAGCATACCTCCAGTTTATCCACCCCTGTGAGAGGTTGTGGACTGCATTAGACAGCCCAAGTTGGTCCTCTGGAAACTACTGGGGGGGTGGGAAAGCAGTGCACCTTGGGATATGGGAGAACCCTGTAAACCCCTATCATCTGATGTGTAACTTGCAACACATTCATCTCCTAGAAAGACAGTCCTTGCCTATTCAAATCCCTGCACCTGGGCTTTCTCAACAGGGCTGACTGTTCTCTCTTGAAGGAACAGCCAGACTTTTACACCCTCCCTCAGGGAATGTGCCTGTTTATTGTGTTGATATTTTATGTGTTTTTTGGTGCTACTTAGTTTTGCAAAAGGTGTTTTATTAGATAAGTTGGCGTGTGGTAACCAATATAGTCAGTAGGGTTTACCAACCAATTTTACAGGTCTGTTTAGTTATCTAAAACTTTTCTTTGATATTCTAGTTAAGTTTTTAAAACTGTGGTCTCCATCCGGAAAAGCTTTATATGCATACTTCATTTTCTTTGTAGAAGTAATCCCGTTGACTTCAGTTTCTAAAAGGATAAAACCCTAAGATGTTGCCTTGCCTTAGTTTTCGTGCTATCCCAAAATAACTCTTATTTCTTCTTTTCCTGCTAGATTCTCCTGGAGCCAGGAGTGATTCAGGATGTACTGGCAGCTGGGAGCCACCTACAGCTGCTGGAGCTCCTCAGCTTATGTTCTCACTATCTTGTCCAGGTAGGTCTATCTTATTATCTGGCTTTTTCCATTTGATTGGCAGACTTATTCTGCAAATCCAACCTCTTAATTTTGAGTTAGTTATCAGAAATGTTATGAGACTAGGATAATACTAGCTCAGTACATGGTCAATGTGATTTAGTACAGGGTTCCCAGACTAACAGACAACTGTTTACCTTCAGACATTTCCTGGGACCCATTCATCATCTACCTTTGAATTGACAAGCACAAATGTAGGGGGAACTTTGGAACACTAATCATGGTTTCATGGGACAAAGTTTGGGAACCACTAGGTTGTCAGATGAGATAATGGATTGGAAATCAGGACATCTGAATCCTGGGTATGATGCTGACCTGTTATAAGTTTATAGTGGGAACTTCTAGTCCTTTGTTTTGTCCCTTTAAGTTTTTGAGGGTGTTCAAGTGGTTAAGGCACTTGGGTATCCGGGGTGTAATACCCTACTTTGCTTCAGAATTCCTGTGTGATTTCTCAAGTCATATAGCCTCTCTGAGCCTTAATTTCCCATCTGTAAGGTGGCTGTATTAGTTTTTCCCTGTCTCACAGTGAGTGCTATTGGGAGGATACATATATTAAATGTTGTAAGTAGCTTAAGCATTGCAGGGGGGAGGGGAATATACATATAAAATATATATTTTAAGCTCTTTGGAGCGGGGACTTTCTCTCATTGCACCTTTGTACAAGACTTATTGATGTGGGAATGGCCATTAATAGGTGAGTGTTCATGGGCGCATGAAACAGTTACTTCAGGATAAAAGAGGGTGGGGCTTTGCAGTGTGTTAGCCCATGTGCACACTCTTCCCCCAAGGCAAATGAAAGCTAGCTCATGGTGGTATAGCCCTCACTAAACCGGGGTCAAGCTACTGTGAGTCAGGTGCTGTTTTTCTTGGATGAGGAGAGTGCATATGGGCATTGAGTGCATATGGGCATTTACCTTGGAGCAATTGGTGTGCTGTAAAGCCCTTCCCTCTGTCTTCCCTTTGACAAGGTTTATTTCACCTTAATCCATCTCATTAGTTGCCATCCTGCTGCACCATTTTTTGATGAAAAAGCTCTAAATAAAGTCATAGAGTTTTGGGTGTGGCTGTTGTGTAATGTGGCACTGTTCAGCTGGCAGCCAGCAGAGTGAAGGTTAATCTGAAGCCTCTCTGCTCCCATGTGGCTACCATTTCCCCTATTGCTCTGGGCACAGCAGCAGCCAGGGGATCCAGGCTACCCTTCCAGCTTTCTCTTTCTGTGCCTGCCCCAGGGGCCAGTGCATGACCGTGTGATGTGGTGTAGTGGGGGAGCCTGTGGCTGGTGAACTGGGGGAGTAGGCAGGGGATTATGCACAGAGGCTGCACAGGGAGGGTGGTTGGGGATGCCTGCCTGCATGTGCGGTACAAGTGTGGTGCTGGGCCCATCCACCTGTCTGTATGGTGCAGCAGGGGGGATCACGGAGGGATGGCCTGTGGGGCCCAGTGACTCACACTGTTGAAAGGTGTGTAGCCTCCAATGGTATGGCTTGGGTAACCCAGAAATTGGACAGCCCCAGTGTGACACAAAGAGTTCAGTTCTTTTTGAATAATAAGTGGCAGATATTCATGAAAGCATCAGTTCAGTATTTATGAACATCCTGTGAAATGAACCATAGCAATGAACCCAACTTTGTAGAAATCCCAGTGAGCAAGACTGAAACCAACAGGGTAGATTATTCTCTCCCTTAGGACCCAATCCTGATCCTGCTGAAGAGAGAGGTAGTACAATTAATCCCTTTGTCACAGCAGCCTATATTTTGAGTTACTCTCCTAAGCAGAGTCAAATTTATTCTTTAAAATTATATGTACAACATCAAAAGTAAATCGGACTGAAGCTCTGAATTTTGGAAAAGCTAGGACAAAATTGTTTTCTGAGAGTGCCCTGAAATATGTCTTCTAAATATATTGGGTGAGGTTTTCAGTTACCATAAATCAGTGACTCTCCATGGAAATCAGTTTAGTGGCTTCAGTTTATATCAGCTCAGAATCTGGCTCTTTTTTTAGTATAGAACAAGATGCCTTTATTGTGCTAAATTCCCATTTGGCAAATGAATCTATGGAAACAGATTTGTATACCTCCATAAAGTCTGACTGAATCAACACTCTCATCAGTCCCTATATAATGTGGGGTTCAATGCAAGTAAAGCTATCTGGAGTTGCTTTTATTATAAAGTCCTCTTTCCTAGAGACTGACAAGATCCATTATACACTATTGTATAGAGAATTCTCCACATCCAAATTAATTTTATTAAATTTCTGTTTAAGGTCCACGGAACACAGATTGATTTTAAAAATATGTATTCCTGTGTATGGCGAGTAACATATAAAACAATTAGTCAAACAAAGCTACCTTAAAAACATTAATCCCTGCTGCAGCTGTGACTCCAGGAGGCTCTCCCTGCGTGATTCCACAGGCTGTGAAGCAGCGCTGTGGGGAATAATCCTTCCCCACATTTGCCTTCTTTCTAAAGTTGCTTCTGGGTCTCTGGGTAATGCACTGTTCTTGGTTTACTGTGCTGTGAGCTTTCTTTCTTTCTGTTCTGACTTGTTGAGGTGTCATGGGCTTAGCTCAGCACAGCCTAAGGAGATGCATTATATTGAATATATTTGTAATTTATTCTTGCTGTGATGCTGATGCAGAGCTTTTGCTTATTACGATTTTCTGTGACTTTGGGTTGGGCCTAGCATAGCCCACTTGAGGTTGTTTTTAATCTAGCTTTCCTTGTTTCTCCCAAGATGTTCTAAATCCTTGTCAACTTTGGCATTTAAGATTAACTGTTTCTCACCCTATGTCTTCCACATGAATTTAGACCCTGTCACACTCCCATAGATATTGATAGGACATTTTCTGCTGCCTGAACTAGGAATTAGACTGATTCATTTTTTTCCTCCAGGAAGAGGCAAACAGTTAATGGGAGAAATACCAAAGAAAAATGTGTTGATCTGCTTTTCTGTTCTTATACCAGTACAGACCAGGACAATTCCATAAAGCTGAGTGGAGATATCCCATTTGCCAGTGTGAGTAAGAGGAGAATGTGGCCTTAAATGCACTGCAGTTCATTTTCTTTAAGATGGATTAGATTCATTTAAGTTTAAGGTAGATGCTATTTCTCTAAGAATGACAATCTTAGAGCAGCTTACTGAATCTGTTGATAAATCTCAAGAAGATTTTGATAACAAATTGCCTAAATCACAAACACAATTCAAGAGCATGACATCACTTAAAAGAATTTCTGATTGATGATTATTAGGCAGTAAGACTTTGGATATTTTTGCAAAATCCTTGTATAATATCCATACCCAAGAAATCTGTGGGAACACAATCAAAATGAGCTTTTATATAAACTTTTCTGATTTACTGGTTACTAAATTTCACATATTAACAAATCCTCTAGAATGACTAGTCTAGATTCATGTTTTTACTTGAAATCTTTTTGCTACTTTAGAGTAGAAAATTGATTATGAAAGAATCAATGATAAAGTTTAGAGGTCTAAGGAGAGTAGGCTATTAAATGATAAAAGTCTGCATTTGTCTTTACAGGGGAGCAAAAGGAGTCAGGCATGACATGTTTTAAAATCACAATTTCAGGGTCTTGTTATCCATGTTGAATTCTTGAATTTTGCATTGTCCAGCTTCCTTGCTAATGAATCGCCCACTGTCGGAACTCACAGCGTACTTATTTTTTAAACACAACCAAATATAAATGCCATGTTTTGTTTACCTAACCTACATAATTATGAACATTTACCATCAAAATATCTGAGAACCTCCCATGTATTTAAAAATGGAAACATAGAGAAATCTCTCTTGCCCACCACACATTCAGGTCAAATATCTTGACAAGTTTAGAGGGTTTTTTTCTTACCTTTACTGCAGTGTACATGAGGCAAATTTTGAGGAAAAGCTAAATTCAAAACATAAGCTTTGCATTTAATCCTGAATAGGGTAAGGTCCTAGATTATTCTGGGATTCACAAGCCTTTATGCCTCCACATCAGCCATCCCACCTCCAACTTCAGTTGATTGACAGTTTTAGTTTGGGAAAGTCTTTGAATATATGTAGGCTACCCTGGACTCCATAATCAGGGGACATATGGAGAGAAGAGACAAGGGCATTGTTTGCTGTGCTCCAAATTCCATTTGTTGTTGATCAGTTTTCTTTTCATCTTCTACGATTTTCATTGGGCAAGTGGCATCACTCTTATATGTTGACTGGACGTTGTAAGTGATCACTGATGGTAGATCTGGGTGGGATTTTTCTGCTCAGTCACACCTGGAATTGTTTGGGTTATTTTGCTATTATGGTCATTTGGGCATTCAGTAGAAATGAGGAGCGCATTTGAATTTCAAACATTTCAGTGATTTGATACTGGATGTCTTCAGCAACAGGGAAGGCTAGCCGGAAGACAAGTTTTTCCTGAGTGCTTCCTTCTTGTCATCATCTACAAAATCTGGCTTGGATTCAGCTTTAGGTAGCAGATCTGTAGCCAAGTGATGATTTTGGCTGGGTACTGAGAAAACTGAGAGGAGATACTGTGTTCATTTGACATACAGGGGACAGAACAAGATGCCTTTACTATAGTGCCAGCACTTTAGTCTGTGGTCTCATCAACTCTCCAATTGTGTTTCATATAGCTACTGAAGGATATGAGGGAGGGTAGGAATTTTGTGGGCCAGGAGTGGGAGAATAATTGGCTAAAACAACTTCCCAGTTTCAGTCTGGAAGAGGGCATATATGATGAAACATTTCAGATAATTTCTGGTCACTCCTGAAGTCTTCTGGTAGGCAGTTCAGGAAGGTGATCAACAGCACCAGCTGCTACAGAGATGTCCAGCAGCATAAGAATGGATATATTTCTCTTTTTTGTTGACTGGGAGAGAAATGCCACCTCTGTAATATGCTTGATCCAAAGCAGTTCAGGCTAGAGACAGGTAAGGGAGCAATGGAATTTTTGTTGGCTTCTATATTAGCTTGATAAAAAGGATGGTTAGTTTAGGTGGTAATTGCAAGGGTACTACCATCTAAAAATGATGTCTCATCTGTAGGTTGCACAGTGTTTGCATAGCACATGTTCCCCTTATCCAAAGATGTATTGACAGTTTGAGATCCCATGATTTTTTTGCTCTCAACATTTAGGAAAGGCAAGACTCACAGACATAGGCTGAGGCCCTGGCTGCCATTCAAGCTTCTCTGATAGTTAAAGACGGTTCTTAGAATGATTGATGTTTTACAGCTGAGAAAGGTGCAAACTGGATGCCATATTTTTACTTTTGCCTTTAAGTGTGTTTGCATTGCTAATTTCTCCTCCTAAATGATAACATGCTAAACTGAATTTATCTCACGGTAACTTCACTGAAATTAATAGGGTCACATCATACACAAATCTGGCTGGTTGCTTTTAATGCCAATTATGATGTTCTTAAAAAGGGCTAACTCAAAATGAAAAGAACAGGTTAGTAAATGCTTAAAATGAATCTACAAAAACTAAATATAACTGCTTAGGAATTTGAACTTAAGTTGTCTTGGCTATTCAAGCTTAAAGGACTAGACTAATAAGTTCAAAGACTCCAGGACCATGCCTATTCTATATAAATCAGACAACACAAGTAGCTTGCAAATTACAAAATGAGAACTGCAGATATAACTCAGTCTTAATAATAAGTGAGGCAAATGAATAACCCAAGGAAGATCATCTAATATTTATCTTTTAACCTGTTTGGTCTGTCTAGGTTTTTATACCATGGGTTTATCGTCATGGTGCCTGAGCACCTTCTGAATGCTCTGTTTCTCCTCTGACTCTCCACTGTTTAAATGTATTAAATATATTTATTCATATATTGCATTACATTTTTTGTTATTATTTTAACAAAATATTGTGGTGTTTAAAAAAATGTTATTTGTTCATTTACTGATTTAGGGCCAGAGTTTTTTAGGATAGTAAATGTCCCTAAATCTACCAGCTCCATCTGGATTTGTGTCAACAGCACATTCCCTGGCTTCACTAAGGAGCATTCTTACAGAGAGATATTAATTCTTATTCTGGAGATTGAGAGCATCACCTCTGTATTGCTAGGAGCCCCAGCTCATTTGGGAATTTAGCTCCTGGGTTTTTCATACATAGCAAATTAAACTACTGGAAAATATCTAAAGGTCGTCAAGCAACTAAGACATTTTTTGTTTAACAAAACATATTACAGTGTTGTTATATAAAAGAGCCATCACCATGAAAGCTGAACTCAACAGCTTTATCCAGTACAGGGATTCATAACCTCCCCAGTCTGAGCGTCCCATGACTGCTGTGGCTGAGAGTCCACAGCTGACAGGCCGTGCATCTGTGGCAGCATCCCATGTACTGCTGCAGCTGAGCATCCTGTCGGCTTCAGGACTTGCAGTAGCATGTGGTGTACCCCCATGGTTGGGAGCCCTGTCAGCTAATGGAGTTCCCAGCCATGAGGGCATAGCTGCCTTGCTTCACATGCAAATTAAAGCTGGATAGAAACCAGTCATAAAGTTATTACACATTTTCCAGTTCTAACTTTATAGCTGGATGGACCTTTTTATGGCATGCCAGTTACTTCGCACATGTAGCCAGTCTAAATTAATTGTGCAGTTAACCAGTTAATTGCATAGTAAATGTAATGTGTAGAGGGGCCCTACTGTTATTTGCCTATATGAGTTGCAGGAGTAGATAATCTCTTCTTTAGTTTTACACCAAGTGATGAGAGTGTACCCCAGTCATTGTCTAAAACTATGTAAAAATCATAGGAGATTTTTCCAAACCTTGTGAAACAAGCTACACAGTGTTGTAACCATTTTTTACTCCCTAATTGCTAACTAAAATGCACAAGGTAAAAGACAGGAGTTAATAGTGTTTAAAAACATAGGATGTCAGTATAGTTTGCTATAAACAGGTAGCTATGTTGTCAACAAACACAGCAAAATAATTAGCACTTCTGTGGGTTTTAAAGATCATCTTGGAAATGATGAATTTTATAACAATGAGAAATATAACAAGACAAAGAGATTGTTTGTTTAAGGGTGGAGATGCACATAATACTTGAAGTGCTTCCAACAGGCAGCTGGGTTTTTGTCCGTGAGCACTTCCCTATCCTGTCTGCTCTGCTCTCCCAGTGTCCCCCAATGGAACTGAGAGATCCCACAAACCTCCCCGTGCTCCCCACTAGGGTTGGACACCTGAAATCAGGAGACTGGGGGCCCTGCATCCTTCCCTCATTGGAACCAGTAGATCCTGCACACATTGGTGGAATAGGAGTTCTTGCTCTCCAGCCCCCAGTACATGAGTGCCTCTCCATGTTTGACCTCCTAGCTCCTTCAGATGGATGTGGGATCTCTACTGGGAGGGCTATGGGATCTCCGCTGGGGGGCGGGGAGGTTCCTGGTTTTGGTGAGCAGATAGGGAAAGCACAGGCGGAGCTGATAGGAAAGTGCTTACTGACATCAGCTCTGCCCCTCCACTCTACTCCCTGCCCACTCTGTGGTTGGGGGGGAGCGCGTGGTGTGCAGAGTCCAGGTTATTGCAGCCCCATGTTGTGGCCCCTAGCTGGAGAGCATGACATTGCATGCAGCTGTGGCAATTTTGGAGGGTCCAGCCCAGCTGAAGGACAGTACAGGAGCATAAGCAAGGAGGCCACTCTGATGTGTTGTATTTCTACCACATCAGCGCAGACTCCAGCAGCCTCCAGTGTCTCACTGTGCTCTAGCAGCCTTCAGTGCTCCAGCAGCCTCCAGTGTCTCATGTATGAGCATTCCCATGCTTCAAAATGGCTGCGGGGGCACTTTACCTAAAGCTTGTTTGACAAGCTTTAGTTAAATCTCCCCCACTGCCATTTTGAAGTGCAGGGACGCTGATACATGAGACCTTCCAGGCACTTTAATTTGAACTGCTGTAATTGTAGTTAATTAGAAGGCACTACTTCACTGTCAGGGTGGCTAGGATCTGGAACCAACTTCCAAGGGAAGTGGTGATGGCTCTTACCTTGGGGGTCTTTAAGAGGAAGCTCAATGTTTACCAGGCTGGGGTCATTTGAGCCCAGTTTTCTCTCCTGCTCAGGGTAGGGGGCCGGACTAGAAGATCTACAAGGTCCCTTCCGCCCTACATTTCTGAATCTGTGATTTAAGGTGCCTCCCTCCCCTCCTGGAGCACGTGTATAAATTCCCTAGGAGTCTACACATTGTCCACAGCTGAAACACACCTTTTTTTAAAAAAAGGTTTCAAAGTACGATTGAAGTTTGAAATACATCAAATCTTATGTCTGACACTACTCCAAGTTCCTCACTGGAAGAGGAAACAGAAAACCTAAAGTTGATTTAGGATCATTGACCAAAATACTTAAAGCTATATATATATATTAGTTAATTTTCCTAATATATAAATTATCAAGAGCAGGGGTGGGCAAAATGGCAGATCACACTGGCAGCTGGACTCCATTTCCCAGCAGCCCCTGCCTGCATGGCTGGGGCCAGTCTTCATGGAGATCCCAGCCGCACCTGTGCTGTGATAGTGCAAGGCTGGGCTTGCCATGGAGACAAGCCCCAGCCATGCTGGCAGGGTGCGCAGCAGGGAAGGGGTCTGCTCCGGGGCCTCTTGCGGTGGGCATCAGCTTGGTCTGGAGCTGGAGAAGAGCTGCCATCTGCAGCCTGCACGCTCCAGGCAGGGGTATGCCAGGCAGTGAATTGAGGCTCAGCCCTGGCTCCTTGCATGACAGCATGGTCCTGACCCAGGGCAGTCGTGATCTGCTGCCTGTGCACCCCTGTCCAGAGAGTGCAGGCTGCCGATTGTGGCTCTGCCCTGGCTCTGGACCAAGCTGCTCCTGCTGCAAGACCCCAGTGGCTCCAGAGCAGCCCACTGCCCTGCCACATGCCCTGCCAGTGTGGCTGGGGCCGGTCTCCATGGCAACCCCTGCCTTGCTCTATCACAGTGCAGGTGTGGATGGGGTGGGTCATGGAGACTGGCCCCAGCCATGCAGGCAGAGGCTGCTGGGAAATGGAGTTCACAGCCAGCCTGCGGGTTGGACTTTGCCCACCTCTGATCAAGAGGGATAGAGTGCCATTTTGAACTATGGCCCTTAGGCTTAATAATGTTTTTGAATTGTAAATCCAGGCTCACCTAAAAAAGCCTAAGGGGGAACAAATTATAGCAATGAGGCTTCCTAGGTCACAAGTAGGCAGACAATGTTGATTTAACTTCCATTCCTCAGAAAGGAAGTAATGGGAAGTATTACTGAGAAGGAAATGCATTGATTCAGTGCCTCCCAAACTGCCTTTGCCAGGTGATATTGTCCACCAACTAGGGGTTTTCTGCCCTAGTTTCCTGGAGAATTCCTGATTCTGGCACTCTTCATGTGGTTTTATGCAGTTGACTGACGCCCAGAATGTTTGGAGCAGTCATGCAGAATTAGGCTTGTTTTCATTACTCTCTCTGACACTTGGGAAATTGCATTTGGTCTTATTCTTATGTCTTTACCTATTACATCCTCCTTTACCACTGAGAGCAATTATATATACAGCACATGTGTGCATGTGCACAGAGACACACACACACAC
>NW_017728918.1:76433205-76446362 GCF_001723895.1 Crocodylus porosus
GCTGTGATAGTGCAAGGCTGGGCTTGCCATGGAGACAAGCCCCAGCCATGCTGGCAGGGTGCGCAGCAGGGAAGGGGTCTGCTCCGGGGCCTCTTGCGGTGGGCATCAGCTTGGTCTGGAGCTGGAGAAGAGCTGCCATCTGCAGCCTGCACGCTCCAGGCAGGGGTATGCCAGGCAGTGAATTGAGGCTCAGCCCTGGCTCCTTGCATGACAGCATGGTCCTGACCCAGGGCAGTCGTGATCTGCTGCCTGTGCACCCCTGTCCAGAGAGTGCAGGCTGCCGATTGTGGCTCTGCCCTGGCTCTGGACCAAGCTGCTCCTGCTGCAAGACCCCAGTGGCTCCAGAGCAGCCCACTGCCCTGCCACATGCCCTGCCAGTGTGGCTGGGGCCGGTCTCCATGGCAACCCCTGCCTTGCTCTATCACAGTGCAGGTGTGGATGGGGTGGGTCATGGAGACTGGCCCCAGCCATGCAGGCAGAGGCTGCTGGGAAATGGAGTTCACAGCCAGCCTGCGGGTTGGACTTTGCCCACCTCTGATCAAGAGGGATAGAGTGCCATTTTGAACTATGGCCCTTAGGCTTAATAATGTTTTTGAATTGTAAATCCAGGCTCACCTAAAAAAGCCTAAGGGGGAACAAATTATAGCAATGAGGCTTCCTAGGTCACAAGTAGGCAGACAATGTTGATTTAACTTCCATTCCTCAGAAAGGAAGTAATGGGAAGTATTACTGAGAAGGAAATGCATTGATTCAGTGCCTCCCAAACTGCCTTTGCCAGGTGATATTGTCCACCAACTAGGGGTTTTCTGCCCTAGTTTCCTGGAGAATTCCTGATTCTGGCACTCTTCATGTGGTTTTATGCAGTTGACTGACGCCCAGAATGTTTGGAGCAGTCATGCAGAATTAGGCTTGTTTTCATTACTCTCTCTGACACTTGGGAAATTGCATTTGGTCTTATTCTTATGTCTTTACCTATTACATCCTCCTTTACCACTGAGAGCAATTATATATACAGCACATGTGTGCATGTGCACAGAGACACACACACACACTCACACACACACACACACACACACGCACGCAATTGTTTCTTGTAATTGGGTAGTAGTTTTCTGCTTACAAGGTAATGGGACACAAAATTTACACCCCAATACAGTTGTGGGATGGTGTGATAGGAAAAAAAAATTTGACTTGTAAAAAAAAGAAACATAAAATAGTGAATAATCAAACTTCATACTTTAAAGCAAATAGACAGACACTCATATTCAGTCCTTGGCAGCAGGTGGCAGTGTGAGTCCATAACAGTTGAGTGGATGAATTAAAGCAAAAATCAGAAAAAATGAAAAGAAAAATTATTTATTTTGCTCCATATTAGTCTTCTGACCTAATCAGTAAAAAAGTCATTATTCACACAACACTGGGCAATATGCATTGTAATTTTTAACAAATAATAGGAAACTGTTAATGTTTTCACAGGAAATACAGTTCTGTCTTGTGCAGCAATGGTCATTTATCACTGCACTTTGTGAAATCACTCATTTGTTCTAATTTGAATGTAAATGACTCTAAGGTTTTACAAATAAGGTGACAGACTCACATAAATGTAATTGCAGGGTTCATCTCTCTCTTTTTATATATCACTCATTAAGTTATGAATTAAATACATCGTATTAAACCAGGGGCATGTCCAATGATGATATTGTAATGGCAAATTACTCTATGCTATTAGAGGTGTATTTTTTATTCATGGACATTAATTTGTCATTAAGCGGCATTAGTTTAGCACTTTTATGTGGAAGACGTGACCTGAAAGAGGAGACTTACTGCTCTAACGTGAGAGGACAGGAATACAAGTATCAGATATATGGAGCTTTTTTACTTGCTGTAAAGAATCGGAGGGACATTTTTATTTGTTTATTTTCGTATAAATAAATCGTCCAGTTGTTTTTAACCATTTAAGCTAAGATATTTCTGAAAAAAATGAAAGGAATTTGGTTTTAAAACCTTTACCAATATGGCAAAGGGACAAAGCTAAGACCAAAATGGTGACTATTGAATCATATAAAAGTAGGGCTGGATGGGACTCCAGAGGTCATCTTGTCCAACCCCTTGCCTGAGGCAGGATCATCTCTATCCAAATCATTCTATACAAACCCATGGTCTAATCCAGGGGTTTTCAACCTTTTAGGATCAGCATATCCCTGGCAGCCGGGTGAGGAGGAGGGGGGATGATGCGCGGCCAAACAGAGAGTGGCAGCAGCCACTGCGTGTGAGCTTCCCCTGTGTCCAGCTGGGTGGGCGGTGCCTGCGTGGGATGGTGCCTGGGTGCTGCTCCATCCCTGCCTACCCATGTATACTCCGTAGGGCCTTCTTAAGTACCCCTGGGGATATGCATACCCCCGACTGATGAATCCTGGTCTAATCTATTGGCGAAACTACACAATCAACCATGACAAGATGTAACATCCTAACCTGCCACATATAAAGCAGGGGGACCATGGTGGCCAATGTCCTACTCCTGCAAAGGTTAAAATACATTTGAGAGATTCAGGGAAAAATGCCTTGCCCTGCCCTGCTACAGAGGGAGGCAATCCCCAGTCTGTACCAGTACAGTCCGTACCATAAATTGTTTGTAATCTCCAAACCTGATGGCAATATGGGCCTAAAGAAACTAGTGAATGAGTTAGAATCAAATTCAGATTCAATCTCAGTATACCTGTATGGTAGATGCTTATTAATTGTGTCCTGTCTGTCATTTCTTTACAGTAACCTGGTTGAAACAGAACCGGTATGTTTTTCTCTTTCAATTGTGAAATAGGTTATCCTATTTTTTTTTTATTTTTGAAGACAAAATTATGACTTTTTCCCTCTGGTTGAATATGAGGCTTCAGAGGAGCAGAAGCAGATTTTTTGTTACAAAAAAATCTATTGAAAGAATTTTGGATATGTGGTTTGTGTAAAGGCAGGAAAATATTGAGCTTCTGCTTCAGTACAAGAGATATATTTAAAAGCCTTGTAGCTCTTGTGCTTCATTCATAGTCTAGTTAAGAGAAGAGAACATATAAAAATGTATTCCCTCAAACTGTTTGATCTTCTTAAGGTGTGGTAGAGATGAGCATGAACCACATGCATCTGGATTTAGCACACCCTAGTGTTTGGAGTTATTTGGATTGTAGGGATTTGGGGGCCAAGGGATGGTCCAAGGGCATTAAATTAAAATTCAAAACTTTTGTGCTCTTGATTTTTTTTCATTGTATACATTTTGCATGATACTAGTTTTGTTCCTATCTTAAT
This sequence comes from Crocodylus porosus, assembly GCF_001723895.1. Lineage (NCBI taxonomy): Eukaryota > Metazoa > Chordata > Crocodylia > Crocodylidae > Crocodylus > Crocodylus porosus. Next base: position 76,436,500 of record NW_017728918.1, read on the forward strand.
GGTTGTTGTTTGATATTTTTGAACTGATTACATCACCCTCAGTAGTTAAGAAAAAATATTTATAACTAAAAATGACAAGATTTAACAAGTCCATTACAGTATCTGATGAAGTACACCATCCACAGAAGCTCATGAGTATTGTAACAAGTGAATCTATAATAAGGTACTACACTACCCTGCCTTCTACCCAAGATTTGATATGTTGACTGTTGAAAAGTGGTTGCAAAAATGGAGTTGTCCAAAATTAGCATTAGTTTTGGAATTTCACTGTAAGTATATTATGTTAAATAATAGGTTATCTGCATTAAAATACTCATCTTCAGTGGGGAGCAGAGGAGGGAAAAATTCATAACTAGCAAGACTGGTCATGAGTTTTTTCAACAACTGCATAATAATAATAATGGAACGTTTGACAGTGTCTTAACATGATCATGGAGTATCTACAGTATGTAGACAATTCCTTGTATTCTACACAATTACAAAGCAATAGAATCCATCCCTTGTTACAGATTTGTCCTTTCATATTTAAGATTCCATTAAAAAAAAAAGGAAACAAAAAGAAAATAGCTTTTACCTGGCAGGGCAGTGAAGAGAACTTGAAAACCAGAACAAAGTATAAATCTGTTTAGTGTTGTCATACTGAATCTCCAGTGGATCTAAACAGATAGCTATAACATGTGCGGACTGTCCCCATTTAGCTTGTTATGTTTTTAAGTCTCATATTTAAGGGTGATAATTTAAATATCAATATTATCTATTGCTGTAGCATTGTTTTGTAGATCTATGTGTACCCTGCTTATTACTAGAAGCTGTTAGAATGGTATGTTTGGCAGCAATTGTGACATTTAAACTTATGTGCTGTTGCCCTAACAGGAAAAGGATACTCTCTGCAGTATCATTTTTACTGTTACTGGCATCTCCTCTGGAGAAAAGATACAGTAGTACAAAACCTATAAGCTAAATATTTCAAAACATAAGACAAAATATTAAAGGAGGAGGCTTTCCAAGTCAATTAGGGTAGTCAGGTGTTTTAACTCCCTTTTGTGCCTTTGAAAATGTCCCCCTTTATTTCCTAAGAAGGTTAGCTGCTTCTGAGCAAGTAGGTTGTTTCCTGTGAAGACTAACTATAAAACTAACTGAACCAGATAGGTTAGGGTGGCAACCTAGAAACTACCTTCTACCTTGGCCAAAACTAATTTAACGTATACAAGTGAAAGACCTCGATCAGAATCATACACATACACCTTTGTTCAAAGTGGGCAATGTATTGTAGCCATCCCAGATATGTATCTATAGGGACTAATCCTGAAAGCACTTCATGTGGGGAACTCCCATTGACCTGAACTGGTGTTACTTGCATGGAGGGTGAGGAAGACTGAGCCCATATAGAAACACTTGTTCTACAGTGCCCCACAAAACCTGTATACATTTTCTGCATAAGCAGAAGCAATCTGTTGAGGGAGTTGACCAGCAGTTTAATAACTGGACCGGGGTGTATATGTATGTGCATGTGTATGATCATCATCAGGCCTATGGCCCTTTGAGTATCAAGTTGTTATAATGAATTACTTTTGTGTGAGAGTAGGATTCAGAGTGATTCAGTAAATGCCTTCTTGTGGGTGTTATGACACTTGAGAATTAGGCTCCTTGCCCTGGAAGACAATTCACTTCAAACAGATTAGGTGCGTAAGATCCTGTCAGTGAAGAGACCCTGGAATCACCTAACAGTGATTCATGTATAGGCACCTAGCTGTTTTTTCCAGAAGATGGGGAGCATCCAAAGGGCAATCCAGAAACCCGGGGGTGTTTTGAGGTCACCACTAGGAAATCTTAGAGCATGGGAGTATATTGGAAATCCTACTCCATCCCTCTTAGGAGCTTTAGCACCTGATTTGAGCTGTCTGTTAAGTGAGTCTTTTACGTGTGTTTTACAACACTTAGGACGCATCTACACATGCCTGTGTGGTGACATTGCTCCTGTGCTGTGCTTTAGTACTTTCTTTTGGAAGTACTAAAGCATGATGCAGTAGCAACCCGTGCTGTGCCGTACACCAGACGCACAGTTATTTTTAGCTGCTACTTTGCCGTAGAGGCGTGCTATAATGAGGGAGCATGCTGCTACAGTGAAGTAGCTGCTGGCCACGTGTAGGCCCATGTGGTCACTATGTCACTGTAGTACGTTGCTATGGCAATGTAGCATCACATTAGACTCACTTTTGAAATAGTCATATAGGGTTCCTATACACATGCTGGTTCGCATTCTATTTAGAATGCATCAGAGCAGACTTGATTAATGGAGTCTGCTCTGCATTCTAATTAGAATGCTCCAACATGACCTCATCATCACATGTATATGTCCCTGCAGGTTTAAAAATGTCTGCCGGGGCACTTTAAACCTCATTGAATGAGGTTTAGATAAAGTGTCATGTGGCCATTTCTAAACCCATGGGGGCTTAATACATGTGACACTGAGGTGTTTTAAATAGAGCAGCTCTCTAGGAACTGCTCTAATTATAAAGTGTGTGTACAGGCAGCCATACTGGTTTAGTTGAGGTTGTGATGCTACTCACCTTTTGCCCAATAACTAATGGTTAGATCACTTACCCATGAAATAGGAGACCAGGGTTCAAGGCCCCCCCTCACCCTGAGAGTAGGTAAGCCTAGAGTTCCCATTTTTCAGGTGAGTGGTCTAACCATCAAACTGTAAAATAAGTTAATAAAGTATGTTAGGTGCTGAAGCTGGGCCAATGGGAAAACAATAAAAGTAGTCAGGGGCCAGGGAAGAGAATAAATGAGAGGAATCCTGATCCTACAGCTGAGTGTGGTGGCTTTCTTTGTTGGAAAAGGTGGGATGGGGTAGGGAGGAGCAGTGCTGAGTTCTAGTCTTTGTTCTTTTTGCATTAGAAATTCATTAGTATAAAAAACAGAAATAGCCCCGGCAAGGACTGGAACGAAAAGTTCCAGGTAAGCGTCTGCCTAACTCAAGGAAGCGGCCGGACAATTTCATGGGCAGATCCTGGGGCTGGGTGCCATTTTTGCAGGCTGAGGGTGGTGTCTCCTACGCCTCTCGTTGGCCGAGAGGCCTCATCCCTCACCGCTGATTGGTTGCGAGGGCTGTCCACTGTACAGCCACTCCCCCTTTTGCTGATTGGTTTCAAGAGCTACCTATCATGCAGCCCCACCCCTTGCTGCTGGTTGGGAGGAGGGTGCTGCACAGCAGGCAACCCTCTCACCCAATCAGTAGTGAGGGGTTGGGTGGCAGCCATCATGCCAGCAGCCCCCTTATTTTCAGCAAGCTTTTTTTGCAACGAGCCTGCCAAAATTGCAGAGCCCATTGTTTTTCATACAGCCTGCTGTTTTTTGCAAAGCCTGCCCAAATTCATGATTTCCGTGAAAATCGAGCAATTGCAATAATGAGCAATTATTATATAACAGTAGGTCCCTGTTCATATGGCCAGAAGGACAGAACACAAGAAAAATAAGGCTCTTAGTGATTATTCATTTTTCATTTAAATAGACATTGATTAAAAGACAACCGGCTTTGGAACCAGGGATCAGAACCCAAGCCCATTTCCTTACAGGGCAGTGCCCTCCTCACAGATTACAGAGTCAAAGTCACTATTGTTTTCTGTTTTCTAGTCCCATGACTCTTAGACTTTTGGCTGCCTAGTGGGCCAGGTTCAAGCACAGGGGTGAAGGGTTCTCTTAGCCTGTTGGTTTATCCATACTTTTGGGAAATGTGAAAGATGTCGAGTTCAGATCCGGTCTGACTGAGAATGGCTTCTTACCAATGTCACCATTTCCTAGTCAAATGCCTGAAGCACATGGTGTTGGGCAAATGGTAGGTGCCTCCTCCTCACAGTTCATTTGGACCTTTTGAGGCTTAGACCTAAGCAGGGGTGTCAGATGTGAATCCCACATTAATGGGAAATGCCGAACTTGTGGCTTCAAGGAATATGTGCTTAATTCTAGCAGAGAGGTCAGGCTTCCAGACACCCCCAACTTCCAATTGGGAGGATTGTGCATTCCCCTGTATGGTGTGTGGGCTGCTGACCAAAAGGCACTGCAGGCATTTCACAAATGTATCTTCATTCAAAGTACAGAGACCCAGGACATCCAACTCATTTTTCAAACACCGCCTCAATTTTGATGAGACAATATGCAGTGTCATCACAACCAGGCACCTTTTTGCATCTGGGCTTGCTATTTTCATAGGGAAGAGGCTCTTGTACTAAATACATGGAATTATGAGCTGTAAACTGTTCCCAGCTCTGCGGGACATTCTTAGGGTGATCTTACTGAAGTCATATGTAGCCACATCTTAAAAACTGGACTGTCCATTTTGGTGCTTCCCAGTTTCTGCAGCTGATGTTTGCTCTGACTTTCAGAGATTTTGAGTATGTACAGCTGACAGTGACCCCGGTTAGAGTTTGGATTTTTCAGTGTTGCTGGGCGCACCTACATGAGACAACTAATGCACAGTAGTTTAATAATGCTGCACAGTAGCGTGCTGGGCAAAAACTGTGCTAATATCTTACTGCAGAATAATTTGGGGCAAGTGTCACTAAAAAACTGTGTGCCAGCACTACTGCAGAGTATCTGTAGTTACTGTGCATTTAGGTACTACTTCATTAAGCAAGTACTTAACTAAATGTGCAGTAACTATTGTGCATTAATGAACATGTAGATGTGCCTGCTGACCCCTAAAATAAGGTGCATCAAAGCATAGTTAGTTCTGTAAATGTAGTGCTCAGAATCTTTTCTAGGCTAGATTTTGTGTATTTAAAAGGGGATTATAATAATTGCTTACAAAGTCAAGAGAAGTTCTTTAATGTTCAAAACACTATGGACAGGATCTTAGTCGTACAGTGGCAAAATTCTCATTTTCTGCAGTGGTGCATCTGTGATATCCTTAGAGGGAAAGCACCATAAATGTACAAAGAGATATTGCTGTACAGTAGAACCTACTAATTGGCTCAGCTCACAGTTCATGCAAAAATAGCAGAAAAATGTATTAGTAAGGCATAATGCTTTTACAAAATACACTGCGGACTGTTTGCTCATATATTAAATTCCATAAATAATTAAAACTGTACTGTAGTTGGATAAGAAGGATTGTCTAGTGGCTAAGGTGCTAGGCTGGGTTGCAAGCGACCAGGAAGGAATTTTCAGGTCAAAAACAGACTTCCGGCTACTTAATCTATTTCCAGCCTCATTTCTTCCTGTATCAAATGGGGATATATCATCTCCTACCTCACTGGAAAATCTAAGTATAGAATCCATTACTGATTGGGAGATGCTCAGATACTCAGTAATAGGGTGTATATCAGTGCCTAAATAGGCAATTTTCGTAATAAATCAGTGGAGATTAAAAATAATATCCAGTCATTTAATTGGATGCTGTGCTTGATGTTCTTGTTTTCTGATTGTTCATTCACTTCAGTTTAGATCCTGGTAGGTACTGAGTGCTCTCAGCTACAACAGATGTCAGTAGGAATATTCAGGGGTATAGGTTGTAGCCATGTTGATCTAAGGACTAAGTAGGAATATGGGTATTCAACAACAGTATTGCATTTCCTTCTCCAGTCAATTTCTCATGCTTCAGAGGAAAGTTTTCCAAAACCAAGTTATGCATCAGGGAAAATAATTCTTTCCTAACCCTGGTAAGTGATGGCAAAAACACTGATGTTTCAGAGATGTTTATAAGCATCATTTTAACACAGGGTTGCCAGTGTTATGTGTGTAGTGAAAGCAATCAAGAAATCGTATTCACAGTATGGACAATGAAATAAGAGAGGGGGACCAAAGATTTGTGTCTACATCTGGCATACGTAGGCCAAAGAATATTTCCTGCTAACTGTATCAAAACATATCTTTAGGATTAGATATCTCAACTTACATCTCCCAATAATGGTGAGTTCACCACTTTCCCAACTAAGCTGTTCCAATATTTAATTACCCCCAGTGCTCAGTAATTGCATCTATTTCAAGGTTGAAATTTTTTAATGCAATGGCTGGAAGTTATATTTTTGTCAGCCAGGTTGAAAAGGGCTCCCTGATCAAACTTCTCTCTGTATCTAAGGATCCCTTTGCAGTGGTCAAGTCCCCTCTTAACTTCTTCTTGAATAAGCTGATCAAATTGAGTTCCCTAAAATTTGTCTTTCAATTCCCAGATCAGTTTTGCCAGTGCTACTGCACAGTATCTGTAGTTACTGTGCATTTAGGTACTACTTCATTAAGCAAGTACTTAACTAAATGTGCAGTAACTATTGTGAATTAATGAACATGTAGATGTCTCCCTGAAGATGGGCTAAGACTTCTGTGTCCTTCTTTAAGAATGGACACCAGAACTGGACAAAGTATTGTAGCAACAGTTTTCACAGTTCTCTGTACCAAGGCAGGATTTGTTTGCAGCTTCTTTTATACTTGACATATGGCTTTTGACACACCCAAGTATCACATTAGTTTATTTTCCCTCTGACAGATTATGATCAGATTCTTATCCTAGGAATCAGAGCTGGAAGAGGAGCTCAAGAGGTCATCTAATCTACCCTCTTACACAGGGCAGGATTGTAGATGTACAAACTATTCATAGATTCATAGATGTTAGGGTCGGTAGGGACCTCAACAGATCATCGAGTCCGACCCCCTGCATAGGCAGGAAAGAGTGCTGGGTTCAGATGACCCCAAGCCAGATGCCTATCTAACCTCCTCTTGAAGATCCACAGGGTAGGGGAGAGCACCACCTCCCTTGGGAGCCCATTCCAGATTTTGGCCACTCTAACTGTGAAGAAGTTCTTCCTAATGTCTAGTCTAAATCTGCTCTCTGCTAGCTTATAGCCATTATTTCTTGTAACCCCCAGGGGCACCTTGGTGAGTAGAGCCTCACCAATTCCCTTCTGCATCCCCATGATGAATTTGTAGGCAGCCACAAGGTCACCTCTCAACCTTCTCTTGCGGAGGCTGAAGAGGTCCAGGTGCCCTAGTCTCTCCTCGTAGGGCCTGAAAGCCCTTAACCATACGAGCCCTTCTCTGGACTCTCTCCAGGTTATCCACATCCCTCTTAAAGTGTGGCGCCCAAAACTGGACGCAGTACTTCAACTGTGGTCTGACCAGTGCCCGATAGAGGGGATGTATCACCTCCTTGGTTTTGTTTGTCATGCATCTGCTGATGCACAGTAAAGTGGCATTAGCTTTGCTGATGACTTCATCATATTGACAACTCGTGTTCATCTTGGAGTCAACTAGGACTCTAAGATCCCTTTCTGCTTCTGTGCTGCCGAGCAGGTTATTTCCTATGCAGTAGGTATGTTGGATATTTTTCCTCCCTAGGTGCAGCACTTTGCATTTCTCCTTGTTAAATTGCATTCTATTGTCTTCTGCCCATTTGTCCATCCTGTCCAGGTCTGCCTGTAGTTGTTCCCTGCCATCTGGTGTGTCCTCTTCTCCCCACAGTTTTGTATCATCCACAAACTTGGACAGAGTACACTTCACTCCCTCGTCCAAATCACTGATGAAGACATTGAAAAGTATAGGTCCAAGGACCAAGCCCTGCGAGACCCCACTGCCCACATCCTTCCAGGTCGATACCAACCCATCCACCATCACTCTCTGGGTATGACCCTCTAGCCAATTTGCCACCCACCAGACTGTGTAATCATCCAAGTCACAGCCTCTTAATTTTGTTCACCAGTATGGGGTGGGATACTGTATCGAAGGCCTTCCTGAAATCTAAGTAAACGATATCTACCCCTACTCCTGCATCCAGGTGCTTTGTAACCTGATCATAAAAAGAGACTAGATTAGTCAGGTGTGATCTACCTGCTATGAACCTGTGCTGGTTTCCCCTCAGCATAATTTTTCCTGCTGGGGTCTCACATATGTGAGCCTTAATAATCTTTTCAAAGACTTATACCAAGGATGGAGGTGAGACTGACTGGCCTGTAGTTGCCTGGATCCTCCTTCCTCCCCTTCTTGAAAATAGGGACTACATTGGTCCTTTTCCAGTCCTCCAGGACCTGGTCCGTGTGCCACGAATGCTTATATATTCTTGCCAGTGGCTGTGCAATGACATCCACCAGTGCCTTCAGTACCCTCGGATGGAGCTCATCTGGGCCTGCTGACTTAAATGCATCCAGTCCTTCCAAATGACTCTGCACCATCTCAGGGTCAGTGCTTGGTAGTCTGGCTCCCATCTGTTGTATCTCTACAAACCCATTGTGAGACTTATTTTGCCCCTTGTTTAGGAACACTGAGGCAAAGAACTCATTGAGGGGTTCAGCCTTATCCCCCCTGTCTGTCACCAATTGCTTTTGCCTATTCAGTAGTGGTCCTATACCACCCTGCGACTTCCTTTTACTTCCTGTATATCTGAAAAACAATTTTTTGTTATCCTTAACTTGGGATGCCATCCTCAGCTCCATGGTAGCTTTGGCCTTTCTAACTGCCTCACTACAGCTCTGAGCTGAGGAGGCATACTCCTCTTTAGTAATTTCTCCCTGTTTCCACTGTTTATATGCCCCCCTTTTTGTCCTTAAGCTGCTCTGGATTTCTCTGGTCAGCCAAGGAAGCCTCTTGGCCCCTTTCCCGTTTTCCCCCCACATTGGGATTGTCTCCCTCTGTGCCCGAAGGATTGCTTCCTTAAGGCACAGCCACCCTTCCTGGGCTCCCATCTTGCCAAATCTCTTACCCTGCAGTGCATCATTGATTAAATGCCTGAGCTCGCTGAAGTCAGCCTTCCTAAAGTCTAGCACTTCCACCCTACTAGTTACCTTTCCCACTCTGCACCTTATGGTGAATTCTGTTATTTGGTGGTCACTGTCCCCCAGGTGACCACTGATCTGTACGTGCCCTATTATGTCATCCCCCATTACCAATACCAGGTCCTGTAAGGCTTTCCTCCTAGTGGGATCATGTACCTCCTGCATCAGGTGGAGGTCCTGTACACAGGATAGGAACCTGTGTGAATGGTGGGAATTTGCTGTCTGCATCTCCCAGCAGATGTCAGGGTAGTTCAGGTCCCCCATGACTACCGCTTCTCTAGTCTTTATGTTCTCCGAGAGCTCCCTCAGGAGTTCCAAATCTAGTTCTTCCTCTTGGTGTGGGGGTCTGTAGCAGACCCCTGACATTCCTGACATACTGTATTTACCCGAATAGAAGATGACCCTGATTATAAGACAACTTAGAATGTACATATGGAAAATGTATAAATGTGTTAGAATTGTCCAGGTGTAGAATCTAATGATTGGAGGTTTGCCTTATATTTGTCTCCCTCCCACTGCTACAGCAGGGAAAATAAACCTCTGGGGGTCATGTAGCTCCTTTGCTTTCTGCTTCTGCCTAACTATTTCCTGTGGCAGCCCCTTCCCCTTTTTCTTAGAATCAGACCCTGCTCTCCCTGAGCACAAAGAAGTAAGAAGCAAATCTGAAAACAAAAACAATAACCTTGAAATTCAACATGACTGTAGCAATTTGTATATCATGCTCATACACTTCGTCCAGAATTGATTCATGTTACCATTTTTTTAAAACTGCTGCAAGTTTTAGCATAAGTGCTCCATAAACACACTTTTGAGCAGCACTTCTGCACTTCTTTATAGATTGTAAAAACTATGCAAACTGTGACTAGAACTGACAAGGTGCTCTTGTCACGAGTCCTGGGATGCTCCAAAAATTTGTATGCAGATAAGGCACAGGGCAACCTGGTCTGGCTTCATTTCAAGGAGGGTGGGGCCACACTAATCATATGCACCAGACTGGGGCAATAGAGGACTTCTGGGGGAACTGTTTGGGACCCTGTTTGGTGATGGTTGCTTGGCATTTAAAACTGGTAAAGAAACAGGAATCATTGGAATTGGGGGAAA
>NW_017728918.1:76447267-76486716 GCF_001723895.1 Crocodylus porosus
GCCACACTTTTGTGCCATGACACACTGGTTGGGAAACACAGCACTAACATGTTCTTGTGGTCAGGACCCATCTTTATGGGGAAATACCTTGACTACTAAAGTGTTTTTTTCCTGGGACAGGGGAAAACCGTTTTTCTGGCATGGGGCAGTACCCAGGCAGAGGTGATGTATAGTTAACCTCCCACCTTCATTTCCAGCAGGAAGATCTTGGCTTTATGCCCACTTTATGGAACTGGGAGATTCCTCCCTAGCTTGCACCTGCAGCCATATGGCTGAGGGCAAGCAAAACTCCGTGACATCTGAACCCCAAGTCTTCAGGCTTGCGCTTGCACCTAGGATGCCCACCAAATGATTTGGAAACATCTGAAGCCCCAGGTGGGGGTGGAAGATATTTGCTGGTAGTAAGGCCACATATGGTTCTTGAGTGATTCATGGATTTGGTATTGATTTGGCTGATTTGGCCTGGAACATGAAAAATTAGTGAGACTAGGGGACATCTGAACTCTAAGGCCTCTGGGCTTAGGGCTTGCACATAGGATTCCTGTCATGGATTTGGGAGTATCTGAAGCCCCAGGCTGATGAGTCTGGGAGGCAGGATACTTGCCAGTGGTGGCATCACACAGATTTGAATGATTGAGCTCTGCTTAGTTGATAGAATTCAGAACTGATTTTTTTAATTTGGCCTGAGGCACAATTTTTTTTTTTAAATCAGTATGTTTGCCCAGTGTAGGCCATGTGTTTTCATGCTCAGTGTGGGCCATGTGCAGTCATTCTCAGTGTTGGCTGCAGTTAATCAACTTCATAGTTGGTTTCCATTGCAGAGCACATGCTGCTTTTGGCAGCTGTTTAATGATAGAGGTGTATTTAGTGAGACTTCCTTGTATGCAGTTGTAAAGGAGGAGGCCTTTCTCTCCCATGCCAACTGGGGGGATAAGCCTTGTCTTGTATTTGAGTAAACATGGTATTTGTCTAACCTGGTCTTAAAAACCTCTACAATGGATGTTCATAACATCTCAAGGCACTCTTTTGCAAATGATGCCTAAGTCCTCCTCAGAGCCACTGACATCTGCATTTATGTTTTATGCTATGTTACATTTTTATGTATTAAAATATATGGTCTGGGTTGTAATCATTAAATGAAGAGTCCCAGATCATTCTGTAATGGTAACTTGCCACCTTTATTATTGGCTACCCCATGAGTGTTTGCATCCTCTGCAAACTCTAGCAGCAAATCTTTTACAGCACTGTCTAACTTGGTAAAAATATGAAAAAGCATTGGAGCAAGAATCAATCTCTCAAGAAACCCAGTGGATATAACTTTGATCCTTGATATCACCACATTAATAACTACACTTTGAGATCTGTCATTGAGCCAGTTTTTAATCTATGTAATATGTACCCAGTTAATTCCCCCTAATGCAAGCTTTTTAATCAAAATGTCATGGGGTACTAAGTCAGATGCCATGGAGAAATCTAACCATACTTTATCAACACAATTGCCTTTATATACCTGATTTGTACTCCTGTCAAAAGGACAAACAGACATGTTTGATAAGACCTATCTGATTGGTATTAGTTATATTTTTAGTCTTTAATTACTTGTTGATAGGATCTTGACTTAACTGTTTCAATATTGTATCCAGATCAATGTCAGGCTAAGCAAACTGTAGTTTACCTTTCTTACATATTGGAACAACGTGAACAGTCCTCCAATCCTTTACAGTTTCCCCAGTTTTTCATGGCTGGTTAAATATTGATGTTAGTGAATCAGAGATCTCCTCATCTAATTTCTTTAAAACTCTTGGGGGTAAGTTAGTCAGGTCTCTGTATTTGAAAATATTAATTTAGCAGATGCTGCCTCACAGTTTCCTATTTTTTTTAGACAATACACATTTGGTCCCAGTGTCTGTATCACATAGAATGCCCCTACTTTGTTAAAAATAAAGATTAGGAAAAAAATTGATTGAAGATTCCTTTCTCTTCTGGAACACTATGTATACTTTTCCAATCTATGCTTACCAATTGGCTTATAACTTGAAATTTATGTTCATTTCCAATTACTTTCCCTTTATTCAACCCTTATATATGCACTTATGTATTATATTTAATTGACATATCTGTATCTCCTTTTAACCATAAGATTTTGACCCACTGTAACTATTTCATGTTTCTTAAATTGTGGCTACTTTAGGCATCCAGTAGCATAACTCATAAGCTATTCCAAGCTTTCATTAACACTTACCAGGTTAAATTTGTGTTCCCAGTATGTTGTGCTAACAGTTGGTTCAAGCTTGGGAAATATGGCCCCTTTAATGTTCAAGAAGTAATAGTTATTTGTTGATGTCATATTCCATTTATATAAGATAAATGTAAACAGATCATGATCACGTAAAACTGCTTTTTAAAAATCAATAATTCTTTGTTTGTCAAAATGAGATCCAATATTGAGCTACTATGTGTTGAGCACAAGATATTTTACACTAAGGCTGTGGAGAGGTATTCATTTCTAGCACAAGAAATTTGCAGTGCCAGAAATCCTAGTGAGAGAGTGAGTGTACAGGAGTTGCAGCCTGCAGCCAACCGCTCTCCCCTGCTCCCAGCATCCCCAGACCGGGGTAACCCCAGGCTGGTAAAGAGGGAGCAGCTGCTGCTCTTCTTCTTCTGGTCCCTGTGAGTTGTTAAGCAGCTTCTGCTCCCCATACGTTCCCCAGACCAGGGTCACCCCAGTCTGGGGAAGATGCAGAGGGCCTTTCACCACTACTTAAAATCCCCAGTCCCTGAGAAAAGTAGCATCTCTCCCACTAGAAATGTAAAGCCTGTGTATACTCTAAGAAAGAGATCATCATTTATTATTTTTAGAAATCATCATTTATTATTTTTATTATTATTTTATTATTCATGTTGTCACTGGTTGTGTAGAGTGAAGTCATAACGGGCATTTTCCCTGACACACGCAGGACAACTGTTTAAAGCATGGGGCGGGGGTGGGAATTGGGCAAAGGGCCAGGGCTACCACTACTTTCTGCACAGAGAAGAAAGAAGGTGAAAATGATGGTTTGAAGTTGGAACAGGCAATGATGCATAAACCATAAGGTGAAGATGATGATGGTTACAATAAAAGTTTATACAAAATTTAAAAAATCAAATTAATCTTCCTTAGTGAAGTGCAGGTCCAACTAGTTGTAACAAATTTGTCTATATTTCAAAGCCATCTTGGATTTGGGTAAATATGATAGTACCTTTGCTCAGTTCTGGACTGAAAAACTGAAGCGTAAAAGATTAGAAATTATTTTTAGATTGTTTTGCACATTCAGCAGATCTTTTACATTTTTAACTGACCCTTGCAATTGCTCGCCTGCACTTGCAACATATTCATTCTGCCCTGCCTGACAGACATGAGGGGCTGCTGCTGGGTCTCAGTACAGGAACAGAATTCTCCAGAAAGTCCAGATACTTATTTGACCAAAAGATGACTATGAGCTATTAATGTGATCCCATTATGAAAAAAGGTCATACAATCTATGGGCCAAAGTAGAGGTTTTGAGAGAGGCAGGGAGGTATTAATGTTGTTGTACAAGACATTGGTGAGATCTCAGATGGATTCATATGTATGGTTCTGGTAATCCATGTTCTGGAAAGATTCGTTCAAATTGGATGAGATGCAGAAATAGAATATGAAGATAATTAGCACAGCGGAGAGTCACCTTTTTCAAGAGGTGATTAGAAAGCTTGATTTGTTGAGCTTATCAAAACAAAAGCTAACTAAGGGGACATGGTTGGCCAAGTATAAATATTTTTAGGGGAAAACACTGGAGGGGCAAAGGAGCTAGTTAAACTAAAGGCCAGTTTCTGCACAAGAACATGTAGGTATAAACTGTCTCTTAATTCATTTGTGCTGGAGATCTGGTAATAGTTTATGAAAATTAGGGACACATCATGATTAAGTCCCCACCCCAAAAGCCTTACACTCTTAGAAAACCAGTGCTTTTGGTCATTGAGTCCCTTTTCTTTCAGAGAAGGGGAAATAATGACACAGTACAGTTCTTCTTTGTGGCACCAGCAGGGGTAGTTTTATAATGCCTTAATATATACCAGTGTTGTAATCCAAATGGGAAGCAGGTGGAGTCACAACTGGGTATGATGCCTCGATATTAATGGCTTCTCACAGCAATGGAATTTCTAAAGCTGTACACACTTTTCTGTCTTAATTATGCATTCATTAAAAGCTTTTATACCCAACAGAATAAAGTAAATATTTTTTGATCTCTGTAGTGGGCTACCAGACTGTAGATTTGCACAGCAGGGTCTTGGTAATCTGAATAAATTGTATTTCCCCAAGGAGTTTATCTTTCAAATAAGGTCATAAAGAAATGCAGTCTATCCCCTTAGTTCTCCTTGTGCTTTTCCTGCTATTTATAACACAGAGCACAGGAATAGAGGTATATTGTAGCCTACTGTGTACATGGTTATGATTAACTCTAATTTATCAATCTATTACTTATATTCTTTTCTGTGGCTTGTGCAGTACTATTATTCTTACAAGTACAAATGAAATAAAAGTGGATTTGAAAGCAATTTAAATAAAATATTTATAAATGTTCTTTTCCCTGTTTGATATTCTACTAGATCTCTGTATTCAAATGCAGTCAATGGCACATAGGCTACTGTAAACATTTAATGTTGTCTTCCTGTTTGGAGTTATTTGTCTGAAAACTGATTGCCTTGTATGCCTCTGTCTCCTAAACTAAGATTTCAAATGTAATCTTATTAAATTTCTTTGGCACCCAAAAATTTGATATTAATAAAATAGAAGACCAATAGCGTAGAGTGATGGATTCATTCACAGCTGGAAAGAGTAAAGTTTTAAAGAAACCACTTTATTAATTTACGGTGAGCTGAATGCATAGGATTAAATACAGCAGTTTGTTTTGGCAGTAGACAGTGACTGATAATTTGAACAAGTTATTTAATTGGTTTCATATTTACTATATTAGAACCATTTATACCATAATTCATTTCTAAGAAATACATACTCCTTGCTCCAGTGTGGCTCAGCAGGGTAACATGTATCAGATTATAAATCATAGAATCATATTTTTCCCTTACCTTTCTCCTTCAGTTCTTCTTGTGTGCTCTGTGTTCTTTGTTTATTTTTTACTATTCCATTAAAATTAACATTTTATATAAAATGTATAACAACTTATGTTGCTGATTTCTATTATTTGTTAAATACCAAACAAAAATGGCTTTAGAGTATGGTTTGAGAGGACCATCTCCCATAGATTATCAGACTTATCTAACTACTCGTTCAAAATTAGTTTATGCTTTGTCCCACGCACTTTGAATGAGTAGGCTATTTCAAAGGGTGCCATTTCATTGATTTGTTAATCTGAAGGTTTCATTCAGTTACAAATTAAATTTGAAAATGTAGTCAGGCTAGTCTCCTGCCTCTGAATATGATTCTGTTTTGCTATTTTTTTTCTGGTACTAAAAAGTAAAAAGCATCTGTGACAGCTGGCTTCTATGCTCTGTCATGGTTGGGTATTTCTGAAACCCTTATCACTGATTGGGAGGTGGATTATCTGATCAGTAATATACATCTCAGAATCTCAGCATGACATTTTTGCCCTGTAGCATCATCAGCTGGATAGTAATGTGCAATACGGTATAATTTTGATTTGAGCATTGATATGACAACTGGATGACTTTCATTTGAGAAAGCTGATAAACTGACTTCTGTGGCTATGAGACTGAAAGCTAAAGGCCAGCTCTGACCTTCTGGAGTTACAAGTGAGTATCTCTGATTAAAGGCACATTTGAGTATTTAAAAACATATACTTATAGCAATCTAAACCATCTGGCCTCTGAAAAGCCCTTGATTCATAGTCTGTGTTAAGCTGACCTACTTAATGGAAGTGTCAGTATTCAGCTGAAGCCTAATGGTTAAAAATTAATAAAAAAATATACATCAGTAGCTACAAGTTGTTTATCTTTAAGTTATTCTGTATCTTAAAAGATTATTCATACCCAGGCCTGGTTTAAAATTTTCTATTCAGATCCTTTTCTTTACCCCATGTAACATGCCACTGTGATAGAATGTCAGATTTTCCCACAAAACTAAATTGCTACTGAAAATTTTGGGATCCTTCTCTCCCACCGAAAACGCCCATTTTTAAAGGGGTGGTTTGGCAAAAATCTAAAACTTCTGCAGCAAGGGGAAAAAAAATCCCAATATTTTCTGAACAGCATTAATTGTTAGAGGCTCCAAGCAGCTTTCTGGGCTCAATTAGAGGTATTGTTTTGGACCTATAAGGCCCTAAGTATTCTGGGCTTTGTGTACATAACAGTCTGTTTCCTCTCCTGTACCCTGTCACAATTCCTAAGATTAGCTAAGAGCTATCTCCTGGGAATGCCATTAATATTACAAGTTTGCCTGCCAAAAACATATGAGAGGTCATTCTCAGCCATCACCCCTCCTTTCTGGACTCCCTCCTTTTCAAAACTTGACAGAGCCTGAACCTGGACGGCTTTTGGAAGCACTGTAAGAATCTTCCTTTGGACAGGACTTTAGCACTCAAAGCTAGGCTGAGTTATTGCTTAGGGGATCTATGTTGTATGATGATGTTCTAGTTCCTTTTTAAGCTGTGGTGTTCTTATTGCTCTTCTGTTTTATAAGTAATTCTATTTTCTTATTATAAGATGTCCTGAGCATTTGTTGAGGGGGGTGGCATACAAATCAAGTGAATGAATTAATGAATGAATTATGTTTAATGGCCACCAGGTTCTCCTTCAGCTTCTCCACCAGGACCTATCCTAATGCTCACCAAAATAAGCAGGCATCTTTCTACTGACATTATTTTATGATTAATCAGGGCTTATGATAGTTTTAGTATTATGATCTTCAAGACACATGGTCATCTTTTCATGACCTCCAGTAAAATAAATGAAAGCCAGCCACTGCAAAAGATTCATAGATGTTTGGGTTGGAAGGGACCTCAGTAGATCATTGGGTCCAACACCTTGCCATGGGCAGGAAAGAGAGCTGGGGTTAGATGACCCTAGCCAGGTGCATGTCTAGCCTTCTCTTAAAGACCCCCAAGGTAGGGGAGGCACCTCCTCCCTTGGAAGCCCATTTCAGATTCTGGCAACCTTTACTGTAAAGAAATTCTTCCTGATGTCTAACCTAAACCTGGTCTCTGTCAGTTTGTGGTTGTTGTTCCTAGTTACTCCAAGGTGTGCCCTGGTAAACAGAGCATCTCCTATTCCTTGCTGCCTCACCCTGATGAATTTGTAGGTGACCACAAGATCACCTCTCAGCCTTCTCTTGCAGAGGCAGAAAAAATCTGGGTCCCTCAATCTTTCTTTGTAGGGCTTTGTCTGCAGGCCCCTAACCATAGGCATGCCCTCCTCTGAACCCTCTTGTCCACATCCCTCTTGAAGTATGGTGCCCAGAACTGGACACAGTACTCCAACTGTGGCCTGACCAGTGCCGCATAGAGGGGAAGTAGCACTTCCCTGTACCTGTTTGTCACGTACCTCCTAATGTATGACAAAAGTGCAGTTAGCTTTACTGATCCCTTTGTCACAATGAAGGGCTCAATATATTTAACCTGAGGTCCCTAAAATTTACCACTGAATGACAGATTCAGTCATGAAAGAATCTGTTCCCATAGCTCAGAACACGATGCTCTATAACAGTGGTACCTCTTTTTATTCCACGGGCCTGATGGGCAGTGCCAAGTCTCTCCATGGGCTCAGATCCAGAGTAGTGCAGCCTGACTTGGATCTGTCTATCCAGAGTAGGGGGAGCAAGAGGGGTGGGGGCAGGCAGAGCCGCCCTGAACCGAACTATGGGGGAATAGCCTGGTCCTGATCTGGCAATGGAGGAGGGGTGGGCATGGGGGGACAGGGTAGTCTCCATCTGGATGAAATGGAGTGGGAGAGTGGTATAAAATGGTTTTAATCCAGATATGCGGGATGGTGGGGAGCAGCTCAGCTTGGCCACAATTTGGACATTTGTGGGTGGCAGTGTGGGGAGCAGAGTGGCCCTGATCTAAATGTGCTGGGGGAGGAGGGCTGAGGCTGGAGCTGACCACATGGAGCTTCCACTGTTCCTTGCTGCCATGTTTTCCAACTCATGAAGGAACCCTGCAGGCCAATTTCATGGGTCCATGGGCTGGAGTTTGAGTACCCTTACTCTGTAACAGTGTCCATTAAAACAAGGGTGTTAATGGTGAAATGCTGTGAAGTTTGCTGTGACATATAGAACTTGCATTGTTGCCTTGATTGCATAGCAATGGCAGGCTCACAGAACAGACAAAAGTAGAGACTATAGTACCCTCTGTGGTCTGCAGCCATATGCACCCTTGAGCATAGGTTCCAGGCCTCTAACCTGACCTTCTTTAGCAGAAGGGATTAATTCTCCCTACATTTGTCTTAGTATATAGAGGTGGGGACACTGTAAGATTTAACAGGCATCCTAAGGTTTTTGGCTATTACTGTTTATATCTACTTCTGATATAACCTACTTTCTTTGGAAAAAAATGTAAAATTTCTGTGCTAAAAGTTATAGCTTAAATAAATAGGGATACAATTTGTCCTTGATGGAGTCCTTCTTTGGAAGATATGTAACGGGGATCTTGTTGCAATAGGAAGGGATAGAAGAAATTTAGCTCAGTTGCCCTGGAGTAATATATTTTGGCATCCTCTAAACACACGTAATAGGTGCTTGAACTATGTACCCTTTCCCACACAAACACAATCATACCTGCATACACTTGTGGCCAGTTCCACTGCATGACAGTCATAGGGACAACCGTAGTATCTACACATGCCTGAGGTGGCCTACAGAACATTATGGCATATCTTTTCTTCCTTTCCTACTTCCCTGCTCCTCTGTTCCATGTGCCAGCAGAGCAGCAAATTGACATTTACAGGATTTCTTGTCAGTTTCACTTGGCTCTGCCAGTCCATCCAGCAGAGCAGTGAAGTGAAATTGATGTAATTTAGTCTGTTTCTCTTTCCTGCTCTGCTTCCCATGCTAACTAAGCAGCAAAGTGAAACTGACAAGAGTTCTTGTAGTTTTCACACATGGAGTTGGAATGGGGAGGGTCTAGTAACAGGGAACAGTCCATTAAAGGAGCTGTGCAGTAAACTGAGAAATAAATTCAGGAGAAGGAAAAAAAAGAAGAAAATGATTTGGGAGCCAAGAGCAAAAAACAGAGAAAAACTTATGAACAACTTTGTTTCCCACATGTACTCAACTCTTTCCTAAAATGGGTGGAGTCATAACCTCTACCCGGAAAACTGTGAGATCTAAATGAGTCAGCTGCCAACTGATATTGGAACTGGAAGAAGGACTGCCAAGCTGGAGATATGAGCCTTTATCTGGTGGATAGCAAGGACTTTCCTCCCTGAGTTATCATAGCTGTTGTGGATTTTCTGCTTCTAGAATATCAAGAAGGGGAATACTGGCTACTGTTGCTGCAGGTGGTGAAGAGAGATGTGTTTTAAGTAACTGATGATCTGTCTATAAATTACAAAATTATTTCATTGTAGAATACAGAGGTATTTGATGAAACTTCATTGAAACTTGAATTTCTGTTCATGAAAGTAAGACAGATGAAATAATTAATAGTAAATACTGTAATTGGAAAGCAGCTGTTCTGTAACAAAGCATTTATCAGAATTTTTGTTCAAAAAAACAATTGAATTCCTATTGAATTCTGCTTTTGTAATATAGTATGTATGTCACATTGGTGGTTTTATCAGTTCCACATACAGCTGCAATGTTTTACAGTTTTTGCAACTGCATGCATAAACCAGGCAATTACCATACAAACTAGTACTGAAACCTGTATCACTCATATTTGCCTGATTTATACATGCAACTAATTCTTATGCATTTTTCACATACTTTAGCCCCAGGGTATGGTGCCCAGGTTGGATGTTACATTTAATGTCTTGAGATTCTCTGTTACCTTTAGTTTGCAGCTTGCTTTTTTTCTAAGACAAATTTTCTTTGCTTTACCCTTCTAGGAATTAAATAGCTTTAATTACTTGGACTTGTATAAGCTTGCTGACCTCTTTAATCTCACATTGCTGGAGAAGGCAGTTGTTGACTTCTTAGTAAAACACCTCTCTGAGTTGTTGAAGAGTCACCCTGAGGAAGTCCTGGCTCTGCCATACTGTCTCCTTCGAGAAGTCCTGAAGAGCGACCGACTCACTTCACTAAGTGAAGAGCAAATCTGGAAGGTAAGGAAATCAGTTAATTAATGAAATGTGTGATATCATATAAACCGTAGAATCCTTTGTTTTTCCAGTGTCCTTGAGAGCTCTAGAGAGACTAAAATGATCAAGGAGTCGAGGAAAAACTGGGAACATTGGCAAATAACTGGTTGAAAAAAAGTCTTGTTTTTGGCATATTTACACGTGCTCTGGGGTGGGATGGAGGAGTGTTTTAATTAGAACTGTTTCCAGGAGCCACTCTAATTAAAACACCTGCAGCGTCTCATGTATTCAGCATCCTGTGCTTCAAAATGGCAGTGGGGGCACTTTAACTAAAGCTTGTCCAACAAGCTTTAGTTAAAGTGCCCTCACCACCATTTTGAAATTTGGGGATGTTGAATACACGTGACGCTGAGGCTTCTGTACTGTTCTAATTAGAATGCTCCAGCAGACTCGATAAATCGAATCTGCTCCAATGCATTATAATTGGAGCAAGCATTGGGCACAAGTATAGGTACCCATAAGTTCTGCTTGGCTGTTTTAGTGCAGTTAGTTGATTTGGAGGAGTTTGGTTTGTGTTTGACTTGTGGTTTCTGGTATGGTATCAGGAGACAACTGTAGTGTCGCAGCATTACAAATAGTGGACACACCTACACACATAATGAGTGCATTGAATAAACTCAAGAGCTTATTAGAACATGCGCCCAGGAGCATTTAACTCCAAAGCAACCAGCTCTGGAGTTTATGCATGGATAGACAGACAACATGTGAACCCTGGTTGGAGCAGCCCTGTCTGGCAGGGGGCTCTGGGAGTCAGCCTGCCAGCCCAGGGCTGCTCTAACTGGGCTCAATGTGCTGTGGAGGGGTTGGGTGGGGCATGAGGGTGCTTCAGTGTGGAACTAGCCAGCAGGCAACCCCTGCACTGAAGCCTCCTACCCCAGCCAATTGGATCAGCGTCTACATGTGCACTGCTGCACATTAATAAACTGCAGGAAGGTAGTATTTGTAAATACAAGTACTACCCTTCTGCAGAGTTTTTTAGCTTCCCGTGCCCTGATAGGGGTTTACTTGTAAACACTAAGACAGTTACTGTGGAGCTAATTAGTCAGCTCCACAGTTAACATCTCATGTAGATGCACCCAGTGTGGATTAAAAATCTGATGCTAAAGAAATATGTATTCACATACCCATATATATTTTTGTCATATACAGACTCATACATACATGTGAGCATACAGACAAAATCCAGTTTAGGAAACAATCCTACAAAATATCTTGGGAAATGGATGTTTAGGAATGTAGTGGAAGCAAATATCCATTCTATTCATTAAAATAATAAAGTGGGGGAAGGCAACTTAGGTTTTTTAAGATAGAAAGCAGAAGGAACAGAATTTTATCCTGTTAGGAAGGAAAGTACCTTGATCCAGTGAGAAGGATAGGGCCTGTTTAGGGTCTTTTTAGGGCTCTCTTAAAGGCAAGTTATCTGCTGTGTGACCTAGAGCAAGTCATTCAGTTTCTCCACTGTGAAAATGAAGATAATGATATTTCCCTTCCTTTGTAAGGCACTTCAGGATCTACAGACAACTTGAGCCATAAAAGAACAAACTATTACTTTTATGCTCATCTGAAGGGTGCTAACCTACCAAAGCTCAATAGTTTGATCGCTTGGTTGAATTATGTTCCCATTAATGTATTTCCTAAATGTTGAGGAGTTTGGTAAAACCTTTTATTGGATGAACCATTACAGTTACAACACCATAGTGACCAAAATCTGAAGTCAATTTCCTCCAAATTGAATCCTTCCTTTGCCCAAATCCTGGGAGCATCCATATTACAGAGTTTATGGCATGGAACTTTTTCTGTATAAGTAAGATTATACTAGAGTCCTGGCACACATTCCCTTGCTCCATAAAATGGTTTTGATGAGGTAGGATGTATACAGTGTATTGCTGACCAGCCTATTTCCTTTATTATTACTTCACTGCTGGTGCAAGTACTCAGAAAAGTGCTTTGGAATACCTGCAGTAGAAAAGGTTTCTACAGAAAATTAGGTTATACTCTTTACTGCTTCCCTTTTTAACAAGCATACCAGCACTAAACAGAATGGAAGAGTCAGCTCAATGTCTCCTCGCTGGGACCACCCTTGGGAAGTGGGATTTCTCTGGTGCTGTGTCCCTGGCCCTGTCCTACAGTACAAATGCAAGAGCAGTTTTCTTAATGGCCTGCATAGCCCTAGGTGAATACTTCATATAGCAGATATGACAAAGCCTGTGCTAGTACTTCAGGTTACACTGCAGACACTGCAGATAATCTCTCATAATGTACTGCTTTTTGAGTGACAACAAACTCTTCCCTGTCCACTTAAGTGGTGCTATAATTGCCTCTATAAAGTTTACTAATGTTGTTATGTAAAATATTTAAACTGGTTTTCTGCTGCAGGATATATATATATATATATATATATTTCCTGGTTCTCCAGAATATTAAAAGACGCACATAAATATTTACCAATTTAGGCATTCAGCGGGCAATAAGAAACTGTTTTTGCTTTATCTTAGTAAATAAGTAATTTCCTCATAGTCAACCTAATAGAAGAAAATCAAATCAGACCAGCTATATTGCCTCAAGTGTAGTTAAGTTCATCATTTTTGCTAAGGTTATAGTGGTAATGCAATATACCATGGAAGAATCTAATATTCAGCCCAGGGTGAAGATTGGGTATGCCAGAGGATTAGTGTCAGGGTGCTTTATAGTAGTGAAACTTGATGGACAGGCTGGAGACAGATCTACAGAATCTCATTAAATTTCTGAATTGTTCATTACTGAGCACTCTCACTGTAATAAAGTGCTCATTGACTTTGACAAATCCCCATCCCACATCTTAAGGAAGAGCAGCAAAGCAAGAGGTGTTGGGGAAGCAAGAGGAAATTGGCACAAAGTGGGGCAGATAATAGAAAAGCTGATGGGGGATACTACTATTTGATTAATATGTCCTACCTGTAACTAGTGTGGCCTCCTGGCCACACACACATTATAATAACATTGATTCAACATGTCCCCAAGGTACTTTCCACCAGTGGGGCTCCCAGGGAGCACAGTCCACAGATTAAAACTGCCCTTACAGGACAGGACCCCTGGAAAGGATGACGATGTCCCCAGGGCACAGCTGTTTTTACTGGTTGAGGAAGATTTAAACATGTAATCAAGCCAAATATTTGTAAAGATGAAGATGGTTACAAGAAGGAATAGACAGTTGACAATCCTTGAATAACTCATCTGATTAAAATATGAAATAACTGTAGCTTGCATATGATCTCTGCTGTTTTTTTCAGGCTGTCATTTATGGTTTGTCCAGTTTTACTAAATGTTGTGAAATACAGGCCAAAGCAAAATTTTGAAACATTTAAAAATAATAGTTTCTAGCAGCCATCAAAATACTGCTAGCGTGTGAAAATTATATGCTACTGTCATGATAATTATAGATTATCTTGCAAAGTTTTCCAAACAAGTACGAAGTGACTAAAGTAAATGATACATGTATATCCCTCTCTCTTAATAATAGAGAAAATGTATTATATTTATTTTCCTATTTTAAAAGGATCTTCTTGTTTTAGGAACAGCTTGAAAAGGTACAGAAATAAATTTTACTACTGAAACAGCTCTGATAAGCACTTAGCAGTACTGTATTAATTTAACTACAAAGAAAGTGCCCATTCCTAACTTGAGCTTCCTAGCTTGAAAAATACGATACAGACTTAAATAGATTAACAAGAGAATGGACCAATATTAAGGAGACACGGTTGTTGGAAGGAGGGATCAGATCCCATCATGCCATTATTACTTGCTAGTGATGGGGGAGTCCAGAATCATAATGCCAGGCTCCCCCTGCACCGGCAAGGTGAAAGAAGAGTGCCCATGGGTCTAGCTGGGGCTGGCAGTCAGCTGATTGTTGGCCCTGTCTCCAGATAGCGCCGGGTTTAGCTTGAGACGGGGCAAGCTGGGCTGGTCAGCAAACACCTGATCATTAAAACTTTATATCTGGTAGTTCTGATGAAGCTACTGGGCTCAGGAGACCACCAGCTCCCCAGCTGCCATTTCCATGGGTGCCCCAGAAACTTAAAAAAGTGAACATGGGTTCAGTGATCCTGAGACTGGGGGGACGGTCCCTGATGTCAGGCTCACAGGACCCTGTGCTTTCCCCAGCTCAGTCCCACTGATTGGGTGAGGGAGATTTGTGTCCTGACCTTGGGTTGCCTCATGCTGGATTCCTGGGTTAAGCTGAGCATTGGGATCTGTCATGGGTCAATCCTAACATACATATAATCCGTTGAACGCATGACACAAACAAGTTGCAGAGACGTTACACATTTTATGTGGACTATCTTTATGGTGCATTTGCTATATTATCACACCATAAAGTGACTTTAACATGTGTCTGGGTTACTATGTATGGCATGATTAACACCTTAATTGCATTTTAAAGAAATGTGCCAAGGCCCTAACTCTTTAAATTGATGTGCTTTCCCAAAGATCTCAAAGTGTTATCTGCTTAATTAGAGCACTCCAGGTATTTCTCTATATCTGGGCTGGAGGGAATGCCCAGATTCTGGGCTCCATCCCACATAAAACATTTACTGCAGAGTGGCATAAGAAGAGGAGATTGTATTAAAAATGCAATCTCTCCCTAGTCATAAAAATAGTACTGATGGATCTGTACAAAGTAGCTGGGTATGAAGCTTTGTCCAGAAACACCTTGTTCAGTAAAAAGCATAATCCCAGAATGATGAAGGAGTCATACAATTATGTGATTTGAACTTGTGATTTCAGATATTTAGACTATAAAACCATCCATTCCAGGGCAAATAATTAATTTTTTTCAGCTACGCTCAATATTTTAACATCTAAAAATTAACACAGGAACATGTTCAACACTACACAAGATACTATAAAATAGAAAAATATGAATGAAGAAACATACTCATTTTGTAATGTTGAAGAGAGGTCAGAGGACGGGTAACTGATATACCTTTGTGGAAGTCATTGATTTAACATTTGCTTTGCAAAAAACCTTCTGATGTTTGTTTGCCCCCCCAAATCTCAGCTCCTCTCTAAAACAAAAGGCCTTTAACATTGTGAACACCTTTTCTAGCTTTATTATTATTTCCTTGTAGCCAAGCTTAAACAACAATAATGCTTTTTCGGGGAATCAGGGAAAATGTAGTTTCTTCTAAAAATAAATGTAGCTAGCAATTCCTGACAACACATGCATCAGAAAGAGCATCCATTTGGCTCTACTTTTATGGATTCTATTTTTTTATTAATTTTTTTCTATAGCGATTGTGTATTAGTATGCGGGAGACATCAGGTATGTATCTGTTACATAGGTTATGTGCTGCATTAGATTGTGTGTGCAGCAAAAACAATGATGGGGAAGAAGGGATTAGGTAAAAATGTAGGGGGGAAAAAAAGGGAAAATCCCAAATTAAAACAAACATGAATAGTTCTTTGGTATCATTCTTCACTTGTTCTATATTTATGATTGAAATAACTGACAGAGATATTGCACAACGAGAAATTTCAAATGCTTTACAGCTGAGAACATAAATAACTAGATTATTATTAGGGGAAAGTGAATCTTCTCATAACTGGCCATTTCTAAAAGGGCTCATTGGCTCTACTTTAAGGAAACAGCTGATTTCTTTCCCTTGATAATTGAAAAAGTAATCAATCTTATACAATAATGTATGTGTCTGGAGAAGTCTGGCAGCAGTTGGCTTCTTGTTGGAAACTATGTGAAGTAATATGCCAAATTTAGAAGCTAATAAAATAATGTTAGCTTTAGTTTTGCTGTAGATAGCGATCTGTCGTCATCTAATTAAAAATCTTGATTTTCCAGGGGCTTAGATCATCACTGGTCAGAGGTGCATAATAATAGTTAGGCGGGAATATTGATTAGGTCATTCTGTGCCCCAGTAATAGATTTATCAAATGATACTATGCTCTGCACTTGATTTTAGCCAAAAGACTAATCCTCAATCACATTGGAGTGAAAATGAGTACTCAGAAATTCAATATAGTTTGTTTCCCCATCTTACTTTATTGCTTATACAAAGGGCTGTAAAGTGATTTTTTTGAAGGTTAGACTACTTTAGATTATTTTTGTGAATTTAAGTGAAGTAAGTTAAGAAAAAAGATTATTTTTTACATGTTATCAGCAAGGTAATAATTCATAATTAACTGTCAACTGATCAAAAAAGATTTAGGTGATGTTGGAAAAGCAGCCAGATATGTTGCCACCAATAGTTTGTTCAACCATTGAACAAAATATATCAGCTCAGCAATGGCCCTGTGAGATTTTCAAAGTCCGTTAATACATTTCAGTGTACTGGTACTGCACCAGGACTAAAACGTTTGTTTCTGCTTGTTCCTGTCAAATTAGAGGGGGTGGATCATTCTCCTGCTTTAGTACAAACTGGAAATAACAATATATTAACCTGAATAGGGAGAAAGGGAAATTATGGGAAAGCCACAGTGCAATAAACACGCCAGGCTGAAAGCCTGAGGCACATTGTTGAGCCTATCAGTAAAAAGGATGCAGTGGATCATTACTGCTCCAGAGCTCAAAGCTATATGGAAGTGGCCCAAGTCAACACGTTCGTCAGCATCCTTAGTACACTGTTAATTTATAAACCTTTATTTGCCCTTGGTGGTTTGGTGCATTCTCTCTCAGAGAATAGATCCTCTTTTTTGTTGCCTTTTTCTCATAGGCTCAGTGTTTGTCTAGATCTGTCTCTTGAGCTGCTTCTTGGTGCAGTTGTGAATGGGTGAGATTTTTGAGAGGAAGATTTAACTCAGCAGCACATATTCCAAGCCCACTGAATTTTAGTGGAACTTGGGCCCTCAAGTCACATATGTGGTTTGCATCCTCTCTGGAAGGTTGTTACAGAGAGACATGTCATTCTCTGCCTGTCTCTCAGCCACCTAGGGACTAAATGAAGCTAAAATTTGGATGGCTGACTAGAATGCTAGACTATAGTTTAGAAGCTGGTTGTCATACTAGATTTTCCAGGTCACCCATGCCATACCACCAACTCAGATTTGAAGTTTTTAACTGTAAATTATTTGATTCCACAGTTTTATGGAAATTTTTATATGAGGGTGATTAAAAATGACATTTTTCAAAGGGTTAGATGCATTTTGACCAGATGCTAGGTGTTTAGGTCAAATACTAATAGTAACAATATAGATAACTAAAAGAGAGTGCATTTAATTAGTACATTAACAGTGACGTGCTTATACGGTACATTATCCTTTTACTTCTTGAGAAGTGAGTTTAAATGCTGTCTTGGGCAGTAAGTGAAATTGTGTTGGTGGTCTAATGCTAGTCCCTTGTGTGTATTTATACTTAACGGTAAACCATCACAATAAACAGGATTGTCAGCTTCTCCTCAAAAGAGGCCCAGGAGTGGAAGAAAAGGGTTGATGCATGTTATGACTGAGGTATATTGGCAGAATTGTATGAAATATTAGCACGGTGTCTCCTTACATGATGCCTAGTTTTCACCAGCTATTTTTGTAGTTGGCTCATTTTCATTAATATCCACTTCATGCAAAGGTAAGAATCATGACAACGAATGTCTCAGGAGCTATCATGTAGAATAAACCATACTAGAACTAATTTTGAGTCTCACTTTCACTGGCATAATCCAGGAGTAAAGCCAGAATAATGCAAGTACATTGGTGTTAGGCTGGTGTGAGATCAGGGCTGTTTAAAAGGATTGATTTATTTTTTCTACTCTATCTGTAATATAAAATAACATAACCTTACATTAAATAGCTATAATGATGGTATTTCCAGCAACCTTGCTGAACTGTTTGTTCCATTGATTCTATGGTTTCATACAGTTTATGCTCCATTGCTTACACTCTTAGAATCATTGACTGCCAATTAAAATTGACCCCCGTCCCCCTTTATAACATTCCTCGACATGCGTGTAGAGAGCTATATCTTCTATTGTTTACTTTAGCTGTCAACATGAATATTCTCTTAATCTTGTTGCACTGTTTGTTACTTTCCTCTGAACTTCCTCCAAATCTGTTTTTTTTCCCTTTCAGATGTAATCGTTTCTCGTTATTACTGTAAACCTATACTGTAGCAATCTAGACAGGTTTTTATTGCATTAAAACAGTAATTTAGGAGGGAATCTCTCTGTTCTTTGCTTCTAGTTTTCATTTTGATACTTGTGGATTCTATTCCATGGTTTTTTTTGCTGCTGTTGTAAGCAATGAAGAAATTACTTGCAGGCATTACTTGGGCCACAACATCCCACCTAATTTATTCTCGATTAACTGGAATTGCATAGACTGTCAGGCCAGTAGCTATGATGACTGTTGTGCCAGTAGTTCCTAAATTTAGGTCATCTATTTCTGCTAAGCAGGGAATGCATGTTTAGGTAAAAAAACAAAAACAAATCAAAACAACTCCATAAAAATGACATCAAGGCACACCTTCAGTAAAATAGCTTCTGTTATGCTATGTTGGTGTATATTCAGATATATTGCTATAATGCTGTATAAGCATTAGCTTATGAGGTTTCAGGGAGTTTGTTGTGTTGATCTATCACGGAAGATTCTTTAGTATAATTGGATCGATGTATAGTTAAGTAAAAAGAAGATTTCTTGGGTCCTTAGTGTTGTACTGCTGTTAAAGTAACACATGCGGTTTAAAGGACAGGGGTAGTATTTTTCTAAGTTTGATTATTATTTGTTTGTACATACATTGGTAACCCTTCTACCAAAGAACATATTACTTAACACACAATTTTACTATGCCCTTGTTAATTAAAATCTGATTAAACAGGTACATTTTACCTACTACTTAGAGGCTGCTAACCTCAGGCTTTGATGGAGCATAGACTAGAGATGAGAGGCAGCCTCTGCAGTGAATGCCCAGCTATTCACCTCACTACATGTTACTCTTTTTGTAGTTAAAAAACAGTTATAGCTGCTTATAACTATAGAGATATGGAAGAGAGAGAGAAAAAGGAGGATTCTGATCTAAACTATTTAAAGTCTTCCTGGGTTATCATCATGACCCTAAACTGCAGATGATAGGAAACAGGAGATGAGCGCAGTACTTTGAATATAAAAATGTGTGTTTACACATTATTCTGCTGCTTGGAGCAGCTGTATTTCGAGTTGGCTGAGCTTCTTTGGTAATGGTATGGGTAAAGTAAAAGCTACTAATTTAGTCTTTAGGCAACTAAACAATGTGGGTAGGGACACATTAGGCAGGAAAAGCCACTCCTTCAGAACCAGACATGGAAGGTGAAAAGGCATTATGGACCACTGCTATGTTCACGAGCAGCATCCTGTTTTTAGAAATAATGTGTTGCTTCACATTGATTGAATTAGTCACTTACACTAGAAAATGGCAAGACAATATTCCCAGTCAGTCAGAGTTTTAATGTTTTACAATACTATTGCTCAGAGCAGCTGCTGAAACTTGCCTGAGTAACTGTTGTCTTCTGCTACCACTATTGTCATGGTCATGAGAAAGTAGGTTATGTTGCCTCTCCTAGAAGATCACAATACTTTGAAGTGTGGTGAAACCAGGAGAGGTAAGAACTAGGGGACCTTTCTTAAGCTTCTACTTGTAGAACAGGGATCAGCTTTGCAAGAGGACCATCAAAGTAATATGGGTTAGGTGCAGAGTTGGAAGGCTCCATGGCCTTAAATTCATAGTGTGCCTTTCATATGGAGGAGAGCACGAGAAAAAAAGCAGTCAAAAAGACTGTGAGAAGGAGCCTTGAACACTTGCTGTTTGAACACTTATTGAAACCATAACTTCAGAGTCTGTGAAATTCACCCGTTAAGTACAATGATCTCACAATGATAAGTCAGTGCAGTGGAAATTTGGTGACAATGATCACATTATGTGTAATCGTAAAAAAAATCTTAGCCCTAGATCCTCAAAGGTATTTGAAATGCATTCATTTGGCATTGTAACACTTAATGCCTCCTGTCAAATGGACTCAGCTCTGAGGTGAGTGTTCGGATTCTCCATGAGATACTTGGTGAGAGCCAGAGCCGGATTAACGCATAGGCAAGCTAGGCACATGCCTAGGGCCCTGTGCTGGGGGCGGGGGCTGGACCTTCCCTCCGCAGCAGCAGTGCAGATGGCTCCGTCTGCCTCCCTTCCCTTCCCCTCTGCTGGCCTTGCCACTATGGTGGCTGCTTCCTGGTAGTGGCTGTGAGCCCTGCTCCCCACAAGGAGCAGTGCTAGGATGGGGAGGAGAGTCTCAGCCAGCCTGGGGCCTACGAGTTTGTTGCCTAGGTCCCACTAAAGAGTTAATCTAGCCCTGGTGAGAGCTCAGAATTAAAGGAATGGAGCCTCAGAAACTAGCAAGCTCAGGGTGGAAGAAATGCCTAAAGTTTAGGGGCCTGACTGATCAGAAATAGAGTCCTCCTTCCATTCAAGATCTTCATCTGGAAATCCTCTCCTGGGATTAGGTACCTAAGCTAGGTCATAGCCTTAGGTAGACTTTTTTCCATGGAAAAATACAGCAAGATGAAGTGTTTAGGGCACTCACCTGGATGTGAAAGACCTCAGTTAAATTCTAAGATTTTAGAGTAGAAGCAAACTGTTACTCATGCAACTGTCATACTCACTAGGCCAGGGGTGGGCAAAATGCAGCCCGGGGGCTGGCTACGGCTTGCCAGGCCATTCTATCTGGTCCGCAGGGCCCCTAAAAAATTTAGAAAATTAATATTTATCTGCCCTGGGCTGCCTGTCATGTGGCTCTTGATGGCTTGTCAAAACTCAGTAAGCGGCCCTCTGCCCAAAATAATTGTCCGCCCCTGCACTAGGCTATTCTAGGATCTGTCTCTTCCACTTTTCCTGTTGGAGATACTCCAGTTTGCATTAGTAATTAAGTATTCATTAGGCCAGAGAGAGTCACTGACCTTATATCCCACTCTTTTAGCATACTCACTTGGCATGCAGGAATGCCCTAATCAGTGTTTAAATATTTAGAGAGTAACAACTTCAACAGGGAAAACTGAGAAAGATTCATTCCAGAATACCAAATAGCTGATAACATAACTCCAGTAGAGTTGAAGCCTTTCTTCTCCCTGATTTGGAGCAGATTTTCTGCATTTTGGGTTAATGTCCTAACCACTAGGGGAGATGCACACCCATTTGCTTTATGGCTAGGGACAGAAATTACACATAAACCAGTTTAAGTGATCAGAAACTGGTTTAAACCTGTAACAGAACATAAGCTAAGTGCACATAAACCAGTTTCAAAATAGCCAAAACCAGTTTGAGATAAACCTGGTAGAATGTGTCAGTATCAGACTTAAGTGACTGAGCTCAAAACAGTTTATGGAACTTCTGTCCCAGACCGCTTCCTGGTTTAAGTTAAACCAGACTCCCCCAGCATCTGAGCATGCTTTTCAGCCCTGGCTGAGCTGTGCTCTCTGCTTCAGCGGAGCAGGAGTGGCCCTGCCCCTCTGTTTCCTAGCCAGAGCAAGGACAGGGAGGGGTGGGGGTCTGGCCAGATACCGGCCTCCAGAAGGTAAAAGGGAAGAGGTTTATTCCCTCCCCTTCCCTCTCCTGTCCCACCAGCAGGCACCTGCATTTCTCTACTAGCTGCTCCAGTGGTGGGGACGTGGCCAGCTCTGGCAGTAGCTTGGAGTGAACTGGCCAGGGAGGGGGTTTAATTTCCCCCTCCCTTTCCCACCGGCACAGACCTGAGCTGGTGTCCACTGGGTGCTGCCCCCTCACTGCTGCAGCAGCAGGGCTGGGGCACTACCAGACAGAGGGTGCAGGGTGGGGTGTTATTTTCCTCTCTCCCTCTCACATCTGGTTAAAGGGGCTTATCTCACCACTCACCCCCTGCAGGGAGTGAGCGGTGGCAGCAGCAGTCGGGGTGAGTAAACCTGGCTGCGGTCCCCCAGGGGCAGAGGGGGGAATAACCCCCTGCCCTGCCCTCTGCCTAAGGGACCCATGCCAGCTGGCCTCTGTCCCCACCCCCACTGCTCTGGGAGCGGTAAGGGGGAAGTGACCATGATGGGGGCTGCAGCCCATGTCACAGTGTCCCAGAGTGCAAGCCTCTTTCCAGCAGGGGGGGCCATGCTGCAGAGTGGGGAAAGCTGCCACAGACGGCATGGGGCAAGTAGTGGTAGCACTAGGGGGCTTGGGGAGCTGTGGCCCCCTTCAAGTCCCGGTGCTGCCACTCACCCCACACAGTTTGTGTCAGCTCTGACCCCTTATTCTTGGCCTCACCATTGGGAAGAGGCTCACACTCCCTGGGTACCAGGACAGGAGCTGCTGCCCCGGCAGGGCCCTGTCCCCTTGCCGCTTCAGTGGCAGGGTTGGGGGCCTGGCCAGAGGTCAGCTGGCAGGGCCCCTTAGGTGAGAGGGCAGGGTTTCCCCCCTCCCTCCAGCATCTGGTGGAGGGGACAGGAGGGGGTTTATCTTGCTGCTTGTCCCACGCAGGGAGCAGCAGTGGTTGGGGCAGGCGGACCCCAGCTGAAGTCCTGCAGGGGCAGTGTGGGTAGAGGGGCAAATAACCCCCTCCCCTGCACCCTCTGCCTCAGGGCCATGCTGGCTGGCTGCAGCAGCAAGGGGGGAGTGCCTGGCAGACCCCAGCTTGGGTCCATGCTGGTGGGACAGGGAGTGGAGAATTAAACCCCCCTTCCTAGCCAGTTCACTTCAAGCTACATGCCCCTCTAGCACAGCTTTCCTGCAGCCCAGGGCTGCTCTTGCGCCCTCCGGCTCCTGGCTTGAGCTACTGCAGGAATGTGCCTGCATTTTGTGAATGTCTGTTCCTTGCAAATTGGTTCAAACTATGCAGGTTGGACTAACCTGCAAAGATTGAATAAATTCAGGCTCTGGCTTTTTGAATGTCTCTCCCTAGCCCACATGCCAGGTAGGATTTATTGCAAGTTTTGTGCCAACGCTCTACCTATCTGGTCCTTCTAATACATTATCTGGAAGATACCAGATCTTAGGCCTGGTACAGGATTAAGTCACACTACTAAGACAGCTGTGGGAATGTCTAGTTTGAGAATTCAGCCTCAGAGCCTCTGAGGTAGGGCTCCATGCAGCTCATTAGCTGTGGGATAACACTGGTGCTTAGACAGCTTTGTGCTCACTGAGTGGCTGAAAATTAGGCATCAGCAAGTAGAGAAATCACATGAACAGCAGCTTTGAGTCTTTTGAGCATATCAGGGATGTCTTAAGAATCTCGGACTTCGGAAGATAGGTCTCATTTTCAAAAATTTGGGGGTTTTCTACCTCTCAGTCAAAGTAGTAGTTTTCTGAGGAATCAGGGGATAGTCATCTATGCTTAGCACTGTGCTGCCTTGGATAAATTGATGTTAATACCCAAACTAGGTTGGTTATTTTTACTTTTAGAAGCCTAAGGACATGGTTGCAAGGCAGATTTGCCATACTGCTGTCCACTGTTTTGGCTACTTGCTAACTGGGAAGCAGGTGGCTATTTTGTGTGAAACTACAGGTAATTATCACATTCATGCAACAATGCTAATTAGCTTTCCTGTAGCGCTTTCTGAATGTTCCTACTCTGTTTTATACTTTGAAGGTAGTCCAGAGAAAGCAACACAGTGTGCTTGAAGGCACTGCTGCCTGGCACTTAAGTTCTTGGGATAGCGATGCCCAAAGTCTCATTTAAAGCTCTTTTGACTTAGGCTCCTAAGGCTCTTAATGATCAGATTTTTAACATGGCAGGTACCTAAATACTATGAAAATCTGGCCCTATAACTGTACGTTATGTTTAAAAATTGTCTTATGAACTTAGGAAAGTCACGTAGGAAAATTTGACAAGAGGTGTCATGAAAAAACTTGCTTGGAGATTAGAGAGGAAACCAGAGTCAGCAGAAGTGACATCATTACCACCAGGTCATTCAATTAAACTGCAAAGTGTTCAATGTATTATGACACCCAGTGGACACCAAGTAATATGCTCACATGTTCTTTTCTGCATTTAAAAAAAGAAAAAAAATATGTTAAAAAATCAGAGTTGAGTGTCATATCCCAGAAGATACTGTTCTTCTTTTCTCTGAGATGCAGAATTCAAGAAAAAAAAAGTTGGCTGCTGATGTGAAAATGCATGCAGTTAACAATAGTGGGTCGTCCTTGTTAAAATCAGTTCTTGCAGTGCTGAAATTTGCAGTGCAAGCCTTGCTAGCACATAATGTGCTCTGAGAGGACTTATGCAATCAGGTGTGTGATAACAAAAGGACTGAAGTGGACAGGAGGAAATAGACAAACTTAAATACTATTTGTCTACAAAGCCCAAAATGAGAAACTTGGCAAGGAGCTCACAACTTGGTTCATTTAAAATAACAACAAAAAGCAGGCCAGAAAACCATGTTCCTCCTGCAGTTAACATGCTGGTGATATCCCTGTGAAAAGATGCCTCATTGTTGGACAGTGATAGAAGGATGACTCTTTTGCAGCCATTGTGCTTGCAAAAAGTGTGCTCATCCTTGCTAATTAAAAAAGACACATTAATTAGGAAAGCCTCATTTTCTCATCTGGGAGTCGGGGGTTGCATGTGCACGTGCAATGACTATATGTGCAATCATATTTTTGTAAGCACAACTTTGGCACCCACGTTTGGAAAAAATGGCCCTAATATTTTTGTAATAAAATAGCAAGATATCCATCCCAGTGCATACAACTGGAGAAAGAATGCACATTTTGATTGTCTAGTTTCATGTAACACCTAAGATAGCAATGACTGGTATAAACCCTACATTATATTATAGAAACTGATGCAACACTTATAGATTGTGTTAGATAAGTCTATAACATTTCATAGAAATATATGCATTCAAAGTACTTGGTGTGACTATATAAAGTGCATTTCCTAGCCTAAAAAAATTGTTTAAAAAATCAGCAGATCTAAAGTTTAATATTATCTAAACTTTAAAGAAAAAAAACTATTACTCTACCTTCCTTTCACTGCTCAAAAATGAAAAACCAGATTATGAAAATCAGTCTAATGCAATTGCTAATTTCAGTTTCCTAAACTGAATTTCAAACAATAGTGGAAAGTCATAGCTAGACAAATCTGTTTTTGTGTTGATACACTTTTGTGTTAGTGCCTTTTGGAAATCTATAAACCAAACATAGGTAAAATTGACAGGTTTTGCCAGCATAACATCTGCCAGAATGTCAACCCCAAGTATTCTACAGTGAACCAGAAAATAGGTGACAAACAGGAGCTGTTTCCTCTGTTTACACTTGATAACATTTAGGGATGGGAAAATCCAACTGAGGTATCTTTTGGACTCAGTTATGAGGGGCTTGCTTATGAATTGGTATGCTCTAGTACAGTGGTGTTCGGACTTGCAGCCCTGTGAGCTGGATGAGTAGTGCAAGGCTGGTCCCCAGGCTGGATCCCATGCAACGGGGTGGTCTACAGTTGTGGCATGCTGACCCTGTTCATGCCAGACCTGCCAGCCTGACAGGGGCTGAATCCAGCCATGGAGTGATCCCATATGCTTGGCCCCACTGCCTGTTGGCAGTCTTGCATGTAGGGCCATGTCATCTGTTTCACAGGGCTCTCATTGGGTTCAGAAATTTAGCACCAAGGGAGAAGCAATTAATGAGTCCACCACTTCCCTGCTGTCAAATTTCCAGACCTGTGTGGAGGCTTGTGGGATGAGTAACAGGGTCTTGCAGGCCAGATCTGGCCTGCAGGCACCACTATTTTAGTTGAGTGTTACTTTGCAAACTTATTCCTTTAATGGTTTTATTTAAGCAAAAGATATATTGATGGCTAAAGCAAATATAGACTTTTTACTGTAATCAATCCCACTCCACTCATTTTATTTTGTTTGCATGTTTAATTTTCCAGCTAATCAGTCCAGAAGTGCTAAAATATAGAATGGTAGCCGAGTTAGGCATCTTAAAACTATTTGTTCCAGAGGACACTTACTAGCACAAATTGGTTTCAGAGTGGCATCTGCAGCAGTGAAATTGCAGTGTGCCTTATAAACCCATCCCCAGAAGGTGGGTGTGTGGTAGGGGGGAAGGGACCTGCACACAGATATTGCCAAAGCGACAGGGCATCACAACAGCCCTATGTGTTAACCAGTAGATCTAGCCAGGTATGCAGAAGCCCTCTGAAATGGTGTGGCAATGCTTTTCCTCCTAATAAAGGACAGGTTATTTTTGTCCTCTGTACTCCAGGGAGTGATAGGAGGCATCTTTCTACCAAGGTGAAGATACAGCATAAAGGCACAAATGACCCTCAAATGATAAAGACAGGTCAGATTTAGTGTTCTGATCTATCCTATCTTGTGCAGAGACAACATGGCCAGATATATCAGTTTTACCAGATTTTATTCTGTGGCATGACAGCTGATGGAGAGTTAGCTGGGTTTTTGTTTTGGGGGAAAAAATTTTATTTGGTTACGGCACAGGACTGGAACCCAGATGATACTGATTATGTGCTCAACTTCATGGGTTAAATCATTTAATCTCTGTGGCTCAAGTTCCACGCCTAGACAGGGAATAGTATTTTACCTATCTCACAAGGATACTGTAATTCATTAATGCCTATAAATTGCTTTGAGATGCTTAAAAGGAAGGTGCTTATAATTTCAAAATAAAACCGGTAATGCTTTGCGTCAGATGGTGACTGGACTGTCAAGATTGAAACAGCCAAGGGGCAGGAAGGAGAGCAAGGTGAACTCTGCCCAGGGAAGGATGGAGCCCTGTGCTCTGGTCTTAGATTGTTATCTATTTTTATTAACTAGCATTTTGGATAAAATACATACATAGTTGCTGGAGAAGTCTAACACTGGTTTTCCAACCTTCTGAGTGAGCATCCTCACCACTAGGCAAAAGGTGAGTGGGGATCACTCTCTCCTTTCGCCTGTCAGTAGTGTGTAATTAAAGGTTCAGGGGCTTATGTGGAGTGTATGTGTTTTCCCAGATAGAAATGGATTGCAGCAGAGCAGAAGTGGAGTCATGCCTAAGTGGTTATAAATGGATCACTTCTGAGCGTGTGCAGTAGGCCAAACATGAGATGAGTAAACACTATAGATATCCTTGTGCTTTGGTGGCTGTTGCATTCAGTGTCTCAGATGCTCAGAAGTCATGTATGTGCCATTTATTTATCTTAGAGGTGGAGAAGGATCTGGCTCATGGAGTCAACTTCACTTCACAAAAACACTGTGAAGATAAGTGCATTAAATTTGTGAGGCACTGAAATACGTCAATAGGTAGTGCATCCAAAATTTGTTTTTTCACATGCCCATGTAGTCTACCAAACTTTAGCTAGGTTAGGTGTTCTTTTGATGAGGTCTGTACAGGACAATACTTCTGTCTGGCCCCACAAAAAATCAGGTAATCAAGAATGATGAGCGATGCCCTAAAGCTTAAAAGTTTTAGGAAGATGTATCTTATTAACACTTGAGAAAGTAGCAAGAAATCATTTTTAATACATTGCGATTCACTGTAACACCATTAATTTTGATAAATTAATTTGCTATTGCTGCATTATGTACTGCTCCCTAAATCACACTATAATTTATCATGCAAGCTACCAGATCAGCTGTAATGCTAGCCAGTCAGGTTGCTGTGTGGCTGAAAGGGGTTCAGTACTGACAGTTAAAAATAAAATTTCAACTAGTCAGAAAACAGCTAGTTCATAGAATAAAGCCTGCTCTCAAGACACTGTGCTCTGCGAGTTGTCATTGTTAAGGCAACTAGAGCCAAAACCAAGAAAACAGCCCTGAGATATGAAAGCCCTTGTAAGCTGATCAAGGGTTTCTCAAGAAGTCCCCCAACAAAGTTCGCATCGGGAACAATGCAATCCTCCCTGAAGGCCCAGAAACACATTCTCTAGACCTGCTTATCCCCTTTCTTAGGATTGGAAACATGGTAGCCCTATCTTTGTGCATCTCATAGGGTCAGTGCTCATTTACATTTGAGGGAAATACGACTTACTTTCCCCAAATTTCTGTGCCTGTTCTTAGCTCCTTTAATCCAGTCCCTGTGTCTCTGTTTTTGAATACCGCAGGCTCAGTCAGGTCTGGAAATATGCTCATTTTTCCGTGTAAGTGAGAATTTTTCTCTTCCATCAGTTTTCAGGCCCCACTTCGGGAATGCCATTGCACTAGCTCTCTGTATGTAAAACCTATGCCTCTGGTGTGCTTGCAGCAGAGATGTAGGTTGGCTGCTGGTTGGCTGCTACCCATAGTGGTACTGTTAAGGCAACTGGTGTAATAGTGGCTCTGACCTGTATGAAAGACAATGAGGAGAATTAAACCGAAATAAGAGTGGGAGAAAACATTTATTGATCCAAGTCCTTTCTCTGACCCATCCCATGCACATAGTGTATTGCTCTGTGTGTGAGGAGGGCAAGCTAACACTCCCTATCTGCTTAACAGCAAAAAACTTCCTTGGCATCCCAGAATCCACTGAACCTGGATATGAATTGTGAAGGGCGGCGAATGCTTGCAAGAAAATGGGCATGTACAGTCGTTAAGACTGCAATAGGGAGAAATAGGGAGCCCTCATCTATGCCAACTCAAGGGAATGGGGACATCAGTCATGAAGCACAACTTAAGCCAAGGAGCAGTTTGGGAGCTCTCCTGTGTTTTTTTGTGAAAAATGTGGACCTGCACTTCTCTGTTCTCCCCCATTCTTTAATAGTGGTCAGGGAGTCCTTAATATGCTTCCTTGTATTTTGGATTTCAAAGGCCTTTATTAACGATTTGACCTTTGGAGTTATTATACAATCTGATGGCTATGGTTAAATAAATAGGTGAATGTATTTTTGTCTATATTTCAGAAACAATAATTGCCTGAATCAGATATATGGTCTGTGCACCAGATGTTCCAAAGAAAGTCAACCATAGAAGTTGCTAAAGTAAATACAGAACAAGAACAAAATAATGTGAAATCCCCTTTACCACAAGCTCTATAGCAGACTCACTCAGGAGATTCTTGCAGTGTTTCCCCATTAACTTGGTTAATATGCATTATTTTTGCTTACAACCCAACACAGTCAAACGATTCAAACTTTTATTAGCCACATACACAATGGACAGGAAACATTACCAAATGATTTAAAAGCCTTTCACATTAGCATCAGCTTT
The DNA here is from genome assembly GCF_001723895.1 of Crocodylus porosus. Classification (NCBI taxonomy): domain Eukaryota; kingdom Metazoa; phylum Chordata; order Crocodylia; family Crocodylidae; genus Crocodylus; species Crocodylus porosus. Next base: position 76,476,641 of record NW_017728918.1, read on the forward strand.
CTCCTTCCACTTCCACTTTGGAAAAACATTAATCTTTGCTGCTTTCCTTTTGTTTTGCGGCACTGACCTGAATGTTGATATACTGCAGCAGTACCTGATTGGCCAGATAATATCTGACGCTGGCCAAGAAAACAGGAGAAAAGATCTGTCATTCTCCACTTGAAATACCTGCTCTGTTCAGCTGTAAAAATAGATTCCCTTTGATTTATAGTGCTTTCATTTCATTGGCCATTGGAAGTATGGAAAACCATGTGGCTGGCATGCAAAGTTGCGAGAGTTCATGAGCGGAAGTGGGTTATGTAGCTGGGAAGTCGCACACAGCTTAAATTTTCCATTCTTTGCTGTTTTCGTCATAGCTAGTTCCAGTTTAATTTCCAAAACGTGTATAGTGCTTAGATCTCTTGCCTTAAGGTAACAGATAAGTTCACTTTCTATCTCTTTAAATCTTAGTAATGAATCAACTACAGCCCACCAGAAGCGTGACTACTGGTACTCTGAGCACAGCAATCTATTGTACTTTCATCTCCAAACCATCTCTGATTTGATTCTATTGTTCATTCTGACTAAGAGGGAAAGGGTTATTAATGTGACATTTGTAAAGGTTTTTGTGTGTGTATGTGTGAAAAGGAGAGCAGTAATGCAATAAATATATGGTTAAAAGAAAATATTTACAAGAGATCTTTGCTCATCATCTTTTAACTTCTCCCATCAGGAAGAATATAAGCTGTGATAAATTGTTCTGCTAATCAAACAGCACAGAAAGGTTAGGTCATTGGAAGTCTTTAGTCATTTTGTGCTTTTCAAGAGCAAATTTGTTAAAATTATTCTGAATACCCACTTCAAGCCTCAGCTGAAAACCCTACCTGTGTTTTATAACTCTGCACTGTCAGAACTCATAATAAGTCAAACATTCTTCCAGAGGTACTCATAAGGGAGAAAAAACCCTGTAAATTTAAGAGTAATTTCAGATTGTAAATGAAAAAGAGAGGCACGACTGTTCATTTGCACCAATCATGCCTTCCTTTCATCTGCTCTGATTAGGCCTGGTGCGGTTTCATCAAACTACTCCATCACTGAGCTGTCACTCCAGCCGTCTGTTGATTGAAAACAATCAGGGCTCTGATGGCACAATTATTCTGACCCTTTAACTAGAGGCTGCTGTGATAATGAAAGGTTGATTATGATAGTTTGTGCCTCTTTCAGTTTGCCAAGAAGGTTAATTTGGGCATCAGACGGATGTTTAATGGGCGCTTGCTGGCTACACTGAGGTAAATGAGAACGTGCAGTCTTCGATATTGCACGGATATAGTTTGGCTGTCAATCATTGTCATTTTGAGTTTGTGCCTCACACTCTGGAAATCACATTTTATTTTTTCCTTGGGATTTAATTTATTCTGTGCCCTGAGGAAGTTCTTTCACTCTGTGACCTTCACAGTAGCTTTCTCTGTCTTTTTTTCTCTCCTCCCCTCAAATGGAGCTCAAAGGCACAATGCATCCAGAAGAACATTTTTCTTTCATTTTCACATTAAAAAAAAATAGAAATTTTAAAATCCCTGTTTATCACTCATTCCAAGTACAGTAAATATTTTAATTCTGATTGTAAAAAATACAACTGTGCAAATGAAAGCTGGCTTGCTTGCTTGCGAATGCATTACCACACAAGGGGTTGGTTGCATATACACGCATTTACAAAACCGACAAACAGGTAATTTAAACATGTCTCCATGTAAAAAGAGGGTGGGAGGTGGCAACAGATTCTTTTCACATGTAAACAGAGGCATGGCTGTACACACGCGCGCGCGCACACAGACACGCGCACATGGCATGCATAGTCTGCGCATTGTAAATAAGAGCTCAATAACAGTCCTGCAACTTTTTGCAAACTATTTCTTTTTTTTCAGGGTTGAGAGGCATTTCATTGCAGATTCAGAGATTATTAACATTTACCAATTTCATATTGAGAGGATCCTGTGCATAATATTGTGGTTGTTTGGTTCATGGTTTAAAAGAAATGCAAATATCTAATAATTTTGATTGTTCTACATGCAGCTCATTACAGTCTTATTTTTTATGCACATTTCTCTAATTCAAAAAAATGAGGGAAGGAGAAGAAATGTATGCATAAATCCATGTGGTCTCTGTTTGTGAGGTGCTCTGTCTTGATATTGCTAGGGAAAAAAAGAGTCCAGAGATTTATCTGCATAACTGCTATTAACTTCCATGCCTGTTTTTCCAAAATGTTCACATCAGCTTGAAAAACTGATGTCATTCATTCCCTATTTGCCAGAATAATTTGAACCCACATATTTTTATTCTGAAATGTGCACTCAGAGTTTGATCCAAAATCCATTGTAGTTTTTGGGAGTATTTTAACTGACTGCAATGTGCTTTGGATCACAGCCTAGATAAACTATAATCAGTTCATAGGTTCTCATCCTCAGGAGTCAAGGGGTCAGGGTGTCAATGCCCTTTCTAGATTGCTACAATAGAGAGGGAGTCTTAAATAGATGAAAGTGTGTCTGGGAGAGGCAAGATGTTCCAGCATGGAAAAAAAGGCTGAGAATCACTGAGTTAACTGAACTCCATCCAGGAAGGGCCAGTCACACTTCCAGACGTATATCTAGCAGAAGTATTTGCAATGGAGTAAATGCTCATATAAATAAAACAAGCCTGTAAATTGAAAAACAAACAGCCACCATAAAGTGTTTAAATTGTAAACCCAAAATCTCATTATTTTGACACCATTTGATCACTTCCAAAGATAAAACTTTAGAGAGTTCTATATTTGTAGGGACTGCTTTGCTTTCCTGGCTATTTTTTTATCAATATAAACAGATCCAAAATGGAGATAATTATGAAAGGTTGGGGGTTTGTTTGGGTTTGTTTGTTTGCAATTAAACAGTGTGATCTGGAAAGCTTGTTTGGGGGAGATTCATGTGAAAAGAATCCCTGCCTCATCTTTCCCTGCTCCGTGTTATAGACTGAACTATAGGAATCTGATGCTATTTGTTTTTAATGTGTTCTATTTTTCTCTCACCCCGTGAGGCCTGATTCAGGCAGAAAATTGGTTCACATTTTTTTTTAGCAAAAGTATTCTTTGTGTCAGAAGGAAAATTGTCCCAGAAAATATTGTGTTATTTGTTGTTTTCAGCTTTTTCAATTGGAAAAATGACAGCTTTTTAGTTCTTCAAGAACTTAGAAATTTCAGTGAAAAGTCAATGTCTTCTTAAAATGTTCACCGCTGGTAATCATCTCCATTAAGCCACTGCACTGGATACTCAGATGGCATAAACTGCCACAAGTCTGTTGAAATCAGTGGAGGTAGCACTGATTTTCATTCAGTAATGGTCTTGCCCACAGATGTTACAAGAGTTATTCTCAATTCTTAGTGGGATCAGAATTAGTCCCATGTTTGTGGCAGGGAGTGATTTATACAGTTTTACTGGCACTAAATTGACCAATCAAATTATCTACAAATTAATCAGATTTCAAAGAGGCTATCAAATTTATATTCTGTTAAAAGAGACTTGGCTTTCTCCTAAGAGAATATATTCTGATGTCTGTTAAAGTTAAGAATGGTATATATGCCAGCAGTTTTCAAAATATGGTATACATATCCCCAATAGAGAAGGATGGAAACTGCAATCAGCTGCTATGGAAAATAGTTTAAAGTATAGGAGATAGGGAGCAGTCATTACAAGTACACTGATTAAATCACCAAAGTGGTATGTAAACACTGTAGATGGGGCTGGGTATATGATGCATTTTCTATCCTGATATTTCAGGAATTTGTTCACTTGCTAAATTAAGCATAGTTCAATCTTGGAGGGAAAAAAATCCCTTGGATGTAAGGCTTTAAGGAAACTAGAGCTAATCTGATGTGAAAATCTTCTCTTTTTAGGGACTAGTTTTGTCACTTGCTTAGTTTAAAAGATAGATATGGCAAAATATATTATTTATTAAAGCTGATACAGGCACTGGGCTGTGACTGCAGATTCTTACACGTTCTCCCAGACACACATTAAAATTAATAAGAAAAAAAGCCTCTGACAGCTTAAACAAAGAATTGACAATATATTAGTAAGTCCTTACTATTGTGAAGAATTTATTAGTGATGAGAAATGTGTTTTATACTCAAGATGGTGGAGACGGATTTTTTCCTTTAGATTGGAACCAAAATTCCAAAGGCTGTTATAAGCAATGTGCCTTGTAGCTGTCTAGATATTTTTCCTTGCCCTGTTTTAATCATATCCTGTACAGTGCAGCACTGTAAGCTAGCCCTGGGTTTACTTTTATTGCAGTATTGTCTGCAGTTGCCAGGATCAGGCTAAAAAGATACAATTATATTTGAGCTAAATGTTGAAGTCCCTACATAGGTACAACTTCCATTACATTCTATAGGATGCTGAGCCTAGGCTAAACAGAAATTAAGCAAAGACTGCAGAATTTATCCATGAGTTAATATGCAGGTATTTGCTTCTATGTAACAGAGGGCATGTCTACACAAGATGTGTTAATGTTCCCTATCTTATGTTACTGCGCAGTATGGGTGTGCGTCTATATGTGCACTCTTACTGTACGGTAACAGACTAATCACGCCTAAATTTGATACCTGCAAATACAGGAATCAAATTTAGGCACTATTAATGCACAGTAATGCACATGTAGATGTGACCCGGCACTAACTTTAGTGCCAGGTACATCCAGCGACTAGGGGGCCATCCTGAGCACAGCCCCAAGGCTCCTGGCTGGCCGCCTTTCCTGTTCCAGGGCTGATCTGCTCACTAGCAGCCCCTAGCTCAGGGGCAGGCAATTATTTCAGCCAGAGGGCCTCTTAATGAGTTTTAGTGAACTGTCAAGGGATGCAACAGTAGCCCCACCCCAGGGAGCAGCATTTCCTTCCAGTTGCTGCTGCCGCTGGCCCCAGCACCATAATACTGGTGGGGACCTGTGTGCAGCCCTGACCTGACTCGCCCCATGCCTGCTCTGGACTTGCCTGTGCTGAGCAGCCATACAGAAACTGTTGCTCAGCATAGGGGGAAAGTGGCCCCTCCACCTCACCACTGTCGGGCACTTCCTGCTGCAGCTGCCTGGACCCTGCACCAGGCTGCCCTGCATCTCTGCCACCATCACCGCTGCCTCCAGGCTGCCCAGTGGGGCAGTGGTGACAGTGCAGAGCAGACGCAGGGCAGCCTGGCATGGGGTCTGGACGGCTGCAGCAAGAAGTGCCTGGCAGTGGTGAGGGGGAGGGGCCATTTTTCCCCCACACTGAGCAATAGTTTCTACCTGGCTGCCACTGCTGCTCAGTACAGGAAAGTCTGGAGGAGATATAGAGTGGGCTGGGTGCAGGCTATGTGCGTGGGTCCCCACCGGTACTGTGGGATGGGGCCAGCAGTGATGGCAGCCGAAAGGAGCCACTACTGCCTGGGCTATCTAGAAAGAAAGTCCAGCCACGGAGCTGCCCCAGCCCCACTGAATGCCCAGGGGGCAGCAGGATGTGCCATGGTCAGACAGTGCCTGGGTCAGGTGGGACCAAGGGACCTCCTGCGGGCTGGACAAAGAACCTCTGTGAACTGGATCCAATCTGTGGGCTGTATTTTGCCTACTCCTGCCCTAGCTCCATGGTATAAAAGTCAGCAGCCATTTTATGCCTTGGGCACATGCACCAGAGAGCCTGAGGGAGCCTGTTCTTTGTCCAGGAGCCCAGTGGGCCTAGTATGCCCCGTGGACAGGGTACGGGCTATCTCTGTATGTCCTGTCCCCTAGCCAGAGCTGCTGCTTGGCCACTGCTTGCCTAGCCCTGAGATCCCCCCAGGGCTGTTGGCTGGCTGTCTCTGGCAGCAGGGTGAGCACCTGCTCTCTGCTGCTGCTCACTCCCAGCAGTGCCTCTTTGTAGGTGCTGTAATGAAGTGCTTCTGCCACATGGCTCCCAGTCCCTGGCTGTGCCCTGCTGCTGAGCTTTCTTGAGCACTGTCCAGGGCCGGACCCATAGAGGCAGCCATGTGGGAGCTCAGAGAGCCAGTTTGGGACAAGAATGTCATCCTTCTCATCCTCCCCATCAAGGCCTTGTGGGCACAGTGGATGTCCATGATTGACTACAATCATCAGTCTGGTCAGACCCATAAGACCAAGGCCTTTATGCAGGAGCTGACCCATATTTTGGTGCCCCAGGACCCAGGCCACACCCCTACAAATGTCACCAACAGGGATGGCCTGACTGAGCCCTTGCCCCACACTGACCCCTCAGCCCTTCAGCACCCCTTCCTGTCCTCCTTCCTGTCTGCTGCATCCACTGGCATCTTGGAGATCCCTGACCAGTGGCTGCCTTACCGTCAGCCGAGATCCTACCCTGAGGAGCAGCCAGCCATGACACCACCAGCAGCACCAACCCCTCCATGGGGTGGGGGAGGCCCTGGCTGGCCAGTGGCTTGCCACATACCATGGGCTGCAGACACCTGGTGCAACCAGGTGCTGTTGTACCAGGTGCCAGTGGATGCTGTTGCTGTTGCCTATGAGGACGCCCATACTGAGCCACCAGCCTTGCCAGCCCTGGATATGTGGCAAGTCCTGCATAGGAGGACAGCCCTCGCAGTCCCTGCTCCTGGGCCACCTACCCTCCTTTGGCCCTGGGTTCCTTCCCTCACCGCCCCCCTAAAGCATGCAGGGAGGCAGGACACAGCTCAGAACTTTATTCAGCAGCTTGTGTCCCCACAGCTGGGTGGGCATGGGTGGGCCTCTCACATGCCAAAGAAACCATCAATGCTGGCTGTGATGTCCTCCTTGGCACCAGGGGAGGGGGGGTAGGGTCATATTGTGCAGCCACAGGAAGCCTTCCAGGCAGCAGCGGAGGTTGCCAGACAGCCTAGGCTTGCCCCTTGTGCTGTCATAGCTCAGGGTCCCAAACCAGGAGCACAGATCTGCAGGGGGCACCAACAGCAGCATGGCATAATGGCTCAGGCACCCCTTCAGCAGGGCACACTCCAGGCGCAGCAGCAGTACAGGGCAAGGCTGGCTCCACGGTGTCTCCCTGGAGAGACCCCCAGCAGGGAGAGTGGGGGCACAGCCAACCCATCACCCCAGTTTTCTGGGATCCCCATGTGCCCTAAGCCTGGGCACTGTGGTCTGGGAGGCAGTGTGGCAGAGTGGTTGGCCTGCAGGGAGAGAGGGTGAGGAGCAGAGTCTGGAGCTGTGGCATCAGTTGCTGCCAGTTGCTTGGCTTATCCCACCCTGGTTACTCCCCCAAGGGAGTAAGCAGGGATGGGGGGATCGGCTAATGACTGCCTGAGCCCATGCCTTCCCAGCTGACCAAGGTCCGTGGGCACCCATGCACACTCGACCCCCAATTTGAGGTTGAGTAGCACACAGCCCCTGGTGCAGAGTATCTTTTCTCTGAAATGTTGCAAACTCACATAAAAGTCTTCTGTCTCTTGCCTCGGCAGCTAACATCTGGGTGGGAGGGAGAACCCACCAGCCCCAGCAGGGATGTGGGCTCTGGGTTGCCATCACCCACTGCTGGAGCTATCCAGATGCGCAGGCAGCACCAATGGCACACCAGGAACAGGACCCTCCTGCTCCACAGCTGCTGGTGGTGCCAGAGGAATGTGAGGTGCAAGAGAAGGCTCAGGAGGCATGGGAGAAGGCCTGGCAGGTGGAGGATGTTGCCTGGGTGGAGGCACAGGACCAGGTGCAACAGGACCATTGGGCCTGAATGGAGGCCCTGGAATGGGAGTGCCTAGAACTGATCCAGCATCAGGGGATGGAGACCGTCCTGGCCTTGGCAGCTGTGTCCACGTTCCCCACTGCCCAGCCCCTGCCCATGGCACCACAGGACCCCTGGGTATAGCCCACTATCCCACAGCAGGCCCCCCCTGGCCCTGGAAGGAGGTCCTTGGGCATCTCCTGCCTGCCAGATCCCCTGACCTGGCCCCTACCCTGGACCTGCCACCACCCACCTGGGCATGGACCTAACCCTCTCTCCTGTACTATGTGACAGAAGACCCATCCACGCATGAAGTCACCACCTGCTGGAGTTGCCGTGGGCCCTGGACCCATGGGAGAACATCCAGGGGCTGGGGTGCTGGGCACCTGCCCCCGGGTTCTGTCCCCTAGCCCCCACCCATGGTCCCTCAATCTGGGCTTGAAGACCCAAAATATTCTAAATAGTTTCCCACCTGTATATAGTTTCCCAGCTGTATATTGTTTCCGACTTGTAAGTGGGTTGTTTTTTATTGGTGGGTGGGAAGGGTGGTAGAGCGGCACTGTTGGTTGAGGACTGAGGCAGGAAGGAATGGGGATGGGTGTTGTGAGGGTAATAAATTTTTTTGTTTCACCCATGCGCATGTCCCAAGAGCGGTGCTGGGGTTGGGCAGGAGGTAAGAGGTGTGTGGTTGGCAAGGCAGGCAGACTGGAGTGGGGAGTAAAGGAGGAGGGGGTTGCCTAGGATCTTTCACAGTCAGTGCCCTGGCCTCTGCTGGTGGATGTGTGGGTATTTTAGGGTCTGGGCCAGGGGGCGCCTGCTGGGGCCAGCAGGGCAGCAGCAGGGCCAGAACCATGGCCAGCAGGAGTGCAGGGCACTGATTGTTGCTGGCAGTGGCCAGGCTGGAGCAGCGGGATGCTGGGTGTCACTGGCAGGGGCAGGGGTCAGAGCCACCATGGCGTGGGGAGGCAAGAAGGGATCTGCCACATGCTGCCCCTGTGCTGGGCACATGGCTCCTGGGTAGGGAAGGGGCTGGCCAGAGATCAGAGTTTCCAAGATGGCTGCCAACTGCTGGCAGCCATGTGGCCAGAGGCTGAAGCTCTCTTTGGTGGCCACAGGGGCGCATAGCAGCACTGCATGGACTTGACACTAAAGTTAGTGCCAAGTCATTATATGTGTAAAAACCTGCCAAAAAAAAATCACTTAATGTGCATTATATTAATGCGCATTATATTTAGTCATGCTTATTTGTATGTGTAGATGTACCCAGAGTGTAATATTGAAGGTGCGAAGGAAAGCTTTGACCTAATGACATTAAAAGAAAACAAGAATCGTCACATTGCAGTGCATCAGTGACTATTAGGACATACAAAAGATTAATTTGGGAAAACTAGATCTCTGTCTCCTCAGAGAAGCATCCTGATCCAGCCACGACAGTAGTAGCTACCAAACCATGCCATTGATTGGTACATCACTCACCCTCCAAGATAGTCAAATTCTTCACTCATTTTCTCCATACCTCTCATAACACACCAGTATCTTCTGAAGACCCGTCTTGCCCCCTTACTTAATACTGCACAGGGTACTGAAAATCCTGGGGCAAACTACTTGAGTGCCCGTTAAACTAGGTGCTCCACTTACCAGCAACATGTCCCCATGAGAGGGTTGTCAGTGTTTCTGAGGTGAACTCAGACACTAAATAGCATGGTAGATGATATCGTGGCTTCAATAAACAATAATCATATAAAGAAGTATTATATTAACAGTGATTTAAAGTGATTGAATGAATATAACAATCATTGTGACCAGCTGCAAGGAGGAGAAATGCAAACAAACAAGTCTTTGGTCCTGTGCTTTTAGCTTTCTTGCTGCGTATTTACCTGTTTGCCAATAACAGGCACAGTGGGGTAGGAAAGGGGGGAAGGGACAAACTCTGACCTATTTGCAAATGTAGACCTACTTACACTGGTTTGGCCAAACTGTGCTCAGCCAAAGTGGGCTCTGCGCATAGGGAAAGATAGCACCTGATTACATTTGTGAGTCCTGACAGTAGGGTTGCTTCAAGTTTAGTGCACAAGGGAGGCTAACCTCAGGCTAGCTAATACTTGTCTATCTTAAACCTTTGGGGACGTTTGGGGGGAAGTCAAGTATGAGGTGGATGTAGTGGCTTTGTGGCTGTGCCTTTACATCACAATGCTATGGAACGATAATAGAAGCTACTATGTACTGTACTCCACATCTGCCTGTGTGCTTCAGCAGCTGAATTGAGGCAGCCCTGGAAGCCTGTAAACATGGCCAGCATCTCCTTGTGTTGATGATATAGGTTTCATAGATTTCATAGACATTAGGGCTGGAAGGGACCTCAGAAGATCATTGAGTC
>NW_017728918.1:76486816-76498583 GCF_001723895.1 Crocodylus porosus
CTGCCTTTGCAAGCGTTGCTTATCGGGCCAGCAGTGGCGGTAGTCCCCCTGTCCTCCAGCGGGCTTAGTTTAAAGCCTGGTGGAGCAGATCAGCCAGTCTGGCTGAGAAGAGCGTCCTCCCCAGGGGAGAGAGGTGGAGGCCATCTCTTCTCAGCAGCCTGCTGCCTCACTTTCCTCTCCATTGTCTCTCCCATCTATCTTGTAAAGGAAGATGGGAAGAAGCATATATCAAGGTCATCTTACCTTTGTCACTTCACTGCTGCTTCTCCTTTCATTGAGACCTACAGCATATGACAATCAGTCTTCTCAGCCGAGAGCAACTGGAGGTCACATTTATAGGATCTGATGAGCACTAAAAAAGGTGTGGAGAGAAAGTTTCAGGAATGGGAGAGTAGGGAATGGCAGGATGACAGATCAGTTTGGGTAGAAAGACTGCTTTAGTTTAAAAACCATGATTTAATTATGCTTGTTGTCTCATACAAGTGCCACCATGAGCGCAGCATACGTATTAAAACTATCTACCCAATGTCAGTGAAACCCTTTATTGCACTACAGCAACCTATAATGTTCTCACAGTATGTAGGAAACTGCTTCTGAAGGAAGGTACTTATACCACACTTTGCACAACTGAGTGAGGAGATTGTACTGGAGATTGCAGAACCTTGTTGTCTGGCTGTGCAGTTTCTCTCACTTTTTAACATTAATTATGTATATATGTATAGAGATGGGCTTTTGTATATACAGTGTTGCATAGACAAGAGTCAGGGCTGGGATGGTGCTAGTGCTAAGGTGCACAGTTGACAGCCCAGAGGTCCCAAACTCAAGGTCATAGAAGCACTTGCGGCTTGGCCTGTCAGAGTCCAATGGATCTGCAAATTCTGTTAAATACCTTGTCACAAGGATGTGGAAAAGGAAAGGCTAGAAAAGAGCAAAGGGAGAAGAGGGATTGGATTCTAAGTCAGAGCTGTCATGCACCCATGGCAGTGCCACGTGCAACCCTCAAAAAGTTAAATTGTGTCCTCTAGGCTCTCAAATACTGTTCCACCATTGCTCCAGCAGCAATTTCAGTGAGGACATTTACACATTGCAATGGGGTGGGGAGAAGGGCACAGATTGCACCTGTATGATGCACTAGTGGGGGTGTGCAAAACAGTGGGGAAGAGTGCCTGTGCAGTGTGTAGCCCATGACTCACCTGGAATGGCCTGCATGGGGTATGGCCCTTGGAGCATGTGGCCTCTGCGGGCTTGTAAATTGGACAACCCTGTTCCAAATCATTAACAGAATTTAGAGCTAAAAATTGCAAATAAATACTTTTTACAAGTAAAGTGAAAAGCATTTTCCCAACTAAGGTCAGCATTCAGAAATGCACCTCTTTCTATAGTTGGTGTTAGCATTTTGACCTGAAGCACAGCTGACAGAGCAGATCTCATATTGTTTTAGGGGCCAATGCTGGCAACACTTGTAAGCAGGAGCCTTGCCCGTCTATTAAAATCAAGTCATGGCAGGTAACCAAATGAGGTAATTCTTTGAATGTACTTCTTAATATTTATAGCTGTATAGTTCTCTGCTAGTGATTGCAGATCGTGAGCAGCTTTAAATTTATTTTAAGTAGCTCCTTGACTTTTTAGCAACGAATGTGATACTTGGCTAGAAGTACACAGGAACTGTTTATCAGGCAACCATTGATCCTCTGGATCATGGCGGACACATAAGTGGTCTAGTCCGATGCTTACTGAATCCGTTTGTGGCTGACAAGCTCAATTTGAGAGTGACACAGCTTATTACAAGTTTCACAGATCCATATGTTGTCTAAGTTGGTGTCCAAAGTTACAGTGTGCTGATTTCTTATTTTTCACTTTGCTTCCATCCTCTGGATCAAAGCTGCTTCATGTTGAGCAGTGCCAGGTAGCAAATGTTCTTTCCAGACCGGACAAGATTCTGCATGCTCCTCCCAGCTTTCTAGGTTAATGTTGAACAACTTTATATCATTTTTGCACATATTATAGTACTGCCATAGAGGGTGGCCCCACTTTCTAGAGCCATCTTGAATCTCGCTCTACAAACATTCTTGGGGATATGATCTTCTCCCATTCTCCTGACATAGCTGATCCATTGCAAGCTTTTCTTCTTGATGGTGGTTCCTAAGTGTGTCAGTCCTGCATGCTCCACTACATCTGTGTTTGGTATTCTGTCTTCTCACTTTATTTTCAGGATCTACACACAGGAACTACACAGCATTTCCATCACTCAAACACAGCATTCCTTTCTGCTGCTCTGCTTTATGATAGCTTTGGAGCAGTTGATAGAGGAATAAAGCAGCAAAAGGGTTAAAGTGTGTCATGTTAGTGTGAACAAGAAAGAGTTTCTAGTGTTTTACCTTTGTTTATTTTTTAAACTTTCTCTTGCATTTATTTATCCCAGGCTATCAAAGGCAACCTTTGATTTCAAGAAAACTTTTTTTTTTTGGAAGAGATTCAGGAGAGTTGACAATTTCATCTAAGAAGTAAAGAATAATGATACATCAGGGTAAAAGGCACTACTATGCTTATTGTGGACCCCAAATAATCTGAATATTGTCCTTTTTGCATTGTGTGTGGGTGTATATATGTGTTAACTTTTTGGTTAAAGTTACTCAAGAAGAAAGAAAATTGATGCATGGAATTGTTATCCTATTCTAATTCTTTCAGTATTTTGTTATAAATAGGTATAAGAGCCCTACAAGAGAGTTATTCAATTTTCCCTTAAGTTTACCCTGTGGTCTTCAGTGATCTCTGTAGTTATTATAGTTGTCCAGTAGCTTGAGTCCTGTGTTGATACAAATTACTTAGATATTATGGGCTCCAACAGCATTGCTAGTGGTTGACAGTTCCTGTTAATATTGTGTATCAGGCTCCCAGATGTTCTGAAGAGAAAAGGACAGGCAATATTTCGACACAGCACTATGATGATCAGGTATTAATACTACAGATAGTCGTCATCAGTTTTAAGGAAAACAGACAATGCCTTGATGTAAGCAGCATATGAAATTTGATCTATAAGTATTCATAAATTTCATTTATATCAATCTACATGTCTATTATATGCAAATATATGGTTCTTTTTGTAATGCAGACAATATTGGAAGACCCAGTTGTGACGTCAATATGGATAATTAATTCTTTTTTATGTTTGTGTTTTCCCCTGCCTTCTAGCTAGCCGTGAGGTGGTTGGAACACAATTGCCGCTATCAGTACATGGATGAACTTCTCCAGTACATCCGCTTTGGCCTTATGGATGTGGATACACTGCATGCTGTCGCTCTTTCTCATCCACATGTGCAAGCTAGTGAAACTGCAACAGCTCTTATTAATGAGGCTCTGGCATACCACCAGAGCATATATGCACAGCCAGTTTGGCAGACTAGAAGGACAAAACCTCGCTTCCAGTCAGACACCCTGTACATTATTGGTGGCAAAAAACGTGAGATCTGTAAAGTAAAAGAACTCCGGTACTTCAACCCAGTCGATCAGGAGAATGTTCACATAGCAGGGATTGCAAACTGGAGTGAACTGGCTCCCATGCCAGTTGGGAGGAGTCACCACTGTGTAGCTGTCATGGGGGACTTCCTATTTGTAGCTGGTGGAGAGGTTGAGCATGCCACAGGACGTACTTGTGCGGTAAGGACTGCCTGTCGCTATGATCCCCGTAGTAACTCTTGGGCTGAAATAGCTTCAATGAAGAACTGCCGGGAACATTTTGTACTGGGCGCTGTGGATGAATACCTTTTTGCAGTAGGGGGCAGAAATGAACTGCGCCAAGTTTTGCCTACGGTCGAGCGATATTGTCCCAAGAAGAACAAGTGGACCTTTGTACAGTCCTTTGACCGATCCCTTTCATGTCATGCAGGATGTGTGGTGGATGGTCTTCTATGGATATCAGGTAGAAAACGTTTCACACAATTTGAGGTACAAACAAAATACCAAAATATTGTAATGAATTAATCGAGTTTAATTTGTCAGGAAAGGTCAGACTGAATCTTTATTTTAGGGGATTGATATTTTGCAAAATATATGTACGAGTACATAATATCAAGTCAGATTGGGAGAAGCAGCCTAACACAAATTCACCACTTTTCTCCTTACTACATATATCCTTCTGTTTCAAATCTGTATACCATATGTGGTACCTCCAGTCATCATTCATAAATTGCAGTGAATCAAAATGATAACCTGTTTGTTGACAGATTTAAGATTAAGAATTCTGTGTGCTCACATGAAAAAGAAGAAGAAGAAAACCTGTTTCCATGGTGTGATCAAGTGTCAGTGCATTTATTCTTGTAAATTGAATGGAAAGTTAACTGCTTGCTTGCATGTGTAGCTTGAAGGGAGAAGTGTTAACTGCTCCCACATATTTTTGAGGGGGTTGGATTAGGAAGAACTGGCTTGAATCATACACAGCTAAGATATAATAACAAATGCAAAAAACTATTTGAACATAACGTTAATATTGTTACAGAAATTGTGAAAAATAGGGGATTTCAGTTTTAAAGCTAAGATATGCTTCATAACTCAGTCAAATGCACTTTGTTTTATCTGTGCACGCTGGTGTGAGTCAAGGATGGGAATCATCAACCTTCTTATTGATTTTCTTGGCATTAGTTCCCAAGGTAATGTAGTCCACGGGGTATTTTTAAAGACATTTTCTTTTATTAAGGAATGTAGGATGAAAAATTGTAACACATCTACATTATCAGTGAAGTCAAGAATAAGTTGGTCCAGTCTTCAGGAAAGGCATGCTCTGATTGCCATTCCTTACCCTAGAATTTACTACCTTTCACAGGTACTTTAGGTATTGTAAAATGCTCCAGAATCTGTCCAGAGAGAAAGTATTATATGACTATAAGAATGTTATGGAGTTATGCTTCTATCCTCAGATGTGACTACGGTGGGGTAGAAGTGAGATCAGAGGGCCTTTTTGTAACAGCAGACTGCCCACATGGATCACAGTGCAGATTGAGGACTTTGGACTTTGGGGGGAAATGTGGCACGCAGATAACATCTGCTACATAGCTCTATCTCAGATTTTAACATGCTTATATCCTTGCATACACACAGGCATGTTAAAATCATATTTGACACGTTTGGACATAGGGACATTGTGGCATGTTAGAGCTCATGAAGCGCAGTGAGCAACCATGCATTTTCCAGCTGT
Source organism: Crocodylus porosus (assembly GCF_001723895.1). NCBI lineage: Eukaryota > Metazoa > Chordata > Crocodylia > Crocodylidae > Crocodylus > Crocodylus porosus. Next base: position 76,492,008 of record NW_017728918.1, read on the forward strand.
GTCAAAAACTCCATCCAACTTCTTTTATGTCAGTACATATGTCTGTTAAACCTTGAACGTACAGTTGGTGTCATATAAGATATGGTGGCAATAAGGTGCAAGGTGTTGGCGCTAGAACCAGATAGAGCTTCTTGGTCTGTTTTTTGTCTTCCTGAGATACTGTTCTGTAGTTTTGATTTGCTAGACTATAGTTTATTATGAACTACTAAGGAGCATTTTAGTATTGTGTTGATCCATATTACGGACTGGCAGGATGATAGGTGTATTGAAAATACTAGTATTTTAAAATAAAGGTAATCTGGCAATAGCTATGGACAGTTTTCTATTAGTAATTAATTGCTCAGGGATGGATATCAGCTCTCTCTGTGTGTGCTAATGGGTAAGCAAGGAAATTGTGCAGAGAGCATATTTTGCTATTCCAAAATATTGGTGCTCACAGTTTGGAAAATCTACTCTCCCACAACCAAAAGCAAGCTCTCAGAGTCAGTTACTGCAGAATATCCAGACACTGCAAATATCAGTGCCTAAAGTTAGATAGTGGTCCTGATTTATCACTGATGCTAATTAGTCGCATCTATTCTTTTCAATGTATCTCATAGGAGCTCAGTAACACCTCTAGAAATCAGGCTGCTTCTTTATAGGCATCAAAGTATGGGCTTAGGTGCTACGTCGCAGTGTGGTAGAATCCAACCTGAAAGATTTATATGACTATAAAACTGTATAACTATAATGCCTACATTCAGGCATCAAGTTAAAAAAATTAGTCAATTTTCATTAAAAAATAAATACAATCAAATAAACTCAAATACAAGTTTGTAGCCTCTGTGATTGTGAAGGAAATCTTCGTAACACAAACAGAGCTAAACCATTGTTGTTCTTTTCTCTGAGTCTACTGATAGACTTTGATGTCTCTGTTGCTGCTCATTGTCTTTCCAAACTGCAGCTGATTAAAATCTGACCAGAGACTTCTGGTTTCCATTTTTTTCCCCATGGCAAACATTCAGAATCTTTATCAGTTTTTTTTTTCTTGTTGCTTTGGGAAAAAATCTGAGCAGAAACAACAGTAGGCGGAGTATAGTGTCACTGCGAGTGAATTCGGGAAGAAAGGCTGTGTTTAGTAAACAGAGAAATGATACACTTCATTCATTAATTAAATGCTCCAGGTTTCACAAAAAGTATTAACTAAATATTTGGTTGACACTGTTCCAGTTAACTGGAGTGTACAAGAAATGGCAGACATCTTTTTTCTTACTGCAGTGGGCATGGTTCTTCAGCAGGATCATTTCACATTATTTCACACCTTGGACAGTAACTAGACACAGTGGTTACTAGATGGTGAATACACTTCCCGTGTTCTCTTGGCACTGAATATTTTGGAATCCTCTTGTAAAAGTGCAGTCCACTTTGCTTCCTTGTCTTTTGTTCCAAGTCCCCTATTTTTTATTTTTGCAAAGTGGGAAAGGTGAGTGAGAATTCATTAAAATACATTCTCTGGATGGGCAGCACAGCTCTGGGCAGATGATTTGAGATTTTATAGACTGTTGGATTTTCCAGGGCCAAGTTAATGTTTGACACTGTGACCTGGATCACAAATGAATGGCACACCATTCATGCTTGTGAAGTAGTCACGTAAAATAGGCATAAAATACTCCAAAACCAAGCTAATTCAACATGTTTAATGATCACCTCCTTTATGAGAAAGTGGGATATTTTCCATCATAGCCACTACTTGAAGTATCCTTTTCAAAAAGAAAAACAAAACAAAAAATAAAAACCAAGCAAACAACCCTCCTCCCAGCCCCCAAGTACAGAAGACAAACCAAGAAGAACCTCTTTACTTTTCCTTAGGGATTAGCCTCCTTGGCCGCATCCAGACAAGCATGGCTGTGCAGTATGTGGCCTTGCAGACAAGTCTGTGGTGCCACATACACATGTTCATTGTTTTCTGCACTGGAAGGAAGCAGCATGGAGTGTTTTTTTGACCCCTGGATATCCAGGGGTCACAAAAACCTGTGGAGAAAAAAGCAGAGCATGTATGGGCAGCGCATGCCACTCAAAAGCAGAACCGGGCCACCTAGAGCTGCCCTGCGGCTGCCAGCCAGGCTCCACGCAGCAGAATCACTGCTGCTGCAGCCCCGGGAGGCCCCCAGGTCCCTGGGCAAGGCTGCACAGTGCTGGCCCCAGCCTCCCCTACCATCCCCAGGGTAACTTGCTGCGCAGCAGAGGGCACGTGGCACAGGCAGTCCCCAGAGACAACTAGCAACTGTCTAGGGGAACCAAACATCCACACCACGTGTGGACGCAGTCCCTCTGTCGACCCAAGAAAAGGGCTGGGATTCAGGGTACTTGGTTCATATTCTTTGATCTGCCACTGTCCTTGAGGCAGTACCTTTATTTCTCCGCCTGCAAATAGGTATGATACTACCTACTTGAAATGAAGAAATTGTATAAAAGTGAAACAGTATTATCCTATTATTTTAGAGGATTTGAATCCTGTGACTATGAGTCCATGTCAGTTAAAATGAAAACTCAATTTTAAAAAGATCTTAGGTTTCTGCTTTTGCTCCTTGTTCCTCCCTTTTTTTCTGGCCCAGCTTTTGCTTTTTTACAGGTGATGTTAGTGGTCACCTACTTCACGAAATTCTTGTGATGTTATAATATGTTTTGAAATTAAAAGTTTTGTCTGTTAATGTTAAATTGAGATGGAGGCTTTTTCCCCCTAGTAATATGCTATAAAACTGCTCTATGGGAATCTACCATACCTGTACAAATTAAGCTCCATGGAACTTACCTATCTTTATAAAAATAAGAAAACAGCCCTTTTGGGCCCACTTTCAATTAATTCATTTTTTACCAGGATTTCCCCTTCCAATTATCATTTTTGACCAAAGTTAATGATACCTTCTCTCCCTTTATCTCCATTACAATTATGGCATTTATGGACCCGAGTTAGTGTTCATTTCTGTAGGTTGGGTGTAAAGGTCAGCTCTTCACTATTTTAAAGTCTGGGACTTCTCAATGTTTGGCTTGCAGTTGGATTGCATCATAAAATGGTGTGACATGTGCCAGAGGGGCCAGCAGCAGCTTCAGAATTGGAGATGACAGTGCTCTACTGCCAAAAGTTCATCAAAATAAATGTGAAATGTTTAGTTCACCCATCCTGAATGTCCTGAATGAGACACAGATGGATAAAATGTAGGAGATACCTGTTCAGGAAGGATTACTTTATTGTCAAAAGCCCAGAACAGAGAAATGAGAGATGTGGATGGAGTTAACTTGGCGCAGATTTAATGAGCACCATATACTTACATGTATTTTCTGAAAAAATACATATGGGAGCTCTTTGTTAACATGTTGCTATACATATCTCCCAGCTAACTCTGACATAAATGTTAAGTCCAGTGCTCAGGGATTTCATGTGCGTTTATGATAATTTTTTTGGGAACTTAATTAGATTGCAATGCATTTTCACAGATTTGTAGGTGTTTTGCACTTAATAGCCTCAGTCATGTTTCAAGGACAGAAGGTGATATGTGAAAACCCTGTTTTGGGTTTGCTTGAATAAGGATTGAGTGGTAAATTTTTCAGTTCAAATCCTTTCAAGGTTGTTTCTTGCTGTGTAGGGGGCCAAAACATCTTCCCCTTACAGGCAGAGTCAGGGAACGGAGGGTCTGTGACATGCTCCCTCTTCTCCAGAAAGCATCTCTGTACAGTGCTGTGGCAAGGACATCGGGCACCCAGGGCAAAGCCTGCAGCGGCAGCCCACGCTTGCCCTGAGCACAGATCCGGGGGGCAGCCCCCCCACGCTTACACAGAAGTGCATGCAGCGGTGGAAGCTGCCCTTTCCCCATCTCCATGCCTGTGCAAATGAGCCGCTCACAGCGCCATCCCGCACCCCGCCCCAGCTGCGCAACATCTCTTGGCACCCCTTTGCTCCAACACCTGGAATAGTCATCCCACTCTCCGCCACCCCTCTCCCCCCCCACCCCCCTTTGGTATGGCACTGTCTCTGTAGTTGGACATCAGAAAACTGAACTGCATGTTTAGGGAGGGGTTGACTGGGAAGCAGATGATATAAATGGCATCCATCCCCCTGTGGGGCTTGGATTTTCACAAAGAAAAGTGCCCAGGAATTAAGTTATATTGATTGGCTCAGCATAAAAATTTGAAGAGTGTGTAGAGTCACTGCTGCCTGGCCTGCCCTTTCCATCTTGTATTACTTAAAGGGTGGCTGGCACTCTGAGCTGTCATGGGGAAAGATCATTGCTCTCACCTCATGCAGTGTTTGGATCCTCAAATTGGTCAAAGCACACATGAATTGTTGCTCTGTTTGTGAAATCCAGGCAGCATTGACCAAAGTGTAAATTTTGTGTGCATTTTCTAAGTCTTTCTCCTCACGCAGATCAGCCATCACAGCACAGTTGTTATAGCCTGACGTCTGAATGTAATATTATGGATTTTATTTTTAAAGCACCTTTGCTGTGATATTATCATTTGCTCATTCCTCTATCTCCTGGAGAGTACTGCAGGGAAGTATAAGAAATTGCCTCTTGATTGTCCTAGTTTTATGATAGAAAGTCTCTCTTCTTTCTAGCACCATTTAAACTTTTATTTTTCTCTCTCATATTTTTAAAGAGATATTTTACTCTCTTCCCTCCTTTTTCCTTCTGGAGTATTTTCCTAGCAGCAGTTCAAGGGGATATTACAGGCTTTTTAAATTTGAATTTTGGCAGACATTTTTAAACTTTTTCTATGGCACTTCAAAGTTAGAGGAAACTTGGTTTTGAAAATTGATGCTGATATAAGATGGCATATTTAATGACAGATGTATCTATAGAAAGCTGTTAAGATGCAGATTATTCCCCTGGGGTAGGGAGATCAAAACTGCCAATCTATAAAATATACTTGTTAGGGGAAGGCATGGAATCTATCTATGCAAGCACTTTGATTGCAGGGGACAGTGTAGCAGCATGTGGCATCATAACCTAAGAGCAGACAAATCAGCTTGATGACTTTCAAAGCCAGGAATACTGCTGGAGGCAAGGGTACTCCAGTCTAGAAGAAATTAAAACATATAGAGACTGTTATTAATTCCATATCTATTTTTGTGTAGTCAAATCTGTATGCAAATCCTTAGCATCTCATTTTGGCAGATTAATCTAAAAGTGAGGAGCGGTATGTGAAGGGAATGTAATGATAAAACACCACAGATGAGCAATATTGCAGGGAAAAAAAGTAAGCTGTGTGCTTGATATGAATAGGGAGAGGAAAATGGTTTTATTTCATTATTTTTTAATTATTTTGCAGAGAACAAATCTCCCCTCCAACACAAAAGTTTCCAGCTTTTCTTTCTTAACAGTGACTTCATAAAAGACCTAGCATCATGTTTCTGATATGTCTCTTGCAGTTTAACATGCTAGAGGCAATCAACCAAATAACTATGATTTTTATTTTTCAAAACAGTAATCTGACGTTGTGCTTTAAGTATTACTCAGAGTGAAAATAAGTATGTAAAAAATCAAATTACAAAACAAAGATTAGAAAAAGATCATTTTGTTGATGTGAATACAGATGACAGTGCATGCTACAAGGTGCACATCAGCACAGAGATGAATAATATATTTTAAGGCTACAAATGGAAAGAATCACACCTTTCAAATGTAGATAGGAGTATATGTAATTTACAGGCATTGTGACAACGTTGTTTTGTGGCAGAAACATTTGAAAAAGGCAGCCTTTGTCTGTCTTGTTTGTTTAAAGTGTGTGTTCTTCAGGGCTCAGACGGTCTCTTACCATGTGCATGGAGAATGATTCAGACAGTGGGGCTCCAATCATGGGTGGGAGCTGTAGACATCACAGGAATATAAATAATCAGAATTAACTCTAGCCAGTCAAAGGCACTATGCTTGATTAGATTTGTCTTTAGTTTCCACTGCATGTGTAAATGTCTCAGACAGCAAAACCTTGAATCAAAAGCTCTTCCTTTTAATTGGGTGTACTCTTGACTTTGCTTTTTCTGCACTCATTATTGTTGCTGCCTGTTCGTCATATTGTAGCACATGGTATAATAAGTATTGATTTTTGCACGTGTGAACAGCAGGATGAATTAATTTGAAAGTTTAAAAACTAGTAATGTTGTAATCAGATCTTGATATTTGCCAAACCCTGATCAATATGGCTAAGTACAGATGGTCAAAAAGCCTGAGGCTGAATCAGTTCAGTCTTTGCAGTTTAGTCTAAAATGCACAGATTACATTGAAACCTCAGTGCAGAGGCAGAAAAGGATCTTGGAGTTATCATTGATGCCAAGATGAACATGGGCCAGCAGTGTGGGGACGCAGTCAGGAAGGCCAACCACACCTTGTCGTGCATCCACACATGCATCTCAAGCAGGTCCAGGGAGGTTATCCTCCCCCTCTATGTGGCATTGGTCAGGCCACAGCTGGAGTACTGCATCCAGTTCTGGGCACCACACTTCAGGAGGGATGTGGACAACATGGAGAGGGTCCAGAGGAGGGCCACTCGCATGATCCCTACGAGTGGCAGGCCCTACGAGGAGAGACTACGGGACCTGAA
>NW_017728918.1:76498683-76501114 GCF_001723895.1 Crocodylus porosus
TAGATATCAGGAGGCGCTACTTCACTGTCAGGGCGGCTAGGATCTGGAACCAACTTCCAAGAGAAGTGGTGCTGGCTCCTACCTTGGGGGTCTTTAAGACAAGGCTTGACAATCACCTTGCCGGGGTGGTTTGACCCCAGTACTCTTTCCTGCCATGGCAGGGGGTCGGACTTGATGATCTGCTCAGGTCCCTTCTGACCCTAGTATGAAACTATGAAACAGAAGTGAACAGACATTTACCTTTGATTCAGGAAATGCAGCCACAAGCCTGCAGTGGCTCAGGCCAGAAGCTGGGGAGCACTAGAGCATGGCTCTCTGGCTGTGTGTTCACTTCATCTTCCTGCTGCCCCCAGGGTATCTGGGATTTGTAGTCCAGAATTACAGCAGCAGGACTATGCAGGGCTGCTCATCACTTCCTCTTCCTGCTTCCAGGTTACTCTGAGAATTATAGTCCACACTTGCAGCCAGCAGTAGGTTTGAGCAGGGAAAGGGATGTTTATCCTTCCTCCCAGGTCCCAGTCCCCAGCTGGGGTTTGCCAGGTAGGTGGGGGGTCAGTTCTCCCCCTGTAGCCTGGGCTGCATCTCCAGCTGGGCCTGCCCCTCCTCCCCCCTCGTCAGCCAGACCTCACTGCTCTGGCTAGGGAGCAGAGGGGCAGGGCCAGCCCTGCTCTCTCTGGAGCAGACAGCACAGCCTAGCTTAGGGCTGGAAAGCATGCTGGGATGCCGAGGAACTCTGATTTAACTTGAACCAGGAAGGGGTCTGGGACAGAAGTTTCATAAACCAGTTTGACCCAAATCAGCTAAGTCTGATACTACTTGTAAATATTTATGAGTACTATCCTTCTGTGGAGTTAACTAGTTTACTCCAGCCTAATAGGAGTGCATGTGTAGACACCAAGATGTTTACTGTGCAGCTAATTAGTCTACTGTGCAGTAAATATCTTGTATAAACATGCCCCCAACTTAACTCCATTTACACTGTGCTGTGAGTCGTCTTTGGGAACACAGAAATGCTGTGCAAATATCTCAAAATGGTAGTTGGCCAATAACTATGGCCAGTGACTAGAAGCAGTGTGGTGGAGGAAGTGTCTACCTTTGTCTGTTAGCCTTTAACTTAAGGCCTGGGTACAGGACATGGGAGATCTAGGTTGCAGGCTTTCCTCTCTCAGAGGTGGTTTGAACTTCCCACATTACATCCCAGTGTCCTGCTTATGAAGTCAAAGGTCAGGCAGGACTGGGACACCTTTCTGCTGAAGGTGGGCTGCAAATGGAAAAGTGTCATGGAGAAGGATGGCAAACAAGAAAGAGGGGTCCTGGCTGTGTGTCACAGGGAGGTGAACACTGCCCTTGCAGGAGGTGAGTGAGGTCTTGTAGTGTGTGTGTGAAAACTGGAAAAACAGCACAGTAAAGCACTAAACAGAGCAGGTTTCTTCAAGCAGGTGGGGCACCATATGAAATTTCCTTCCTTAGGGGCTGGAGTAGATGCCCAGATTGCACTCTTTGGAAAGCACGTGACTGGCAGTTTTCATTACAGTACTGTTTTATGCAAGAAAGGCCTCTTGGAAGATGTGACCCAGCATCCCTAAAAGGAAGGCCTGCGTGCTTGTGTTTGGAGAAAGAGAAAGCTTGGTGGATTGGTAGTAGTGACCTTTAACGTCTCTGAGCAGGGGTGTGGACTAGATGACCTCCTGAGGTCCCTTCCAACCCTAATTTTCTATGATTTTATGATTGTCCTGAAAAGTCAGCCTTCTCCAGCCTTGTCACTAGCTCTCACTGCCTAGTTGGACACTGGTTCATAGATTTCATAGATTTCATAGACATTTGGGCTGGAAGGGACCTCGGAAGAGCAGCGAGTCCAGCCCCCTGCCCAAAGGGCAGGAAGTCAGCTGGGGTCATAGGATCCCAGCAAAATAAGCATCCAATTTACTCTTGAAGGTGTTCCATGTAGGTGCTTGAACCACCGCCGATGGCAGGCTGTTCCAGACCTTGGGGGCTCAGACAGTAAAGCAATTCTTCCTTATGTCCAGCCTGAAACGGCCTTGTAGTAGTTTATGACCATTTGATCTTGTCATCCCTTGGGGCACTGTGGTGAACAATCGTTCCCCCAGATAGTGGTGGTCACCCCGATAAACTTCCGGTGGCCATCAGATCACCCCTGAGCCTGCACTTTTCCAGGCTAAAGAGCCCTGTGGCTCTCAGCCTGTCATCATGAGGTAAGCTTTCCAGACCTCTGATCATGTGCGTGGCTCTTCTCTGGACTCTCAAGCTTCTCCACATCCTTTTTGAATTGTGGGGCCCAAACCTGGACGCAGTACTCCAGCTGTGGCCTCACTAAGGCTGAGTACAAGGGCAGAATGATGTCCTGGGATTCACTTGAGAAGCATCTATGGATGCAAGCCAGCGTTTTTGTCACTTTACTAGCTGCAGCATC
>NW_017728918.1:76501214-76514750 GCF_001723895.1 Crocodylus porosus
TGGGCTCCCTTAAGTGCCTTAGCCTGCTGGCTTTGCAAGGGTTGCTCAGCGGGCCAGCAGTGGTGGTAGTCCCCCCGTCCCCCAACGGGCTTAGTTTAAAGCCAGTCTGGCTGAGAAGAGCGTCCTCCCCAGGGGAGAGAGGTGGAGGCCATCTCTTCCCAGGGGCTCACTGCCTTTCTCAGCAAAGAGTGGGCTGTGGTCATGGAAGCCAAAGCCTTCCTAATGGCACCAGCGCCACAGTCTTTGGTTGACTACGTGGATCCTCTCTCTTCACTATGAAATCTTTCCTGAAATCACACTTCTGTGGCACCTAGTTAAACAAAAAGGCAGAGTGAGTGCACTTATGATTAGTGATCTGTTTCTTTTCAGAGTACCCTGTGAATGGCAGACCAGAATCCCCTCCCAGTTATGCAGATTTAAATCCATTGGGACAGATATTGCCTTTTTTTACTAAAATGGAATCCAGAATAGTGCGTTACTTAGTGATGTGACTCCAGCTTCACACCAGTGTACACAATGCACTTGGTATCAAAGAATCATTGTGTAAAATGTATAAACAGGTTCAGGTGCCAGAATACAATTTCCTCTTTTCTAGGACAGGGTCATCTTCCCTGGGCTACAGAATTAGGCTTCTTCTTGCTTGTTTTCTTTTTCTCTTGGTTTCCCAGCAGACTAGATTCAATGTAAGGGGAGTAGAAGGTGCTGTCAAACCATGTCCACACCATAGTCTGGGGATTATGACGTGTTGTTGGGATAGTTTAGACTGGGTGTGTCTACACAAGGCATTTAACGTGCATTGGACTAATTCTACTGTGCATTAGTGCGGCTGGCAAAAACCATGCTAATGCACTAATTTGCAGTAGTTTCAGTCCAATGTGCATTAAGCAGCTCACAAAGAGTTCTCATCTGTGCTAATGTGCAGTAGCGCTGTTTATGGTGTCTATTTTTCCAGGTACTAACTTAATGCGCTGTAATTGTGGTGCATTAAGGAATATGTAGACACAGCCAGTGAGTCTGGGAAGAGTGCTTTAACCACTAGGAAGAGGAGGAAGAACTTTATGCCTATACATGTCTGCTCAGGTCAGATGTTCAGTTAAGCTGTGTTTGCCTTAAGTATGGGAGGAAGTAGATTTCTGATAGGTTAACCTTAATACAGGTTAATGTTATCATTCCCCATTGAAGTGAATGGAAAAGCACATGCCTACGTAACTGATGAGGTGTCTAAGTACTTTCAGTTGAAATGAGTGGAAGAGCTGAATTATACAACTTGGAATATGAAAATAAACCTTCAAAACCAACACAAGACAAGGTGGTCTTGTGCTAAATTGAGCTAGATAGATCATTTTTAGCATCTCTTTGGGCCCAGAAGCTACCAGCAGCATTTCTAAGCTGCCTTTTATCTTAGTTTGTAAATATTACTAATGGCTAAACAGCCAGACAGGATGCACTCATCTGCATTTGCTACCAGCTGGATAACACTGGTAGTTGTGGAAGCAGAGGGCGATAGGCCCAAAACAATCTTCCATTTGCCAGGACATTCTCCTGCTGCATAAAAATATCATTTTATTTTTTTCTTTAAAAAGCATGTGGTGTTTCTTAGTCTTACTCTTCTTCAGTTCCATGTCAACCTCCTGCCCCTTCCAAAACCCACCATTCTCTCCTGCATCATGGTTTCCTCCTTGTGATCCCTGTTTTCTTTGACCATTGTTTTGGGTGAGGACCCATATTATGTTAATCTAAATCAGTGGTTTTCTGTCTTTCAGTCAGGACACCCTCTGTAATGGTTCGGAATTTGGCAGCTCCCTTGGTTGAGAACCACTGTCTTGCTATCTCTGCTTACCGCAGTGCTCCTTAATTAGGGTGCTGCCACATGCTCCTGCCTATATTAGGGTTTTCTGATAAATCTAAAGCACGCAGGAGCAGATGCATAACTGATGAGTTTTGAACTCTGGATAAACTCCTGTATGCCCCTAGGAGGTGGGGCTGGGGAAAAAAAAGTGCCTAACCTGCCTTGGTTGTCCCCATATCCATCTCCTCCAGCTAGGTAATGCACGTGGCTGCAGCAACCGAGCCTGGTTTCTGTCTGAGCAGTGTAAAGAGCTGTTGCAGCCTAGCCTGGGTCCTCCAAGGTGGGTTGGAGTGTGGCTGGAATGTGTAATCTTGTCACTGCCCTTCCTGATCTGATCCTGCCTACTCCTTCTGGAAACAGAGAGGTGCAGGACAGTCCCACCTGTCCAGTATGGCTCTGTTTCTAAGATAAATGTAACGGGTGGGCCAAAGAAGGGCTTCAGGAAGAGCATGGGCTCCAGACTCAGCTGCTTCCTGATTTGCCTCCGCGGGAGACATGTCAGGCATTTCACTCTGGCTGTGCTGTTACCTGTGTTGCAGCATCCCTGGAAGGGTCTTGAGGCACCTCAGGGCACCCCATCACCTTGTTGAGAGCCACTGCTCTAAGTTTCATTGCATAATAAGGAGTAGACACACAGCCAGTTGTCTTAAGCTGGCTGTCCACAATAGAGATTCTTATAGTTAGGGACCTACCCCAATCGTGATTGTGCGGATTTTGCAGAAATCATTAAATTGGGTGATCTCCATGAAATTTGGGAGGGGGGAGAATCCTTACTAAAAATAAAATGCTGGCTCCCCAGTGGAAGCCAGCAGTCCTTTCAGCTGTGCAGCTGTCCTGGGGAAGGTGAAGGCAGGCTGCCTTCATGAAGGTAAGCAAGCAAAATAGCTGTCCTTTGCCGCTGGTTGTCTGAGGGGGCTGCCTGTTGGGTCACCCTGCCCCTCTCCAATCAGCAGCAAGGGGTGGGGTCACATGATAGACAGCCCTCTCCACCAATCAGTGAGGGGCAGGGCCACTAGGGCCTCATAGCCAATCAGAAGTTGGGGTAGGGGGGAGTCCTGGCCATGATAAGCCCTCGAAAATAGCAGCTAGCCATGATCTGCCCATGAAATCATCTGGCTGCCTCCTTGAGGTGGGTATTGGCACCTAGCCATTAGATAGTGGGTAGTTGGTTTGTACTGGGCAAGTGGCTACCCTGAGAATTAAATTGGGCACGCAGCATGCTCCATGTAGTAACATAGTCATGTGTAGTTAAAATGATTTACCAGGGCCACATGTCTGTTGTACTTTAAGTATGTAGTAAATGTGCTGTGTCCCTGGATTGCATGCGTCTTGGAGTAGATTCTGTTTGAACTGGATTGAGCACATGTTTAGATGCTGAGCACATGTTTAGATGAGTAAGGGGCAGGTTACCTGTCAAGGGGTGGGGCTATCACAGTCAGAATAAGACAGAAGGACAGCAAACAGAGCTACTTCAGTGGGCTAAAACAATGTAAAAAGCTTTGTTTGCTGCCCTTCTGTCTTATTCTGACTGTGATAGCCTGGAACAAATGTTATAGGGCAGGGGTGGACAATTATTTTGGGTGGAGGGCCACTTACTGAGTTTTAGCAAGCTGGCAAGGGCCACATGGTTAGCCTCACTCCTTGACAGGTGACCTGCCCCTGGTTGCCATCTTCTGACTAGAAATCTTGCCCTTTAACCTCTGACCTTTACCACCAGAAGTCCCTCCCCTTGTCCCCAGAAGTACTCCTTTCAGCAAGGGGTTTTGCCATCTCGGAACTAGGAAAATACCAAATTCTATTCTAAAAAGTGAACATCTAAAACATTCATTAATTTAATTTCAAAAAATATTTTTGTCCTGGTTTACATGTGTTTGTGTAGTGTACATAGAGGTGATTGTATATAATAGCTTAAAGTGAAGACTTACTCTTGTGTATTGTTGGGGGGGATATAGGTTTGTGGCGGAGTGTGGGTCTTTTGGGTGTGGGGGAGGGTGTGTATGTGTGTTCGGGGGTGAGGGGGTGGATAGGTGTGTGGGGTGAGGGAGCATGTGTGTGTGGATATGTGGGGCATGGGTGGGTATGGGGTATGTGGGGGCTGTGTGTGGGGGAGGGTGGCTGGGGTGTGTGAGGGAGTTTGGGGGTCTGCATGTATGGGGGGGTGAATGTGTATGGTGGGGGGGGTGTGGGACTCACCCTATGAACAGACACACACACACACACAGACGGGTCCTGGCACGGGTCTATGATCCCCAGTCTCGTGATGCAGCCAGGAGCCACATGGTGCTCGAGCAGTGTGGGGTGTGGGGCCAGGAAGTCAGGGAAATGGCTAGGGTGGGGATGGGGCATGGCTGGGCTGCTGCCTCCTGCTGGCAGCTTCCCCTGGGTCCTAGTGCCTCTGGCTCCTTTCAGCACAGACATTCAGCTAGGAACAGATAAATATTTTCTAATTTTTGTAGGAGTCCTGTGGGCTGGATAGAATAGCCTTGTAGGCCAGTTGTGGTCCACAGGCTGTATTTTGGCCACCCCTGTTATAGAGTGTCTATACACATGCAGTGAGGCTGTTCCAACATGCTGTAATTACAGTGCATTGGAGCAAACCCAATTAATTGAGTCTGATGGGGTCTGGTAATTACTGTGCTCCAGCAGACTCCAGTGTCACATGCATCAGCATCCCCACACTGAAAACTGATGGAAAGGGTGCTTTAACCAAAGCTTGTCAAACAAGCTTTAGTTGAAGTGCCCCTGCCACCATTTTTCAGCATGAGGATGCTGATATATAAGATGCTCCAGGACCTTTAATTAGAGCAGCTTTCAGAGCCACTCTACTTAAAGCTGTCCCCTTCCCCGCATTCCTGGAGCGCATGTATGAACACCTAGTTATTTAATTCTTGACTAGATTAAAAATTGCAACTGAGTGAAAATTGCAACTGAGTAGCAAGTTCTATAATTTTGCTAGTATGAGATGCAAATTGATTCCTGAGAGTGGCCTTATATGTCCTTATAACATCTTGGTCCTGTTCTTGTACAGATGAAAATATTTAACCCATGTCAAATCTCTTGTAGGAGGAGTAACAAACACTGCGCAATACCAAAGCAGGCTAATGGTCTATGATCCGATGCAGGTGGGTTTTTGTGTTGTAGGTGTTTGTGTATATGTATTTTACATGAACATTTAATACAAATTTGTATTAAAGGATTCCAGCAGGGAAAAAACAAAACAAAAATACAGCTATAGTTCAAATTGGTATGGTTCTCCCCCTATGTCCTACTGCAACAAATGAGATCTAGAGAAGTGAAAGAGGGAATTGGGCTCACTGTCTTACAAAAAAAGGCCTTAACTGTATTACTAGGAACAAATGAGGTTAATAAAACTGCAAACGTGTCAGACATCACTTATGACTGATGTACTTATCACCATTTCTTCTGCTTGTTCACTTTTTGCAACTGATTAGCCGCAGGCAATGCAAACCAACTTCTTGTTGGTGTCACTGGGTCCTGGAATGTTAGCACTGAGGTAGCAGGATTTGTGCAGCACATAATGCGAGAGAGTGCTGACACTCTGGCATCTTTTCATTGACATTCTTACTTTTTTTTAATTCCATGATAGTTAAATTTTTTAAATTAAAATAATTAATTAATTCCAGTTTGGCAACAATTTTTGTTCCTGAAAAAAACATAATGTTGGACCCACAGTTTAAAATGGCCTTTGAAATTGATTTGTTGAAAAGCAATCCATTACTCGGTTTAAGTTATTTAAAGAAAAAGAAAAAAGAAGTCATACCCTTGTAGGTATTGGTATTATGTGCATCACTTTATTAATCCAAGGCCCTAAAATGTCTTATAGGAATTATTTCACGCATTATGTATGTGGGTTTGATTAGGTTAGAGTTCTTTAGCAGCAGTTTCAGAGGCTTATGGCAGTTACATGCTCTTTTTTGCTTGTATTAGAAAACAAAGGCTGCCTATACACACGCTTGGAGGTGGGGGGGGAGTTGATTAGAGTGGTTCCCGGACAGCCACTCTAATTAAAACATGTCACCATCATGTGTATTAAGCCCCTGCACATTTAAAAATGGCCACAGGATACTAGCTAAACCTCATTTAACGAGGTTTCATAAAATGCCCTGTGGCCATTTTGAAACGTGGGGGCTTAATACACATGACACCGCAGCGACATTGGGGCATTCTAGTTAGAATGTGGAGCAGACTTGGTTAACTGAGTCTGCTCCGACATGTTCGAATTAGAACACCAACAAACACATGTATAGGCAGCCAGAAGTCCCAGTCCTGCTTCACTTCACAGTCAAGTGTAAGATTCTTGACCTTCAACTGCAGGAGATGTGCCTTGCGTTTTATATTTAAAACCAAATTTTGACAGCAGGTATTTACACATGACTCCCATTGACTTCACCTACTGTGCCTGCATCCAAGAGCAGAATATGAGCTCCAGCAATCACAAGTAACAAGTGATTTTTTTGGTTTTTTTAATTATACAGTTTGAGGGATAGAACATGGTATTTATTGGTTAGACATATAGGGCATTTATACATGTTCTCTGGGAGTGGGGGGGGCTGCTTTGATTAGAGTGTCTCTGAGAGCTGCAAAAATGGCAGCAAGAGCACTGAAAAATGGCAGCAGGAGTGCTTTAACTAAAGCTCATCAACTGAGTTTTAGTTAAAGTGCTCCTGCTGCCATTTTTCAGCATGAAAATGTTGATACATGCGATGCTGGAGTCTGCTGGAGCACAGTAATTACCAGATTCCAGCAGACTCAATTAAATGCATCTGCTCCAACTTGCTGTAATTGCAGTGTGTGGGAACAGCCTTGGTGCATGTGTATAGGTGCCCATGAAGTTGCATTCCAAATCCATGTGCTCATGATTCAGACTTGTCATTTTCACGTTATTCCCCGTTTGTGTGTGTGTGTGTGTGTGTGTATCTTGCATAGATTTGTTGAGTTGCTGGTTTGTTTTGAAAAGCTGCACCCCAGAATGTAAGGTCTGGAACAGCTGGCCATCCAAGCACCCACACTGAATACCTTCAAGAGCAAATTGGATGCTTATCTTGCTGGGATCCTATGACCCCAGCTGACTTCCTGCCCTTTGGGCAGGGGGCTGGACTTGTTGATCTTCTGAAGTCCCTTCCAGCCCTAATGTCTATAAAATCTGTGAAATCTATGACTCGGCTACCACCATAGAACTTGCTAATTGTGAAAGCCCAAATCTGAAACAGAAATAGTTAAAGAGGGGAGAGCGTGTTAGCATTCTTCAAATGAGGTCTGCTTCATGTTTGTACACACATGCTCTTTTTAAAAATTCTGCTGGCATATTGTTTACGGTGAGTACTGGAAAATATCACATCTGCTTGCATCTTGCACAGAATCTCAATAACTCTATCATTCAGCACTAGTGCTTGTTTCTGCGCTAGGCCTTTGTGGAGAGTCGATAATGCCTGCCATCTGCCACAGAGCACACAGCTACCTGCCAACAAGCAGGCTGGGGTGACCTCTGCTTCCCCACCACTGATTAGTATTCACACACTGACTTATTAGGAACGACCCCACCAGGCCCCTCTGTTTCTTTGCCTTTGCAGTGCTTTGCGGCTCACCTGGCAGGCACTGCAGTGGAGGAAACTAAAGATATAATCAGGGAATGCAGGCTAGCTTTGCAAAGCAGATGGTGTCTATAGTCTTGTGTCAAGGGACTGGAGTCCTAATGCAAAAATTAATTCCTAATATTCTACTATTATCCATTGTACTGTATAGCTATATATTATGAAGCCCAAAAGGCAGTGTTATTAGCACTTATTGAGTTACACCAAATTATGGGATATCTAATATAAGGAATTGCCCAACAGATTCCTTTAACTTCCTCATCTATAATACATTCATCTTTGTTTGCTGGCAGGTGGTTTTATCTTTAAAAGTAGCATGACTTTTAAAATGCCATGGTGTTTTATCTCCTCAAAAAGGAGGAAACCTCTTGCATCTTCTTCCTTCCTTCCTCCTTCCTTGTTAATATATGTTCAAAATTGCTCTTAAATGATCCTTTCAAAAGAAAACAGATCAAAACATATTGAGGAGTAAAGTAAAGCTGAACATATTGCTAGGTTGGCAAGAATGTACAAAAAATATTTAATTTTTTACTTATTCCTTCACTTCTGAAGTATAAAGCCCACTGAATTTTTAAATGAATGGGGGAAACCTCATCTCTTCCAGTGAAGACACACATCATTGTTCAAATTTCCAGTGCTATAAAGCTCAGAGAAGAGATCAAATACTTTGCTGTCGAAGCACTTCAGTCTTGTTTTTCTCTTCTTTTCTTTTTAAATAGTGACACAGGAGAACAATTTCGAAAACTTACAGATTTTCAGAAACAGTGCAGTAACTTCTTCAGTGCAGATGCATTTATTTTAACATTTTATTGGAACAGTTGATAAGTTAATTTATACTGTTGTTCAAAGCTTTCTCCCGATTAAAATCTGTCCATGAGAAATTCAGATTCACCATATGTTAAGAAATGTATTTTAGAACATATTGAACATCCTTATTTCATTTTCTATTCCAAAACCAAAGTTCAGAGGAGTTTATAGTTGAAAGTTAATGTGTTTAGGGCTGCCAAAACAGACTGTTGTATCTATGAGAGAAAACAGACCCTTAGCTCACTGTTCTCACTTCATATCACCATTTGCTTTTCATGTTTCATCTATGTAAAAAATAAACATTGGGCTGTTTGTTTTGGTTGACCCTTTTTTTTTTTCAATCAAGCCAGCAATGTCTGAAGTGTAACCAAAGAAAATATTTGCAACTAAATTGCAAAGAATGAGAAAAGCTGTCCCAAAAGAACAATAGTAAATTACAGCACAAGAAAGATTTTTCGTAAGATCTGTCAGGTCGGCTGCGGGCATTGAAGGCTAGTACCTCCCTTGTACTAACTTGCCTCCAGTGGTATCTTCCTGCATGATTTGTGGGTGGGCAGAAAGAGAAATACAGCGATGTGTGTGTGTGTGAACATTGCTGAGGATACTTTTTGGTTTTGTTTCTAGAATAAGTGGCTGAGCCGCAGCCCCATGTTGCAGAGGAGAGTGTACCATTCCATGGCTGCTGTCCAAAGGAAGCTTTATGTTTTAGGTGGGAATGATCTGGATTATAATAACGATCGAATTCTCGTACGTCACATAGACTCTTACAACATTGACACCGACCAATGGACACGCTGCAGCTTCAACATGCTGACAGGCAAGTCTGTTTGCCAGAACATACTGAAAAAAACAAAGCTGGGGGGGGATATGTAGAACTGAAAAAAATACCATAGTTGCCCAAATCCAAGATAGTTTTGAATTTGAGACAAGCCCCCAAGAATTAGATTCTGTACTTGGAAAACATACATGTCTTCAGAAGGGGCATGGGTAGCAGGGGGCGCAGATGACACATCAGGGAGACATGCACTTGAGGGGCAAAGGCATTAGATTTTACACATGGAAAATGTTTTAGATGGAAATGTATTAGGGCTCCTACACACATGCAAGGAGCCTGCTCCAATGCACTGTAATTCAAGCGTGTCGGAGCAGACTCGTTTAATTGAGCAGACAGATAAATTGAGACTGCTGGAGCATAGAAATTAACATGCTCCAGGAGCCTCCAGCATCACGTGCATGTGTCCCCGCACTGAAAAATGGTGGCGGGGTGCTTTAAACTAAAGTTTGTTTAACAAGCTTTAGTTCAAAGCACCCCACTGCCATTTTTCAGCACAGGGACACTGATACACATGATGCTCTGGACACTTTTAATTGGCGTGGCTTTCAGAGCTGCAGTAATTAAAGCCCCGCCCCCCCACATGCTTCCCAGAGCACATGTATAAACACCTTCAGATTCTGTATATAGAATATGTAGAATTTTGTTATAATTTTCCATGTCTAGTATCTAATTATTGGAGGGCTTTCTTAAATTCATCCCCCTCACTGCTACAGCAGGGAAAGCAATTGTGGGCAGGGGGCAAACAGCCTGACCCCAGTCCCTTGCCCCTTCTGTTGGTGCCCCTCCACCGCTTGTCTCCTCTTCTCCTTGTCTTCCCCGAGTGCCAGCATGTCCCAGGGTCTGCCTGAACCCCCCTGCTGCCTGTGTTTCTTTCACCTACCCCCCACCACCTCTGCCCTTCATTCATAGGTTTTGCTGGCAGCAGATCTGGCCCTGGGATGCTGGAGCTGCTGCCACCCCTGCCCATTTTGGAGCTGGAGCTATCACATGCTCTGTGCTATGGGCCAGAATGGGGCCTGAGCTATGACTGATGGTAAGCAGGGGACAGGGGAGGCAGAGGCTGTAGGGGTACAGAGGCTACAGGGAGCAGGTAGGGGGGCAGAGGCTGCCGTGGAGGCAGGCAAAGGTGGGGAGGGCAGTAGGAGCTGAAGCAGCTGCTGGTCCTCTTCTTCCACCTTGTACTCTAATCCAAAGTGTGAGGCTTTTTTCCCCATTTGAATGGGGAAAAACACCTTGCCTTGAATTTGAGAGAGAGAGAGAGGGAGAGAGAGAGAGAGAGAGAGAGAGAGAGAGAGAGAGAGAGAGTGTGTGTGTGTGGTTTTTCCTCTTTCAGAATTTTTCCATACTGGTGGAACTGTGTGGATTTCAGTGGACTCATTCCTGAATTAGGAACTGTTCCAAAGCCCACTGATGTCAAAGGAGCTTTTTCCTTCCCTGCTCTAATGAGAAGAAAATCGGCCACAAACTGTTTATAATGAGAAGGATGTTTTAGGAGGTTGTGAGCTACATGTACTGAAAGGTGCATTTAACTTGGATTATTTTAACAACCAAAAATATTCTGTGGTAAAATGATTAAATCTCATTTCCCTTTCCACTAAGTCCTCAGTTGCACCAATTAAAATCATTTATGTTTTATGTGCACAAAGATGATCCAACTGTAGCTCACACTTCTTGAAAATGTTGTTTTATGGGCCTTCTTCTGTTGTTCTGTAACAGTGTATTTATAGAGATCTATAATTGCAATTTATTACTGCACAATAGCATCTTAATAAGATGCCAGAAAGGGGGTTGTTTATTAGAACTAAATCAAATCAGAGATGAGCTGATTAGCATGGATGGCCGCTGAATTTGCAAAGTTCCTCTTGACAATCATTAGGGACCATTCAGTATCAGCTAGCAACACAGAGCACCTCATTTATCACTGCCAACTGCACTATGTAGACCTCTGATATGGCACTCAGAAGTACTGCTTAACTGGAAGTGCCCATGGGGGTGGCTAGTATTATGCCAGGCAGGTAACATTTCCCACAAGCAAATGTAAGGATTCTGCCTACGGAGTCGCATTGAATGATGCATTTTGAGATCAGCATTCTAGAAAAGCTGTGGGACTTAATGCATAGCAAACAGTTATCTCTGGCTATTGAAGTGGCTGCAGCAGGTAGTCAAAAGGTCTCATTTGAGTCAAGGTGTGTTCTGTTACCAAGAGAAATCTAGACTGGCTTTAGCAGGGGAGGAGCCAAACCCTCTATTAAATGCAGTTTATTTTCTACACTCATTTAATTTCTCGCTTTTATTATCTTAGTGTTAAAAGTAGGGGGACAGCTGTAGACTAAGAATGCCTACCTTTTTTAAAAAAGAGGCACAGCTTGAACTCTACCTAGTGCAGGGTAGGCACTTTGTGGGCTTCATCTGGTGCCTTTAAAAGTTATGGGACCAATCACATGGTCTGTGTATCACACCTGACTGGGCAGGACCAATTTTGAGGATGAGGGAGTAGCTGTCTGCATGCAAGTGCTTGACCTGGCTGTTGAGAGGAGTTAGTTAAGGCTCAGAGCAGCCACTCAGAGAGCTGTTTAGGACTGAAATGTCCCACCTTTCTTAAGTAGACAGCCTCTGCTGTTCCAGATAGATGTGAACTTTGAGCACAGGAGCAGAGCAGTGTTAACGCTGGTGGCTTTGCTATTGTTTGTTTAAGCCTGGTTCTGGACTTCTGCCCAAGGCTGCTGCAGTAGACCCAGCTGTAAATGGCCTTGCGTTAGCCATATCACTACCTTGTGAGCCTTTGGTTTCAGAAACTGCGGTGCCTTAACCACACCAGCATGATGGGCTTCTAGGTTCAGCTGAACCTTACCTGTGAACAACATCTGCCTTTTACCTGCATTTCTTATACCAGGTGAGAGGGCACCTTGGCCCTCTTGGTATCTCTCTTCTTAGTGTTTATTAAACATCTGCAGCACATACTTTTAGTGGTAAATAAGAATACAGTAAGCTGATTTCACAAGTCAGGTGTTAGTATCTGCTAGTTTTTACACTGTTGAAGCCATTGTTTTTAAAATGTATGTTTCAAAGTACATTTTAAAACCATATATTCCTTTGCAACTGCAAGAACACTAGTGTTGGTGCCTGGGCCTTGTTCACGGTGTTTTTGGCAGTATTACTGCCATTCATTACATCATTCAAACTCCCTTTCTGCAAGTAGCATATGAACAGCACTTCCTTTTAACTGTTAGGAATTGGTCGCTCTGAAACTTAGTTTCTACCCAATCTACACGCATCTCATAACAGAAATCTCTCACTTTTGGTGCTAAAGAGGTTAAATAAAGCATGCAACTGGTTTCTTTTTTCCCCTTTGCTTTAGGTCAAAATGAATCTGGAGTTGCAGTCCACAATGGAAGAATATATTTAGTTGGTGGCTATTCAATTTGGACAAATGAGCCTTTGGCATGTATCCAGGTGAGTGATTTAGGTTCCTTTTGAAGTCTCCCCCAGTGGCTCTGCAAGGGTACTTTGAGCATAGCTGTTATTCAAAAAGCAAAATGTATTTGAAGCACAGAGAGATTAGGGATGTTTCTTATGCAGCCACCAAGCTCTCTAAAAACATGCATGGGAAATGTTTCAAGATCAGGTTCAGTACTTCTACACGTATGCGGGTAATACAGACTGAGCAATGTCTTCTTGGACAAGATTTGGGTAAAAAAGTGTTTCTGTATTCCAGCTGACCTGATAAAGGTCAAAGGTAAATGCAGAAATGAGGGAATACCCTAGTAATTTTTCACCGATTTCCCATTAATAGTTGCTAAAAGGAGACAGAAATAACCAGTTTTTCCAAGATCAAAATTTAGGCTGGAACTATGCAACCTAAGTCTGTGTTCATTACATCAGAGTATGTTCAAAAGTCTCCTAAAGACCTCTGGCTCTGGTAAAGGTTCCTGCTGCTTTTGATCCCAGTATGATTTTCTGATGTGTTAGTGTCCACAATTATAGCAGCTCTGCTGTGAATCCATGGCCCATCAGGAAATTCCCCACACAGATGACACATGGAGATTGGTATTAGGCATGTTAATTCTTTTTAATTTTCTCCATTTTTCTGGGAGAACCAATGTTTTTATTGTAGAACAGCCAGTGACAGTAAGTCGAGTGAGGTATGTGAGAAAGCACCAGTTGCTTGGACTTCATAGACACCTTTGTCTTGTAAATTAAGCTATGAAAAGTGTTTATTTTTTGTCCTTAATTGTCCAAAAAATTACACTGTGTGGAACAAAAATGGTTCTAGAGGAATACCATTCATTTTAATTGTTTCCGTGAATTTTATTTAAAATAAAAAACAAACAACCCCCTTTCATAGATTTCATAGACATTAGAGCTGGAAGGGACCTTGGGAGATCATCGAGTCCAGCCCCCTGCCCAAAGGGCAGGAAGTCAGCTGGGGTCAT
>NW_017728918.1:76514850-76519597 GCF_001723895.1 Crocodylus porosus
CAGCGGGCTTCACCCGCGCATCTCTCACCGCTCCAGAGCCTAATTGCCTTTAAGTTAAGCCTTTAAAGTTCTTAGTCAAGAATCTCTTGAAGATAGAAGTTTGCTTCTTGTTTGTTTCTGCCTACATCACATCCTTCTCCTTGAGATCAACCTAGGTACTTTCAAGAATTAGCTTTCACACACACACACACACACACCATCCACCCCTCTCTGCATCTCAGCAGAAGTTCGGCAACAAAACTTTTGCTAGCTCCTAGGCAAGGATCTTGAGATTTAAGCCAGAACTGAGATTGGCCCTTATGTACCTAATTGGCTTTGCATGCAGCCACAAAGCTCAGCAGGTACTGAATTCAATATGTGCTTCCATTCTGGAGCCTATATACTAAGGCTTCTGCACTTAACCCCTGCCTAGGCTTCACTGCAATTCAGATTGCAACTGGGAGGCACCTCAAGTTTGTCTAAGCTCCTGAAAAGGAACCTGCCCTTAGTTTCATAGTTTTGGAAGGAACCTGAACAGATCATCAAGTTCAACCCCCTGCCCTGGGCAGGAACAAGTGCTGGGATCATGGTACCCCAGCCAGATATCTATCCAACCTTCTCTTGAAGATTCCCAAAGTAGGGGAGAGTACCATCTCCCCTGGGAGCCCACTCCAGAGCCTGGCAGCCGTAACTGTAAAGTACTGTCTCCTGATATCAAGCCTGAACCTGCTGTCAATCAATTTTTGGCTGTTATTCCTTGTTATCCCAGGATGTGACCAGGGAAACAGAGCCTCACCTATTTTGCGCTGGTCCCCCGGTGGGTTTATAGACGGCCACCAGATTCCCTCTCAGCCTTCTCTTGCGGAGGCTGAATAGATTCAGGTGCTTTAGTCCATCTTCGTAGGGCCTGGCCATGCGAGTGGCCCTCCTCTGGACCCTCTTGATGCTGGCCACATCCCTCTTGAAGTGTGGCACCCAGAACTAGACACAGTACTCCAGCTGCAGCCTGACCAGTGCCGCATAGAGGGGGAGGATCACCTCCCTGGACCTGCTTGAGATGCATCTGTGGATGCATAACAAGGTGCAGCTAGCCTTCCTGACCGCTTCCTCACATTGGCAGCTCATGTTCTTCCTCGAGTCAACAATGACTCCAAGATCCCTTTCTGCCACCATGTTGACACAAAGGGTGTTCCCCAGCCTACAGGTGTTTTGCTGGTTCCTTTTCCCTAGATGCAGCACCTTGCACTTCTCTGAATCTCATCCTATTCTCACCTGCCCAGCTCTGGAACCTGTCTAGACCTAGCTGGATTCTGTCCCTCCTCCAGCGTGCTCACTTCGCCTCACATCTTAGAAACCACTCCTTACAGCACTGAATTCATCTAAGAGAATGATGGCTTTTAGTGGTGGCCAGCAACCTACTGGTTAGAGCACTTGCTCAGCAAGTGAGAGACCAGGGTTTGGGGCCTTCCTCCCTTAAGAATTTAAATCTGCATCTCCCAGCAAAGTCAGGCTATGGGGTAGCTTGGATGAGTGCCCTCTAATCCTCCTGCTGCAGCTGAGAGACTGAGCAGGTAAGGCTACCACTTCCTTTGCAAGTGCTCTGGCAGACACTACCAGGCTACAGTCCTTAGATGTGAGGTTAAGTATCATAAGTCACAAGACAAGAGATGCCCAGCAGATGAGAATCGCATGCTTAAGACTCTGAGATCAAGCTGGGAGTTCAGGCTCCAGACCGTATTTAGCATGGTTATTGGCTACTTTTAGGCACCTTTAGGCTTTCTGGCCAGCCCTTTGATATTATTAACCACTCCCTGTTCTCTGTAGAGCACCCAGGCATCCCTAAAAGCCCTTAATCAACTGAATCTGAGAAGCCTACATGGTCTGTCTGAAGTGCCTGCCAAAGCTAGGAGCCTAATGCTTATGCAGCCATGCAGCAGGGGTCTGAGGAACTGTATGGCCCATTATGCCAGACATGCATGGCAGGTTGTGTAATCCTGGGAATGAGGCATAAAAATCACCTTGGATCCCAATGATGGGACAGGCAGCTGCCAGCAGGAAGGAGGCACCTACAGCTGGGAAGCATGAAGCTCCTGCTCCCCGGCTGCATGCCCTGCACACATGGAAGTGGCAGCTGGGGGGAGCCAGGAGCTCCTGACTGCCTGGGCACCACTTCCATGGGCATTTGGGAACATTAAAAAACCCCCCAAAAAACGGGCATGAAGCTGAGGCTCTGAGCATCATGTCCACTTCTACAGGCCCAGGGTGCCTGAGCCCAACATTAGGGAGCTTAATGCTGCGCTTTAAGAAGTACATGTGCAAGGGAAAGTCCTAGCTGAATGTCTGCTTTGTTGTTTTTCTCAGTTCCCTGGGCACTGTAAGCCCAACATTGGAAGAGGCTCCTGGTGTATCTATCCCATGATGCAGCTGTGGTTGGGGGAGCTCACCATCTCTTGTGCACACTAGTGCCTGACACAAGCAGTGGGAGATGGGGAAGCTCCCTCGTCCCCAGATGCTCATGCTGGGCACCTCTTTAAATGGGACTGGACACCTTAAAAATCAGGGGCTGGAGGGCAAGACACTAAGGTGCTGGGTCACAGGAAGCCCATGTTCTGATGCAGGCAATTAGCTGACTGTCAGCATCGAGACAA
Source organism: Crocodylus porosus (assembly GCF_001723895.1). NCBI lineage: Eukaryota > Metazoa > Chordata > Crocodylia > Crocodylidae > Crocodylus > Crocodylus porosus. The sequence goes on from NW_017728918.1 coordinate 76,517,478, forward strand.
GGGCAGCCCCCAGCTAGGTTTTAGACTGGGGGCTGTCCACGTCCCAGTGACAGGGCATGCTGTACGTTCAGTTTATGGAGCCATATAAACCAGCCACAAAGATGTTTCATATATTTTGAGTAGTATGTTTGTGGCTGATTTGCCATTTTATGGCACCATAAATTCGATGAACATGTGGCATGCTGCTATTTATGGCACAATTAACACACTCATTGTGCCAGAAATAAAATGAGTGCCAGGGCCTTAGGCAATGCAACAATTAAAATTGGTTCCTCAGATGCTTATTTGAATCCTTGGCCTAGTTCCCCAAACCATCCCAGCCACCCCATAGGCACTTTCTATCCCTAGGACACTAATGAAACACATTAATGGGGAAGGGGGTACCGGAAATCACTAAACGTCTAGATGACACTCAGATCATGAGCACTAAGTAGCAGGGATTTATAAATCTTGCAAGATAAAACAGATTTTTTTTTTTTAAATGAGCAAAGGCCAGTTATGTGGTTAGTGTAATATTTTATTTTAGTGATTCATTCAGTGCCACATCTAAGAATCTTACTGGAAAAAATTGCCCAAGCTAGATTGAATAGGAACGCTGACTGGAATACAGCGCATGAGATGCAATGCTAAACAGTGCTAGATCGAGTTAGTGAATGCACTCACACACTCTGGATGATCCATGGGTGCTTTGGGTTCTAATATTATTTTGGTGACAAGCGAGAATGAGTTTGGGATCCTGCTTTCAAGTGGACATTTGTCCACATCACAAAAGCCTCCCCAGAACTGGCAGCCAGCCCAGGGCAGGCTCAGGATTAGAGGTAAAAGCAATATAACAAGTGCTTTGGCAGAACTATATGTGTTGCCTACATCCACTGTCAGCAGTTGGCATCATTAGCCAATATGACTAGCCCTTTTATTTTCAAATTCAGCATGCTGCTTTCCCTTTCTGAAGAAATACACTTTTCTCTCTATGTCTTCTTTTACTCTTAAGTCATTCATTCAGGCTTTCCAACTTTTTATGGAGTCCTTTTGCTTCTCTCAGTACCTCTTATTTGACAAATGATTCATACTTCATGGTAATATTTTAGCTTCCCTAAACAGAGTTCTGTACTTGCATGGTTGCACATTGTGCAGCTAGGGAGTATGATCAAATGTCACTCTTTGCTATTAAGTGTGAGTGAAGATAAGTTTGGGGGGGAACAGAGGGTATAAAGTACTTGATCCATATAATTTAACACTGAGGTGAAACTTCCTTTCCGTTGGGCAGAATAATAAAGGTGGACAGGATAGGCCAGCAAATCTGTTTCAGTGTTTTTTCTGTGAACTTTTCAACATTTTCTGCATTCTGATCCCTCCAGGTGCTGGATGTTAGCAAGGAAGGAAAAGAAGAAGTATTCTACGGGCCTACACTTCCTTTTGCTTCCAACGGGATAGCAGCATGCTTCCTTCCAGCTCCTTACTTCACAAGTCCCAACCTCCAAACTTTGCAAGTGCCTCACCACAGGATTGGCACTATATGAGGAAAGGAATACAAAGTTCATAACAGGAGAAGGGGGGAAACAGTACTTTTTGATCAAGCAAGAGAATTATTCAGTTTAAGCTGCTTCTTTGTCTTTTACACATTTGTCTTAAAGTCAGCTAACGGTAGGCAAAAAGTAAGTATTTTTAACAAAAATGGCCCCACAGAAATCAGTCTGCACAGCTGCTTCCCTTTTCCACGTGTTAGAAGAATATACGTTTATGCCAATATATGACTGGCAATTTTTTTACTGGGCAACAACAAGTTCTTTAAGTTCTTCATACAACTTTGACAGGCATTTTGAGGTGAGTGCCCTCAGCATCCTACCTGGGGTGTTGTTCTTTGGAGGCTGTGCATTCAGTGGTTTACCAGTGGCACTTTTCAAAGACATTACAATATAGTGTTAACATTGACAAGGACGACATAACACTATGCTAATTATGCAACTCAATACCTATGGCAAAAAGGATAACAAATGCATTGACCTTCAGTTCCAAACCTCATTGCTACAGTTTTTCATTTACACAACTTTTGTTGAAATTTATAGATACTGTGAAGCTCATTTAAGCAAAAAAAAAAAAAAAAAAAAAAAAAAAAAAAA
>NW_017728918.1:76519697-76590228 GCF_001723895.1 Crocodylus porosus
ATATATTAAAAACATGTATAAAAAGACTGTGTTTGCTCTTACTATAAAGAAAGAGGGACTGCGGTTTCAGTGGCTATCATTGTATAAATCTTTTCTTAATCAGTTTGTCCAAGAAATGAAAGAAAGATCATTCTGTATGTCATTTACCAAGGTCTACTATTAAATAAATGTTATCATGCATCATGCAACCAATTCTTCCTGACAGATGCCGTCTTTTACTTTTCATGGTGGAGAATAACCTATTTACTATATAATTAAAATGTGCCGTTTACTTAATATTTTTAATACCCAGTTTGAAAAGGGTCACTACATTTACAATTATCAATAGACAGTCTCATTTTGCCCAACATATGGTCCCACAAATCACTAGCCTCCAGAGGCTAAACAGGTGTACAACAAAGTCAATATTTATTTATTTATTCTTTCAATTTATAAAGTGTGTCTCTGTGCAATACTCTAGCCATATGTACAATTCACAGTAAAACTCCAAACCTATTGTCTGGCTACAGTAAACCCCTTTTGTCATATTCACTATTAATTTCTATATAAATTATAACATCAGTGTTTGTAAATATAAACAACATTGCTAAACCTCTTGCTATTGATGATTTACAGCCACAGTGAATTCCTCTGACTTACTTTGTTAATTGTCACTCAGCATCACGATATCCGAGCAGATCTCAGACCATGGAATCCCTATTAATATTCATGGCAGTTCAAGGTGAAGAAATATATAGTAGAGCAAGCCAGTACATTCTGAAAAGAAAACACTTTGCACTTAGTCCAATGAGAGATGTTACTAGGTCAAATACAGTATAGATACAGTAAATAATGGGATTTTCTTTTATCATTTCTCACTGTCAGAATCTTCTGCTTAAGAGCTGTACTTGGAACACGTAATATTTTCCAATAATTTAACTACGCAGATTTTGTTCTATAATGAATTTTGATGACTATCCTTGACAGCATGAAGTTAGACAGGACAGAGGAACACAGTTGCATACTCTTCAGCAGGTATGATTATTTGGGCACTGACAATTTTCTTCTTTCTGGTCACAAATTGACTCTTTCACAAAAATAATTTGATCCAGGTATTTTCCCCAACTGCAAAGGACACACATCTGGCAGCTGGAAAGTCTTGTCTTGTTTTGTATTGGCCTCCTGGAGATCAGAATGCAGCAGCATTTCTCCATTCACCATTAGTATTCCTGAAAATCTACCCTGACTCCAGACCCATCTCTGTATGCAAGATGCTGAATTCAGCCTTGATACTGTTTGGGATCCCCATGCATTTCTGAACATCTTTTAGAGACCACAAATATATAAAATGTTTTATAAGTCACGGCCCTGGTTTTGTCCCAGTTCTGCACAATACTGTGAACTATCCCATTTCACAGAAGTTGGGAGAGTTAATTTCTTATTTTATGGGGTCCCAGACAAAAGCCCCGAAGAGATTTTCTACGCTTCAGCATGGCGATGGAGGTTTAATTCCTTGGACTCTCACTCCATTCTTGACAGTCTCCCATATGGCTGTATAGCCAGAGTTGTGAAGTCATTAAAGTTTCCTTTGGAGGCAAAGGGGGGTTTGACCATTAATCTAACAGGATGCTTCCCAAAGCCAGCAGGCTGCAAGCAAGGCCTCTGTTCTAGACCTGGGAATGGAGTTAGCTTCCTTATGCAAAATAGCATGTGCCATTTAGTTCAAGGACTGAAAAACAGGAGCGTATGGCAAGAAAAGGTTATTTATCATGTTTTGCTCTGCCCTTTAGACACTTTTACTGTTCTGGTTGTTATCACCAATTGTCTGTACTAGTGAATAGCAGTTTTAAACAGCTGTGCAATTGCATTAAATTAGTTAAGGGTTCCATAGCCAGGGAGCCTCAGGATAACACATATGCTCCCATTAGTGTCAAGATTCTGTGCTGGCTCTTAATCATCCGACTCCAGCAATCGTGGAGAAGTCTTTCATGTCAGGCCCTTACCCTCTGTACCTCCCAGCTTGTGCCTTTATATAGTAGCTTAACTTAGAGAACCTACAAGCCTACACCTTGCTCCGAGAGATGTGGCCTTTGACTTAAACGTGGAAGAGTTCTCAGAGACAGGTGAGATAGTCACTTAGGTGTTTCTAGGTAAGGAGGGAGATAACGATTTTAACTTGGGGGCATGGGCATGTCTTTTCCTTGCAACGGCAGGTCTTCTGCACTTCAGGAAAGATTCGCTCCTGGAGATAAACAGGTGGCTGCTAGGAGAAGGCATCTTTAACCAGAGTTCTGTTCCTGTAGCAGCCCTGCAAGCAGAGGCTGCCCAGTTACCAGAAATGACTGAATCAGCTTCCTGTCAAACCCACCCTTTTGCAGGGGCTGGTGGGAACCTTGTGCAGCCTGTCTCCAGCCTGGTGAATTCTGCACTCCTGGTTACTCTGGCCCAACTTCTACCAATACAAACCCTGGAATGAACCAGACCCTTCCTGTACTTCTGCTAAGTTTCAACCCTGGGTGCCAAAAGAGCATCTGTACAGCTTCCCCCCTCTTACCCTTCCCCTGCCCCCAAGAGCTTCAAGGCACATAAATAATCCCTGCAGTCGAAGTCGATATGTACTAAAGGTGTCACACATCAACACACTGAAATTCTATCATCTTGGGTGTCTTATTCAAAAGGCAGCACCTCCAACAGCACTCTGGCATTGCACTAAAAATGTTCAATGTTGGCACAGGAGAAAGCTGCAGATCACATGAACACCACTTTCAGCAGCACCATCAATTTCCCTGGGAGCATTTCACAGCCAAATACTGGCCAAAGGCATATTTAGACTTTATGACAAAGCGAGGGGTAAAAAAACAGTCCCATCAATACAATTACTGTATATTTAGGAAAAGTTCAGCTGTCTAGTTTCTGGTAGTTTATTTATGACTTACTAGTTTACCCAGATTCAAGGAAAAAAAAAATCAAGAATATAATTCTATTTCTCTTTATTTAGGCTTTAAGTGTCCTTCTCCTTCTCCCCCACCACCCCAAGCCCCTCTTGACAGTACAGACATTTAGTACATCAGTTGCAGAATCAGGAAGAGATAGATAATTGAATATTCACACATGCAGAATTAACACAGGCAGCATGTGGAAAATGTGGAAACAAGCGCAAAAAGAGGCGGCATCTGTTTATTGGAAATTAGAATGTAGAATACATTAAGGGAAGGTTAAAACACTTCATCTGCAGTAAGGGTTTGGAGGGAAGACGACCTTGCAAGAACTCTGGAATGTAGATTACGTAAATGGCTTAAACAATTTTGTTTCAGGGAAAGTAACTCTGTTTCTAAAGAAAACATTTTTTTTTTATGAGAGGGGCAGAAATTATATCAATATACAGTGACATTTTCAATAAGATGATCAGAGCTACAATAGTTTGTGATATAAGAACTCAAAGGATTAAAACTGTACTTCTAGGGTTTTGTAAAATACGTTGTAATACATGAAGAAATGAAAATATGAAGTTCTTCTGCAGGAGCTTTGCTCATGTAAAGCAGTATATAGCAACATCCCACCGACTGCAGAAAATGGAATTTTCATCATGACAAGATTATGTATCCTGCCTTCTGTAATTCCTTACTGAACTTAAAGAAATGTCTTTTCATTTTCTAATAAAATAATGTTATGCATCTTTAAGAGACATTTGTACGAATAATAACAACTGAAGCATAAACCTACAACATGCAAGTTTAATTTACAGGACTTCCTGTGAAAGGTTTTAATGATACCCAGAATTCAATATGAAAGCCAGGACCAAGATGATGATTTCATGTTAAACTTTCCATTGAAGTGGATGAGAGGGAAATCAATTTGCAATTGACAAATATGAGGTATTAATTTGATATAAGGATAAATAATATAGTGTCATTCTGTAGAGATATAAAAGATTGTTCTTTTCCAGGCACTGTCTGTGGGAATAATATGTTGGACATATAGTTATGACAATCTAACAAATATAGTTATTAAGTCTCAGCCCTAAAACTCGTTTTATGAGAGCTCTGGGCAGGTAAGAAAACTACAGATCAGGATACAGGATCACGGCCTTGGATAAACGTTGTTTTTTACTCATGCAGCAGAACAATTCCATCCCCCTTTCTTGTGGGGGGGTCTAATAAATTCATGACAAAAGTCATCTCCTAGCCACATAAGTTTCCATCTCTTCTAAAATAATTTCTCAGTTCTGCTAAGACATATTGACCAAGTTCTGGATTTTTCATTTTCAGCTCCTAGTACACTTTTTTAACTATTGATACCAGACAGACTGATTACACCCATTTAAAAAAAAACAGAGATAACTATTGAAATAATAAATTATAGACTAAACTGAAAATTTTTTTTTAGAGGTTACAGAAGAGGGAGAGAGCTGGGGGGAAGAACTGCAGTAATAATATCTATTATCCTGAGGGGAAAAGTCCCGTTTAGAAGGACAGTTATGGAAGTTTTCATAAATGACCATAAAAAAAGTTATGTATGTTGTTGGTAGCTCAAGTCTGGTATAATTACAAATACTGTGCAAAGCCTTATTCTTCTGCATGTGTCTGTTTCTTCATGCTAGCATAAAATGGTAAAATTTTCTATCTAATGAGCTCTCATTAACTTTATATTATGAAATGCCCCCTTCTCACCTTAATTTCTTTTCCATGAAAATGGAAGTGAGGCATACGTTTAAAATACATTACTCCTGCTCTCAATAACAAATTGACATATTTACAATTTTTTGATGGTCATTTCCCTGGGATTAAAGGAAGTTAATGAGAGTGTTGAACAGTGCTCTTTTCCTTCCCCTTTTAAAGTAAGTTATTTGGTTTCAAAACAAAATAAAATTCTACTTTTCCTTGTGGTGCCTAGGATTCACGTTCCATAGCACAGTCATGACAGAGGCGATTAGTGACCTTTTTAAAGTTATCAATGTTATGCATTTCAGAGAGAAAACGAGGTGAACACATAGTCCAGAACTATACTAACTGTACCATAGCAGATGTTACAATAGAAAACTGTGTACATGAGGCCTCTGTAATACTGATAGCAGCACTTCTGCCAATTTTCTTCCTCTCCTCCCCTCTCCCAAAGAAAAAGGGATGGTGAAAACTTTTAATGAGCCACTGCAGCAGTCCTGATAACTCTTAGGCAGAGATTTAATATTTTATCAAAATTGCAATGAAACATGGCAGTGGTGATTACAATCATCTCTGTGCGGGTGGTGGTCAATTATATCATAAATGCCTTAGTTGCCACTAGCGCTCTCATAAAGTGAACTGGACAAAGCTTAGGAGTACATTACAAAAATCTTTCTGAATTCCATCAGCAACCCTGGCTACAATCTGACTCTCAGGATTTTCTTCTTCTTGATTATGGAAATAAGTTACAAATGATATAAAAGTCCAACCCCTGAGGGAAAATTACTTGAGCAGTATAACATGCAATACAGAGAACTTTTCTCTCCCTTATACACTTTGGATTTGCACTGCTGTTAATGGGGAAGCGTGGTTCCACAAGAGGACTGTAAAGGGGTAAACCATGGTAAAAAAAACACAAAGGTGGCATTGAGGATTAAAGCATAGCTTTACCAAGTGGTAATGGGTGTCTAACTGCCACCTAGGAGCCTCATTTCAATGTTTGGGCATCAATGAGATCCTCTTCAGTTACCATCAAGTCCCCTAAGTTTCTGTTGCTAGCTCCAGGCACAACCACTCAGGTTTTCAGAGAGCACCCACCAGACTGAACCTCGCACGACAGAGAGGAATGAGACATTTTGGGGCAGGTGGGGTGAAGTCTATCCCAAAGCTCAATGGTTACAGTGTCTTTATCTAGGAGAGGAGAGGCCTGTTTTTAAAATCACAATTCTGCCTAATTGGGAGCTAGGACTTGGACCCACATCTCACTTTGCAGGAAAAGGACGAAACTATCAAGCTGTTAGATACGCTGCAGTGAACATCACTTCAGAACATCTGTAGTCTGGTGGTTAAGACATTTTTTGGGTGGTGGAAAATGTGGGTTTGAATTCTCTCAGGCTGCGGCAGGAATTGAAACTAGGTTTCCCTCATCCTGAGATGTATGCTCCAATCACTAAAGACTTATGCCCCATTCCTATTTTCATCATTGGCTAGCTCAATGCTTAGGGTTTTATAGATCTCAATCTTAGGCTCCTAGCTATCCCCATGCACTATGCGGGGAGCCTGCATTCCTCACTCAAGTATTTCAGAGGCAGGGTAGGTTAAAAATTGTCCTGCTTACTGCTGTGACACCTAAGGGGCCAGCTCTAGAAGTTTTTAAAGTAAAGCACTAACAAGAATCTTCAGTCCATTAGAGCCAGGACACCAGGGCTGGTAAGTAAGTATGACAGATGTGGTCCATTGCTCCCACTCAGAGTTATAGCTCAGCTGATTCACCAAACACACAAGCCAGGCTGGCCCACAGTCAAGGGGACTGTGAGGGTAACTGCAGAGAGTTCCCATAAACACCTCTTCCATGTACTGTCTAGCTTGCTTGGGATCTCTGTTGCTCATAGCTCCACGTGCAGGTGACTAACAGCTTTCAAGCTGTTCAGCAGGCTTTTTGCTATTGAAATATTTTGGTGGAATATCTTGACCCTGCACAATACTCTATAAGCCGTGTTGTCATTCATATTATCAAAACTCAGTCACATCTCCACCTGCCTATACCAAATTATTAGACCAAACCAGACTGCCTATTTGCAAGTGGTTGACGGAGATAATGCAAAATGCTTTATTTCTGTTTGTATTAACTTTTTGATGGAGAAGAATGATCATGTCCAAACTGTTTAAATTAGCTTCTCATGTACTAAGAGCTGTGTTACAGTTGCATAAAGCTTTGCTGCTGTTTTAAAACCTTCCAGGTACTGCAGCCAGTATTAAATATGCCTTTAAAAACCCACTAAACACATCATTAAACAATTCGTTACAATATCTTCTCTATCTGTTCTTTAAAAGTCAAAGGCTTTACTTTCAGGAAGTGATACTACAGTCAGACATCTGTTCTGTTATCTACTGTGTGGTAAGACTCAAATTTCGAAGGCATCTCTATTAATCTCACTTGGAGGGTTTTTTTTCTTTTTTAAAAACGTTTTTTGGAGGCAAATCCTCTTGAGATGAATAAAACTCCTCCCAGGTGCAGAAGCTTACAAGAAGCTACAATCAGGTTCAATAAGTCACTTTCATAATGAAAAGAACCTCCATGTTCTGCACTATTAAGTAGCCTAAAGAGGCTTTTAGTTACTGCATTATCTGAAGTAACGATAGCTGATTTAGGGGAAAAGATTATCTGTTTCTACTTGATAAGATTACCGTAACGAAATAGAAGCTGCTCTGAATGAGATTTTAGGGACGTTTCTGGAGCTGAAGCTGTTAGACACAAAAGTAGCCTTTCCTTCCCATTAACTCTGTAAAGTTAAGAGTTTGAATAACTTTAAAAGTAGGTATGTGGTTCACTGATGTTGCCAGGAGGTACACACTTACCACGTTCACAGTCTACAAAGAAGTCTTAAAAATCTGGGTTATTCAGTCAAGTGAAAAATTGAACAGCACCTTAAATAAAGTTTTAAAGGCACTTGGAGGGGAAAAAATAGAGAAAGGTCCAAGAGATAACCAAGGACACCGAAATATTTGAGAAGCCCAACTTGCCTGGTGCCCACATTTTAACAGTTTAGGCTTACATGGTGATTAAGATCTTGAAATAAGTTCCACCAAATCCATAAGTTCCACCTTCCCATTATACTTGTTTTAAATTAAACTGCAGAGAACGAGGTTCACACATCAAGAAACCCTACAATCCTAGTACCCTTTTTTTTTTTTGGGGGGGGGTGGTATTAGAAGATTTTTCAGTTAGTTATTTTAAATCCAGGGAAATTACAATTCAGTCAAGGTCAGGGAGCTTCTTATTATTCAAGAACCTGAAACTTGCTTTCTACACAACCTCCCCCACCCAGCAGAGAGGTTTTTAGGTTGGAATTTGCAAGACCTGAACATTTTCAATACAGGAGCAAGGTTACGACACCTGTCTCCATTCTATACATACAAGCCCTTCTGTTAACATAAGATAGCTCTAACACATTGACCTGACCCTGACCCAGCTCCTGGGGAATGTGCTGCACACACTGAGCTCAGCGTACTGCCACAAAATGTCTTTGTAAGAATATCATACACCGACTGCTGGGTATAAAAGCCTACAGTCTGACCCCTCCCCAGAGCTCTACACATTTCTACACAACGTGCTTTCTTTTGGTCTGCAAAAACAAGTTTTCCAATAGAAAACTGGATGTTAACATTTTCTATAGAACACAGTTAGTAGGGAGTTTCAAAAATGCATTGTGAGAAGCACAAAACTCACTGAATCTTAATTAGATTGGTGCCAGGTGCATTTGAAAATGCACCAAATAGTCACAGAAGACTCTTCTTATCTATTTAATATGGATGTTTCTAGTATTTAATAAATTTACACATCAGTTGAAAGACAAAATATTTGGGAGTTCATCTTCCCATCTGTGATAATAGTTAAATGCTATGTAAGTTATTGGAAGAGCAGCTTATAACTTTGAAAAAGATTAAATAGGTGAATAGATTCCACTTGCAAAGATAAAGAACTTGGATTGTGTATAATGTGGGATTATTCCAGATGGGGACAGTGTGCAAACATTCATGGGGAAAGAGCTATATCACCACCACATTGCTAACTTGTCTCATTTTCCAGTTTTAGTATCTCATTTTGTCCAGCCGCTGTGAGGTGAGATAAGAGTCTTTTATAGGCTTCTCTGTTAAGAAACAAAAGCAGATAGCAAGTTAGTTAAACAATCTCACAGACCTTACAGATAAAAGCACATCATTCCCAAACAGACTATTTACATAACGTAATGTAAAACCAAATGAACTACTTCTTTTAGTATTTACAAAACTGCTTTGTACGCTATGAATTTTTACCAAGTTTGGTTAACAGGCAAATGGGGAGTGAACAACATAGAAGTATACCAGGAGTACTCAGAAGTCCATCTGCTAAGTAAACTTTCCTAAGGTAACTTTTATTTTTTTTTAATTGTACATTTACTTGTCTAGCTGAGGCCTGGAACAGAATAATATACTGAGCTCAGCATGTTCCAAAGGCTGACATAGCCTGCTTCGAAGAAGGCTACAAGGAGCCTGGAGAGAAGGTAAAAGGCCTTGCCACTATCATTACTGCATTATCAGTCTTAACATTCATATAAAGAACAGATGCATTTAATATTTCACTGTATTCATTTGCACAAATTATTAGCCTCTGTGGTCATTTGAGTTCTGCAGATAGATTATATAGCTTTCCTGAAATGTTCTTATGCATCTCTGATAAACTATAACATCAGATGTTGTCATTATGACCAATTGGTAAGATTTCATGGCTTTGTCTCCAACAAGCAGGGTCAGGAACCCAGCCTCACCCAGATGCGAGGCGCAGCTACCTCTTACTTTCACTCACTCAGTGAGCCCTTTGGAATAATGCATTCTTGCCTATAGAGTGGCCCAGTTGAAAGGGGAGGGGAAGAGTGTAGTCCTGACCCAGCCTTGCCTGTAAGCCTGGAGGTTTGGGCACTCTTCCGAGAAGGAGAAAATGTGGCTTTGAACCTTCTTAGGCTGAAGAGGGAATTAAACTGGGTATGAGCTTTAAGCACCAGGCAGTTATGCAAAAGGTGAACCATCATATTTTTGGATAAAAGTGTCTGTGACTGTTGTGCTTTGTGCTCATCTTAGTGCAGCAGGTGCACATTAGGAGTGGTCTTAGCACACCTGCCAGACTGGGCTCTTGAGAGGACATAGGCAGATGAACGCATAATTGGGGAATCCCAAACATGTTCGCAGGAGGTGGGCACTGAGATGCTTTGGACATGTACTGCTGCAGATCTTCCAGTGCCTACACAACTTTACAGGAGACATCTTGGGTGCTTACAACTGTCCAGATGCCTAAGCAGTTAGGCAGGGGTTTTGTGGAGTGCCCTCTTGGATGTGCATCAAAGGAATGAAAGGAACACATAGCTTTTTATAGAAAAGTATTATTGATCCATTAGGGCAGGGGTTGTCAACCGGGGGTACATGTACCTCTGGGGGTACTCGAGAAGGCCCTAGGGGGTATGCACGGGTGGGCGGGGATGGAGCGCCACCATGAACCATCCCATTCTGCTGCATAGGTGTCACCCACCCAGTCGGACGTGGAGGGTGGGGGCAGCTTGCATGTGATAGCTGCCAACGCTCCGCATGGCTGCGTGCCGCCCCCCACATCTGGCCAAAAAGGTTGAAAACCCCTGCATTAGGGTATTCTTAGGGGTGCACACATGGTATGATTACAGGCAACCCCCACTTAACACTGTTTCGCTTAGCACTATTTCACTATAACGCTCAGTTTAAATTGATACCCTATTTCACCTAGCACTCAGTGAGTTTTGTTATAAAGCCATCTTGGGCCATTAACAACAATTGCGGTCACCATCTTGGGTCGTCAAATACTTTTGGTTTCGCTTAACGCTCAGTTTTTCAGGAACCAATTAAGAGCCCTAAACAGCAGTTGCCTGTACTACGGAACAATTTACCCCAAATTGTGAGTACGTTTTCTGCAAAGCAATGAGGAGAAGCAGGCCCATAACCAACTGTCCTAAGTTTGCCACTCACAGTAAGCATTATTACAGACCATAGCCCAGAGGTTGGCAATGTTTTTGGGCAGAATGCCCTTTCCTTGACAACTGCCCCAAGGTGCACATGCCAAGCAAAATGCCTTCAAGTGCCGTGCTCCAGCATCTGTGCTGGGGATTGTCTACCCCTGGTATAGCCAGTAGGTGAAAGGGGAATTGGTTAGCACTGAGGAAATGACCAGGATAAAATTCACTGAAGGAGGAAACACACAACTTGATCCACCTAGCAGTATCCCTGCACAGTAAGGTTACCACATTTTTTGAAGGATAACTATACAGGATACAAGGGATTTACAGTACAAGCTGCATACAGCTGGCTCATTTGGCAGTAAGAAGGATTAACCTGCCAGCATGTGTGTCAGATCATTTTTCTAGCCCATCTTCACTGATGTCCCTGAAGTGTTATTAGCAGCTCCAAAACTGAGTAGGTCTTGTCATTTCCAAGGCTGTATGCAGTGAGTAACAACCTAACCAGGTTTAATGAGGTGCAAACAGCTGAAGAAAGGCTGAGGGCTGGCTCTGAATAACACTGTAGGTACATCAATGAGGTGTGCAAAGTTGAAAGCTTCCCATTCCTGTACAAATTAGCAGGCACACTTAAATCAGTTTAAAGTAGTGTCTTTAATACTGAACTGGCTAGTGCCATTTGTACAATTTAAATGGCTTCCCACCCTCTCACAGCCATCTTAAATGATTGGGGCCACACTATACAGTAGCCTTGTGTATCAAGTATCCATTCTATGTGCACGATATAGTAATGTCATTTCACTATGCAGCAAATGGATCATGTGTCCACATCCTTAGTTGTGCATAAAAATATCTGAGTTGCAATCTTTATCAAAGCTTAAGACTAGTGGATCTTGACTTTTCATAGTAAAATGAGTTACACATTTATGTACAAGAGCCCTCTCCAGTTTGTAGTCCTGTAAATAAGTAAGCATCTTCCTTAAGATACATTTGATATTCCTCTGCTTACTGAAGAAGGCTAATTTCTTGACCTTTATTTCTCTTATGCTCCCCTGAGATATATTACATACCAATGAACTTTTGGTTCTGAGAGATTATGTTTTGATATAGCTTCAATTTTAATTTGATGTCTTATAATTATATTATGTAAAAGTCAGTATAGACTTTTAAAAACAGAAATGACTAACAACATAAAGTTAAAGGATCAACAATCATCTTGTTGTTTTGGTTTTTTTTTTTTTTTAACATGGCCCAAGCATGATTTTTGTTCAAACTGTGCTTAAAAATTCTTAAAATGAATCAATCTATTTAAATTTTGCCAAGAGTTTCCTCCTAGATTAGATATCTACTATATAATTTTACTATGTAATTTTTAAAAATGCCCTGAAAATACAGACTTACAGCACAACCTAATTGAACACAGGCATAGACTGTAATATCTTTGGAGTGGGGACTAAATTTTTATTTGTTGTTTGTACAGCACATAGTCTAATCCAAACTTGGTCCAAGATTGGAGCTCTGAAGTGTAACTGCAAGAAATATATGATAATTAATGCTGTTATAGGCACCTAGGCTCTTCATAAAGTACCTACATGTGTGCACACATGCAATCCTGATACCAAAATATCTGAGGAAGTATTTCACAGTTACAAAGCATTTGCTTTTTATTTTGCTAAATGTTGAATAGAAGGTAGTTGAGCATACCTACACCTCTTACATGAAATCTGCTAAAGTGTAAAGTTGCCTTCTATCAAGAGATAAACCTCTATTGTTTGCAGACAATAAGCAATGATAATAAATACAAATCATACCTCTGTGTAGTGTTTCTGCCAAGCCCTTGTTTATGCTCTGAATCCTTCAGAGACTGAGTGATTGTGGGAATTAGGCTGATAACTAGCATTTGATCCAAAATAGCCACAGTTTCTAGGATGCTGAAAACCTGATGATCATATATTGTGGTGTAGTCTTGAATAAACTGCCTGAAGGAGAAACGGGGGCATTTAGTGCAAATTCAAAACTAGCTGCAGAAAGCATGCAAAAAGACAATTCTCAAAAGAATCAAATCAGAGGCAGCAATTTGACTTCACAGTTTTCATAGGACACAAAGCCTAACACTAAAGACTCGTGCACAAACTTCTACCAGTGAAACTTTATACCCTCAGAATCTCCAAGCTGCTTCACATGGGCTGCCTCTTTCATTGCACTCTGCTCTGTAATAGGAATCTGCTTGCATGCAGGAGCTTGCAGGTGTGGGCTTAAATGTATAACAGACAAGTCCCACAGAGTCAGGAGCGCAGAAATAAAAATGTTCTTATAAAACATCACCATTGTCTTAACTTGGGCCCACAACTGACTGCAAATATATCCAAACTACATGAGTTTCTTGAGCATTTAAAGCTGCAGGCAGAATCTGAATTGGAAGCAGATTATGCTAAATCAGAGATGAAATGTTCCCTAACTGGCCACACTGAGGAATGTCAGGGCATACCATGTGGGAGCTGACAGAGGCCCACTGATTACAATTGGGCTTTGTGCATCTGTTCCCTGCACAGCACAGGGTCAACACTTACATCTGTAAAATGTCTTTAGATCTAGGACACATGTAGTGTTTGCTTGTTCTATATTGGGGGGGAATAGATCCAAAAGAATTTAGAGAAGAGTGTAAGTAATTTTCATTAAGAAATATTTGCATATTGCAAATTGGGAATTTCAATGTTAAAAATATAAAAGCAAACACACTTGGATGTGGATTTGAATTTAGGTATGCATGCTTGAAATTAGGCATATGCACTAGCCTGCTTAGTATCTGACATGCTTCACCATCTTCTGGGGAGTTCTCCATTAAGAATGCAAAGCACCTCTCAGCTGCTTATCCTTCAAAGAAAAGCCCTAATCTACAAGAAAATATACACATTTGTTTTTGTACTTTTTTTCCCTGTCATTTTTTGGCTAACCAGCGTTTTAAACCAGTGCCAAGAATGCAATAATTTAAATACTATAAATAAGGACAAAGCATTATGTAAGGGATAATTAGTTATTACAAAAATAAAACCCTGTTTGCTATCAAACACTTTGCTCTGATTACATTGCCAGTTGGCATATTTTCTGGTTACCTAAACACTGAAGTCAGCTGGGTGGCAGGCTCTCCTCCTGACCTCACTTGGCAGCCTTCTACCGTGAACTGCAGAATCTCTGTAGATAATTTTTTAACTGTAAGAGAAAAAAAAACCTCAAGAGCTCTTGAACTGACCATCTGGAGAATAGCTCCTATAATGATTACTCTCTTTTAATTGAAAAAAAAAAATCATGTAAAATACTTTGTTTAAGTAAAACAACTGTACTGGTGATTGCTTCGCTATAAAGTACAGTGAAGCACAGATACATTCAAAGAAATTCTTATCTCCCTACCATTACACTTAAAAATCCATGGATTTTAAGTAACTTCCCTTTTAAATCTAGGTACTCGATGAAAATAGACCTGTATATTTAAGTTTGGGTTTGGTCTATTCTTTAATCCATTTTTACTTTGAATGAAAGAAAAACATTCTGGGGATTACATACTGCACTGAGGTATAAATATGAACTGCCTCATCCTTTCAATAATACTTTTCTATCTACTCTTTCTTCCTCCTCTTCTTTTTAAAGAACTAAATATATTCAGTTCCTTCTATGACAATTTATGTGGAATAACTCTTTATGCACAGTCTTTTATAAATTTAGAACTGCATTTAACCCTGGGATTTATGCTGGTTTCTGCAGACCCCCAGGTACAGAACCTCTGCCTTGGCAGACAGACAGACAGCCAAACAGGCAGTTATGGGAGTACAGATAATGCACCATTCCTGCTTCAGCTGATTAGTTCAGTTAGCTGGTTTTAGGTGTAGGAAGATGCTTTAACTGGGAATGTGTCAATGCAAGTGCATCCCTTGTGCATACTCTGTCCTTGAAACTGCTACAGACCACAATTAAAAATTACTTCACTAAACAAAATCCCCGGGAGAAGGCAAAGGTGAATCCCCACCTTGTGAAATGCTGCCACTGGCACAGAAGTGGAAGTCACATTCTCCCCCATACACTAACTTGCACAAGCGTGGGGTTAATTGAGTTCTTTGTTTGTATTAGTCATCTAAAAGAAGACTGCAGGCACAAGCAAGCCTAGAACAGTTCTGTGTTAACATTAAAAAAATATTCTCAGTAACTTCTTCAGAAAGCAATGTCCCACTTTATGCCATGTTTAATGAAATACAAAAATCTGGGGATGAACACATGGCAGAGCTCTTCAGACCTCCACAGTCTCAAAGCCAGAGCAAACCACCCTTTGGCCTCAGTGAGGGTGAAAGATAAAAGAATAAGATGAAGACTGGAAGGGCTCTTCAGGAGCCTGGCAATGTGGAGCCTTTCACTGGACAAAGAATGTCACTAAAGTACAGAAGCCAAACACAATGTCTCTGGAGAATTCCCAAGTTCCCAAGGTCTGATATCTTGAAGACAGATCAGATCAAGAATGGCCAACAGCAATGCAAGTTTCTGCCAATGTGTTTCATCCAGTAGCTGTGACTAACAAACCTAGCCACTTAGATGAAACATGTTTAGTAGGCAAAAATTATAACATGTTTACATTCAAAGTTAATTAAGTCACTCACCTTGTGGTTCATTAACAAATACTAAGCATTTCAACACAGCAGGGAGCAGCAAGTCAATGTCACATACTTCAGTGTTCTTGGTTCTTAGGAATACTTCAAGAATGAAAGCCAGAACTGAGGCCAGACGGGGAGGTGGAGCATTACCTTTGAACTGCAGGTAGTTTTCACTGAAAGGAAATAATGCTTAGTCTATAACTTAATTTTTCATTAAGCATCTTTCTCTAATATTGCTATAGTTCACCAGGAGGGCTAGTAAGTGGACTTCTATCTCTAAGGAGGATAGAAATATGGTTTCAATTTCTTTTCATCTTAAAAATTACTCTTAATTTATCAGAACACAGAGTGATGCTTTTCTACTCTTCTATTGTTGTGGAAACTCAGAAATAGCAGCTATTATAGCTATGGTCAAATATTCAGACATGACCACAAATGCTGAACCCACAAACAAGTGCAGATCCAAAACACAATCACTGCATATAAGCACATGTACTTGTATGCAAAGTAACCCTTGTGTTTATCTGCAGATGCAGATATTCTTTACATAACCTTTTGTATTTATTCTGATGGCAAGATTCTTCTCTTCATTCGCCATGCCATAACCCCCTTCCAATAGCTTGTGCTCCTAAAACAAATAGTACTGCAAGGAACCCTGAATGACCAGATCCTGAATATAGGCTTTTAATATATTTGATGATAAAACAATTGAATAAAAGATGTATTTTATACACTCTGATTGACTAGAATTCTAAGAATTTTACCTACTCCCCTGTAATTTTGGTCTGAAGTACTATTAATCTAGTTGCTGTTAATTCCTCTTTAACAACAAGCTCTGCCTTTGGTCAGTCAGAACACATAATGTAGGCTGAAGTATGCCACAAGGATAAAAGGCAATCTGACACTCTGGGACAGTAACAGATTTTAACAAGCACATTTTGAGTATTCTAACTTAATGACTTGAATTGTATGTTTTCATCAATAGGAGGCAAGAATTTGAATCATTTTTCATTTGAAATAAGGAGTGATTCTACTGAAGAATAAAAACAGGTATTCATCAGTATTTATTCATCAGAACATGCAAAACAATGTTCCAGATACCTAACAATAAAGAAAAAGAAAAGCTAGAGAAATACTGATCAACAGTAAGTGATGAACCTGAGCACAGGCATATCTATACTTTCACCTTCATACAGTGAGTGCAGATACTTCACAGGGTTAGGTACTTTGCCTCCCCACAAAGATGTGGGGTTCTGATATACAGCTGTGCTGGGCCACTGTGGTGCTCCACTTCTCTGCTGTGCCCGTTATTTTGAAGAGTGCTGTTTCTCCAGTCAGCTGCACAGAACTGCTGCTGTGGTCCCGCTGAGTGGAGGACCAGCACCCTTTGAAGTAAAATTTGTGGCAAGCAGTGGAATCACTCATCCTTCACTTGGGGACTTGCTACACCACCCAGGTTGTGAACCACCCAGATGCAAATGAGTCAGGTTCTACTGTACTTCCCAATGTGTTCAGTCTGCATTTCATATTGCAGACTCTTCAGGTGATATTCCCGTCTTCCTATACTTCTCAGTGGTTAACTGTATCTCCCAATTAATCTGACAGTCTCGCATAAAAATCTTTATACATACAGCCTAAGCAGCTTTATTTCTTCCGTGGGCATCTGCTTCCTTATTATAGAAATGTTTCTCTATCCTGGACTAGGTGAATTCTGATGACATGGCTAAATCTCCCCAGAGCAAGAGAATTATCCTTCTTGGAGGTCAATGGCAAAATGATTAGTAAATTATATGGATGTTTAAATGTGGCCCTCAGTGACTGCTCCTAACAATTAGACAATGTGTCACTTCACTGACTGTTATGATTCTAAGATATTTTCCCCAGTCCTCTGTCATATTGCTGTGTGCTGCTCCATCTCTACATTGCCAACTGCTGTTTTTCCTTTAGAGCCTTCTCCCCGTGGTCAGCATTATATTTCATATATATGAACACCTACGTTAAGAGAACATCATTAAGGTTGTGATGTCAAACGTTCACAAGTCAGGCAGTGCAAGAATTTGAAAACTGAAATTAAATAATATTTTAACATATTTCACAGTTCTTTTCTGGCAAATTTCACTAAAATGGGAATCTCACTAACATACATGTGTTCTGTTTACTTATCTACAAATTACTCATCAAACCAAGTGGTATTCCCTTTATTGTTATTCTTATTCTCCTTGCCCTTAACTCCCCGACCCCCCAAGATGACCCACCATGTTCATTTAGATTGAAATCTCTTTACTGAAATAGTTCACCTCTTATTATGTGCCTATACATCACATGAAGCTAAACTAGGCCCAAACTAAAATCTTTATGGAATGTAAACAGAAATCTTAATAATACCAGCCATGCCATAAACCATTTGTGGAGAAATTAAATTTTAACCAGTACGATGACTCTCCTTCCCCAAGTCTTACTTTATGATATGTGCAGTGGTCTTCCGCAGATGCAAGGTCTGTGGGGTGTTAGTGGAATGAGACAGTGCTAGCAGCATGGGGTGCTGTCCAATGCCTGAGGCTGCTGGTGAAGGGGGGAGAAAACGTCCAAAATATTGTTGAATAATGCTCCCTAGTTGTTGGTTTAAGTAGGCCCCCTGAGTTTGGGACTGACAACATATCAAAGACAAACCCTAGGAAAACAAATTCAAAAAGAAAAATTAAATAAACTGAATAAAAATCTTTCGTGTTGTACCTGCTACTAGGAATAGTTTCTATTGCCTACATGCCACAGGTGAATTATTGCTACATTCACAGCACTTAACTGTGGCACTAAGAAAACCAGTGAATCTCACTGAGCTGTAAAGCACACTGATATTTATGTTTGAAAAGTGTTATTCTTCCTATTAATGATACACAAAAAAGAACATTTGGAATGGTGAGACCTACAGGGCCATACCCTAACCTTTTCAATTCAAGTTAAGCCCCAATTATTTTGAGCTCTTTTTCTGCACCTGTTTATAGTGAAAATTAAAATAGTGCTACTTACCCTGGGGGAAGCTGACGCAAAGAATGAAATGCAGGAAAAAATTACAAAGAATAAATTAAGCAGGAAATACTTATTTAGTAAGTGATCTCGGCGATATTTGTAGCAAAACCAGCATATTAATGCTATAACCATGGAAAAAAGGATATTTTCTCCAACACATACAAGAAGTTTCTGTGTGAGAAGGTCCATATTTAAAGGACCTTCTTCACTGGTGACTGACAGGAAGAAGAATGAGTCAGGAATAAAGCCATCCCACGTCACAAGGGGTCACAGTACAGCATGCACACAAATCTCCTTAGTATAAAAATTCCTTAGAATTCACACCTTGATAAGATAGACAAAACTAATGCAGAAAAAAACTAAATGGAGAGGCATATTCATCACTAAAGAAACACTTTAAGAGTTAAAGGGGAAAATACTATGTGATTAGTGAGCAGCTTCAGAAATCCATACTAGTATGGTCCAGATTTGTATACTAAGCCATTCTTTTCCTATTGTTCCTATCTTCCTCCCCGCAACATGAGTCCATTCTTTACCCACCACCAGTTATTGCAGAAAATAAATCACAGATATTCAAACAGATACATCTAGAAGTTATAGTGTGAAATGCAGAAGTTCTAGATGAACTACTTTATTCTGGTTTACAGCTACAAGAGATTCTTCTGTCTCTCTGGGCTTTTGCTCTGTAAATTCAGCGTGTGCATTATGGACAGCTAAGTTCATAAGAGCCCATCCAAAGAGACTTCTGTATACAACTGTCTATACATGACCTAGAAGTGGAATGACCTTCAAGAGAAAAAACATGTTGGGCTCACAAGTTGAGAGGAAGGCTTGAACTTTTCTGGGATTAAAAGTTTATTTTTTGGAGAGTGAAAAATTTGGTTCCCCCTGTAAAGGACGAGTGAGAACTAGGGAATTTAAGAACTAAGGAGGTTAAAGAGCTGTCTCACATATGGATGTGCCTGAAGATGGATATCCTGGAAATCGTTTAAGTACTTCTGATGTAAACTTCACAAAACATCTCTGAATACTGAAGCATGGTTCCTACTGGACTAGACTTCAGATATTTCTTGAAGCTTCTTTTGAGGATTTATAATAAATCTCTGTGATGAAAGCCATAGTTTCTGAACCACAACCCAGGTCTTAAGAAACTCCGGTTCTATCAGTGGATTGCCTCTTCTGGCAAAATGTATATTCCTTCTTAGTGAAAGACAGCTCCCACTACAACCTGAACACTTGAGAACACTGCATGGCCCTCTCATGATTTAAAGGGGAGGACCACAGGCTGAGGAAGGAGATTATTCACTTCAGAAGATTAATGAGACAAATTTGGTATGATCTCTCACAGAAAATGTTCAAGTTTTGATGAGAGCTGGACTGATCCCAGGAATTTTTTTGTCTCTAAGAAACAGATTTAAATAAAAAAAAAAAAACAACATGTTTCATGACCGTATCTAGGACATTACCAGAAAATCTGCCTATACTGTTAGGATCAGAAGTTTTTGTTGCTCTTAAGTTTGGCAACAAATGCTCATGCGTAAAAATGTAGTGACCAAGTACAAAGTGGCATCACCTAGATGGTCAGGATTTAGGTTACGATTAACCTATTAACCACTATTAACATTTCTTTATATCATGAGAAAATAAAACCATCTCGATATCTAAAAAGGAGCTGTAGCATTTAAAATTGTGCAAACATGTTCTTGAATTAAAAAAAAATAATAATTCTCTCAGGACACTTTGATTTTTATGCTTGATGGGTCAAAGAACCTCCCTCTTCAAAGGGCACATAAGATTTTATAGATCGACTTATATTTACAGTTAATAGGAGCTCCAGGTGTTTTTCTTTTTAGGAAGAGAATGATATATTTTTGTCTAACAAAGTTTATCCATCAGGGTTTTCCCAGTCATTTAACTTTTCCTAGATTGGTGGTTCTCAACCTCAAAGCTCCCTTCAGAAAATGCCAGCTCTTAGCTTTCAATCAATTTTTGACTATATAAGAACAACAGAGCAATTTTTCAGTTGCAAACAACTCAAAAAGACCACTGGAAGTCAGAATATTTTGGCAATATAGATTCCAGTCTGAAATCTCTGGGTTTATCTTGTGAATCATGTGAGCACTTGTATACCTTACAGTACTAATACTGTATGTCACCTTTAAAGGATTTTGCAGCTCTCCAATTGAGAAACACGGTTCTAGATCATAAATAACAATAAAAATAACTACTTCTTTGTGAGGATCAGGTAAAAATCACTTCTTTTCAATTGCAGAGCACTTGGAAAACACTGTCAAGACAAAACCCCTGAACACTCTGCATTCCAGATTACAGACCCTGAGGTTGAGGTAGAGGAATATTGGAAGAGGTACAGTAAGTTTCCACTGCTTCTTCAAACCTTCTGGGAAATAAGGAAGAATTCCTTGGGGTAAAGATCTCTGCAATACTAGGCACTTTCTTTTGAGTGAACAAGAGTATTTCTTATCTTTATAGGGTTTAGAGGGTGAAAGATTTCCAAGGGGGCTAAAGAGCCAGCTGAAGAAATGGCAAGAGAGATTTTGGCCTCCAGAAAAGCCGTGTTGACTTGGCTGCCATGGGTTCCTATGAATCCTGTCAGTAGGTAGCAGGGAGCTTATCCTTTTGCATGGAGAAGAATTATCCCCATTACTATACTGCAGCTGATGGAGTTTTGGCCTGTGGATCTGACCAAATTCAATTTAGGCTCACAGGGCCTTCTGTTTGTAGCAGACAGACATTACAGAGAGTATAAGTAAAGGCCAGCTTATTTTCTATACTTATACTATGCTTTTCGGACATCCTAAAGAAAGAAATTAAGGTCTCCCAAACAGAGGTGCATGCCAGAATCTGCTCCTCACTTAAACAAAGTGGCAATTGATTCTTGTGTGCATGAGCAGCAGGGACCCTTTGTGGCAGGGGATCCTTGTTGCTTCTGATTCATCCATCTATCTGTAAATCACCTGTGGAGAAATAGGGACTATTAGTATGGATTACTGGAACTATTCACTGCAGAAATGCCAAGCTACCTAATGATGAGTTATAATACCAGTTCTGCTGAAGGAATAAATCTGCTGTTCACCAATTTATGTCGTGCAATTCCTATTAAATACATACTATAATTCACAAAATGTATTAATAAACTTGTTCAAATATCTGACTATACACTGTAGATGAGGTATCAGGAGAGCTTTTAAGGCCTGACCCCTGAGAAATGCTGAGCCTGCTCAACTCCATTAAAGTCACCATGAACCGTGCATGCTGAGCACCTCCATTTCAGCAGTTCGATTGAAAAAAATACTTACAAATCCACCAGAAGATGCTATATCCCCTTCCTTTTTATACATGTTCATTCCACATACATGCACCACCTGTTGTAGGACATGTTCATAACACCATATACAAAAATAATTAAATTACATTACATTCTTTCCTGGAGGATTCCCTAGAGAATCAACTGTCCCCAAGGCAGACTGCACCCTGGCAGAGGGAAGGAGGGAAACAACCTCCCTATACAGCATGTCTTAGGATAAGAAAAAATACCAGTTAAAAACTAAAGAGTGATGCCAAGCCCTAAGTAAGCTTGCCAAGGCTGAATCCATTTGGGAGCCCTCAGGAAACCTATAATGGCCCTTGGATGCAGTGGAGAATGAATGAATTACACATGAAATAAATAAATAAATACAGTCCTGTAATTCACATTTATTTTTATGCAGAAGGTAAAATAAAATTAAAGAATCTAAGAAAAATGAAGAAACAAAACATCCTGGTCAGTCTCACTGCGCTGATTTAATTCCTTTGGAAAGTTATTTGCAATGCACACCCTAGAAATACCTTACGTTTGTTTGATTTCTTTAAAATGTATCAACAATGCCGCAGGTCCTTTAGAAAAGGTAGACAATATATGATTATAATGAAATGCCGATAGAAGTACATACTTGACAGCATAACATGCAGAGCCATACCATGGTCCTTAAATTAATCCACATACATAAAGCCAAAGGTGTACATGAGTGGGGAGGAGAAGACAAAAAGAGTTGCTTTGCAATAAGCCCTGAAGGGTATAAAATCTCCGCAAATATAAGGTACATTAACAAGTTCTAGACTTGAGGTCCCTTCCAGAGCAGAACCAAGCCATTAGTCTCCACTATTTTAGACTACAGACTTGCTGCTCCAATAAAGCATTGGAAAAAAATGTACAGAAGAGGAACTGAGAAGCCAGGTTAAGATAAGCTTTTAAAAATTTAAGGTACTAAGAGGTCCTGCATGCACTCATGCCTTTTTAAGCAGAGGGAATCCAAAATGAGGCAAGCTGGATGTAGGAATCAAGGAAAAGAATCTATAACCAGGAAGAGAAGGCTGGAGGAAAGAAGGGCTCTGGGACCCTTGAATGGATTGACAAAAACCCAAAGGCTCTAGGATTAGTTTGGATACTGAGAAATTGATGTATGGGCCTGAAAGTCTCTAAGTCTTATGAGTAAAACACATGTGTTTACAAAGTGATTTTGAACAGACTCTAAAAGTTTCCAGCTTCAATTGGCATGTGGTCCCCAAAGCATCAAGATGTAAATCAGAATACCACTAGGGCATGGAGCTTAAGAGCAAGGTTTCGTTTAGCAACAGGGAAGACTTAGGGCCACGGTAAGCAACCTTTTCCAGCTGTGGGCTGAAATGACCCACTTCAGGTAAGGAGTCAGGTGCTAGAACCCGCCTGCAGCCAGCACTTCTCCCCCAAGTGGCACAGGGAGAGTACCCATGGCCGATGCCCACATTTCTGAATGCTACTGAAGCTGTAGGCCACAGGCTGCCAATCTCTGGCTAGTACCCCAAGTCCTGGTCACCAAAGGACAAATTAACTCAATGATCCCATTTCCAAAGAGGTGATACCAAAGGAAGTTTGCAACCACAGAGTGAGCTTGGGAGACTGGGCTGGCTCCAGGCACTGTCACTAAACTCAAGGAACTGCAGACTAGGGCTGTACAAAGAGACACACTGATTTATTTAGTTTGCTGGGCAAACAAATAAAAATATCCACCATTTTGACTTGGTCCAAAATTACATTTTCTTGAGTAGAACAAAAGACTTGATTACTTTTTAACGCTTAAAAAATATTAAACAGTGGCAGTTTACTAAATGAAAAGTCATTTTGAAATAACCAAAAACAATAACGTGGAAACAAAAAGCTTTTAACTTTTCTAAATCATTTTCAGTGTTTTTTCAACAGAACCTGTGTCCAGAATCAAAGAATTCTGGTCCCCCTGCATTTTTGACAAGTAAACTATTTGCCAAAAATCTTCCCCAAAACAACAGATACCCAGCTGTATTCAAAAGCATGTGGATCCAACAGATAGATCCAAACATAGAAGCCTGATCAGAATTGAGCAGACTGACAGGCAGAGAAACTAGGGAGTCAGTAGCCACCTAAAACTCTATAGAAAAAAATGACTTTACAACTATACCCTGTAAGCACAGGTTATGAGAGAAGCAGGGTAATACTTTCTTGGTGGAATAGCATTTAGCAAGCTGGCAGGAACATTCTATAAGAATTCAGTTTCCAGATGGTCCAAGAGAAGTAAATTTAGCCATGTTAGTCTAGAGTCAGGCAGAATGCAGGCAAAGCTGCACCTTAGAGACTAACTCATTCAGGAAGATACAAGTTCTTGGAGAACCTGACAAAGCATGCTATATGCCTTTCTGAACAAGTTGGTTTCACTCCTATCCTGTCTTCTGCCAGATGGCCAAGTATAGAGAACTTCTGAAATTCCTGAAGACTAACAACAAATTATGCCTTAGACTACTACATCAATATATAACCATATTACTTTATTGTGACATGTCATCATTCATAAGATAATTTTTAAAACACAGAATAAATCTGTGGGACATTTACAAAGTTACCATGCCTTATATTTGGTTGTGTTTAAGCACAGAAACAAATGTATGCTCAAACTGCAGATTTTCAGGAAATCCAGAAAACAATTTCTCAAGAAATTATGTACTGGTTATTTTTAAAATAGATCTCTCTCACCAGCCCTCTCCCTGTCAATTCAGGCCTCTCCCAGAATCAATAACTTTTACAGCATTTTAAGTGTGACCAAGCATCAGGAAGGAGACAAATACAGAGAAAATGCAGAATAATTAACAGACTGTCAAACTACTATGATAGGCTGGAAATAGTGCAGAAAGTAAACGCACATTAAAAAAAACAAACCATGAGGAAATTTAAAACCATGAGCTAAATTTAAATAGCTTATATTTAATAATCTGGGGGAAGGAATATTTTAAAATACATTTGCTTGCTTTCCAATATGAGCATTCTGTTATCAATTGTGCTTGTATGATCTATTGTTTCAAAAGTCTCTCACATCAGTGGGCAGTGTTAACATCACTTTTACTAAACCACAGTGATCAGGCTGGGACAATGGTTTTGAACCTCTCTGCACCCAAGGCACCCCCTTAACGGACTTGAGGCACCATCTATATAATCTATGTGAATTAAGTGGCACCCAATTTCAAAACCTGGTGACTATCTATAAACTCATGAGGGGGGACCAGAAGGGTTTAGGGGAGACACTGTTTCCCCTAGCACCCCCTGGCATGACAAGGAACAATGGACACAAATTATTAGAGGAGAGTAGATTTAGATTAGACATCCGCAAGAACTACTTCACAGTTAGGGCAGCGAGGAGCTGGAACCAACTTCCTAGGGAAGTGGTGCTGGCTCCTACCCTGGGGATCTTTAAGAAGAGGCTTGATGACTAGCTGGCTGGACTCATTTGAGTCCAGTCTTTTCTCCCGCCCAGGCGGGGGGTCGGACTTGAAGATCTACAAGGTCCCTTCCAATCCTACTTCTATGATTCTATGAAAACTAAATTATATTACAGTGCTTACCATTTGCAGAGGGGCTGGACAGTGCACATGTGCACTGGTGCCAGAACACAGAATTGGCCAGGCAAGGACAAGCTTGAGCCTGCCCCTTTCTGCTAATTTTATCACACCTTGTGGCACTGTTCAAAGGATCTTGCAGCACCTCTGGGTGCTGCATCACCCTGAGAATCACTGGACTAGGATATACTGGCAAGCAGCTTTTATTGCTGCCATACACATCCAATGAATAGTGAACCAACAAGGTGGCTTTCTTCCCTCTCCCCTGCACAACAAGAATAATACTACTTCTGCTTGATTTAAGTGAGATTCAATCTAGTTTTGAAAAGGAAAAAAAAATTACCCTTGCTACACATTTGCATTCCAGAAGTTTGTCTGCTGATAATAGAGTTCAGATATTTACCTTAAGATAAAGAGGAAGACTCTCCTGAATGGCAGACAGCATAACTGTAGGAAGCCCTTTGTCTTGCTGAAAAACAGCATGTGGCAATAGCAGGCAGTCTATGATGCGGAACAGGAGTGGTTGTGCTTTAGAAGTAGCGAGCATCAGTGCCCAGGACTTTACAAGGCATCCTATTGGGCAAGAAGCAAAAAAAACCCAACCAAATAAATTAAAACTAGAAAAGACACATGCACACACATAAATAAGCAATATCTAAGTTATTTTACCCAAAGGTAACCATAGCAACCTGGTTGTCCACTTTCATGTACAATAGAACCTGAATAGAGAATCTGAATATACATTTACAGTACTGCAAAATTAAGGTCCCTAATTGTCCAAATGCATTAAAAATGTACAAACTGTAATTTCAATTATAGTGAAGTACACAAAGTATGGCTCAACTGTAAGTAGGAGCCACTGTATCACACCCCAGAAGTAAAAGCAGTTGACTTGTGGAACATTTAACCATGTAATTGGCATGTTTGTCCTCACACAATATTCACCTCTGCCACGATACAACACAGGCGCGCAAATTTTTTCTACGTGAATCACATAAACAGAATTTGTTTTCACCTTCCATTCACAGTTGCCTGACAGCCCTGTGGCTATAAAAGCAATTGCTTACCCTGAAAAAGCAATATTAGGAAAGTACTAAATATATTTTAACTCATTTTCAAATTGAAATTTACCAACTGAAAACAAGAAGCAGAATTCAGGTCCACATAACCAGACCTCTCATGCTCCATGGTGTGCAATTTGAGAATCTTTGAGCACTTCTCATCCATTTTCAATACCTTTGTGTTCTGATTGCCAGATTCCTGTGACATTATTTTTCTAATCTCTCCTAGTGAGTTGCACATCAGAGGGGAAATGGTGAGGTAGTGTTGAAATGATCTGTAGCTGTGATGGTCCAGGATTTATGCAAGAGGCAAGGATTATCTAGGTGATAATCTTTTATTCGACCAACTGTTTAAAACCAATGTGGAGGGCTGTGAAATTTCCTTGGATACTCCTGGACTTCTTGACCTAGCAAAGCTTTTCAGTTGGATATAGATTCAAATCAGGTTCAGGTCATGAAAACTACTTTGCATTTGAACTTTCACAGCTCTCCACCTTGTTTTTGTGGACTGTTTCTTTCCTCAAACCTGATGAAAAACTCTCTGCATTCAAAAGTTTATCTGATGGTAAAAACATATGTTACCAAATTAAGTGGATGAACTGTGGCAGGACACATCCTGCCACAGATGATCTGCTTCATTAAGCGAAATGACTCATTGCCAATATGGAATAATAGGCACTGTTTCCTCTAACTGAAGGATTCCCCGCACCCATCGCTGCCCTGTGTCTCCCTACCAGGACCTGCTCTGGATCCCTGGTACCCTGTAATTCCATGTCAGGACCCATGCAGTGCCATGCCTCCACACTGACTTGTACTGGATCCCACACCAATTTGCATGTGATACAGAAGCACATATCAGTGCAGATCCTGGTGTCAAGGGATGGGGTGTCAGGAATTCCCTCGGGCCCACACTGCTCCCACACCTCTTTGCTGGGACACGTGCTTGCATCTCTTGTAGAAGGTGTAAACTTACAAATACCCTGACTTCCAGAAACATTCTTTTTATAAGAAAGCTCCAATATTTTTTGAGAATCTCATTGTATGCTAAAGGAATTTTATTATTAAACAAAGCACAAATAATATAATCAGTCTAATTAAACAAGGTATTTGCCATACAAAAGTAGTTCTTATGAACTAAGCCCAATTTGAATTTATATCCAACTGAAAAGGTTTGCTAGGTCAAGAAGTCCAGGAGTATCCAAGGAAATATGTTTAAGATCGACTAGTGAAAGAGATTAAAGACAGGCTCCTAAAAAGGTTATTAAAGTCTAAAAATCAACCCGTTACTGTCTGTAAAGACAATGAACAACAACATTAATCTTATAAATTGAAAGAAAACACAATGATCAATCAAAAAGATACAAAATGATTGCTTAGCAATATTTTAATAATGCTATCTAGCTCCCCATCTTCTTTTACCTGCCATATAAAAACACCTGGAAGGAGGATGCTCATTCCAATCCACAATGTTCTATCCATTGTCACTGACATTATTTATCTGGTGGCATAAGGGTACTACAGTCAGACATGTATACAAAGCCCACCCATGAGAGGCTTTCAGACTTCTCTGTTAAGCACCTTACTGTGCGAGTGCAGTTTTACAAGCTCACAGCAGGTAAAGAAATAACTGCGATTAGTTTAACTGCCAGAACAAAAGCAAAACTCACATTTTTCTACTTTTTAATAAATAGAAAGGACAATTTCTTATACCAGTGGTACAATTCCAGATTCTGATAAATTACCATTTC
The DNA here is from genome assembly GCF_001723895.1 of Crocodylus porosus. NCBI lineage: Eukaryota > Metazoa > Chordata > Crocodylia > Crocodylidae > Crocodylus > Crocodylus porosus. The sequence goes on from NW_017728918.1 coordinate 76,547,725, forward strand.
CTATGGGACAAAAAGAAAGGAAAAAATTGTCTTCATAGTTACTTTGCTAGCTTTAAAAAAAGTGTTGGCATTTGGGTACCTAACACAGGTTATTTGGCTAATAGATATAAGCATGCAGCAAACTGGCAGTCAGAAGAGAAATGGTTTTAAAAATCACTAGCTCTGTGAATTCAGATGCAATGGCCAATTTTTAGTTTTGCTTATTTCATTCTAATTAAAGCCTATTGTTTAAATTTTGGGATCTTCACTGAATTCTCCATTACTAAGACACGTGCACACATAACCTTCTTGGTCTATCACTAAGTTAAGGTATAAGGTCAGACTCTAACTCACTTTCCCATAATAAACAGCCCTTCACTCTTCCAATAGTCCCAGTGGTTTTAGAGGAATGAAAGACTGTTCTATATGAGGGTACTACAGTGGTGGGCAAAATACAGCCCATGGACTAGATCCAGCCTGCCAAGAGATTTTGTCCGGCCAGTGGTGGGTCCCTTGGTCCAGCCCAAGCTCAAGAGGCAGCCCAGGCCACGGCGCACGTGGCCAGTCCTGCCACTCCCAGACATGCAGCAGGGCTGGGATGGCGTGACAACCAGACTCACTTCTGGATGTTGCTGCTGGACCTGGCCCCACTTCTTAGGCACCCCAGCAAGTCCACCCCGCACCCACAGCTGGGGGCAAGATCCACATGGGCAGGGCATGTGGCTGGTCACATGGGATGGGGCTGTGGGCAGGCAGTGAGCAACAGCGGGGTGGAAGAGAGGGCAGGGCCAGGACTGGGATCACAAGGCAGTGACAGCACAGGGCTGGGGCCCCCCATGATTCCAGCTCTGGCCCCAGCTGCCCATCCCATTCTCAGATACCGCTCCCTGCCCACCCATCGCTCCATCCTGGCCAAGTGCAGAACAAAGCCATAATCCACTGTCTGCAAGCCCCTGCAATGGGTGGCAATTCTGTGGGTAGGGGAGTGTGAGAAACAGGCCCTGCGCTGTCACTGCCCTGCAATCCCAGATGCGATGGGCCGCTTAGAAAGTTCTGGTGAGCTGTTGGGTGAGGGGAGGGGCAGGGGTGGTGGGTGCGGACCTGGCTCACGACAGCTCACCAAAACTCCCTATGTGGCCCATGGACCCAAATAACTGCCCACCCCTGGGGTACTAGAATGTAACCTTTAAAAAACTGCGCCTATGGAATTATGAGAAACAACCCCCTAAAATGCCTATTTTTGCTTAATTTGCAAACCAGACTTGCCTATTACCATATCATTACCAAAGATGCCTGCAGACTAAAAAGAAAACAAGCCCTGTTAACCACTATTTTCTCTTGTTTGGTTTAACTAAATACCTCCCAGGCAAAGGTATTAAAATCTCATGCTCAACTTTGCTGCATTTGCATCATGACTGAAAAAAAAAAAAAATCAGAATAACTTTTTTGTTGAGAGAAAATATCATTAGGTTTTAAAGGGCATCAAAACAAAAGGCCAGGAATGTCAGTAGCAGCATATTAGAAATTTCTTTTTAGTACCTTTCTGATAATTATCTCTTTCTAAAACAATAACAATAACACAGATTACATTAAAAAAACAACACAAAAAAGTTGAACCAAGAGGGTGAGAACATTCTGTATAACTCTTCCCTGTTTCCTGTGCTCCTGAATTAAGACGTGAGAAAATTAACCATAACAAGATAATTACCCATGATCCAGTAAATGAGTTGCAGCCCTTCAGCAGGTCCTTTTTTCTTTAAATAAGGCTTTACATATGTTATTACATCACCTAAGTACTCTAGAGCCTTTGTTACCATGGCAGATTTCTCAGGTAGAGTCTGAAGGCTACCATAAGTTTTACCAACAGCCTGAAAAAAGAGGTGTCGGAAAGAAAGACAGTGAATTAGATCAGACTTTGTTGTTTCCCTTCGTTTATCTGTGAAGTTTTGGCAAAATGACTCTTTAAAACCATAGCCAAGAAGAAAATCTTTTTAATCTGTAGTGGGTCTATAGGAGTTGTGTGCAAGAAGTACAGTACCTTAATGAATTGGACAAGTGCATTCTTAGGGTCTTGCCTGAAGACTGATTCATCAATATGAGCCTTTGAGAAGACATTTTCTACTTCAGAGAGTTTAAAAACCAACCTTGTCATTTCAGTCAGCTGCTCCATATAAACTTTCCCTGATTATGATAAAGAAAACAGCTGAGAATGTAACATACTTTGATATTAAGCTTTGTCCACTGTTCAGTGGATCTATTCACAAAATCATGAAGTATGACTCAAAAGTCTCTGCGAATAAGGATTCCACAACTGAAATTTTCTTACGAGACAAAGGGTATTTACTAAGTATACCCACAACTGGATAAAAATAAAACATACTAGAGGTAACCCAAACCCTTCATTTTACTGATGACCTTTCCCAGGAATGTGAAAATGTGTATGAAGAATAGCGTTAAAAGATGTATCTTACATAAAATTAGAAGTGCAGTCTTCTATATAAGAAACGAGCACATATCAGCAGTGAAGTAGCAAAGAAAAGCAAAACACCCTATCTAGAGGAAAGAAGGATTCATAATTGGATTTTTAGGGAGTTCACAGCGTGATTTTTGGCTATTTACTTCAGATTTTTATTTGTTCGTAGCAGTTTCTTCACGGGGGGGGAAACATAGCTTGTCCTTGGCAGTAAGTTTCTGTTCTTTGCTTCCAAGGAAACAAGCTCTTTTATCTTTATGATACATTTGTCACATACAGGGAAGTCAAAGCATCAAGAAATAGCACAAGCAACATAAAGAAAAACATTTTGTAATTAGGTAATAGAAAAAGAATACAAACAAAAATACATTTTTCAATTAGCTGAAAAAAATGCACCATTTTTGCCATATAGAATCATTATTGCAAACATTGGGGAATGTGAATGCTTACCAACTGTTTGTTCACCATCTGTCCTGGCCAAGGCACCACTTGGTTGATCAATGAACATTTGTAAAATGCATCGAAACCAAGAACGCACTATCAAAGCTTCATAAGGTGTATGACTCACACCAGAAAAAGCCTCAGACAATGAACTGCATAAGAAGAAGAGATGCAAACATGTAAAAAGATGATTTGAACCTGAAAGCTTGAAAGAACAATTCTGCAACTATTTAGTTGATTTAATAAAAGATATCATATGTACCTAAAGAACCTTGTCTGCCTAAAAAAAAGTCAAAAAGATTCAATTTAGTTTAGACTTAGAAAGTATTTCTAGCAGAATTTTAAGTAAATAATTATAAATATAATACAGATGAAGGACCAAACTGGGAATATTTTTATATATATGCAACCTACTGACTGAGACACAGAAAACCCACACACTTTAGAAATTTCTAGTGCAGCCAAGGGAAATCTAAGGATACCTCCTTGCTGCAGAATGCAACATATGGTAGAAATACCCAACCTAGCTTTAAATGAGTTAGCTTGGCTACCTTAAAGAGTCTAGCTAGAGCATCTTGGAGCTCTGCATCTGCCTGCTTCCTCTGGACTGCTTCTGGTAGCCAGGGCAACTGATTTAAGGATAGCATGTGTAGCTGTATGCTACATTCAAGCCCACAGGGTACACAGCCAACCTCTGCTGTTAAACTCAGATGAGGAGGTCATTTGCTTTTGTAAATCAGGCTATGGCCAATCAAAAAGAGGTCATGCTCAATGAGTAAAACCCACTACAGCAATCTAGAAATCATGCAAGTGATTATGAAATGATTAGCAGAAAGCTATGCTGAAACAGCTCCATCCCTGGATGTTTTTAAAAACAAGCAGACTTAGACAGACACTTGACTGAGATGGTTTAGTCAGGAAAAATCCTATCTTGAGCTGGGGGTTGCACTAGACAACTCTTTAGGTCCCTTCCAACCCTAAAGAGTTTATTTTATGATTCTATGATCTACAATACTATGCAGGGCCAGATTCCACTCTCATTTCTATTAGAGTAAACTGCAGCCAGAAATTATACCACAGCCAGAGAAGCATCACTTGCATACAAAAATGCATTTAAAAAAAAGGAAAAGAAAATCCAGTGCTATTTAACTCATTACACTTAATTAGGCCATCCCAAGGCAGCATAATTCCCAGATATTCCCAGCAGTCAACTCCCACAAGACTTCTAGTGTTGCTTGAAAATATTCCGTCAGAATAAACGATGTGTCAACACGGAAAATATGTTTTAAATGTTATGGAACTGGCATAATTTCATAATATTAAATATTTGGTGTAATTTATTTTGAAAATAAAAATACATATATTCATACCATTTACATTAGGCAAACACATATGGATGCAGTTTATAACACAACACTATGCAACACATAGCACAACACAGAACTACAAAGTGCAAGTATTTTATATATGTTATATCAGACAGAGTATCTGGCGATTCAGCATCCCCTTAAATATGTGTAATAGAAGGTAGGTGTGGCCGACTTCCCCCTAAAGAATCAATGTCATTAGTTAGGGCCAAATACAGTGAAAAAGATACTGTCCTGTGCATCACCTTCCCAATGTCCCTTTTCTCCACAGGCAAGATTCAAACGATTTCAGTACACACTTGATTTGGGTAGGGCAATGGCTAACTTCTACACTCCTGCTTCCAGAGGGAGATTAAAATGACCCAGTTGTTAGACATCAAGCATTTCCATCCAGCCAAGAAAGAGACTTCAGAAATGCCTAAGCATGGTTCAAGTTTGTGCGTCTAGGTGCTTTATATAGAGAACGGGAATTAGTAATGTACCACCAAAGGTCAATTCACAAAGCTCAGTGCTTAGGAGGGGGCCAATTGAATGGAAGCAGTAACGTTTCAAGCTTTCCATTATACATTCCTCTTTTGTGATTCTACACATCTAGTAACACTTATGAGAGCAGCACCAACCCATATCCAATTGGCTACTGGTTTAAGCATTTGCCCAAGATAAGGGATGATTTATGGCTTCTATCCTCCTCCCCATCTCTGAGGGATTTTGAACCCAGATCTCCCACTTCCTGATCAAATGCACTCTCCAGCCCTTCTGTTAAAGCTGGGCCACTGGACAAAAGTGGCCTCTTGCAAATGTAAGAGAAAGAAAACATGGGGAGAAAGAAAACAAGCAAATGGAGTCTGAATCTGAACATGGGGAGAAAGAAAACAAGCAAATGGAGTCTGAATCTGTAGTATGGTAGCTAGGCCCCTCCTCTGCAGAGGGGAGTCTTGGGTTCTGGTTTCCACTGTCAAGCTTATTTCTGATCTTTAATCAATGCTTGTCAAATGTAAAAAGCCTAAAGTACTGGGAAACAGGCACCTAGTCCTCCCTCTTCCTAGGGAAATGCCATGATCACTGGTCTACGCTCATGCTTCTCTTTAACTTGTTCTCATCCTGGCTCCATGATTTTTGCACTCTTTTCTGCCCAGTGAACCTGTTTCAAAAGGTGCATGTGCATGTTGGGGATGGAGCGAAGAGCTCTCACCTAGTCTACTTGATACCCTAGTAGGTAGGGCACCATATATACCCTAGATGATCACAATCTGGGGTTAAATCTCATTAGTGTAGGGAAGGTCTAGAACCCAGTTCTCCTACATTCTGTGTAAATGTATTGATGGGGCAGAGGGTGAGTACCACTACTAAACACCATGCCAGGTGTATTTTGTGTGGTCTGTCTGATTGACAGCATGGCACTCCCTCAGGCATTAAGTAAAGCTTGGGCACCTCAAGGAGCCAATCTGAATCAATTCAGAGCTCAAGGGAAAGCAAAACGTATGGTCCAGGCCACTTTTTTGAAGGTTTGCACACCTAATTGTTGCTACCTAGAGATCCTTGCAGTCCCAATGGTAGAATTTTAGTGGCTTTAGGCACCCAATCCATTTTTAGAGCACTGGCATAGGGTCAGTTTGAATCCATCCTTAGGACTTGCATGTCTGAGTCCTACCTGAACTGAGTTAAGCATCTATTGATCATGGCCCAACATGTCAAGCACCAACATGTTGCTTCTCTGTTCAAAAAGCACATTCCTGTGTCACTGCTTTTAACTAAGGTGACCATATTATGGGACGTGAAATCCAAGACACTACCCTACCTACCCCCACCCCTTCTGCTTCAGGCAGAAGCAGGGAGGTATGGTGCACCTCTGGTATTGTTATTCAGGCAGCTATGGGAGTCAATGGCCTGCTAATGACCCACTGTTCTTTACTTCAGAGGTGTTAACAATTATCTCCCTTTTGTAATGGTCATTCCGCTAATCAAGATAACCTATTTTAGGGCAATTTTGTTGTCTGTTAGGGCTTCCTAGTTCACAGCTCTTGCCGTGCCACTTCCCACCCCAAACCTAGGATGCTCCTTTTAATTTTCACCAGCCAGCTGGGACCAGCCTCCAAAATCTGGCACATGTGGTCACCATACTTAACGTCTGCAGGACAACCAGGTTCTGATGGAGTCCCTACAGGGCCAGTTTTTACCAGGTGTCAATGAATTTATTTGAAAGAAGACAACAATTTACTCTGCAGGCTTGTGCACTTGTAAAACCAGAATCCTGTGCTTAACCTAAAGTCAATATTTTTCTATCAATTTTTTTAGTAAACATTTATAAAAAACCTTTATTTTGCACTGACTTTTACCTCTGTATAAAGTAATAATAATAAAATACAAAAGGCAAAGTATATACAAATGTAATACTAGTTTTATTCATATGGACATTTAAAAAAAAAAATCAAGCCACAAAGCTGTTCATTAATCACTTTGATAAATCATCATTACTTTATCTTGTCTTCCCTTCCTCTATATCCATCCACCATTGGGAGAGCAACTTAAAATGTGTCTTGAAATTGAATGTGAACCTTTGGTCAAAAGACTAAGGCTCTAATCCTGCAAAGGCTTACAGTCGTGCTTAACTTTATGCATTGTTAGTAGGCCCAATTAAATAAATGGGATTACTTATGTACTTAAAACCAGGCAAGTGTGTAAAGTATTCTGCTGAATAGTCTGTACAGGACCAAATACACTGGAGTATGGATACAGTAGCTGGGGCTACTGTAACAGAAATAAATAAATAATAGGTTGTTTGGGTGGTCCTGAGGGTGTAATTTGTGTTGCTGAATATTTATTATTGGCGATAAGGCAGCAAATAGAAAGAACCTCGCTTCAATTTCAGAGACTAAGTTGAGTTTGCCTGACTGACAGAAAAAAAATAATCTTTTTACTTTTAAACTGAGCACATTTGATGTGAAAATTACTGAAACACAATAACCATGAAGCCTAAAAATGCTGGCAGTTAGATATTTTGGTAACATGCTATAAAACTGCCTGAAGCACATGAACACGTATATGGACAATTACATAAAATACATTTTAATGCATATTAAATTAAATTGTTTATAATATACCATTCTTACAAGGCAAGTCCTGTCTTAGGCATTTTTCACACCTATTACCATAGTCTAAGAACATCACAAACTCTAGGTAACAGAGGGAATTACTATTACCTCCTTTTACATAGTGTGATTGGGCACAGAGAGACAGAGACTCAAAGAAATTAAGGCACCTAAAAATGGGAGCTAAATGCAATTTAGACATCTACATCTAAAAGGGCAATTCACAAATAATCTGTCTTAGTGTGCTTAGGGCTCCTCACCTAGATCAAGGATTGGATCCAGCCCATGAACATGGGGCTTTGGTGGCAGGGACACCTTCCGCGGGCACATTTCCCTTGCCACCATAGGGAAAAGTGCCAATTGCAGGCACTTTTCTTGTGCCACAAGTGGTGGTGGCAACAGGGTCCTCATGTGTACCTTTCAGCCCACCCCCAACCCAGGGTGGGTCATTCCAGGAGCCAGAAAAGTTGCCAACCCCTGATATTAGGTGCCTAACTTTTCTGAAAAAATTAATTAGGCCCCCAAAGTTAAGCTAACATGCATGCCCAGAAATGGCACAATCTTGTCTGAGCTGAACAGCTAGGCACCTTAACCCCACCATCTTGGGATTCACTGACTTAGTGTTCCTGTCTCCAGGAGCCTAAAGAATCACAGTGTTGGAAGGGACCTCAAAGGTCATTTGGTCCAACCCGCTATACAAATACAGGATTTGTTATCCTTATCAGCTGCTCATCTGTCATGTTCCTGAACACCTCCAGTGAAGAAGATTCTACAGCTTTCCCTAGGCAGTCTATTCCACTGCCTTACCATTCTAATAGTAAGCAAGTTTTTCGTCCAATCTAGTCTAAATCTGCTGTGGTGCAATTTAAAACTATTGCTTTGTGTCCAGCCCTCAGTGGCAAGGAAAACAGTTGCTCACCCTTGTCTTTATAATATCCTTTCAAATATTTGAAAACTACTTCCATATCCCTACTTAAACTCCTTTTCTCCTCCCTAGCAATCTCAACCCTTTTCTCACATGGCTTGCATGCCGATCCGTTTATCGTTCTTGTCACTCACCTCTGTTTTTCTACATACTTAAAATATTCAAGATGAGTATAAAGCAGCCCTTAATAGAGTGGTACTATCAACTCCCTTGCCTGGCACCCAATATTCATGCAGATCCAACCCAAAAGTATATCTTCTTTTTTTTAAAAAAACCCAGCTGCATAATATTGCTGATTAATCATGTTGAGTCTGCAATCTACCAACCCCCCCTCCGATCCTCTTCAGCATGGCTACTGTTCAGCCAGTTATATCCCATTCTGTAGTGTGCGCTTATTTATTCTTCCCTACATGTAGCATCTTGTATGTCTGCACTAAACTTATTTTTATTGTCCCTAGCCCAGCCTCCCAATCTACCAAGGTCCTATTGTACTCTACTCCTATCCTGCAGAGTGTTTCCAGTTCTTTCCAGTTTTATGTCCTCTAAAAACTTGATCAGGAAGCTATCGATTCCAGCATCCAAATGATTAACAAACATGTTAAACAGCACCGGACACAAGTCAAACCCCTGTGGAACCCCACTTGAAATCGCCTGCCATACTGATATCGATCCATTTATAATTACCCTTTGCTTGCAGTTATTGAGCCAATTTTGTGTCCACTTGATAGTAATTTTATCTAGTCCATGTTTCTACAGTATACTTATAAGAATATTATGTAGGCTATACCAACTGTTAAATGTCCACTACACTCCTTTCAGTCATCCAACCTGATACTTTGTCAAAGAAAGATATCAATTGGTTTGGAAGAATTTGTACTTGACAAATCCATGATGGCTGGTAACAATCAGTCTTTCTTCCTCCAGGTATTTAAAAATTCTATTGGATGGGCTCAGAATATGAATAACATGAACTTTCATTCAAGAAATACAGATAACAGTGTTGTAATAGCCTAATGGTTAGAGCCTTTGCCCTTAGTAGAAAACCCTAGTTCTAGGTCCTTCCTGGTCTGGGGGTGGGTGAGGTCAAATCTCTTACTTTCCTGGAAAATGTTCTAACCACCAAGTTAAAGTCCAGGCTGGGCTGAGGGAAGCCACCACCATTCTTGATAGCTGAACCACTGTGCAAAAAGGAAATGCATGGAGGAGCCTAACTCTGTAGCTCAATGATGAGAAGGTTTCCTTGGGAAGGAGTACTGGGTTCCTCCTGGAACTGAGCATGCACTGAATAGCTTTTGGATAAAATGCAAAAATAGCACTAAAATCAGGGACAAGGACCTAGGCCTGCCTCCCTTCCAAAGGAGTTTCCTCACCACTGGGCTACAGAAGCATGCTTTCTCTTGCTTGTTCTCTCCTTGGTCCCATGACTCTTATATTGCTTTCCATATACAGGCAGTAAGGGTAGTTTGCTGCATGAAAGCTATATTTGCAAAATGTCTGCCAATTCATTATCCAAAGATATAAAAATACCTTCAAAATACATGAGGAGGACAAACCATAATACATTCAAGAAATCTGGAACTTAAAGGAGCTGCAAATGATCTTTAACACAGAAACTGGGCCACTAAGTGAGGCATTGTTGTTTAAAGTTTTCCATTAGTTAGATGCAGGAATGAGGAGACTGTGTGCTTGAAAGGAGCTGAAAGAACAAGGAGTTTAAATTGTTCACCTGTTTTGTATTAGATGACTTAGATATCTTGATACCAGCTGGTGCCATACCATGTCATCCCATCCAAACAATTGCATCATTGATAAAACAGGCTGAGGCTGGAGATCTGATGGAGCAGCGCTGGGCATGTCCAAAGCTAACAAAGTAAAAGCTGATTTTAAATAGAGAAAGAAAAAAAGAAAAGAAAGGGACAGTGTTAAAGATTTCTCATGCATTTAAAATATATTCCTGTTCCACTAACAGATATTGAAACTTATTTGCTATTATTAATATTTCTGTTGCTCTAGATTCCAGTCAGGATTGGGAACCAAGATAGTAGGCACTGTTCAAAAATATAGGGAGAGGTAACCCCTTTTCCAAGCAGCTTACAATTTTAGGATGACACACAAGATATGAAGGATGGGGAATGATGTAATCAAATCCATACATTGGTTACAAAGCCAAGAGACATCATCTTGTATAAATGTGCTCTGTGAGGTAATTGGACATTTCCCCTTACCTCCCACTCTGCCTTTGATAAATGAGTGCACTTGGTGTCCACTAAGAATTTCTAAAATGTCTTAGTCCTCCAGAAAGGTACTGAATTTTGAAAACAGAGAATCTGTAGGAATTTCCAGCCTGATTTTCTTAAAATACTTCTTTATATATTGCTGTTTTATGGGGAAAAATGTGTAAGTGCCATGCTAATGACAAAGCTACTCCTTCACAGAACAGTAGACCTCACACAGTCCTAAGGCAACACCTGCAGACCTATAAAACTGTATAATAAATATATGCCACAGAATTTTTTAATGAGACATAAGCATTTGCTCTCAATACTGGAGGGCCGCTATAGAACACATCCAACACCACCAACATCAAAGTTATTCTCATTCTTTATGCTACAGATAACAAACACATTTACTCAGGAAGGAGACGTAACCTAGAATGCTGATATGTTATTAGACTAAATAAAATCAGCAACAAAAAATGAGGATTGGAAAACTGATCTCTATTTTCTGATTTTAAAAAACAAGGCATCCACCAGCTTCTGATCTTTCCCAATTCAAGTTAAATAAAAGCTAGCTTATTACTAAATTAAGAGTATGCTTATAATGCGATATGCATACAGAAACTGTGCTTTTGATTAGTGGAAGCGCAAGCCTGTTTTCAGAAAGAGCAACAAGGCAGCTATTTTAATTAACAGAGGGTTAGATTTTATGGTTTCACAACAAGCCCTGAGTACGGGCAGCGTGTACTCATCCTACCTTACAATGCTTTCCCCTGTCCTGCTTCTAAGTAAGAGTCAAAATGTGGTCCCCAATTACCCCAGGCCAGGAAGGAATTTCTGTCAATCCCTTACTAGATTACTTTCACCACTGTTTGTTTAGTACTTTTGGCCAATAGGCTGGAAGAGGGTGGCATGGTGGAATCAAGCTGTCCCTTTCTGACCAATCCCACCCACTTCCATAGAGGAAGCAGTGTTTCAGCAGAAGTGTTCTCTTCCTTGGGCTACAACTTCCAGGCTAGAGACAGACATTCAAAAAGCCAGAGCTTGAATTGATTCAATCTTCACAAGTTAGTCCAACCTGCATAGTTTGAACCAATTTGCAAGTGAACAGACATTCACCTTTGATTCTGGAAAGGTACACATGCCTGAAGTGGCTCAGGCTAGAAGCCAGGGGGTGCAAGAGAAAGCCCTCAACTGGAGGGAAACTAAGCCGAGGGAAGGGGTGCGGCCAGGCCTGGGAAGGCCTGAATATGATTAGGGAGAGGCTTAACCCTCCACCCTAACCTGCAGAGACCCCAGCCAGGGTCTGCCTGGAGTGGGAGGGGGGAAGCAGCCCCTGTCAGTGGTCCCCAGCCTCTCTACCCAGCTCATTCGCTGGCTGGTGGCAGGAGCAGGTGCAGGGCAGACCCTGGTAGCCTGAGGGGAAGTGGAGGTTTAATCCCCCCATTGCAGGAGGTTGACGATGGTGTTGGCACTGATAGGCTCAGCTCATGTAGGCAGGGGCATGCACCCAGGGCTGTAGCCGCCAGACACCAGTAGCCTGAGGGGAAAGAGTGGAGGGGTTAATCCCATCATTGCAGAAAGCAGTGGTGGGGGCACCAACACAGCACTCTGGGCCAAGTCCCTCAGAGGAGAGGTCAGCTGGCGAGTGGAGGGGGCATGTGACCTGGCTGCAGGGTTGAGGGGGGCAGAGCCAGGGCTAGTTACAAAGCCTGACACACCACTGCCTCCTGCTGCAGCAGTATGACCTGGGCTGGAACGGCTCCAGGGGGTGAGGGTCAGCACCTGCCACTTCCAGCCTCAAGCCCCATGTGGGAACTGTGGTTTGCAGGTGAGCAGCAGCTGTAGCATGGCTCCACACCCCTTTCCTCTCCTAGCAATGGCGGCAGAGTGAACTATCGCAGCGGGTGGAGGTCTTGTATCTGTCACCTGCTTGCAGTGTTGTCAGGTGCTCAGGGTGAACTGCTGCAGGCTAGGGCAGCACTAGGGGGAGGCAATGGACCCACTGCAGCCCAGCCCCACAGCCCAGGGGCACAGGCAGAGACTTGCCTATGGTAGCCTGCCCCTCCTCTCAGAGGTGGCGGTGGAGCGAATCATCAAGGTGGGCAGAGGTAAAGCACCTGTCACTCACTGACTGCTCACAGTGGTGCCAGGCACTTGGTGACAGGTGACAGCTGCTTATGCCCTTGGGCTGTGGGACTGGGCTGGATCAGGATGCAGCAGCCACTGCCTCCCACTGCTGCTACCCATGCCCCAGGCCCACAGTAGGCTGCCCTGAGCACCCAATGCTGCTGTGAGCAGGCGACAGGTGCTTCACCTTTGCCCACCATGATAGTTTGCTCTGCTGCCACCACTGGGAAACGGAGGGGGCAGGGAGTTGCAGCCCACCTGCAACCCTCGCTCTGGCCCAGGTCATGCTGCTGCAGCAGGAGGCAGTGGTGTGTCAGGCTTTGTAACTAGCCCTGGCTCTGCCCCCCTCAACCCTGCAGCCAGGTCACATTCCCCCTCCACTCGCCAGCCTGGGTTGCTCTGCCACAGTGGGAGGAAGCGGTGGGAGGGGCTCCATAACTAGCTCCCGCTCCCCAGCCCTGCAGCCAGGTCACACCGCCCAGTCCCATGCTGGCTGGCCACTCCTCTGAGGGACTTGGTCCAGGTGCTGCAGTACGGGCCCTGCCTGAGGTAATTTTCAGCATGGGACAGAGCCAGTGCCATGTTGGTGCCCATGCTGCTGTTGCCTGCAATGGGGGGATTAACCTCCCCAATTTCCCCCAGGCAACTGGTGTTTGGCCGCCACGGTCCCCAGTGCACGAGTGGAGCTATCGGTGCCCGTGCTGACCCCCCCATACAAAGGAGTGATTAAACCCCCAGTTCCCCTCAGGCTACCAGGGTCTGGCCCCATCCCCACACCTGCCCCTAGAGCAGTGAGCAAGGTGGGGGGCTCAGGACACCTTGCAAGGGTTGCTGCCCCTTTGCCAGGCAGACCTAGAAGCACTCCAGAGCAGGGTTTCCCAGCTCCACCCTTTTCTCAGCCAGTCAGAGCAGTGCTAGTGCTCTGGCTAGGGAAGAGAGGGGCAGGGGCAACCTTGCTCGGCTGGAACAGACAGCCCAGCCCAGGGCTGCAGAGTATGCTAGGATGCTGGAGGACCCTGATTTAACTTAAACGAGGAAGGGGTTTGAGATGCATTTCCATAAACCAGTTTTTCTTCTTTCGATTAAATCTGATGCTACATTCAACCAGGTTCATCTCAAACCAGTTTTGGCTATATTGAAATTGGTTTATGTGCACTGAACTTATGTTCTGTTACAGGTTTAAAGCAGTGTGTGTGTAACTTCTGTACCTAAACCCAAAGTCAACAGTCCAGGAAAGAGAGTGGCTTCTTCTGTATTACTTCTCAACATGGCTGCATACATTATATTCAGCACTTGATTTCTCTTCAGCTGGATTCTAAAAGACTAACTGGTTATATCACTACCTCAATTAAATAATTAAAGAAAAATTGAAAAAATATATTTAACCATAGAAAACAAAACAGAATTTGTGATAAAACAGCGATAGTAATTTCTTGCTTTGATTTTGTGTTGCTGTTTCCTGCCAAGCCTCAATAGTGGGAGACCATTTTCAATTTCACTGCTTTGCATCTCATTAAATATGGCCTATTAACTATTGCAGAGCTGCTGCAGTTCAAGGGTCCTAGTGTTTTGTATTACTTCACATGTCCTTAAGCACGTATAAATTTAGTTCTTAATTTATATTATGGTTAAAAAATATTGTCAATTCAGAAACAACTCTTCTAAATTTTATTTAAATGGCTTCAGGAAATCATTATGGCTAAAGATCAGCCTAAGCACTCTTAAATATGTAGTATTACATTAAAATTTTAGATAAAATAAAACTGCATCAAAATATAGTGGGCCAGATCCTTAGCTGATGTGAATCAATCTAGCTCCACTGAAGTTAAGGAATTGGTTGAGCATTCTTACTATTTACTGACAAACTGAAAGAAGTAATTAATTCTACTAAATTTGTAGTGTATTCTTTTCAATACAAAATCTAACTATATGGCAAACTGCATCAATGTATAAAAGCATCCAGAGCAAAATGACCAGCCTAAGCAACATTACAAAAATGTCTCAAAGTATACGAGCTTAAAAATGCATCAAAAAGAAATCACAAAATCAGCTCTTTGAAAATGTCTGAACAGATGTCAAAACATATTTCAAACATGCAAATTCTGCCAAATCAGTGCCATTTTGGAAAAAATAGTTAAATAAATTATATCAAATTATAATAGAGAATAAGAAAATGCTTAGATTTAATGTAATACAACGAATGCATAAGATTCTTATTTAGATTCTAATAAACATTACAAATGCAATATAATCTGTCAATAAAAATGTTTCTATAGATTCAAAATACTCCAATATTATAGATCTACCTGTACACTAGTAAAAGAGACAGCACTTCAGTACTTTGTTGGGAAAACATCCAGCACAAATTTCACGTTCTGCATTTAGCCAGATTTGAGCTTCTCAATATGAAGAGGAATATGCCAAGAACATGAAACACATAAAAGACTGTGGCAAAAGGGAACAGCAAAGAAAGCAGCAGAGAAAGGGAGGGCCATTCTAGCTAACCTGCAGCTGTATCCGCAAGCTGTGGGGAATGGGGTGTTTGTGACATCCTCTGGCTCTTCAAGAATGGAAAGAAATTTCTCCAGAGAGCACTGGCAACAGCAAGGTGGTGCTCTTTAGCCACTAATGGAAGCTGTGTGTTTGGGCCCATATTTCCTCGCTGAGGCCCCTGACTTGCACATTTGTGCACACTCCTAATAGGAAACAAAAGCAATGTCAACAGTCAATAAATGGAAAAAAAAACTACCCCAAAAACCCAAACCCGTATCCTTTTTAAATACATGTATAAGTTCTTTAAACTCTATAGTCTGAGAACTGAAAGACCATTTTGTATAATTAAATCCTTTATGCAAAGATATTATGCATACCAGTTATTTGACAGATGAATGATGGCATATTAAGCACCATAAAGTTAATGTTAATTACTAATGTCAACCATTAATTATATGCTTTTTAATATGTCAGATCAAAATGAGAAATAGGCAGCTTTAAAAAGAACGTTTGCATTTTGCAACTACAAGCATGACAAGCAAGTCTGCTTACATTCTAATGCCAGGCACTTTTTTTTTTAATTTAGTCTCTAAAAGTTTCAATGTGTACATGTACATGTACATGTATGTGTACAGGAAGAAAAATAAAGAATCACAATTGCTTCTGCTTAATTTTAAGGCTTTCTATTAATGCTTATTTTTTTTATTTGCACAAGTTCAGTAGAAGCATGCTTGCTTAAAGCAAAAAATGATGGTTTGCTGATACACTGCAGACAATTAGCTTTGATAGCAATGCCCACAGCTTTGTTAGTACAGTAACGACAAAAGTTACCACTGCACACAACTCCCATCCCTTCCTGAGACGATGTGGCATGAATTCAATAATGCACTCAATTTTCTTTGATTCTTCTAGTACCATTCCTGCTACTTAATCTAATTTGGAAGTTGTGACTTTCTAGAGGTTTAATAGAGATATGTCTGCAGGGAATCAATGTTGTCAGAGAAATGGGGGGGGGGGGGAAGCATTAATAAATTTGTCTGGTAGACTAGGATAGAAGGCATTGCTGCAGTGGGTTGATCAACTAAATAACATGCTTATTAAAAACAATCTGTAGGAACGCACTATCATTCCTGTTCCTATTTATCTTCTGGTCAACTCAATTGAGATTGTGCATTAAAGCACAGGCAGCATTATTACATTTGCTTTATTAAATTCTATAAACAGCACTGTAAAGTCACAGTCAAGATATTTATAAGATAATGCATACTGTGAAGGCAGGGAGACTTGCCTTAACACTAATGTTTGCAGACCATAACATTTCTTTAAAAATTGTCAGTTTTCATAATAGCAAACGGTTCACAAACGTATCTTTCTGTTTTCTCAATTTTTATTCTATGCTTATCCAAACCTGGGAAAAGGGGAAAAATGCAACAGTTTCCTTCTGGGGATGCAGAAAAGTTACAAGAGAATTATACGATCATGGCACTCATTAGGACATCTGTAATGGAATAATTTTAAATAAAGAGTAGGCTGGCTGCAAAGGCTATTCTTAGTGTTGTTGGTATTACAAGTACATCTCATTACATCAAATTAGTATCCAAAAACTCTGTCAAACATAACTTAAAACCTAAAATATACCAGTTGTCATAGGTAACAGATAACTTATGCCTGCTTGTAGGCATCTATTAGTTTCAATGGGTTATCCACAGAGAATCAAGTACTGTTACTTTGTGACTGGTTATCCTTAACATACAT
The DNA here is from genome assembly GCF_001723895.1 of Crocodylus porosus. Taxonomy (NCBI): domain Eukaryota; kingdom Metazoa; phylum Chordata; order Crocodylia; family Crocodylidae; genus Crocodylus; species Crocodylus porosus. The sequence continues at coordinate 76,564,593 of NW_017728918.1, forward strand.
AGAGGATAATTTTACATATGATAAAGTATCAAATACTTCTTTGATTGATAGGCAAGGTTCAAACACAAGAATGGGAGCCAAGATTCTCTGAATTCTAATCCCATCCCTAGCATTTCTCTTTTCAGCATCCTTAGGCAAATCACTTTGGTCAGATACCATAAAGGACTTGGGCTTCTGAAGTACAATTTTGATGGAACTTTGGTGCCAAAGTCAAACTAAGCAATTCACCAAAGTCTCATCCCTCTACCTAGACACAATAGGCACCTAAAAATATTTACTAAGGTACATAGTTTCTAGGATTCACAAACCAGGCATTCCCAAGTGTAGGTCTCCTGAGGGTCCCAAATCACCAGGTATGATCAGAACATACCTACTGCACATTTGACAGCCATGACTCTTTTCATTCAATAAAATGAATGGCAACCTCTTACATATCAGTGTTACAGCTAAAAAACCCCCAACAATCAAGAAACAGAAGACCCATGTACAAGCACTCTGAAGGGCTTAAGGAACTTAAGAGACATATCTTGCATCCCATAAAAACGTTCCACCCTACAGGCTAGACTAAATTGAAGCTCAGCTACTGTAAGAAGAAAAAAAAAAAAAAAGAATGCAAGATTCACTGGGCCAGGGAGAAAGCAAGCAAGAGAGCACAATACTCTAAAGCCTTGTGATGAACCTTGGGAAACAGGAGACCCCAATCTACCCTATTCACTGTTAACAGAACTTAGATAACCAGCTCAGGTTTGCAAATTCCACCCTAGGAGTCAGGCACCTTCACTGATGTGATGATACTGACTGTCATCATGCTGAAGTCCTTCTATGTATTTGGGCCTCAGTTTCTCATCTATGAAATCCACATTGTAATACTTAACTCTATCCTTCAGGAATCTATTCAGTGTTTGTAAAGTGTGTGGAAGATGACAAAAATCTATCCAGCATAACAGTTAAGTAATCCCCTTCTAAGGAATATTCTCAAATTTAACAAGCATAAAAAGGTTGTGTTAGCATAAAGAACTAAGTAATCCTTCACTGGCACTTTTTCCTCCATACACAGTGGGTACAACACTAAGTAGGTATGAAGTATGAGCAATAAAAACTGGTATGCACTAAGCTGGTTTTAAAATACTGTCAGTTCAATGGAATCTGAGTTAATACAATGACTAAAGAAAGCCTCCTTTAAACAAAACAAAGAAGGTGGGGGTGACAGAGGGAAGAAGTGAGCTCAAAAATAGATGAATGGCAAAATAGTAGTTATTTTTTAAATAAGAAAAGGGGGACTGATTCCTTTAAGCATAGCAAGTGAAACAGCAAGGATAAATTTTGCCCTTACTCTCAGCTATACAACTGTACTGACTGGTCCAAAGACCTTTTCCTCTTCTCTAAATTGCCTCTGAAGAAGGATGGCCTGCATCTCCTTTAGCCATCTATGCAGAGTGGAAGGGTGTTCAGACTTCTAAAGTGAGGTAATACATCTCTGTGTCAGTGGAAGGGCAACACGTACAAATCAGTGTGTATGTTTATTCATAGTGACCTACACAAAGACTTGTATGGAGGCAAATGCTTAAAGCGCTGGTTTTCAACATTTTTAGACTCAAGGCAATGCTCCAAAACTTTTCAAAATTTTGCAGTACCTCATTATAAAAAGACTAACATAAATATATTATGACTATTATAATAGAAACATTCTAATTGTATTGTTAATTATTAATTAGTTATAATTATAAGGATCTAATCAATTAATACGATACTTATCCCAATGTCACTACCATTGCAGCCAGGTGGATTTAGGCCACGTGCCTCCTGTAAAGCCAGGTCGGCAAGCGTCTGTGGCAGGTGTGTGCACTCCTGCCAAAGTCGTTCCTGATCCAATCCTACACAGTCTCCCCCAGAAACAGAGGCACACACCTTTGATTTCAGGATGCATGTTGGACCCAAACTGAGAAGCAGTTACAGCAGAAAGGCATGCAGCCCAAATTACATTATGCAGGAAGGCATGCTGCTTCTGCTGCAGCTCTTCTTGGTCCAGCTTCAATGCAGCTCCTGAATGCGTAGACACTTGGGGCAGCTCTATCTGGTGAAAGCAGTATTTACCTCCAAGCTTTGCCACTGCCACAGTATGAACTTGTCCCATGCACCTCCATTTTCAGAGTTGAACCATGAACAGCTGCAGCAGAAACAGCACACTTGCATGCATAATGTAATGCAAGCATCACGTCTTTATGCTGCAGCTGCTTCCCAGTCTGGCTCCAACGTGCCTGCAGGGAAGGCCTTGTGAGGAAAGGCTGAGGGACCTGGACCTTTACAGCCTCCACAAGAGAAGGCTGAGGGGGGATCTTGTGGCAGTATACAAATTCACCAGGGGAAGCAGCAGGGAATAAGAGATGCTCTGTTTACCAGATGCTTTGAATAACCAGAAACAATGGCCACAAACTGATGGAAAGTAGGTTTCGGTTGGACATCAGAAACAACTTCTTCATGGTTGGGGTTGCCAGAATCTGGAACAGATTTCCAAGGGAGGTGGGGCTCTCCCCTACCTTGGGGGCCTTCAAGAGGAGACTGGACAAGCACCTGGCTGGGGTCACATGACCCCAGGACTTTTTCCTGCCACTGGCAGGGGGTCGGACTCGATGATCCTTTGAGGTCCCTTCTGACCCTAGCATCTATGAATCTATGAAAACAGATGCACACAGGAATTTCACCCTACACCGGCAATGCTTTGCATCATGACAGGCTCTTGCAGCATCCTGGTTGAAAACCACTGAGAATCAATGTGTCCTCAATATGTGCTGGAGTAGATGGAGGCATGTAACAGGACTGAGCCCCAGGTGTGGTCACAATGATCCCTGGTGGTCACACAGCTCCTGCTCTGCTCTAACTCCCTGTGTAACCTCCTGTTTTCTCTGACCTCCACATCTTGAGGTAAATAGTTAATAGGTAATAACAGAGGCTGTCCTTGGGTCTCATACATAGCCCCTGTCCATTTCTTGACCAGCAGGTACCTCCTAGAGCCTCAGGTGTGGTCATAATACTCCCTGGTGGCCACACAGCTCCTGCTCTGCTCCAGCTCCCTGAGTACCCTGCTGTTTTCTCCCACCTGATGCATCTTGATGTAAATAGTTGCTGGGTAATAACAAAGGTTTCCCTTGGGTCCCATATAGAGCCCTTGTCCATATCTCGACCAGTAGATGTCTCCTAGACCCCTCTGATCCCAACCATATCCCTTGATCATTAAGTGGCCCTTCTTGACCCATCCATGCCCCCCCAGGGCACCTGTCGCCTTACAGATATTTTTGGCCTCTGACCCTTCCTACAGCCACACCCATACCTCATAGATGTTACTGGTTAATACGTAGGTATGGCACTTTGCTCCCCAGCCAATGTCAGGCCACTTCAGGCCTACATAACCTTGTTGAAGCACTGGCCTTCTAAGCCCCACCCCTTCCTCTCACTGGTTCCATTAGCCTACTGTGTTCACAGATGTTTGGGTTGGAAGGGACCTTAGCAGATCATTGCATCTGACCCCCTGCCCTGAGCAGCAAAGAGCACTGGGTGCAGATGACCGCAATCAGGTGCATGTCTAGCCTCCTCTTAAAGAGCCCCAAGGTAGGGGAGAGCATTACCTCCCTTGGAAGCCCATTCCAGATTTTAGCAACCCTTACTGTAAAGACGTTCTTGCTGATGTCTAATCTAAATCTGTTCTCTGTCAGTTTGTGCCCGTTGTTCCTAGTTATTCCAACGGGTGCCCTGGTGAACAGGGCATCTCCTATTCCATGCTGTCCTTCCCTGATGAATTTGTAGGCGGCCACAAGATTCCCTCTCAGCCTTCTCTTGCAGAGGCTGAAGAGATCCAGGACCTGGCTTCTGGTCTACAGTCCTTTTCTTGCCCTACTGGGCACTGGGCCCCCGACCCTATGTCCCCCCTTCTCAGACGCTGGCCCTAGCCTTCTTGGCCTCAGGCCGCCCTCCTTTCCCTTTGAACCTCTTGGCGTCGGCCTTCCTTCATCTTTAGCCCAGCTCCTGCCAGGACCTAAAACATCCTTGTGCCTCTTGGGAACCACTGTGGCTTGAACCCTTGTCCATGGGCAGTGCAAGCCCTCTCATGCCCTCTGGCGACTAGTAGTAACCTTCTCTACTAGTCAAGCCCGGTCTACCAGTGAATCAAACAAAAAACATAAACTAAAATTCTTAGCTCACTGGCTCTGTACCAAAACCCCTACGCATCCTGGGTCCTGGTCCCCTGCCAGCCCTCAGCTCCTTACTTGCTGTTTCTAGGCATAGCAGGATTGCAAACCGTCACCCAGCAACAGCCATATTGCCACAAAACATTTCCTCATGCAACCTGAAGGACTGCTTGCTTGACTCAGGCCCTGGGCTTATATACCTCTCAAGCCCTGCCCCTTCCAGTTACCCGCAGGTATTTACAATTAGGACTTGACAGCTAGCTCTTAGGCAGTTTGTAACTGCTGTCTGTTTGCTTTAGCAATGTCTTGGCTGCCTGTAGCAGGGATCTGCCCTACTGCAGAGCAACTGGCCCTGCAATAGGCACTCATAGCCTCTGGTTTTCCTCCCAGCTGCCTAGTCTCTTGCAGTCAGATTGTCAAGGGCATTGTATCTCCCACCTGGGAAGCCTCCCTGCTGCTGCTTATACTCTAAAAGTAACAGGAGCACCTGGCTCCCCATTACAAGGCAGCTATCTCCATCAGCTAACAAACCAGTTCATTGTACTAAAAACTATAAAAAGTACAGCTTTGTTTTTCATGTAGTAGTCTACATTTTTCTTAGGTAAGGCAAATATGCCCACTAAGAACATGCTTCATTTCTCAAACAATAACTTTTGTTTCCCCTGGGTAAAATTGTCCTATGAGTTTCTGGAATCATTTGTTGTCTCATTACAAGAGTACATGTTTGGGGCTTTTTTTTATTTGTCTGAAATAATGAATTTTGTGTCTTTGTTAAAAAAGGTGTTTCTCCATTTTGCTAACAGGCTGAATAAATTCTACCTTTACGGAAGGAAGGAATACTTGCGATTCCTGCTCACTGTCTTGGGGGGTTGTGCTAGATGACCACGGGTGAAGGTTATAGCAGGAGTGTTCAGGATTTTTCCACTGACTATGCTTAGACAGAGGATTTCTGCCATTTCTTTCCACGTGGACCTGGCAAAGGGTAGTACATGCCTTTGTCACCCCAGATCTGCATCACCGCAGAGCGCTCTATTCTCTTGCAGCCAGTACAGAAGCTGGTACAGAATGCTTTAAAGTGGAAGCATAAGTCACCAATGGTCCATGATCTGCACTTGGAAGCCAACTGGCAGCAGAGTGAACTTAGAGCTGTTTAACTTAAGCTATAAAGCCTTGAGCCCTTGCAACTTGATGGACTGCTCCCCTCCTCTTGCCATGATGTCCAAGACATACCCAACAGACGGGCTCAAGCTATAACCTTCCCTTAACAATAAAGACAAGAGGCCAGTGGTAGAATGCAACCTGCAAGTAGCCTTTCCCAAGTCATGAAGTACCCAAAGTCCAGTAACAGATGTACATGAACCCTTTAGAAGAAAAATAATTACTCCCTCTCACAGAACTAATGAAAGAGCTGTATAAAATCTGACTGCTGTGAATACTTTTAAGTCAATACAACCTTATAAAATAACAGTAAAACTAGATGTGCCCAAACTAGTATCCTGGGGGGGGGGAAGGATGAGAATCCAGGACCAGGAAAGACTCTATATGAAAGGTTAATATAGAATCTGGCTAATTTTGTATACAGGAATGCAAATGAATGAAAGAAACAGAGATCTGATCTCCAAACAAGCAGTTTCCTTCAAAACACAGGTGAATATTGGAAGCCTAGGGAGTGTAACATTATCTACACAGGGCCTCTCTATGCCTAATGTATATATAAAAATCTGAAAACCCTCAAATTTCCTCAAATGACGAGGGAAATCCCACAAATGGAGTAAATTACTGCTAATTAGGTGAGTGTTAAGACATGTTCAGAAGTCCAAGAGCAGCGTAAAAGGAAACCCTCATCTCAGTGTCTCCCCCTGCCATGCATATAGACCCTTGTTTCTACATGGATAGTACTCAGGTCATGGCCGACTACATATAGTTATAGAAAAGGCATGAGGCAGGTTTGTCAAATTTAGGGCCCAGGGGCCAGATCCAGGGTGAGTGATGGTAGGATGATAGGGTGATATGTAGGAGATAAGTAATAGGCTGCATTACCCCATGAGTGATGGCTTGCCCTGCCACTGAGTGGTGGTGGTAGGACAAGTTTTACATCCCTGGCATAGAGAATAAATCCTGAAAACTGCACAAAACTTTAGACAAGTTGTTTAAGTATCACACAGCAATCTTTCTATGTTAAAGAAATTGGGACAAGGGAAGGAATCACCATCCTTGGATAAAACTAGCAAGATTGGGTTGAGACAGCTGTATTTCTAAAATGATAAATGACCTTGATGCTTAGAATTTCAAATATCATAACACGGATTTAGACATGGGTAATAATATTACTCTTTTTTTCTATAAGGCATACTTGACCTACGGAATGCAGCCATTTTCCCCCTCTCCTCCAAATCTTCCTCTTGCTGCTTCCAGTGTACTGCTTTCAGTACAATTTCTCATCTAGTGATTTTAATAGCAAATGCAATTTATGTTGCATTGTTCCAACTATTTATTTTTTAAGTAACTGAACTGAAGTTGTAGATGGAGGGAAGTTGAGGCTTTAACCAGTTAGGGAGACCAGGGGTTAGCAAACCTATGGTCCATAGGCCAGATGTGGCCTGTGGAGCCACTGGATCTGGCCTGTGGAGCCACTGGATCTGGCCTGTGGACATGAGGCTTCAGTGGTAATTGGTGGCAGAGGGCTTTGGTTGCAGGTGCTCACCTGTGCCACCACAAAGACAAGCAGTGGCAATGGCTGGGTCCTAGACCCTGCTAGGAGCTGGAGTGGGTCATTCCAGTCCACAGCCAAAGAGGTTTGGCAGAGGATTAAAAGATGTTTTTGGTTTGGATATGGTTTGGAGCTTTTTGGTTCCATAGCCCAACTGATATTTTTGGTTTTGGGGAAAAGGAAACAGCTCATTTACATTCCTTCTTCTGGGCTAGAATAAACAGTACCTCCCAAGTTCAGGAAGGGTGGGCACCAAGTAGGTGGTCAAGGGGTAGATTAAGGGGAGGTGGTACAGTCACTCCCCACCCCTTCACTAGGTAGCATGCATGCTGTGAGGTCTCAGTCACCAATCTCCACCACTGGTTGCATCCCCTTGTGCCAGTGACCTGTAGACCACACTGCCATTTTCAAAATGCTGGATCCACTCCTGGGTATTCCCCAAGCCACTTTGCCACAAAGTCTGCAACTATATCAAACTCGATGGAAAGTGCTTTAGTTTGATTCTTCTGTCAATTTTTTTACAAATCTGGAAATACTTAATGCAACCAGAGTTAACACCTGGTACAGATAAGACAAAATGCCTTTAAAAAAATGAAAACGCTCTGTGGAACATAATCATATAGTGAATTCAACACACAGAGTAAGCATACAGAAATATATGCAGCTGCTTTTTGTGTGCCTGGATAATCACATTATATATACAAAATCATGTAGTAATAGACTTGAAACCTACACTGTAATTACAAGAGGAGCAAAATGTTAAGATCTTTGTTAGAACGGATAGTATATTAAACCAATTCAGTGGGATAGTAGCAGATCCAATGACTGCAGAATTCCACAATAGTTTAGTCAATACTATTATACTATGTTCACTATTACACTACTTTCACTATCTTCAAAGTTTACAAGCATCAATACTTTTTTGTACATTTTTCTTTCATACTTTTCAAGAGCTGTTGCTTCTTACAAGGAGTAGGATTATAAGCAAGCCTTTCACAGGAGTCACAAAAGCTCCTGAGCTTTCTCAGAATGTTTTAAGTCATCTTCAGTGCATATATTTTTATTCAGGAGGCTACAAGCACAAATATGAATCATCTTCAAATGAAGATAATTCTCCACTGGACTTTAAAACAACTTCTACAATGACCTACTCCCCCTCTGATGGGAGATGTTCACATAGGCTTTTGACCTCCACAGTCACCTGCTTCTAAGATAGTTGTCAAGACGGCTACGAGCAGATATGCAATAGGCCTGTTGTCACATCTTCTCTTCTGGTTTTAAAGTGGGGTGGGGTAGAATCAGCTTCCTCATAGCACGCCAGCCAACAGTTGGCTCCCAGAAGGATAACACATTCCCCAACTCAAGTCCTGACTCATTAAAATACAGGTTCAAGGAAGCATCTACAAACAAGCCTTGATAAACAGTATAATTTTGTTATTTTGTCTTTTAATTGTACTCAGAAATATAATCAAAGAAATGCTATAACAGAACTTTTGGATTACCCCTCATTCAAGAATATCTCCATGGGCACTTCTATTATTGACTATCTCAAAGAATTAGGCATGTCTATATGTCAAAGAAGTCCTTGCATACTGCTAGTGCATACTTATGAAAAATCACCTAGGCCTCTATGCTCTACACAGGCATCTACCATTTTACATGAACAGAGGCCCATGTAATCAAAAAGCTCACTATCATAGTTCTAATGACTAAGATGTGGAGAGGCAGATACATTTATTTCAACAGTGTTTAAAATTAACAGTACAAACACGAGCAGGCTTATTTTTCTGGAACTCCATACTCCATTACAGTAATGTAAAAAGTCAAGAGCAAAGGTCCTTCCAAGGCTAACAGCTCATACAACTACCAGCAATAAAGCACACCAGGTGTTGTAGCCAACAATACAGAATAGAATAATGGAATAATGGACCACGTCTGTATTCTAATCACTTAGTGAAAAATCAGTGTATGTTAATTTTTGGAGACTACTAGATCCATTAAACTGAACTGTTACTTTATCACATATCAAAGTTGCTCATCTAATACGTACTGAAAGTAGACTCACACTGTAAATTCTTTGGGGCATATTCTCTCTCATATCTCTTGATAAGCACCTACCGTATTTAGGCTTTGTTCCTGATTGAGACATTCAAGTACTACCACAACGCAAATAAGAACTAAATCTATAAGCAAGTCAGATAATCTAAAACTAAGCTAATTTGACTTTGTCAAGCACATACAAACCATCTAAAAGTTGCTTAATATCTGAAAAAATATTTTCATGCTCAAATAACTTGAAAAGAAAGAGAGTTTTACCAAACCTTTTTTTTGGGGGGGAGGAGGAAGTTGTAGATTTCAGGAGGATATGGAACAGCAGAAACCAAAGCCCAAAAACCGGAGAAACACTTGAAAAAAGGGGCTTATTATGAAAGCATCAGCATTGCCTGAATTGCAACGATAACATCACTACCATAGTGCAATACCACAGACTGTACAAACAGGACTGAAAAAATGATAAAATATTATCAGGCATTAACACACCTCCATCAGCTTAGAATTTATTACAGCATGTTTCAGTAGTGTTCTTTCAATTTAATCTGCTTCAATGATCCAAAATAAACTACATGTTCAAATGTTTACTGTAAAAACTATAACAGAATAATGTGTGTGTAGGAAGAAGTGTTTGAAAACCAACAATAGCAGTACGGGTTTTATTAAGTGATTTTAGAACTTGCTTATTTCTGCACAAGTATTTTTACACACAAGTCTGTTGCACATTACCATAAATGACACTGTTTGTTGTGATATATCTCCATCAAAACCTCTGGAAAATTCTGGCATAATAATGTAAGAGATAGACTGATATGCTTTAAAATTTGGACTTTTGTGCATTTTTAAAAGGACTTTCATTGTGGCAATTGAGTTGTTTGGATTTAAAAAGGGGAACATGAGTTTCCTGCCAGTTTCTGGGCCGTTGAGATATTGATACCTAGCAGATTCTGACACTATTTGAGAGCAGGATTTTTTCCAAGTTCCAGTATCCTGTGGATGCAAAAATAGAACTGGGAGGCAGGCAGGAGGTATAATGTTCTGAAGCACAGGCCCCAACCATTAAAACACTATGGGTTGCAAACATGTTGCAAAAATTTAGAAGACCCTAAAAATCACAGAAGTGCTGAAAAATAGTGAGAGAGTATGTACAGATGTACAGACATTACACTTAGATAGGCCTTACTGGGGTTATGTACTGATCTGTACACACATTCACAGAGGTTAAATAAGGTAAAAAATGGCTGGCCTCAGAAGGTGCGCTAATTTAGATCAAGAATGAGTTAGTTCAATCTAATAAATGTCTGTACATGTTTGGAGTGCAGCCCCAAGGCTGAGAAAGCCAAGCAACACATGCCCCAGCCCCAGGGCTGTAATTTTCCTCCCTCTGCCCTTGCCCCACAACTAAGATATTTTTTAGTTCCTTGCCTCCCCACCCTCCCCCAAAATATAGTGCCTGTCTTTGAAAAAGGGAAGAGGATTCGGGAATTATAGGCTGGTCACTTTGATCTCAATACTTGAAAAAACTATGGAACATATAATCAAAAAACTGTTTCAAAGCATTTAAAGGAGAAAAAAAGTTATCAGGAGTAGCCAACTTGGATTCATCAAGAACAAGTCATACCTAATTAATCTGACTTGTTTCTAGGACAAACTGATGGGCTCTATGGATGGGGAGAGATCAGTTGCTGTGATACATTTCAGCTTTAGCAAAGCTTTTGGTACTGTCTCCCATTAAATTCTCATGAGTAAACTAAGGAAACACAGTTTAGATACCTACAAGGTGGATATATAGATGATTGGAACATTGTGCTCAAAGCATAATCATTAATGACTTTGTCTAACTGGAAGGAGGCATCAACTGGAATTCCCCAGGGTCAGTCCTGGATTCATTACTGTTCAGTATCTGCATTAATGATTTGAAGAATAGATTGAGTAAATGCTTAGCAAATTTGCAGAAGACATCAGTGTGGGTACCTGGGATTTGGATTCAGAATTACCTTGATAAACTGGAGAAGTGGTCTGAAATTAACTGAATGAAATTCAGCAAGAACATGTGCAGAGCCCTGCACCTAGGAGGGAACAATCAACACGCACAGATACAGGCTGGGGAATGACTGGCTAGACTGTAATACTGTAGAAAAGGATTTGGTGGATACAGTGGACCACAAGCTGAATACGAGTCAACAGTGTGCTCCTGTTGTAAAAAAAAAAAAAAAGCACCAAAAGCACCCTGGGCTGTATTAAAAAGAGCACTGCTTACAAATCAAGGGAATTAGACTATTGTTTCTGCTTGCAGGGGACTGAACAAAGAATAATAGTCTTAAATTGAAGAAAGGGAAAATTAGGGTGGATAATTAGGAAAACCCTCTATGAGGGTAGTTAAGCACTGGAACAGATCACCTGAAAAGGTTGTGAAATCTCCATCCTTTAAAGTTTTTAAGGGCAGGTTAGACAAACACTAGTCAGGAATGGTTTAAAAAGGGTGATCCTTTCTTGAGTGAGGGGTTAGACTAGATGACTCCTGAAGTCCTTTCTAGCCCCACTTTTCTATTCTACTGCAAGTAGTTGGGGCACCATATATAAAAATATTTTTCTTGAAATGCTTTAAAATCTGAAGGCAGGGTTAAATTTAAAGGACCTTTCTAGTGGCATATATAAACCTCTTAATAACATGTGCAAGAATGGCAGGGTTAATGTTAGCAAAGTTTGAAAATGTTGTGACAATTACAGCTGTATTCCCACTAGATCACTTAAAATAGCCACCTAAAATTTGACATAAGTGGTCAACTATTAAAAAAAATGGTGTGTCAATAATTTGTATCAATGCATAATTATATCTAGAGATAGGGGGTAGTGAGCCTTTTGTTCATGTTCTCCCTCTTAGAAATCTAAGAAACAGTAACCTACACATTTTATGAAAAGTTCTCAATATATGTTGCTTGTATGTTGCTTCTGCAAGTAATCCAGTTAATTACAGGACTAGATTTATTGGCATATCCCCTGTGTGACATAAAATCAAAGTCAGGCTGAAACTGTGACATGCCTTTGAAAAATATTCTAAATTTAAGGGCATCTTAATTAAGTTAGAAAGGGGTGAATAGGATGGAGGAAAACTGAGGAGTTGGCAGAACTGTTTTCTTCTTTAAAAAACTGTCTTAATTCTAAGGTACCACAGCAAAAACTTCAGAGTGCTGTGAGAGATGATCCAAGTTATCTGCAGCATAGAGCAGCTGCCATACCAGGACACTAAAAAGGTTAGGACTCTTCAGTTTAGAAAGCAGAAACAGAGGGGAGATATGAGAGAGGTCTATAAAATCATGAAGAGTGTGGACCAGAATGTTAAAACTAGGGGGCACCTGCAGAAAATTAACTGGTGACAGGTTTAAACTAACAAGCGAAGGTATTTTTATGCAACACAGTTAACTTGTGGAATTCATTGCCACAAAAGGTGGTAGAGGCAGATAACCTAGACAAGTTAAAAAAGGAACTATATAAATTCATGGGTGATAGATCTATGAATGGCTATTGAACAGAATGGTTGGAGATGTTTCCTTTGGCATCTCTAAACCGATCATGGTGGATGCCAGGGAGGGTAATGAATAGGGGATACTTCATGCTATAGAGATAGAGCTCAGTTCAGTGTTCTTCCCCTATAGGAGTTGTTTTCAACTTTTTTTTTTAAATAAAAGAAAGAGCTAAGTTTTTCACGTTCCTGAACTGTAGACTTTAAGAACAAGGCCAAAAATTATGAGCCTTGGCAATACTGCATACCTAGCATGGCCAAAAAAGGCTCTGCCACCCTAACTCTAACTGTAGTTATATTTATAAATGTAGATGCTTTACAAACTGAACTCTGCCTTTCTGAACATATGGTTTACATATCCCAAGGTGGTGGTTGCTCATGGCAAGCCTACTAAGACTCCTTTAAACAGGGAAGTGGATAAAGCAGCAAGAAATTCCTCTGCTGGTTATAATTAAGCTCCTGCTAGTCAGAAGGTATATTTTCCACACACAGTTCAGGGTAGAGACCATAGCTGACAAAAAAATCTTCAGGAGTTTATCTCAGCTGGTTAGGGGCAACTTGTGAAATTGCTATGAATATCCTATACTGGAGTTGAAAATAACGTCTTTGGAGATTTTAAAATATGAAGATTTTAAATATAGCACCAATATATGAAAAGGTTTCAGCAGAGATACTGAGGTTAGTAATAACCCCTCTTCTGCTAAGGACAGAAATGGTGAACCCTAAGTTAACTGTAACGGTATGCTACATGTGTTTTAAAAGTATTAAAACACTGAGAAAGAACAAATGCCTATCATCTTTGTTTTGCCAAAAGACAAACTAAAAATAGAATTAAAACTGGAATATACAATCCTAAAATACAGACACATGGAAAAGGCAAACTAACATCCAGTTAAAGAACAGTATTAGGTTTTTGTTCCTTAGAAGGGTATATCTACATGGTGAAAAACAAGTATATGTCTAATTCAGGATGGCTAACCTAAGTTCATTACTTTGTTAAAAAAGTAGTAAAGACAAGAAAACTGGGGTTTCAGTTCAAGTTGTAGATCAAATTCAAGGCTACATGGGTATGCCTGTAGTTGAACTTGAACTGCTAACCAAAATAATAATCATAATAATTATAATTATGTTTATTGTTGTTGTTACTATCGCTGTTCATATTGGTGTTGTTATTATTACCACTACGACTAACGATGATGAAAATAGTAGTGGTAGTAGTAGTGATGATTAATTATGCTTATAAATCCTACCCTATCCAGAATTCAATCCCTATTACCTCACATTCACAATTTTATCCAACCTTAGTAAAGAACAACCATTTCTCAGGACTTAGGAAGATTATCTATATTGTTCAGTAATAAAAGATTCTAATCAGTTTAACTTGATATGCAAGGCTATTTTGACCTTCAAATCCCTTCTCAAGACTGATTTGTTTCTACTTTAAATACAATGCCTATAAAAAAAAAAAAAAAAAGAGGGGAGGGGGAGGCGGGAGAGAGGAATCCATGTGCTCAGTCCTGCAGAGTAGCAAGTGCTCTTGCCTGACTCAGCAAAGCACTTAGGGCTGCACCAGGAGTTTTCCAGTTGGTGTGAATGGAAGCAATATCAAGCACTACAGCATGCGCAACCAGTGTTCAGTGCTGTGTGCCACGTAAGTTCTTTTAAACAGCCAAAAGGAAGTGAGAAAAATTTAAAAACAGAACAGTATACCTGACAGGAAGGCTCTAGGTTGTATAGCCCATGAAACTATTTATAACCTTACTTGTTTGTTTTTTTGTTTTTTGTTAAAACTGATAATTTCAAACCAGTAGCACTAGGGCTGATCAATTAAAAAAAAATCCAGGAACATTTTCTAAATTGTTTCTGCCTCACAGGGTTTTAAATGAACTGATTTTTATTTTTTCCACTAATATTTTCTCATAAAAATGTAGTACTATTTCTGATATTTGTGATTCAAAGTTTTATTAAAAACCAACACATAAAGACTAAAAAAAATTGGGGAGAAAATAGATGCCTTGCTGCCAACTGTATAAACTCAAATTATGGGAATATAAATTAATTTGATTTGATTTGCCCATATATTTTACTACCTCTATATTTTAATCCTTTGGTCTAAAAAAATGAAAAGTCTTAAAGGGATGCTAGAGACTGCTGAAAATGTATTCAGTTATGTAGCCAAAGAAGGGATGAAGAGTCCACTATATGTACCAAGAAGAGGAGCACAGAATAGAGAAGGATACTACTTTAGCCAAAAACAGCATAACATTGGTATGACAGCCCGCCTTGATAGCTATTCCTTGTCATCACAAGGTTGGAACAGAATCTGAGCTCTCTGGAGTACTTGAATTTTATAAGCTGTCCTATGAGGCATACCAAGAAAAGCAAATATAAAAAAGAAAATGGGAAAGAAAACAGTTGTGTATAAGACCTCTTTCCAGTGGTATTTTTGGTGTAAAAGAGCAACACCAACTAGCTAGGCATCAGAGGTTCTGTAAAGTAGCCTCAAACAAAAAACTCCTTTAAACAATGAATAGGAAAATCCATTCAATCTTATCAAGGTATTCCCAAAAATGACTGATAAAACAGCCCATCTCTAAAATAACAAAGATATACTTCATATTAGACATCGTTCGGGTATTACCGGCAACTTTTGCTTTTAACTAATTCTATTGAGCATGGAGACTATCTTCTCTTCTCCATTCCAAACTTCCATGTCACTAAAAAATTACCATATTTACTCTCATAACACATGCAGCTTTTCTGTTAAAAATCAACCAACATTGGGGTGTGAATTTTAATTAGGGAAACTGATTTTTCCTTACTGGAACAGAAACAAAGCAGAACAGAGCAAACTGGCATTAGGAGTCATGGATACCAAGATGGTGGCTGCTTCTCTCCCTGCAGCTGCAAAGAGCACTCTCTTTTTAATTAAAGACCCACTGAGCTGGCTGAGGGTGAATGAATTGCTACATACAGTCTGTAGGATCTTGATGAGGCTTGCCGTGTGGCAACAACACTATTATTTATGGGAACTTCTATAAAGTACTATTTATAAGTTACAGTGAAGTAATAACTGTCTTGCTGCTGTCCTTCCAAAGTCTGGGGCTTATCCTTATTGCTGTCCTGCTGTACCAGACTGTTTTTCTTGGGAGGCCACACTTCGAGGACACTGTGTGTATACCCCACAGTCCTCCATGATTATGGGAACCCCCTTCTGCATTCCACATTCCAAGCTGTAGGTCTTATTTGCAAAGAGGGTGGGCATGTGGCATGTGAGAAAATACAATAACAGTAAGTTGATAAGAACCAAAATTGATTCTCTTTCATTTAAAGAACTTGGTTAATTTTTCCAGGCTAAGATGAACAGAACCCTATCCCTTCAAAACAGGGTGGATAAAAACCAACATTTTTTTTTCATTTAATCAGATTTTTTTATTTAATTGTATTTTTTTATTTAAAGATTTTTTAAAATAAACCTTTGTAAGGTTTCAAGAAGTTAAATGAATACAAGATAGCAAGAATGAACTTTTTGTAGAAAACAATGATTAAATTAAGGCTTCCTGACTAGTGATTTAAATTGATTCAATTTAAATCAAGTCCACCCTGCTTCAAAAGGCTGAATATGTTCAATGTCAAAATCTCTTGAATACCCTAGATTTCTGTTTTTACATA
Source organism: Crocodylus porosus (assembly GCF_001723895.1). Taxonomy (NCBI): domain Eukaryota; kingdom Metazoa; phylum Chordata; order Crocodylia; family Crocodylidae; genus Crocodylus; species Crocodylus porosus. Next base: position 76,580,734 of record NW_017728918.1, read on the forward strand.
ACATCTGCTAGAACTAGTCCCTATTCCACGGTGACTGGACATTTAAAAGTTCTCTGTCACATATTTTTCTCTGAAAAGTAGTAACAGCTGAGTAACCAAATATATCATGGAGGATGGGTGATTTCATATTTATTTAAATTTATTAAAACACATACATAATACTTGCACAGCATACAAAATTAAATAGTTCAACTACATCGCTAACTTAATGCCTGATGCTAAAAAACTCTTCTAAATCACATCAAACTAAGTCTTTTCTTTTACTGTGTCTCACTCCTTCAGTCCCTTAATCAAAAAAAAGATCTGATGAGAACTGATAAACTATATAAAAATGTATTACATTTTTATTCATTTCAGACTTTGGTAGACCAGTGATAGAAACCATTCACTCCAACAAAAACCCTCTTCAGATCTCTTCTGATTAAACCAACCAGATCAAGATAATCACAGTTGCAACCGCATCATATGGGAAGCCATGGATTTCTTAACTGGTATTGAGAATTTAACTATGTGCAATAGTTTTCCATACAACAGGGGTGTGTGTGTGCACATACGCACGTACACACACACACACACACACACAGTTGTTTTCTGTCCTATAAGGCATACCAATTTATAGTGTATTTAAATAAACACACAGTAAAAGGATTGTCACTTTAGAGATATTTTACACTATAAAGATGTGGTTGCAACCTCTCGGCCTATAAAGTCAGAGGAAGTGCTTTGCCGCTGCTATTGTGGAAAGGGCATCTGGAATCAATGAGAGGACTAATAATAACTTTCTAATTATAAAGCAACATATGGTTGGTAAACTACTGTGAATAAATTAACTAATATCAAGTCTATCCTTTGCCCCTAACGGTTTCTTCTATTTATCTGCAGCACTACGATTATCATATCTCTCAGTCAACTTGCCTGTTATCCAGTCCCAAATACCAGCAGGACATGAGGTAAGGTGGACAAACGCATCAGTCATGGCAGAACAAATTCAAGCATGGATTTAAGTACCATCCTCGTTGTGGAGGTTATATGCGACAAGCAGGAAGTTTTACTAGTGATGTCTTTTCTTAAGCCAACCGAATGGCTTGGAGAGATGCTAGACAGGCTTTCAGACACAAAATTTTTCAAGCCTGGCTTGTGGAAGTGATGTCTTTTCTTTCCTAATGGCCTTATAGACAATTTAATCAAAAAAGAAGACTGAATAAAACCCCAGGGTATGTTGCACAAAGACCTGAGGGTAGATGCAGACTGCATATCCAAGCACAACTAAAAACAGAAACATTTCAGAGCCACCTTCTCAGGAAACTTGAAGTTATTTTCTTGTAAATGCCTGCTTCCCACCTTATGTATACTAGGGGTGTCAAACATCTGGCCCACAGGGCTCCTAGTGGTAGCTGTAAGCACAATATGGCAACACTGAGTTAGCATACGCTCAGAAAAACTACCGAGTGGACAATTACTGCTTGTGCAAGAGCAACAGATTTGAAACAACAGCCTCTAACCGAAACCAACATAGAAGGCAGGAACTATAGAAACCTGATACAATATAAACAACAGAGGCTGAAGAACTATTAGCAGAGGTCATAGAACATTGTAGCAATGAACCCCAGAACATCCTTGGAGCCTGAGAACTCACTCTGATGTCAAGGCTATGTAAGCACATTCTAGTTATCTGTTTACTTATGTATTCAATACATTCAGTACCCTGAGTAGAATGAGTGTCTATGCCTGTACTGTAAGTCTCCTTCACCCAGTACCTAAAGTAAATTTTTGGGCAACACTGGTGGGCCTAGGAATTCAGGGGTGGGGCCTTCCCCAAAATTCAAGGGCCTCACTGGGAACAGCTTTTGGTGGAAAGCTGTGCTGACAGTGCTGCCACCACTTGCCCTGGTGCCCCTCAAACAGATATTACTGGTCTTTGCCTGTCACTGTGAGGTCCATATCCAGGTTGCAAGGAGCCCCTTGATGAGATCTGACCCAGGGACTGGTGAGTTTGACAACTCTGATATATACAAATCATATATTGTTTTGGAACTTCCCTGTTTTCGAGGTGGCAGGGCTAAGAAATAAACTTTAGAGTTTTTTGTTTTAGATAAACCTAAATTGATGGAATTGAAATTTGCATGCACATGCACATACACACACAAATAGGATTACATCTGGACTTCAAGTCCTTTTTCTTTCTCGTTTTTTTTGTTTTTTTTTTAAAGCAGCTGCTTTAAACAAAGCACTTTCGGTTCTCTTTAGCTGCCTTTACGAACAGCCTAAAGCTGTCTTTACAAACAGTCTATTTGTAAAATGGTGCTCACTAGTAACATATTTGGGGCCATACACTGCAAAGAGAGAAAGATATTCCCAAACAGGGAGATAAAATAGATATCAGAAGGCAGGAAACTTGCATACTCAACAACTTTTTTCCAAATTTTCAGAAAGTAAGATTTTGCACATCTTCCCTAGAAAATCAATTTTATTCTTTATGGAGTATCTATTGTGTTAGAGTTAAAGGATTCTCTTCATGTAATACATCTTCTTAGTGACGGAGTTTACATTAGGCACAAAACATCCCCTACTAACACTGTTCCTAGCATCTAGTAATATAGACAGTGGAGCTAATTTTCTGTCATTCAGGAAGAACTGTAGGCTTGCTAAACTTTTATCATCATCACCTCTGAAACACAGTAAAAATCACTGTTAGAACTGATGGTTTATTAGATCAAAGCCACCATCAACAATGTCAACCCTGCCTGGTCGTGTTAACAGGAAAATGTTTTACGAGTTCTACCACTGGGCATCAATTTAACTTTCAGCACCAGCTATGCTGTAAAACCGTGAACGTAATTTATTTGGTGACCTGCGTGTGTGGGAAGCAATATCTAGGCGAAACTTCTCACAGTCTGACAAAATGCTTTGATTTGCACCATTCAGATGATTGAACAAAGAGAGTTTAAGCAATCACCAACAATAGCTTTTATCTCCAAATGTGCTAACAATTTATTACTATATGAGTGCAACCTATTGCTTTAGAACCAGGTTTGATAAAAGAGAAGTGATTGGGTAAATATTACATTTTCAACTTTTACACATCTTATCCATTAGGTTTAAATATTGGACAAGCTTCATATTTAAGATAAACACTGTTTTTAGCCAAATCCACCATATGACATTCAAACTGCCTCCATGGTACTCATGGCAACTTTTTTTTTTTTTCTTATACATAGCTTAAAATACATGTTCATTATCAATTAGGTGAAGTACAAAAAGTAGCCAATCAAAACTCCTCAAGCTATTATCATTTTTTTCTTTTACATAGCGCTTAATGCACTTTTGAAATGTTTCCCAGTTTCGGTCTGCCTTCAGTAACTAATGACAGATGAACCTCCTGGGGCATGGCAAGAGTGATTTAATTGTTCCTAAAACACCCCTTCTATACCAGGGTCTAAGTCTACCTCTTTAGTGATGGAGGTTCAATAGCTTCCTCTGGTAGCCAGTTCTAATCCTTAGGTGCTCTTGTTGCTAGGCAGAATTTCCTAACATTTAATCTATCCTTTGCCTGATTTGCTTGACATTTCTGTAGGCTAAATAATCTTGCATACATTTCTTTATCCTCCCAAAAAAGAGGCCTTCCCCAGACAGACAATCTTTTATTAGGGGCTTTTCTTTAAAATTCTGTACTTCTTGCAGCATATGGTTTTCTAAATATTATAGTTCTAGAATTCTGGTTTTCTTAAAATACTTGATCAGCCTAACTCATCATTTCTGGAGAAAAGTGCTGGTCAAAACATTTCCATACAAAAGCACTACATGGCAGCTACCAGCATAACCCAACATGTTACTCAGTAGCCTAGTCAGCTTCCAATGTCCCTTTTTGTACTCACCATCTTCAATACTTACCATGCTTCATTTGTGTGTCAGAGGCAGTGTCTACAGGAGCGGCAGACTGAGAAGTTGTTACTGTACAGTCATTTAGTATTTGGTTAAGCACAGGCATAAACTGTGACGACAACACTACTGAATAGTAGCAATGAGCTAAAAACAACCATGCACTGATGGGATTGTGCAGTCGTTTAGTACTTGGTTAGCCAAGTACCTGCCAGTATTTCACTATATCAAACTACAAAGCAAATTTTGTATTGCCTAGGTGCATCTACACAAGAAGCTACGGTGCAGTAACTGGTGTTACTGCACAGTCTCATCGCCACATGGTTATTTTAGATGATACTGTGCAGTAGCTGGTTACTACTGTGCAGTAGTGTCTCCATCATGGTTCATGCCCAGCAACACTATGACACCGTAGCTTGATGCTACTGCACCCTAGCATGTAGATGTCCCCAGATGCTACAACATTTCATTTGTAGTTTGATACAGTGAAATAAGGCAGCTCTTCTAAAACAATTCCATCTACTATTTAAAAGACAAAAACTCTTCATTACACAGCTGCTAAACAAGATTTAAAAGATCTTGCAAGGCATCCAGAGTTAAATGTTTAAGCTGTTTTTCTTATCTTCTTCAAAATTTGAAAATAGAAAATCCCTTGGGTGGAATGTCAAAGAAAGACTGCCATCCCCTCTAGGGTTAACAGATGCTTTTGTAAGATTTTAGGCCAGCTTAACCTTTGTTCACAATAGGGCTAGTTATTGGTTTTATTTTTACTGTCTTTAACTCAGGTAAAAAAAAAAAAAAAAAAAATCAATATGAAGCGAGACAAAGGGCTCTAGAGGCCCTGGCTACACCAGCTTTGGCTTGGCTCATGCACAATCCTACAACATGCTGAGCCTGGGAAGGATTAGCCTGCTTGTGTTGAGTAAACCGATGATACTCAATAAACAGTTTCTGTTGTAAACCCCTTAGGACGTGCAAAGCCACACTAGTTGGCATTAGACCAGATAAGCTGCCGAACCAGCTGTAATCTCATTTAGACCTGAGCTGATCCTCCTGTCCTTTCATTCCACAGGATCAAAGCAAACCACTGAGGAGGCAGCTGTATTATAAGAGAACTGCTTGCTAGATGCGGCAAACATTTCATAAATTCCTCTCCTTGAAGCAAGTCTGCACATAATCTACCCAGAGCCAGGACAATCAATGGATTTCTGAATTCATTAGTCTTATTATTACAGGATAACTGTTTTCTCTTCATAGAGGGGTGGTTGTTGCAAGCCAGCTTGCAAAACAGCTCTTAATGCTGACCATTTCTTTCTGGTAATGCCTTTGCATTTTTGCTGTGCCACAGCATGAAAATGATTTAAATCACTTCTACACAGTATGTTTTTTCTAAAGACTTGGAATAAACCAATTGACATATATTCAAGTAGGAAGCATTGAAATATACTAAATTCTTCCAGCCATAATTACTGCCTACCTGCTCATATGCTTCCATGCATCAGTATACTGACCAAATATTTTCTGGGCTCAATGACAGCAAATCATAATACTGGAAGCAGAGATTATATCACTGTACTAGCATCGTAACACACAAACTAAAATTACTGTTGTAAAAGCAGGTGCTAAAGAAGAAACAGATTTCTACCTGCTTTGTGCTGCATGTGTTGTCTAGAATTAAAAATAAGAATTATTTTGATTAACAAGGCATCGGACACAAAAGCAACAGGTACTTTTAATTTCTCATCTTCTTAAACAAAAACTTAAACAATAGTTCACAGTATGTTGGGGAAGTGACACATTTGGTTTGTTGTTTAGTGTTTGCTCTTTGCAAGCTTTAACTAAAATTCCTTAAAGTTTAGAACCTCATGCTCTTTAAAGGAGACTGAAAGCATAATTCGAAAAATGTGACAGATGATAAATTTCACCACAGTGCAACGCTGTCTAACAAACATACGCAACACAAGGAAAAGGGAATATAATTTCTCATTCATGTCAGATTAGGGGACAATTATCAGACAGAACTGGGAATGGAGCCTTTGATTTACTGAGCAAAACCTTTAAATATTTAGAACTAGATTCTTGTATAGTTCCTTTGTATTGTATCGTCAGCATGAACAGGCTCTGAACACACATATTATGGCCTAAGAAGAGCTAAGCAGCCAAGCAGAAGTTTTACGTCAGATTCAGATAGTATACGGACTCTTCTTTCCCATGGTATACAGGGAAAAGGGATGATGGTCAGGGATAAAGGAAATAAACAAGGTGGCACTATTCTACAGTAAGAATGGTGGATTTTGTCCCTTGGGGTTATTTACAGTCAGTTAGAATTAATGTCGCCGTCACGCTGCTCCAACCCAGCAGAAGCAAACTTGTACCGCACAGAACAGCAGCAGGATTAGCAAACAGCAGAACTGAATTCTGCGTCCATTTTGCATGCACACCCTAACCTACACTGTGCAGGTCAATTAAACCTGTTTTTTTTTCTATCTGAGTATTTCAGTAACTGTTCCTATACTCTGAAAGTCCTGAAAACCTGTGTTTGCACTAGTGAACAATGAACAGTTACAATAGATATTTTGTACAAAGTTATTTTTGAAACTAAAGTGCAGTTTTTTCTCAAGTAGGTCATGAAAGTTAGTAAAGGTGAGCAAAGAGGTTTATACACTTATACCCTATGGATGTGAAGGAGAAAACAGTCATACATTTCTTTCTCAATCACTTATAAACCATCTGATGCATTAGTTAATGATTTCCCTCTCTCCAATTCATTCTTCAGACATAAAGGGGTCCCATTTAACATAATCACTTAATAACAGCAAAGTGATGGGTATCAGAACCCTAATTCTTCTAATATTTGCAAAATCCAGCTCTTTGTAATAATAATAACACCATGATAGCAAACTGTAAAACTGTGTAATTATACTTTAATTGTATTGTGAGGCATGCATTAATCACAAAGTTTAAGTACCAAGGATGGAATTATAATAATTCTGTAAAACAAATTTAAGCTAGCTAAGTAGGTCAGAACCACTAGCATGCAACAGGAGACCTCTGGGAATTTATCAGTTAATGGCTATTTATGTGCAAATGAGTGCCCTCCAACCCTCCAAAATCCTGTGTAGCTGAAGGGTATTTCTGTTAACCAGGAGCACGCTTAACTGCTGAGGCATAAATTAAACCATTTATTGGAATGATTTTAATTCTTCCCCCTATCACTCCCTCCACCCTCACAAGCTGAACAATTTACAGTATTAATTTACATGGAGATAGGACTGCTGAAGAGTTTTCAGAAATTACCCTGTTTAAAAAAGGGGAGGGAGAAACTTCAGTAAAAGATACTAAGCAATTGTATACTTAATCTTCACATCCTCTGAAGGGTGGCATGAGTCGTTAAAAAAAGAAATCACAAGTTCAGTATCAGAGCAATACCGTGGAAACCCTTTTATAATGAACTCTAAAGAAATGAAATTCTGTTTTATGTACTCATGTTCTAATCTTACACAAGACAAGGAAGCTAAAGGGGGACTGAATGAACATGTCTTCTGTCATAATGCTCATACTGTACACATATCAAAGGTTTTTCCTTAAAGAAGGAAAACCAAACCATGTAACACTTCTTTTTTGGCTGCAGGAAAAAATAAAATAATTTTTGGGTTGACTTAAAAAAAGAAACTAGTTATTTCTAATGTCTAAGGAAGACAGATGCCTTTAAAAAAAAGAATCAGAGTCAATTTAGTAAATATTTCACTGTGATATAAAATATAGATGATTTATATTCAGTATAAATAACTGTTTTTTTATAATCATGTCAACAGTAATCTAGTACAGCAAGGAGATGTAAGAGGGGTAGCTACAGATACACTCTTAAGCCTTTTTTCTATTTTATTTTATTTTTGGTGGCAACATCTTGAAATAAAACATAGTACAACTTTGATTATCCTATCATCAATTAACCAGATCTCCCTGTTATCCAAAACAGGGTCATGTTACTCCAATGCCTAATAATTACATTGAAAAAATCCCTTGGTTATCTAAATATATTCACTGTCCTATGACATTTGGATAATCATGGCTGTGCTACAGTTAATTATTTGTGTGAAATGAGATCAAAGTGCTTCATTTCCTGCCTCTCCGACCCACAGTCTTCTACCTAAATATAAACATACAAAACAAGCAAACCCTTGCATGAGATTATAAGGACTAGTGCAGTGGGAGGTGGTACAACCTCTATGAATGCATACACAGTAAAGTCACAATATATTTTTTTAAAGATATCTACAGTGCTTTACATTTTCAAAACCACTGCTATGTATTGCAGGTCAAGAAAGCAAAGGGAAATCAGGTATTTGTTAAGGGCAAGCAAGCAAATATTTGATCTTACTCTTTTTGCTGATTTTTACCTGGAATAAGAACACAGAAACAATGAGCGAACCCCAATGGCCCAGCAACCATACTATTATTCTCTTCCCTGGACCTTCAACCTCTCCCCAGCTCCCAATTACATATATTCAAGGCAGTGATGAACATTACTGCTGAGTGCCTAATGACTGCCATAGCTGCCTTTGTAGTACTGCATTACAACATGCAATATTAAAAAGTTCTCTCTCTCAACCCAAATGTCTAGGCACACTCCCCAAAGTGAATAATAATCTACTGATTGTCAAAATCATGACATTATTAAATGAGTAAAAAATTATCTGACAAGAAATTAACTTCCATAATTTCAAAAGAATTAGTGACATCCATATTATCAGACTATCTGACTTGTTCATAATTACCTCTCCATTCCCCATAATGATGAGCTTTAACCTTGATTAGGCTTGCACCTTCCTGATAGTGGTAGGGTCTCAGCATTGGCCCAAGGCTTTAATTAACGTTGATAAGAAATAAACAAGGCCCTGTGATTGTGAAAAGCGTAGAGTACTTCTTATCCTGGTACTGAGCTAAACTAAACATCAATGATTTTCCTTCATACTTTGTCCCCTTCATAACAAAAAGAACCACATAACATGCCAATTATGCAAGTAAACACTGTTGGAGATACCTTCCTTCTTTTGCTTTATCTTTTGTGAAGACATAACTATCTTCCTTCGCTTTATTAGAGACAACAAAAGCAAAATAACTCACATACACAAGGTATCAGCAATTAGCATTACAGTCTAGGTCTACAAGTAGCAACATGCCAGTGTCCCGATTATGGTAAGTAGCTGTTGCTATTGTAGGGTGTATCATCTGAATACACTGTAGAAGAAATATTCCCAGAAAAAAATGTTTCTGGTAAGAGACTGTTGCTCTTAACAGCTATTGCTGCAATCCATTGTTGACTGTATGTTGACTTGCTTCCAGCAAGGTTACACCACAGGATGACACGTGTATGCTATCTGTGCCAGCGTTCTTAAAAAAAAAAAAGTGGGGTGGCATAAAATGGTATTTTAAAAGCAGTTTCCTATAACTGCTCCAAAACCCATACATAAAAACATATATAAACACAGAAAACTTAAAAGCGCACTTCAAAAATATCTGTTTTATTGTAGTCTTTAAGAGGAGGCTAGACAAACACCTTGCCGGGGTCGTTTGAACCCAGTACTCTTTCCTGCCATGGCAGGGGGTCAGACT
>NW_017728918.1:76590428-76671549 GCF_001723895.1 Crocodylus porosus
GGGGGGGGACACACGCACGTGGGAACCGAAGAAAAAGGTTGCATAAGGATCACCTTTTACTTCCTAGTACAACGCAGAAAACTGAATCAAAGTTCCTGCAATTTCTTCAGTCTCTTCTCTATACTTGCATTACTTTCCCATTTCTCTAATGCATTTTCTGTACATAATATCTAATCCAGAAATGTGCAACACATTGCACATGAAGATCCTCTGCTATTCAAAGGCCAAAACCGCAAAGCACCTATCAAGATGAAATTGTAGAATCGCAAGAAAGGTAGAGTGAAAGCAAATCTCAGCAGGACATGGAATCCATTCCACTGCACTGAGGGAGCATCAAATACATCTAGACATCTCTCTGAAAGATAGGTGTTTAACCCGGCCCTAAAAACATTCCCAAGTCGTTCTAGTGTTTAATTACCCTTACAGTTGGAAAGCTTTTCTTAATAGCTAACCTAGATCTACATTGCCACAAATTAAACCAATTACTTTTTACCCTACCCCCTCTGGGGCCAAGGAGAATAATAGATCATTGTCCTCTTCCTAATAACCTTTTACAAAGTAAAACACTTATGTCCCCTCCCTCCGTCTTTTCTTTTCTATACTAAACAAACCTAATTCCTTCAACCTTTCTTCATGGTTCACACTGAGGCCTCACCACTGGCCAGGATAGAACTACCTCCATGGCTAGAGACAGAAGCTATACATAAACCCGTTCAAGTCACCAGAAACTGGTTGAAACTTACAACAGAACAGAAGTTTAGTGCACATAAAACAGTTTAAAAATTGCTGAAACTGGTTTAAGATAAACCTGGTTGAATATAGTATCATTCTTAACTGATTTAGGTCAAACCAGTTGATGAAAATTCCATCCCAGACCCCTTCCTGGTTTCAGTTAAATCACAGTCCCCTGGCATCCCAGCATGCTTTCCAGCTCTGGGCTGTGCTGTGCTGTTTGCTCTAACAGAAAGGTGGGGTGGGGTGGGGTGTGTGTGTCAGGGGGGGTAGATGGGAAGGGGAAGCAGGGACTGCCCCGTGCCCCCACACAAACTCCAGCTGGGGTCTGAGGCCAGGGACAGAGGTTAAACTTCCCTTCTCCCCAAGTACAGAGCTGCCTTGCTCTGCTATAAACTTACTGTTGGCTGCAACTGTGGACTACAAATCCGAGGCACCTGGAAGCAGGAAGAGAAAGTGATGAGCAACCCTGCAGAGTCCTACTGTTGTGATTCTGGACTGCAAATCCCAGAGAGCTCAGGAGGACCAGGAAGAGGAAGCAAACACACAGCCCGTGTTGGCTATGTGCCAGAGAGCCATGCGTTAGCTTTCCCCTGGCTTCTGGTCTGAGCCACTGCAGACATGTGGCTGCATTTCCTGAATCAAAAGTGAATGTGTCCAGTTGTTTCTCAGTTTAATCTCTGCATCTTAGATTAACCTGCAAAGACTGAATGCATTCAGCCTCCAGTTTTTTGACTGTCTATACTTAGCCCATGTCTTTCATACAGTGCTTCTATTTATACAACCCAGAATAATATTTGTTGGGGTTTTTAGTAAGTCACATTATTGATTCATATTTAATTTACAATCAATTATATGCCCAAGAATAAACCTAGCCTGTTAGTCCCCATGCATATGCTTCCTAAATGTAATACTCTATACCTACCTTTATTGAAAAAAAAAAAAAAAATCAATCAATCTTGTTGATTTTAGGTCCTTCCTCCATTTTAAGATTATCATTTTGAATTCTGAACTCATCTACTATTAGAATACGTGGAATAATATGGTGCATTGTAAAAAGTAACTACAATACAAACTATATATTTTTTTCTTTACTACAGTTTACATTCACATTGGTTTATACCAGTTTATTGTAAGGTAGGTTGTAGATATATAAGGCAGCTGACACTTTCTTTTCTAAGCTGAACAGGAATATACAGCCTGAATTTATTTACCATCCCCGAACTCTTCACAGGGTATTTAAACCAATGTTTTTCTCCACCATTCAAAACCACAGGTTTCATGAGCCAACTAAATTGTGTTTAAAGGCATTTTTTACCATACAGTTAGAGGCAAAGGATGAAGGTATTAGTGGTGTAGGGTTGTTGGACAGACTGGAAGAAAATAAAGACAGTAAGAAGTGATTAAGTTTTCAGCCACCACTAGTTCTCCAAAAGCACCAATAACTATGACAGGAAAATAAAGTCCTATTGACCCACTGACAACCTTTCCTACAAAGTTAAAATCTTTCTTCATGTTTTGCCTGCTTCTCACTTTTTCTTCATTAACAGATAAGTAAGTTAATTTGTTCAATTAAGGGGTCCTTTTGCATCTGTTCACAGTATTTTCCTCTTTAAAAGACAAGCTTCCTTAAAACATACAGACTCAAATTGATACTTCTCTCCAGAGATAATATCTTTCCAAAGAAAATGGGAGTGAAAAAGAAGAGCATGAAGAAGTATCTTATGGGAAAAGAGTACATGCCTTCAGAGCTCAGTATTGTAGAAGTGTGCACTTTAGACTGCCAAGACTGTCAAGGTATTGTACTGGTAGCATTTTGCTATTGTCCTAAAATTCACTATTCTGTTTATCAGGATGTTATTGCTTTCCCTGTCTTCTGCTAGTGAAGGGAGAACACACAGAAGTATAGATACTTGTGTGTGAACACACAAACACACAACCCTTTTTCCATTTTGGGATGCTATGAGGTCTAGCACCATCTTCACACCTTGTTCAACTTCTTTTCATACCTCCAACAAAACTACCAGTAGGAGGCAGCATTGACTCTGACAGCAGCAGCTCTGCACTGCATAGTTAGGAACTAGCTTCATTCTTCTGTCATTATATAAGCAAGATGACACTGTTCTCTAATCCAGCCAAAGCTGATAAGTACCATCAACCTGTCACTTCCTACATTTCAAATTCTAACATAGCAGCATCAAAGAGTTTTTACATTTCGATTTCTTTTGCTGGCAGCAGTCGGTAGCCTCTCATTCTCCCACGGTGTTCTAATGCAGCATTTGCACACCGGGGTTACTCCCAGCCTGAATAGCAGGTCATCCCCTACTCACTGAGCTCATCTGTGGCCCATGTGCTAGGCAATTTAGATCCAATCAGCCCTTATTTAGCTCAAGAGTAATGAGCAGCATAGTGACACAGACTTAAGCCTGACCCTCAGGACACTGCTCATCAAGCAGTAAAACTGTGACAAAATCATTCATCTTCCACCCGCTGGCAAGAAATAATACTCGCACTCACTGTATTACTTTTTCAAGATATAAAAAAAGTCCTGAATTTTCATGATGTGAGACATTAATTTGCAGAAAGCTGAATTCCCTTAAACCCCCCTGTTGCTATGAGCTCACCAGGGGGAAATAGGCCTTAGGAGACTGAAACGGAATAAAGAAAATTGCTTCAGCTTTCTTTTCATTTTAAATAAGCCTTAAATCTGACAAGAGATATCCTAAAGAGAGAAGAAATATATATCTTGTAAGGTAATGAAGAAACAATCAAAATTAAAAGACCTGAATGCTATTTGCATTTAATATTTTTATTAGCAAAAATATGTCTTTGTTTAATAGCCACAGCAAAAGACAACACTGAATAAAAAGACTTTTTTTTTTACACCTCCTGCAAAGAATGAGAGAGGCATAAGGGAGAGAAGTTAAATTGGGGAAAATAGTTTCAGAAGTGAAATGCTTAAACCAGAAAATAAATCTGCATTTATGTTCTTCAGGGAGCATATATTTTTCTAAACAACTACAGGGTCCTAACCAGCAGGTACTCAGTATACCTAGAAATTATTTTTCTTCTTTTTTTCTCTAAGAAAATGAGTTTGGTGGATTTACTCTTTCACAACAGTAAGTCTCGTACTGCTGAGAGGTAGGCCACAAACAAGCTCCTGTGAATTAGCTTTTACTTGATAAAGTTAATATAGTGAGCGAAAAATGGAAAAATTTTTGAATCTGTAGAAGCAGGAAAGAACTCCATATTTTCATAATGCATGTTGAACAGAATATACACATTTCTTTAGAGTCAAATATTTGCCATAATTAACACCATATGGGCATCAGCTAGTAAATGTTGGTCAAAACAACATTAGTGGATTCCTTAATTTCAGAAGTTATATTAGTTTGAATTAAAATAATTCCAAGTAAAATGCACTTACATTATTACAATGCAAGCTAACATGAACTTGAGTTTAATCAGTTATTCGGCTCTTTTCTGGTTTCCATCTACTCGTTCAAGGAGATTGATATTAAAAAGATGGAAATAAATACTCATGGTACTTCTGTGAACCAGAAGCACAGCTAGAAACAAAACAATTAATAAAAACAAAGTGTTTCCAATAGGAGGGTACACAGCTGCAATGTACTATACCGTTTCATTTATTTGCAGTTACTCTCCAAGGCTGAAGACACACAAGCAAAACAAAATTGCAGCTTCTGCGTGATACACAGAACACAAGAGGGCAGACAAAGGTAGACCAGATCATTTGAGTCAAATTGTTGCATGCAACTACTTCACCAAGAAAACACCTGAAAAATGCAAATCTTAGGCAAAGGAAAGAAATGAGGACTGATATATAGGCTTAATAGTCAGGCACACCTTGAAATAAATATATCTAGCACTGAAATCAACTAGGAATGTCATGCAGATACCTGGGCTAAGTACAGACATTCAAAAAGCCTAAGCCTGAATTGATTCAATTTTTGCAGGTTAGTTTAACATGCATAAATTGAACTGATTTGCAAGTGAATAGTTTTGATTCCAGAAATACAGCCACATGCCTACACTGGCCCAGGCCAGAAGCTGGGGGGTGGGAGGGAGGTGCTACAGCAAGGCCTCCCTTCCCTTCTGCAGTGGCCGAGGGAAGCTGAGCTGAGAAGAGAAGAAGGGATGGGCATGGTCATGCCCCAGCAGGCCCCATTGCGGGCAGGTCATGCCTGACCAACCTCATTTCCTTCTACAATCAAGTAACTTGCCAGCTGGATAGGGGAAAGGGAAATGAGGTTGATGTCATATACTTGGACTTCAAAAAGGCCTTTGACCTAGTCTCCCATGATTTCCTCATGGTAAAATTAGGAAAATGCAGCCTTGACTACTTTACGGTCCAGTGGCTAGGTAACCAGTGGCATCCCTCAGGGTTCAGTGATTTTCAACATGTTCATCGATGATTTGGATTCAAGTATTAAAAGTGAACTGGCAAAGTTTGGGGATGACAGCAAATTATGGGAGAGTGTGGTCACACTTAAGGACAGGCTGGCAATACCGGCTGACCTGCAAGGTGGGTGGATCTTAACCTGATGACTTTTGACATGGAGAAATGTAAAGTGCTCTGTCTGGGGAGAAATAATCTGCAACACACTTACAGGCTCAGCAGTCCCACTTGCCAGCACCACAACTGAAAGAGACCTGGGTGTTGTGATAGATCACAGAATGAACATGAGCCACCAATGCGATGCCACAGCTAGCAGAGTGAATCAAACACTGGCCTGCATCTACTAATGCATCTCAACCAACATTAAGTATGTCATCTTCCTACTCTACTCAGCCTTGGTGAGACCACAGCTGGAGTAACCGCATCTAGTTCTGGGCACTGCACTTCAGGAAGGACGTGGAGAAGCTCAAGAGATTCCAAAGCAGGGCCATGCACATGATTAGAGGTCTGAAGAGCAGATCATATGAGGAGAGGCTGAAAGACTTGGGACCGTTTAGCCTGGAGAAGAAAAGTTTCAGAGGGGACGTGGTGGCAGCCTGTATTAGGGGTGTACATCAGGGCCTGGGGGAGCATCTGTTTCCCAAGGCCCCCGAGGGGAAAACAAGAAACAATGGGCATAAACTAACTGAAGATCACTTCAGACTGGACATAAGGGAAAATCTTATTTACACATCGAGTGCTGAGGGTCTGGAACAGACTCCCCACAGAGGTGGTACAGTCATCCACCCTGGCAATCTTCAAAAAAATATTTTGACACCTAATTTGCTGGGGTCATCTGATCCCAACAGTCTTTCTGGCCCAAGTGCAAGGGGGCTGGACTCAATGATCTTGTAGGGTCCCTTCCAGCCCCTAACACCTATGAATCTATAGGATGCTAGGGGCTGGAAGGGACCAGCCTGAGCAGGAACCAGCTGGGAAGGGCCTAGCCCCGCCATCTGCCCACCTTGCCCAGAGCTAGGCCTGGGGCTGTGACCTGAGCTGGGGCAAGTGGCGGTGGCAGCAGAGATAGCTATGGGGGGGAGAGGGAGGAAGTGCTAAGTGGTAGCGAAGCTAGGGAGGGCTTTGGGGGCTGTGGCCACCCCAAAACTCACCTTAGCCCTCATAGCCACTCCTGCCAAGCCAGCCACTGCTGCCTACCCCACACAGGCTGCAGCAGCTTTGCCCACCCCACTCCTGCCTGCAGTGCAACCCCCTCTCAGCCCCTGCACTGGGAGGAGGTTTGTGGTCCACAGGACACCATGGGGCTGCTGTCCCTGTTAGGATCCCTGTCAGGTGTGGCCAGAGGCTGGCTTGGCATAGCCCCTTAAGGAGAAAGGGGCAGGGAGGGATTTTATTCCCCCCTCCCTCCCATCTTCCCCCAGGGGACCCCAGCCAGGGTCTGTCTGGCCAAGGTGCAGAAGCCCGTCAGGGGATACTTAGTCTGAGCGGGGGTGAGCAGCGGAGGCAGCAGCCAGGATGGGAGATGGAAGGGAGGAGGGAGGAGGAGGGATTAAGCCCCTGCCCGCTTTGCCTCAGGGGGTCATGCTGAGCTGGGATCTGGCCACGCCCTCACCACTGCTCTGGCTTAAGTGTGGAGGGGTGGGCCAGGGTGAGCCCTGCTCTGTGGAGCAGACAGCACAGCTCAGCTGCAGAGCATGCTGACTCTGATTTAACTTAAAGCAGGAAGGGGTCTGGGACACAAGTTCCATAAACTGGTTTGACCTCAATCAGTTAAATCTGATACTACATTCAACCAGGTTCAGCTCAAACTAGTTTTGGCATTTTGAAACTGGTTTATGTGCACGGAACTTCTGTCCTGTTCTAGGTTTAAACCAGATTCTGATCACTTTAAAAAGTTTATTTGTAATTTCCATCCCTGACATCAGTGTTTGCACCGCAAACTGCTACCAAATTTCTAGAAGGATTTACATACAAACACCTTTCCAGCATCCACCTGTACTTAAAACAAACAAACACAAAACAATATGTCCAGTTCCAGTCCTCATAGGTATTTAGTTACTGATCTCTTTTTTTTTCTTTTTTTATGTTCATTTAAATGTCAGTTAACTTTGTTAAATAATAAGTTAACTGCAGAAACCCTGGATATTTTTTAACCATAAGCTAATGTAATAAAAGAATAAGACCACAGTTAGATTTTTCCTTTCATACACTTCAGCCCTTGTTCATAAACAATATATACTGAGGTCCATATACTATTACTAATATGTACTTTGGTAATACAAGCAATAATGGGACCCAATTAAAATAGGCATACAATACCAACTCATCATAAGCACCAGTCCTTGACCCAGAGACCTGAAGAGCTATAAACTCTTATTTATATTTTTGACACAAGGTGAGTCACAAAATTCCATGATGGCTAGGGACAGAAGTTACACACAAACTGGTTTAAGTGATCAGAAACTGATTTAAACCTGTGACAGAATAGAAGCTCAGTGCACATAAACCAGTTTCAAAATGGCTGAAACTGGTTTAAGATAAACCTGGCTGAATGTAGTACCAGACTTAACTGATGTGGGTCACATCACTTTATGAAACTTCTGGCCCAGACTCCTTCCTGGTTCAAGTTAAATTACATTTCCCCCAGCATCCCACCATGCTCTGCATGGGCTGGGCTGGGCTGTCTGCTCCAGCAGAGAAGGATTGGGGGATGGGAGGAAAGAACTGTTTCTCCTTCCCCACAACATAAACCCTGGTTGGGGTCTGGGACCAGGGAGGGGGTTGAACCCACCTTCCTCCAAGTACGGAGCTGCCCTGCTGCTAATCTTAGTAAAACTTACTGCTGGCTGCAACTGTGGACTAGCACCCCACAACTTTTGGCCTGAGCCACTGCAAGCAGGTGGCTGTATTTCCTGATCAAAAGTAAATGTGTGTCTAGTTGTTTCTCAGATTAATTTCTGCACTTAGACTAACCTGAAAAGACTGAATCGATTCAGCCTTGGGCTTTTTAACTATCTGTACTTAGCCTAAGCAACTTGCGCAAGGTCATTCAGGATGCTCAGTAGAGCTGGGAGCTGAACACAGGCCTCCTCAGTTCTAATACAGTATCTTCATTTTAAAATGATCCTTCCTTTCTGGTCATTAGGCATCACAGGGGAAAGTTCTGAATTCAATTTAGGGAAAAGGTTGATAGCCATACTTCTGAAATTGCTGAGTGCTATTCCTGACTACAATTTTCTAAAGTTCAGCATTAGAAAAATATATTTTTTTTACATAAACTAAGATTGTAAACCCCCTGAGAAGGAAAAAAAAAATACTTTTTTATTTTCTTTATGAGTTTATCTACCGACTTACATGACAAGAGGGAGGGGAAGAGAGAAGCTCCTGATGGACTCAGACTGCTTCCTACAGGGCATTTTGATGGCAAAGTGTAATACACAGACACAAAACCTCCACAAACGAGTATATTTCCATAGCAAAAATATGCTGGATTCCCATCATGAATTTATCACTTCACCCCAAGGGCCAGATGAACTGCAACTGAATAACTATATGTTGTTTTGCCTGTGATACAACTATTAGAGATGGCTTCTTAATTAGAGACTTTTACCTGCTTGGCACTCATACAGAGGCAAACAAGTTAAAACCAACATGCCTTCAACTGAAGCCTTGTGACATGGTCATACGACGGAAACAAAAATTCCATACACCATTTACGTTGATTAGTAGCATTTAAAACTGTACAGCCTTGTGAATTACAATACCCACCAGTAACTTCAGCAAAAAGACTAGTCAATGTAATCTAAATCTGCAAGAGTTTTGGGTGGAACTGTGAACCACTGATCTACATACAGCTGACAGGCTACTTGCAGTTGTTTAATTTAGTTTAAGAAAAATATTTATTTTGTATTCATTCTCCATTGAAAAGTATTCTCTACTGCTGCTGTGTCTCCCTCCTCCTGTTCCATAACAACATTATCATGGTTCTTTAAACTAAAAAATAAACACAGCTCATGCAAGTTCTAGGGACCGCACATTTTAAAAGGGGACTGTTAATAACCAACACAAGCTGTTTTTTTCTTTGCATGAGCAGAACCATATACACAATTATTATATTCTCAGCTTTTTCTACACCTACATTTGTTTTTTTTATCTAATCCTTAAGATTTGGCTTAAACTTCCAAAAAAGCTACTGAGATCCCAAAATAACATGAAGCATTTTACGCTGATCATTTTTATTTGTGTTTCTAGCGTTTCCCCACCCCAACTTCTTTTTTTTGTTATCCTTTCCACTAACTCTCTCTTTCAGCTCAGAGTTTCCTTACCAGTGCAGAGGAACCAGACAAGGAATTCAGCGTGGGTACGGAAACCCTGGTATAGAACGCCACAAAATCCCAGTCAATCCCACTCAAATGGGGAAAAATTTCCTTCAAATTTCCACTCAAATTTCCCTCATGTACAGGGAAAGCAGAGGGAGACTTCTTGAAAAACCTTCTCCTCCTAACAAAGACAGCTGTATAAGGAATACATGTGTAGAGGGCTACAGATTCACACAACAGCTTTTCCAACCCATGTATACTTTCCCTCATTGCAAGGGACCCAGCGCTGTTTTGGGAGGCAGCTATGGGCATCTATTCTCAGTACAATGCAGCTTTCTAGGTAAGCTGGGCAAGTTATGAAGTATTAGTTCTACCAGGGCTGCACAACAAAGGAGAAAGGGTAGGGGGGAAGATGAGGTCAAATAGGAGAACACAGGCAATAAGAAAGGAGAAAAGGGCAATGAGAAAGGACAGTACAGAGGAAGATGTTGACAGTAGTACAGGAAATAGTGCAAGTTAAAATGAAAGCCAAATTTTCTAATCTTCTCTTGCGTTATTGAGTTTCTATGAAAATCCTCATTTATCTTATTTCCAATCAAACACAAAGTCCTTGATTCATCCCAAATTGATGCCATCACCTTTGGGTGCAAAACTAGACTCAGGGTTCCAGTGGCAGAAAGTCTTTTGGCCAAGCCCCTCATTTGAGATGGATTTAGGGCTGCCTGAAAAGCGCATTGCAGTAATTTGGAAACTAGTGTTGTCAGAATTCTGGCCAGTGGGAACGTAGCCTGAGGGCCAGTCCAAAAATATGCAAGTGCAAAACTTTAACTATACCTTTATCTAAATTCCAACTTGGAATGTATCCGATTATGAGATCTTGATGGAACTCATGCACAATCTTGTGAAATTTATACAGGTTACATGGTGTGCGAATTACTTTCAAGAAGAAAATCCTGAAATGATTCCAAAAAGTTGTGGCTAAATGGCCACTGTCTGTATATGCACAGTAAATTACAGTAACATGCACATGCATCTCACATAATTATGTAAAACCACAGTTTTCACTTAATTTTCTTATTTCCTACGGTCTTAGCCAAGCAGGAGAAGCTGTAGTAGACATACTTTTAAATCACATATTCTTTATAAATAATTGCGTTGACTAAGTACTATGTTTGTGGTAGCTCTCCTGCCTTGCTTGGAAATCGGTAGTAAATCTCTCAGTAAGCAAAGATTACCAGAGCTCAGCAATTGTATTACAATATGCCATAATCACATCTCAGCTGTAATGTGAAGCACAAAGCAAAACAACAAAATAATGAAAATATAAAGCTCACCATAATCTGAGGCTCTGTATGATTGCAACAAAGGGATTTCTTCATATAAAAAATTTTAATATGTTTTTAAATTCTTCCTCTACAAATAACAAATCATTGCCTCTGAATGGAGGACAGTAAAACAAATCCATCTTTAGTTACATCAACAATTAAATGGACAATGTTAACTCTTGTTCAAGCCCTGATTTTCATTATCTGTGGAGTCCACCGTAGATATGTACACAGTGTGTTAGCTATGGTTAATTGTTACCTGTGTATAACCCTAAATACCATGGAAGTTACCAAGAAATATTCTTTTTCCTTATGTCATTTTATAGTACTTGTGTTTCTCCCTTGAGGCAGGGAGATGGATTTAGAAGGCCTCTTGAGGTTACTTCCATCTCTATTTGATATGAAGTAGGATCTCCTGGGCCATTCTGACTGCAGTTAAAATGCTGCAAAGGAGATGGCTGAGCCTGCTCAGTGGAGAGCTTCAACCACTGGAATGTGTTCCTTTTAGCGATACTAGAACTCATTAGACATGCTTCAGGCCTTTGTTGCCCTATACCTAATTTTAATAGCAGGAAGTAGGGATCTGTCAAAACCTTTTTGATAGATTCTCTTTTCATTATTGTGATTAGTTTGAAATGCAAGGCAATTATGCTACTTACAGATGTGAAAAAAAAAAATTAACACAGCACTTTACTTTCAGTTCAGTGCATTCCCACATCGAGCACAGCGCATGCCCAAAAGAGGCACTGCATTACTTTGACCTGGGTCGCCTGGCATTTGTATATATCACGTGCTTCAGCAGGGCTTTTTGGTGCTTTTGTCCAATAGTTAATTGAATCAGCTTTGGATAAAAGCACAAAAAGCCCCGCTGAAGCGCGTGATCTATGCAGACACTAGGGAGCTGGGTCAAACTAACACTTCCTCTTCTGGTAAAGTGATGGTTTTTTGGGTGGTTTTCCACATCTGTGAGCAGCCTTAGGTGTTCCAGAGTGATGTGCATCATCATGGATGTTTAAACAAAGTGATGAGGGGAACCTCATGCCTGAAAGCTTGTCCAATAGCTCCCCCAAGTACATAATTGATCCAGGAGAAGCTGTCACAAAAAAAACAGCCTCGCCTCTGAGCAAATAAAAGCTCACACAGTAATATCCATATTGCATTTGACTTACCCGTCTTCAGGAAAGGAATGTTTGAGAATCTGAACAGTTTGCAGGGTTATAAAAATGGGTACTCCAAATAAATGCAAGAAGATTTTCTGTACATTTTTAATTTTAACATACTCCACCTTTTTAACCTGTCTAAATGACAGGCTCATACTCCATTCCACAGTGAACACCATATTCTTTGCTGTGAGATGCACTGGCAAATATTTTACACAAGACATTAATTCATTTTTGCTCTATGGTGATTAAAATAACTAAACATACCTATTCTTCTTCCCCACATATAAAACTCTTAAAAAATATTTTGACACCAAAAACTAATCAATTCAATTCTGCTGAATAACTAGTTGAATACTATCTATAAGAATGGACAGGATCTGCAAGGGTTCCTGTTACCTTTCAAATGGACACACTATTGGAAAAGCCTGCAAGGGTATAATTTAAAAATGTTATGCTAGTATAAAAAAGGGATGTCTGTTTCAAATGCCCATTTACAAAAAAGGGAAAACAAAGAATATGAGCACAGTTACAAGATCTTAACCCAAATTTTAGCTCATGGCAAATTTTCATAGCTATGTTAAAAACTCTTGGAAATAAAGGTTTACAACTGGAATGCTGATGGACCTTTACCCATAACAACATAGATAACTATAATTAAAGAACAGCTTTTGGCTATGGAAATGAAAGATTGCCATTTTTACAATAACCTCAAATAAAAACAAGTGGGAAATCAGAAATGTGATTCTAGAAATCCAATGAGATGTGTTAAAAGGAATTTCTAAAGCTATTTGACATTCTAAGCTTTAAATACTGAGGCATTTAGTTAACATAACCAAGTCAGTATTTTCATAAGGCTACTTAATCAGCAATAAAGAATGCTCCTGTGAGCCATCATCTTGGGTTAGCAGAAAGTGGCATATGAAGTTATTATTTCCTAACAGCCTAGAGGGAGCCGCTTCTCTCTTTAATCAGTGATCTCACTTCCTTACTACCTGTAAATTCTCTGTCTTACAGTTATAAAACCATTACACAGTATGGTGTACAGAAAAATTACATTTATGCAAGGTCTGGAATTGTATTCCCACCTGGATTTTAAAACAGGAGAGACTGTTACTGCAGTCATTTAATCCTTTTCTAAGTCAGAGGCAGCCAAGAATGAGTATCATCAATCTACTTAAGCCAATGGTACCTTAACCTTTGCTTGGCACAAAGATTCAAATACATACATTGGCCCATATTTTCAGGGGGGAGGGGTAGGGCTACATAATTAACCTCTATTTTTAGAATCACAGAATCCTTGAAAAATAGGGCAGGAAGGGACCTTGAGGTCATCTAGTCCAACTGCCTACTCAAGGGAGGATCATTCCTATCTAAACACCATTCTAGACAATAGTTTTTCCAACCTGCTCTTATAAACTTCCAAAGATGGAAACTTCATAACCTCGGTAGGTAACCTGTTCCAATGCTTATTCACCCTTATAGTCAGAAATTTTCCTAATATTCAACCTAAATTTCTCTGACTGCAATTTGAAACCATTGTTTCATGACCTATTACCTGAGGAAACAGAGAAGAGTCTATCTTCATCGTCGTTATAACAACACTTCAGGTATTCGAAGAATGTTATCAAAACCCCTACTCAGCCTTCACTTCCCTGTGCCAAATGATCCCAATTCTTCCAACCTTTCCTTTTAAGTCATTGTAACAGGGAAGTCTAGCCCTGTTACTAAAAAGTGGGGCAGCCCCTTTAAGGCTAGAGTCTTCAGAGCACAGCCTGCCAGCAGAGCAGAGGTTAAAGGGTAGCCCTCCAGGCCAGTCAGCTGACTGGGGGCATTCACAAGACTGGGAGAGAGCTCAGGCCAGAGCTATATAAGCCCAGATTGAGCTAACTGGGGGACAGCCAACCCAGGCCGTGGCAGACTGTGGGGCACCTGAATGCCCCAGGAAACTAGAAAACAGCTCCGCAGGCCGGGACACAAGACAGCGACCCAAAGAGGAAGACACGTGAGATAAGCAGGCATGCTGCCTCTATTGTTTTTCTTTGTTATAGCCCAGGGGATTAGTGCTTATGTTGTAATTTAAAACCAGCAGTTTGGGTTGGGACTATAAGGGGAGGTTTATGGAGGTCCCATTAGTGCCCAAGAGGCACATGATAGCTTTGAGCCATGCCAGGGGCAGGCTGTTACAAGCCCAGGGTGGGTGAGAGAGAGGGGCAGGCAGCAGCCACCAAGAGGCCTGGGGTCCAGCAGACAGAGGCCAGGGGCCTGGTGTAAATGTGGGCTAGAGAACAGGGGTTCCCAACCTTTTTACTGTAGACCAGAAAACATATTTAAAAAGATATTTAATCTGCATATTTAAATTTAATTTTATGTATTTATGTTTAATTTTTATGTGGGGGGGAGGGCAGTTGTAAGAATCCGATTGGGTTGGGGTGGGTACCGCAGCTGCAGGCACCAAAGCTCACCTGCAAGGGAGCAGGCTGTGCAGGCATTTGCCCAGGGGACCCAGTTGGGGCTGCCCGGGAAGAAGGGGCCCCACTGCCTTCCTTAGGAGCAAGCAGCGGAGCCACATCCCTGCCCTCCACCCCTGACATTTCCCCATGTGCATTCCACCGCTCTCAGCCATGGGTGGGGCTGAAGGGTCCTGCCCAGCCCACCATGGGCCCTGGTACCTGCTGTGCTGGCACAGCTGGGCAAAGCCATGGCAGCGGGATCAGGATGGGGCGCATGTAGCCAGCTGCCTCCCTCCCAAGCTTGCACAGCTTTAACCCCACACATGACTGCTGGCAGCCCAACAGCCAATGCTTTATGGCCTGGTACCAGGCCGTGGCCCAATGGTTGGGAACCTCTGAGCTAGAGCCTCAAAACCAGGCCCAATGCAGTGGCCCTAGGCTAAATGGCTTAGCTAAAGTAAAGGAGCACAGGCTGTGGAGGTCGAAGCCCCAACAGTGATGAGAGTAATATCTGCATGGCGTGGGGCACAGTGTAGGGATGGTATGGAGACCTGCAATTAGCACTGAAGGCAGGAGCTCTCCAACATAGGAGGTTCTTTGGAGCAAAGACCAGATCTGGGAAACCCTGGGGCAGCCTTCCCTTTGAGAATCAAAAGGGGCATCAAGACATGGCAGATGAATGAAGGGGAGACTGTTCCCAGAAGTGAACTGAAATAAAGGGGACTCTGGGGTGCCTTCAAGGGTTCTCAACTGCCCTGGGGATGGCGTCCTGTAATAGTCATGTTTCCTAGGCTTAAAATGATTATTGTTCCTCTCCACTGGACTCTTTCTGCTTTGTTCTCATCTTTAAATTTGGCACCCATAACTGGACCCACTATTCCAGTGAGGCCTCACCAGTGCTGAATACATTAAAGTCATTTCCTCTAACTTTAAAGCAACATGCATCTTGATACAATATAGTAACTACTGACCCTTCCTGCAACAACAAACACGCAATTGACGCAGACTGAGCCTATGTTTTACTATAACCCCCAATCCTTTTTTGCAGTACTGCAGCCTAACCAGTTGATCCCCAATCTGCATTTGTGCATTCAATTTTTTTCAACCCAAATATAAGACTTTGCACTTGTCCTTATTGAATTTCATTCAATTAATTTCAGAACATTTCTCCAGAAACAGTTCTTCTGAATTCTAATTACAAATTCCAAAGTATATGAAACTCTAGCTACTTTAGTGTCATTTGCAAATTTCCTAAGTGTGCAGTCAATACCACCCTCCACATTGTTAATGAAGATATTGAACAGTACCAGACCCAGGACAGACTCAGAACAGCCACTAGTGTCCACGGATCCTGGTTTTCCTTGTTTAAAAATGGCAAATTCTTCAATTAAAAAAAAAAAAAAAAAAGCAGCAGCAAATTCTCTCATTAAAAAGCTCCAAATCCACAATTAAAATGAAACGCCACTATATATGTAGTGAAACATCAGTAGAACATTGTGTTCAATTATCTATATCTATATACAGTAAAAGTTCCATTGGTCAGCACCTTACAAGCCGACATATTCTATAAACCGGCATGCTGTCTTGTATGGTAAAGTGAAACCGGACATGCCCACCACGGCACTTCCGGTTCCTCCAAGCCCCCACAGCCCAGGGCAAAGCAGCCTGTGCTGCCAAGCCCCCATGGCCCAGGGCATAGCAGGCTTGTGCAGAGCCCACGGGAGGGTTGGCGATGAAGCTGGAGGGTCGGCAATGCCCTGGACACAGCAGGAGAAGCGGAAGCCCGAACAGGCAAAGACACCTGTTCGGGCCTCTCAATTAACCAGCATATTTTGTTATCTAGCACCCCCATTCCCCAATGTTTTACTGATGTATTTACAATTTTAAAGCAATTTGGAAGCCCTACCAGTGCCTCAATCACTATAATAAAATTAAATTCTAAGTACCTATAAATTTTGGTATTTGATTTTGGGTTTTTATCATTAGAAAAATCAGAGCTTCCCCTGCCCCCTTAGCTCACCAGGAGGGTCCAGGCCCCTCACTCCCCACCTACAGCCCCCCCAGCCCTGCTAGTACTCCTCATTCCCTACTAACAGCCCCCTTGGGCCCTGCTGGTGCCCCTCACTCCCTACCCACAGCCCCCCCATCTGGCTCCCTGGCCTCATCAGCCCTGCCAGGGCTAGGGCTATGGGGCCAGGGAGCCAGATCTAGAGCCCCCTGGCTCCCTGCCCAAGCCCTGGCTGCAAGTCATGGGACATGGCAGCTGCTGGGACAGAGTGGAGCAAGGTGCCTGGCTTCCCCCCGCTCCTGGGTGGTACATCTATTGAAGGGGAGGTAGTGGGGGTGGGCTGCCTGCTGCAAACTCAGGGATCCCGCCCCTGCTGCCAGCTCTTCAGTGCACTGGCAAAACTCCCCCTGCCCTTCTACTCGCCTCAGCCTCTTGCAGACTGGAACTCTGCCAGCCTGCAGAAAGCTCTTTGCAGAAGTGGAAAATTCTCCATTTAAGTGTTTCTCCATTTAAAATGAAAAATCCACAATTTTCTTGGTTAAAAGGGAAAATCTGCAGTTTTTCAAAGAGAAACAAAACCTAGTTCCCTAATGATGTTTACTCTTTGAGCATGAGGATCTAATCAGTTATATCACTTCTGTCTGGACTGTATTTCCTTAGCCTATTAATAAGAATGTCATCGGACACAATGTCAAAAGCCTTAGTTATGTCAAAGTATATCACATCCTCTGCTCTCCTCACATCTGTAGATCCCATCACCTTGTCACAGAAGGAAATCAGGTTGGGTAAACACAACTCACACTCCTAATCCATGTTGGTAGATCATTTTTTCATACTTTAGTGTTATTGTCCTCTTGTACATGGATGGAGGTTTATCCTACTTTACTTACGTTCAAAAAATCATTAATGTAGGTAATAGGAGGTATGGCTTTTATTCCCAGGACCTAACTGACAACATGGGATTTAAAAAAAAAAATCCCTCCCCTTTTTAACAGCTGCACTATGTATGAAACCCACAATCCCTGGAAATCTCCAACTCAATCAAGTTGTCCAATAGCCAACTTTTTACAACTCCTAAAATTCTCCCAACCTCATGATGCTTATAAAATAGCACACAAAAACGTTGACATTTTCCCTACCAGTTAAAATGGAAAAATACCTTTGACATATCTCATTTATTCCAACATAATAGATCATACACTTTCTAAGCTGCCTGAAAACTACTGAACTTTGAATTTACACACTATTGACTGCTGCAGTGATAATATCTATCTAAATAATAACAAAGTACCCAGCTAAACAGAAGTCTTCCATACAGGTCATTTTTTTCTCACTATTCATACTGTGCAGTTCTTAGTGCCCTCCCTTACAAATGTAGACCTCACAAATTCCAAGTAACTGGAGATCAATAACTACCTCATGATGGCCCACATGGGAAGATGCTTTTCAGCCCTCCAAAAGTAGTTTTGGCTTTAAATAGCCAACTACTTTCAAAGTAAATTAGTGGACAGAAAGAGGTTTATTGCAGGAAGGGAAGTCTGAATGATGGAAACTGCACCAATATATCAAGGTAAATTGATTATTAGTGATAAAAATGTGATTTCCTCATTTTCATCTCTTCCTACTTCAGTCTTGTGCTTAACTTAAATAAGACCTTCCTGGTATACCACATTCTTATATTCAAGTGCCTAGAGTGAAAAAACACATGATTGGAAAGTTGGAGCAGATATATGCAACCTCAGTAGCTTAGTTCAAATCATAATCTTAAAAGGGTGCCAGACATAGAGGAGGTGGGTTTTACTCACAATGCTTTCAAAGATGGTGGCAAAGGAATGATCTGGCTACTAATTCATAACAAAGAGCTTCATAACAGGCTCCTTATACTTTCAATTATTTACTACATGTACTACTACATAGAGAAAGATATTATAAAATCAGTGGCCTGTTTGGCAGTTGAAATTCAGCATTTAATTTGGAATTCACAGTTTTTCAGAAATACCACTTTCCTTTTGTCCCATTTCAGTGAAAAGTTAATATTTTAAACACAAATACAAATACAAAACTTGACGGCAGCCTCTGTTCATGATTCGTAACTTACCCAAGCCTTGCCAGAACAACCTGAAGGAAGTTCAGGACGGTACTGAGTTCAGCTCCTCGACAGGCTGGCAGCATCATACTAAATCCATCATTCAGCAACTTTTCCTGGGAAAGGTGTATGCAGCTGCTGGTCTCAAACACTTCCTGGACTCCATCAATATAAGTGGAAAGTAGTATCCAGAGATTTTGTTTCTGGGTATAGTCATTCTTATTTACCAAGAATTCCCTGGCTGTTTCACGGAAAGCATTTGAGAGTTTCTCAGCAAGGGCATGAATATCCAAGTTCTTCTCAATGTATAACAAAAGGAAGGCAAAATAGCCTCTCCAGATGAGAGCCTTCTGGGAAGTGCTGATGGAGGATGGGCGAAGGACACTCAGGAGAGATAGCACTCTACCTACAATATCTTCTGTGCCTGCTATAGTCGCCAGCACAAGGGAAAGGTTAAAAAAGTTCTGCAGCCCCACTTCTGTCAGCTCTTGCATTCTTTTCTGATGGAACTTGGAGTAAATTCTACATGTAGGTTCATATATATATATATGTATGAAATAAAAAACAACAACAAAGAAAGGTTTCTTAAAAGCAGTTCTGTTTGTTTCCTTGAAGTGCAGCAATAAGCCATATTTTATGCCTTTGCTTTCATACCATGCTCTTACTATAAGCAATGCTTTTCCATTTTTAAATTAAGTTTGCTCATTCTTCTTTTAAAACTTGCTGGCTATTGAAACCAATACTTTCATATCTTTCTTTCAATCCAGGGATTCTCAACCCAAAGATGAAATCTAACTATATTTCTGCAAGCATCTAACCTCCAACAAAATCGAACCAAAGAAACAAAACTAAGAGAGAGAGAGAGATTTCAGCTATCACTACTGAAACCATACTTTGTCTTTGCTGATTTCCTTCAGGTTTTTTTTTACACAGCACTAGCAACCTTAATCTGATGCAAAGGCAGTAACCTTCTTGATAAGCAGTTCATATCAACAGCAGTATGTGTTACTAGTGCTTAGAGTTCTGTATTACATATGGTTTTCTAGTGAAGCTTAAACATATTTGCCTTGACCCCCCACAAAGAAAACAGTTTGGGATCTCTGCACTTGAGAGAGTACCTCTGCATTGTGCTGTACTGCCACTGGTGTCAGAGCCCCTTGTGTTCTGTCACCCTTGATTTAAAAAAGGGGGAAGAGAGGATGATGACAGAATATTCTTGACAGAGGCTCCGCTTCCTTTGAAATTCTCTACCTCCAAATCTGCAAACTACACAAAAACTGGGAAAGCCTTCTGAGAAAGCACCAGCAGAGCCTGAAGGCAGTGAGAACTCCCATTTGTCTGACAGAGAAGTGTAAATAGGAGTTTTAAGGGGTATAGTCATGTAACTGATGTTCCAGTAATATGTAGTAGTGACAAAAAAGGAGAACTTCTTTGGTCAATTTTTACTTTTCATCACCTCTATATATGCATCTTGTAACTCGTGTTAAGAATGCTCAAGGCTATGGCATAGGTGTTCTTTGGGGTAGCGCTTGTTTATAACTTCAAATATACACGCATCTCACAATACTTACACTATTTTTCTTAAGATACGAGGGAAAAGTAGCTAGAGAATAATGTTTTTAGTTTTTTAGTTTTGGGGCGATTAAAAGCATGCTGTACTCTTCATCTTCTATTTCAGACTGCATATATATAGAGAGTAGTTAAAAGAGCTCAAAGCAGTGATTTCCTAACCTATCACCTGGAAAAAATAGTTAGAAATAATGCTGAGGCTATCAAAGCTAGCCACCAAAAATTATAGCAAATCCAATTAAGGTTGTTTAGTAGTAAATTACTACTGACAGGCATTTACGTTTTCTATGCATCAATTAATGCTTGGTAAGCTGCCGAAAACAGAGTTCATCCCAAAATTGTAGCTGTAGGCTGTTAAATTTTGTTACTTGTATAATTGATTTATTCAAGGTAAAAATGATGAATTCTGGGTGAGAGGACTGCCACACACTATGTATTAATATCCCCCCCCTCTTAATTTAAACAATAATAAATGAATAAAGCAAACTATAAAATGGCAAAGATGCAAGTATAATGTTTTCATTAAAAACAAACTGATTAAAATGGAATAGTACATAGATTCAGCAATCCAATATCAGCTTACTTCAACATGTAAGAACGTATAAACCAAAGTTTTTAAATCCAAACTTCACTGAATCTTAAAACACTAGAAACACTGGACAATAGTGATTCTGTCAGGAGAAACACAATGCCTGTATGAGGCCACTGTAATGTGATATGTGCATCCTCAGATTACAACCATCAAACCAATTTTCTTCTCTGATATGAAACATATTACATGTCAATGAAATCTTAATAAATGAGATAAATACTACCCGGGGGGGCAGGCAGTTAAATTGTTGGAAGAGTTTGGTACCTGCAGATTTTAGTCTCCAGTGAAAAAATCCAGTTTCTTAAAAGTTAGATTTTTGTAGCTGAATTGAAGTAATTAGAAAGATAGCATTTTTAATTTTCAGTGAAAGTATGAAAAAGTATTCTTATTATTGTATTATAAAATGCATACATACATCAGATAACTATAAAAAGCATTAGGGCTCTTCTCTATAAAATAGTTTTATAGCTATTTTCATGTTTATTTGTGAAATAAATTATCGCTTTACCCTTTTTGATATATTTTAACATTTATGAAGAAACAAGAGCCCAAAGCCTCACAAAGAATTAAGCTTCAGATGTGGAAAATCTGAGATAGTCAGAATTATGAGACATGTGAGAAGTTAATATATTACTATACCTTCCCTTCATTTGCTTCCAGAAGTGCATTTCACTGGTCTCCATTGCTTTTTTCAATATTTTTGCCAAAATGCAGAGAAAAATGAGGTAACTGTTGCTGGACTTGTATAGGTCAGGGCACTGCTGGTCACCACAGCAACTTTTCACCAACTCAAGCATTGACAAAGGGGTTTTATTAACATTTGCTAAACCTTTTAGACCAAGCCAAGGAATGGTGAAGGAACTGTTCTGAAAGAAAAATTAAACCACAAAAGAAGGAGGGAGAAAAAATACTATGTGAATTCTCTATTCCTAAGCTACCACCTTTAACATGAACAACAAAAGGCATCTTGTGGCTACCCACAATGTATCACCAAGAGGCTTCTTTATATTCTCTGGCCTGAGCATAAATGGTTGTGGAAGTCAACATTTGCCCATCTCTTCCATTATGATATCACATGATACAACTCACACTTTCAAAAATAATAAATATTTTTAGTATGTGGTTGCCAATTACAAAGTAGTCTAGTTCCCTTTTGAGCTGGCACTGATTAGCATTTTGCTTTACAAAAATAAAGCAAAATTTCACAAATACTTTGGACAGATGAAAGCACAACATGCTTCCTGAAATAAGTGACTGCATGCTTGTAACTTTAATTTTTTCAGAGTCATCGACTAACCAGATTCTTGCTGTAATACTCCCAGAGTATGGTAACAGTAGATAAGTTCAAGTTCCAGAAACTGCACAGATTCAAGAAGCACTGAAGATGCATTCGTAACTGTTCCTCTAACACACCAACCTCAAAAAAAAAAAAACAGAAAAGGTTGGTTATTTAAAAAAAATAGCACCACATGGATTACAAATAACTTCAAGACTTCCAGCCTGCTGAGAATAATTTCCTTGTGTAAACATTATTTCTAGGTATATAGTTTTGAGTAAAAGCATCTACTAATAGGAGCAGTGAGCTAGAAAATAAAATCTAACAAATATGGGCAATGTCATCCAATAATACTTTGCAATCCAGCAGTTAGCTGTTAAAATTACAATAAGTTATGGTGCATATCCTTCACTGCACACACATAGCATTAGACAGACCAAGATTACAGCAACTCGCAACAAAACTAATTTTTGGGTGCAATATGCTTAGTATGGTACAGAAACTTCATTGGATGGCAAATGGGGCAGGGACTAAAAGGAACAGGCGATCAAGAACACAGTTCATCAGCATATTCATTACCTACTCATGCATAACATGGCTTGACACAGCATGTGGCCAGGCCATTCCTGGTGCAGAGCAGCCTGGGAACTCAAAGGACACATTTATTTCCCCATGCCAATGGCATAAAGCAGCAATCTGCAGTATTTTCATTAGTCTTAATAAGACAAATTGCCCTTTCTGCCGTTCTAGAAAACTGTCCAGAGAAGAAACTTCTGCCTGAGAAGACAACACATTTGTCAATGGCATTCAGATGCTCTTGAAGACAGCTGAAGACATGCCAGATAGCTTGAAACTAGCAGGAAAAAAAAAATTATAAAAGAGTCCTGAGCTATAGGATTTTGACTCCTCTCCGGTTCCTCGGCCAAGAGAGGAATACTCCTTGTTCACTGATTTCAAATATTCTCTTTCTACCTTATATAAGTGACAGAGGAAGATTTGGATCATTACAAATTAACATTAAGTTTCAAAACTATTTGAACACATTGAAATGTACAGTCTACAATTCTAATCTTTGAGGGCTTACAACAAAACTTTTCTGTGTGTGAGGGTGGCATTGGAAAAGGATTTTACTACATACTCCCAGGGTGCATCCAGATGAGCGCTCACGTACTGCATGCAGCACACATGCAGGAGATCCCAGTATCAAAAAACCCGCACAAGAACAAAGCAGGACGGCACATATGGCAGCAGCTTCCGTTGTCTGAAGCTGGAGCCTGGCCTGCCAGAGCCAAACTCCAGCTGCCAGCCAGGCTCCATACACCAGATCACCTCTGCTGGAGCACCAGGAAGCCCCCAGGACCCAAGGTAAGGCTGCTGGGTCCAATTCAGGTACTGGCCCCAGGCTTCCTTACCCAACCTGGAGCGACTTGCCGTGCATCAGAGTACGTGTGTATAAGTGTTCTCCAGGCACAAATAGCAGAGGCCCTGCTAGTATGTATCACTCCTGTTTATCCCAATGGAAACACAGATGAGCACTCAACTGGAAGCACCCCCTCATGTCCAAAGAAGGGATGGAAATAGACGTCACCTTTGTGCCACCATAAAATTGTTTATGGCTGCACAAAGTAGAAATAAACACACATCCATACCTTCTGTCACAACACAAATGCTTAAATATGCAGCTGCAACAGAAGGTAGTATTACATTGGGTAACTTTACTGAGGCCCATGTCTATTTATGACAAGTGTTTGGGGAGGGCAAATCTGCCCATGCTTTCCAACCATCCAGGACACAGATCCTGTGGGCTTACGGGGCCCAGTTCTGCATAACTTGGGAATTTCAGGCAGGATCAGGTCCCTCAAGTCTTGAAAGCACTCGTTTCATTTCCCCCACTTACCTAGATATGTCCCACCATGTCCCTGGGTAAACAGAGAAAGTTGGGTTCAGGACACGTCTGCAAGTGAGGGTTTTCCACTTAGCAGTAACATACAGAGGGGGATCCCTCTGCAGGGCTTCTCCTATGCACATATCTGCAAGCAGAGGGTGAGGAACCCCAGTGGGATTTCCCCCCTCTACACTCACAGGCACAGACACAGAAATCTCCTTCAGAGGAATTCTCCTACACACCTATCTGAAAGTGGGAAGAGCGTCTTTCCCCTCCCTATCCTGCTCGCAGATACAAATGCTGGGGGTGGAGAGGGTTGGAAAGGAGTAAATTCCCAGATTTGTGTTTTATGCTTCCACATAGTCACACAAAGCGTACAAAGGATGAGAAAAGAAAGAAGCATTACTGGAAGAGGTGAAGGTGAAGGGCTGACATGATCAAAAGGGATTAATAAAGCAGTTAAACCATTTGGGGACATAGGGGCTATAAAAGCTAGTCCAGGTAAAGGAGGTAAGATTCCAGGGTCCCTAATAGACCGCATTTAACAATCTAGCCTGTGGATGGTTTTTAGTTCTGTTGTCCCCTCCCAAGGCTGCCATGATATGGTCAGCCCTTTTCCAGGAGAGGTTGGGTCATTAATTATGTGTTCAGGCTAGAAGCCCTACATGACTGAGTTAAATACTTTGTTTATTCCTTTTTGATTTCTTCAATCTACCTTTGCTTCTCTCAGCAGTGTCCCCTCCTTCCCTTCCATTTCTATTTCCCTATGTTTTTTATGTAAATGACTGTAGCCAATGAAAGCTCATTCCTCTCTGAATGAGTTACCCTGTCCTACTTTCATATTTAGGAAGCTTTTTCACCACCAGAAACTGTGATGTGTCTGACTTCACTAACACCTACCCAAACTTCCCATAACCACATTATTTTTATATTTGAATTATCCTCTTATATCTTTAAAAGACTGTCTACTGAGCAACTGTTATCACAAAAATGAGGTAGTGTGAGAAAGATGGACATATGCATGCAACTCAAGGGAGTGGAATTAAATGCAGAAACAAAAAAAGCCAGCAAATGACGGGAGGATAGTACATTTTTGTGAGAGGATAGTACCTTTTTTGTGATCGCAGTTAGTTACTCTGACTAGTTGCTGCTAAGTGTAAGGCCTGGTCCTAAGTTATTGCACTTAGGCCACGTGTAGATGAAATGAGGGGCATGTGCCCATGACACTTTAAAGCGGGCTAAATGCTTTTGCACTGCTTTAATGGTGTCAGTGTTTGCATGCCTTGG
Source organism: Crocodylus porosus (assembly GCF_001723895.1). Lineage (NCBI taxonomy): Eukaryota > Metazoa > Chordata > Crocodylia > Crocodylidae > Crocodylus > Crocodylus porosus. The sequence continues at coordinate 76,615,541 of NW_017728918.1, forward strand.
CGGCGTATTATGCATGAATTCCAGCCCCTGTAGGAAATTTGGTAGCGTAACGTGCCTTAAATGACTTGGGGAGGAGTTTTGTTTGCTGTGCCTACAGCCACGGGGCAAAGCACCAGGCTCTGTGAAGCTCGGGCTCTGCAGAAAGCCCTGCGGGCACACTGACAGTGGTCCAAGAAAGCAGGCTCTGCTCAAGAAAAGCAGCAAGACTGATTTCCACCCCTTTGGAGCCTGCCTGTATGCATGAGCTGCGCGGGGACCTGGTGCTTCCCTCCACAACTGCAATTCCCCCTTGGGACTGCCTGAGCTGGGTGCCACTGGGCAGGGGGTGGGTGGGGCTCACCGCTGCTCCAGAGGGAAGCACCAGCCCCCACCCCCTCCTCATCCCAGGGACCACTCCACCCAGCGGCAGCTTGCCTTCCCCTCCCCACTGCCAGAGGCAGGTAAGTCAGCAGGGTGTGTGCACAACACGGGGGTTTAATCGACCCTAAATTGGAACGGCATTTTTAAAACCGCTTCAAATTTAGGGCCCCCGTTATGTCTACACACGCCCTTAATTGTTAACTCCCGCTGGACAAGAGAAAGGATCCTCCTTTCTAAATATTACCTATTGCACCTACAATAACAGCTACACAAAATAGTCCAGATAATTTGAACAAGTTATATACCTCTGTGTAGAAAAGAAAACAATGATGACAAACTGTTCATGCAGTAAATATGTGGAAATTTAAGAATCTCATGGCTCAATATTTAATACCATAAAGCTTTGGCACCCCTGTCAACCTCACTGGCACTGTAATAACAAATAAGATGACCTGTCCTTATCCTCAAGAGCTTATAGTCTCGGGAAACTGGTGATATAAAGAAAGCAGTGGGAGAGCTTTATAGTCAACTATGTTCTTTTATGTATATAAACAACTTAATAAAACTCTTATTTTACATTGAAAACATAGAAAATATAGGGATAAAAGCTATCTGTCTTAGGCAACATTAAATAGCTAATTTTATAGATATCACAGCTGGAGTGGGCTTTGTGTGCAGCTCTGTCCTGGATTGGCTGGAGTGAAAACAGCATGAGCGGGGGGGGGGGGGAGAAGGGTCCTTGGACTGGTCCCATGTGAGGCCAGCATCAGGAGCTAGTTTATATGGCTCTGCAGGCTGGACCCTGCCCATGGGGTAGATTTGTAACACTAAATTAAAGGACCATCAGTAACAAGAGGAAAGAGAATCATCATGTCTAGCAGTGCCACTGTGACTGAAGTAGTGGCAGAAAGTGGGGATTAGCTATTTTAAGGTCTGTAAAGCAACCTTGTGCTGATATATCAGTATGCGGGCTTAGACAGGTCCAAACCTGGAGAGGTGAAGATATGCAGACAAGTAAAAAAAAAATGAAAATGTGAACGTATCACCCAAAGAAAACAACGCAGGTTTGGTCGGTTGATTTAAAATAGCTGACTGGAGAGGATATTTCAACCGTCAGGCTCCCTAACATTATTTTTCTAGTTTTAAATGAGAAAATTTATTCCCCACTGCTTATTATTAAAGTGGTAGATTTTGTAAAAAAATTTATTTTTTCCAAATGGTCAGACCCAGTATCAAAACAACACAGAGCTTTAGTTTTAACAACTTATGTTCATTCATTTTTAAACAATAGAATACTGCATTTACTTAAATAGAAGATGATCATAATTATAAGACAAACCCCCGATATATGTAAAATCTGGAGACGTGTTTTAATTTCCCAGGTATGGAATCTAATTATTGAAAGTCTGCCTTCAATTTCTCCCCCTCCCACTCCTACAGCATGAAAAATAAATCTGGGGGGTCAGGTAGACCCCGTGCCTTCTGTCCTCCTCCCCAGTTTCTTCTACCCACTCCATAATGTCAGTCCCTGTTTTCCTTGAGCATATGGAAGTGAGGGGCTGGAAACACTGACTTTGAAATAAACATACCTGTAGTGATTTCCATAAAATTACTACAGGTACCCACACATTTACTTCATCCAAAATTGATACATTTTGCAAATTTTATCACAGGTATTCTATAAATACGCTTTTAAGCAGGATTTTTATACCTGCTTTTTATTTTTTTATATTTATATTTATATATACATATATTTATACACACACACGTACAAACTATGCATGATATGCTCCAGCAGATTTGACAGTGTTTCAAGCAATGATAATCCCACATATTAGTGCGGATGTGAACTCAAGATAACTGTCCCTCACCCCCACCAAAGGATCCATGGGCTAATTAGAACTTCACTCATGACTGGAAACTGGTGTTCTGTGACGTGTTCTGGGATCCTCCAAAAATATATATGCAGATGAGGCACAGAGCAACCTGGTCTGGCTCCACCTCATGGAGGATGGGGCCACACTAATCATATACACCTGAGAGAGTGGGTAACAGAGGGATGAACTGTTTGGAGCTACATTTGTTGACATTTGCCTGACATTTAAGGCTAGTGAAAAAGTAGGAATTGGAAACAGGAGTTGGAAGCAGGAAAGAAAGGCACAGCTCATGGAGACTGAAGAGGAAATAAAAATGTATGCAATTTAGTGGTTCACCATGACTTGCAAGAGTTGGTGCTGAGGGAGACAGAGCACAATGCATACTTCCAATATATTTTATTCAGATGGGTTTCACTAACCTATCCTTGTGGTAGATCCCATTAGTATGGCTGCCCAAGATAGGCTTTCTGTTTTTTCATCATGCTCAATGATGGCTGCATTTAATCAACTTCATAGTTGGTTTACATTATTACACACATGCTGCTTTTGGCAGCAGTTTAACAATAGACAGCATATCTAATGAAGTTTCCTTGTATGCCAGTGTAAGAGTAGGAACTTTTTTCTCCCATGCTGATTTGGGTGGGAAACCTTGTCTTCTATTTAAGTAAATACAGTATTTCTAATGAAAAATATAATAGCTACTTCCATCAAAGGTCCTCCTATCTGTATTAAAACCCTGCCTTTTCAGGGGCTGTAATATTAACTTTCTTACAGCTTGTGTTCTTTTTTTTTGCAGTTGCAATCTAAGTCTAACTAGGTTTAATTGCTCTGTATGGAATCCAGTTAAATCCATTTCCATGCTATAAAATGAAATAGTATTGTAACTGAATTCCTAACATATTTGTAGAGTATATAGACTTAAGTATGATTGTAAAACACGTTTACTTGTGCATACAGATTTAATATTATTAAACTAGAGACAATCCAAAGAAGAATTTTTTTTTTTTTTTTTTTTTTAACCTTAAAAGAGCACACTGAGGTTCACTGGCCTTCTATCACTTTGGAAGATAAGTTGTGTATTGCTTCTGTACCATCTCATTTTCATTGAACTCTTCCTATATTTTGTGTTTAATATTATTCTAAAAGTAATACAGAAATAATTGCTGGAGTTCTTGAAAACCAATTTTGTTACTGCAGTAGGTGGTCATAAAAGATAAATAATATGTTTAGATAGTGCTATCATTTTGATTATATCTGATGTTCTCCCTACTGAGATGAATTAAAACTGACTTCCATATGAGTTCTGACTGTTTCCAGCAGTGCAGGAATCCATTTTGAGCAAGAAAAGCAAACCTAAATGGAGCATCCACAATACACACTGTTGTTTAAAGTCTGGAGGACTATTCTGTATTGCATTCATAATAAGATCTTCAGTACATCCAATACAGATCATTTGAAGTATGGTCTAACAGTAACACTGGGTGTTAGGATAATGAAGACCTAAGATTGAAGTGGAGTACAATGTTGTTAAATCGTTGAATTTGCTTAGCTAAAGCAGCAGCCACTTCGGAACTATCATCCTATGGGCAAATATGCATCTCAGGCACTATGAGATACTAATCTCTCTCTTTTGAAAACCTTGCTTAAACATCTGCTCCAATGTGGTAGAAGTCTTGATACTAAGGTCAAAAATGTACATTCATTTTGACATTGAAAGCTATTAGAAGCAGATATTAAAAGCTATCATCACTGCATATTCTCTAATTTTCAAATCAGACTTAGTCTAAGAAACTTCTTTTCTATATTAAACAATATTATCCATAAAATTACTGTATTAAAATGATAGAAATAAAAAGTGTATATGAACATAATCATCCATAAAAACAAGAATTGAGGATAAACTATTTCAAGAAGACATGTTTTTATTTTCTCTAATGGTAGGACTACAAAAAAACATGCAACTGTGGAGTAGGCTGTAGCATGAGCATAAGTGCCTAGGTACTCTGTGGCAACTGCCCGATTACACACACATCTTGCTTTTAAATGTATGATAGTTAATGTTTCAGTGCAAGTATGGTAAGCAACCTTATATTTACCACTGTGTAAAGGTTTGCCAGAGGCAGTAACTGTATGTTCACACCAGAGCTTACCTTGCAGTAACTTTGTTTATGTGGCCTTATGCTAAATTTCTCAACCTCATACTCCCCTTCCCCCCCCCCAACACACTTTATATTATGTTATATCGAGGCTGTCCAACATGGAGTTCACAGGCTGCATGCAACTTGCAAGGCGTTAAGTTGCAGGCCATGGGCTCCTGCCCAATCACCACGCAACCAGTCCCCCCCATTGCTCTGGCTGCAGCAGCATTTGGGGACTCCAAGCTCTCTTCGTCTCTGGTTTCACCTTCTTGCCTCTCCAGTGCCAAGGGGGGGCTCAAGCCTGTGATGCCCGAATGGAATAATAATATAACATATTTGTGATATAGCTATCTATATGTCTATACTTCTATACCTATATCTATATCTATACGTGTGTGTGTGTGTGTGTGTGTGTGTGTGTGTGTGTGTGTGTGTGTGTGTAATATCTTTGGTATTTTTTAATTAACTACTTAAGGTTAGTAAATCTAATCCAGCTGCTTGGACAAGAATTCAGGGTCCATACTTAACAGAATCCAGCCTCTGGATGATTTCTACAATTCTGTACTCAAATTGTGTTTTAAAGTTTTGTTGTTTAAGAACAGCTACTCTGAAGTCAAAGATGGAATGTCAAGGTAGTCGTGTTCTGTGCCTGCTCTGTACAAGTCGTAGTTTCATAGTTAGTAGGGTCGGAAGGGACCTGAGCAGATCATCAAGTCTGACCCCCTGCCATGGCAGGAAAGAGTACAGGGGTCAAACAATCCCAGCAAGGTGTTCGCCTAGCCTCCCCCAGTCCTTTCATAGCATTTGATGAAGTAAGCTCTTGTTCACAAAAACTTACGTAACTTGTTAATTTATATTACAGAGATTCCCATCTACAAGATACTGGATGCTTATGCCAGATGGAAGCCTATGAGCAATAAGATGCAAAGTATCTGTGATACAGCTAGAAAGCAGCACTGGTGTAATCACTAGGGCTGTGTGAAGCTTTGGTACCCGATTTGATTCGTCAGAGATTTGGCCCAATTCAGTAGCCAAATCTCCAAATCGAATCAGGAGACCCTTTAATCTATCATGAATCAGAACCCTCCGAATCAATTCAGAGACTCGGCAATTCAGACTGTAGCAAAACCCCATTTTTCTTTTAAATGCATTCCCTCCCCTTCCCCAACCATTTCTGACTTTGTCTCTCCCTCTCTATTCCCTATAGATAAGTATAAGTGAGCTAAGACATAGGATAAGCTTCAGCATTTTATTTTGGTAGCAGCTTGTATTTGTTTTGTTTTTTCTCCTTCTTTATATTGTATAATTATTATGTTTATATTTATTTTTACTATTCTATTTTACTGATACCATACAATTTAGGCCTACATATGTAAGTTAGCAACATAAGTCATGTCAAGTTTCCATTTTGTTTGTCAAGTCTCCATCCTGTCCCCAGGCCTGGTTGTGTAACCCATGACTCACCCCTACCCCTCCTATGCAACTTGGTTCCTGAATGAATGGGGATGAATGAGGGTGCTTAAGAGACAATAGCAACAGGTCTAAAAAATAGCTCCCTCTATCCAAACCATCAAAATCAATACCTGGACCAATGACCCAGCCCTTGGAACCACCCTCATCATTCAAGAAACAAAAGATGAGGCAACCCACCATTGTGCCAAGGCTGCACATGCTCAGTAAGAATGCCTGGAACCCTCTGGGAAAGACTGACCTTGCCTGGACAGGTCCTCCCCATAGGAGATCAGAGGTAGCCTGCCCCATAAAAACGGGTAGTGAAGACTAACTCCTTGGGACGCCCTCTCTATCTGGACCAGCACCATGCCACACCACCCATCCACCCAGAGGCCCTGCTGGTGACCCCCCTCCAGACAACACCTACTGGACAAAGACCCCTTTCCAGCCTCTCTTCAGCTAAGGACTTGGACTCTGCTTCTCTTCCCTACCTGAACTCCAGCCCTTCCACTAAGTCTTTCTCCTGCTGCCAGTGTGTGTGTGCGTGCGTGCGTGTGCGCATGTGTGCATGTGTGTGTGCATGTGAGAACCAATAACTTCATGGGGCTACGTAGCGTGATGTCTGTTTAATAAACCTGTTATTTGGACCCCTGAGTTGGGCTTTGCTTTACTATGGTTCAGCCCTTCTCCAATCTCTGCTCCTCACCCCTCTAACTTTTGTCTCATTTCTCCCTCTCCTGCTTCTCTCTGCCACCTCCAACACCTTTCCTGAGCTCCTCTCTGCCTCCAAACCCCATTTCTTTGCCACTGTCTTATCCCCACTGCCTTTTCCCCTGAGCAACCAGGTTTCTGCCTCAGTTTCTTTCCTGACTGTCTCCTCCTTGCCACCACTTATTTGCCCTCCCCCACACCCCTCCACAGTATCTCAGCTGTCTGCCTCAGTTTCCAGCCCCAAGCTCCCAGGTTTCTGTCTCTCTCTCTTTCCTGACCGTCTTCTCCTTGCCACCAGGCGTCTTTTTTTTCCCCTCTCCCATGCACCAGTGACGTCAAGTAACCCTGGGGGCCACTTGATCCAAAAAGGATGTTAAGTAAACCCAAGCCTCAGTTTCTCAATCAGCTTCTCTCTGGTTTATCGGTTCTAATCCTGGTTCTGGCAACTTTCACTCCCTACGCTTTGACGCGCTCTCTCACCTTAACTTTCCCCCAAATATCCCAGGTACCCCAAGCACACACATACATACCGTACCATCCAAGTTAGGAACTTACCTAAGTGTAGGTGGGTTGTATGTGTATGTATGCATCTCTATCCATATATCATTGTGTGCATGATATACGAATTAGTGATCTGTGTATGTGTACTGGGTGTGCGGGTATTGACAATTGATTTTTGTCTAATTTTTAGTGTGTAGTGTGTACGTGCTTCACTTGGTGATAGGTGCATATACCTAGGCTGGTTTGGACGTGTATGTGCCAGAGCTGGTAGTGCGTGTATGCACCTAATTCATTTGTGTGTTTGTATATGTGCAATTGTTTCTAACAGCACAATATTGAGATCCTGAGAGTTGGCTTGACCCCAGAGGGCAACAAGACTAACATTGTTAACTAACTACCTCGCACTTCCAGGCATACCATAATAATTGCTGAAATCCACTCCATCTCCTTTTCTGAATATGGTAATGATTTTGGCATGTCTCAGGGTACTATGAATCTGTTAGTGTTTTCAGATGTTCAGAATAACAATGTGTAGCTGGTGAGAGAGAGCTTCTTCCCACGCTGCTTATACATTTCAGTGGATATTGCATTAGGACCATAGATCTTGCTGTTTTTCATCTGCTTAATGGCTTTCTAGGTCTCTTGATAAATCTATCTGCAAGGTAGTCCTTAACAACATGATGTGGAGTAGCTTTTATGGTACTGTCTTCCACATCAGAATCTTGATGTGGAAGAAAGTGCTCCTTTCACTGTGCATTGATGGTGGAGCTTTCTTTAAAGAGGGACAGCTCCTTGTGCACTTGTCCCACAGATACCTTTGGTTATCTTCAAGAAACTATGCATGCTGTGGATATCAGCAAACCGGGTACGTTTCAAAACCAAGTAAACCAGCACCTATTACAGATCTTCAGCATGCAAATGATTCTACTGTGTGTGAGCACTTAGCTGAAGAGCTCCACATCATTCTTGATTACTTCTGTGAAGTATACGAAATGCTCAAACTCACTTTCAACTTCACAAAGACCATGATACTTTACCAACCACCCCAGCTCTTTCACATTTTACAGTTAGAGGACAATCTTTGGAGTATGTTGAAAACCTCCCCTACCTGTGTAGTCACTGTTCCCAAAAAGGAATTATAGATTATATTCAACGTCAGATAAAATCTGCCATTGTTGCCTTGGGACATCTCCAAAAACATGTCTTTAACTATCATGACATCAGGACTCAAACCAAACTTCTGCCCTACCAGGCTACTGTCATTCCTAACCTGATATATGGGTGTGAAAGCTTGATGACATGTTGGAAACACCTGAAAGCTTTGGAATGTTACCATCAGCGATGTCTTTGGAAAATCCACCACATCAACTCAAAGGACAGAAGAATAAATGCCAGAGTCCTGGCTCAAGCAAACACCACTAGCACTGAAGCCACATTTGTATGGCACCAGCTCCATTGGACAGGACATGTAATAATAAGGATGCTTGACAACCAGCTACCAAAACAGATCCTATACTCTCAGCTTATCAATGGCCATCACTCTAGAGGTAAGACTAGGCAAAAGAATAGATTTGAGCAAACCTTGAAGGCAAATGTGAAGAAATATGATATTAAATATCAAATCTGAGAGATATGAGCACTGACTCATCACCATAGTGCTGTGATGTTTGACAAAGTACCAGTCACTTCGATCAAGCTCACCTCATTATGAAGGCAGATAGACCAGAGAGATGAAGAAAGACTTGTGTGACCTGACATTACCAGCATGCACTCTTTCCTCCCAAAATTATTTTCCATGTCTGAAGTCAAACATGTGAACCTCAGATTGACCTCCCCAGCCATTTCAGGATTAAACAATGACTATTTAGTAGACTATCCTCCTCATATCAAGGGACTGTCTACAATGACAAGTCAATCTATAAAAGTGCATCTCTACCCTGCCTTCTGCATGGCATTGTTAACCCTTCTATTTACTACCCCTGCCCTCTACAAGTCTATCCATATCATCTAACAAAGTAGGCTACAGCCTACAAAAGCTAATGTCTCTCTGAAACAGTCTAAAAAGGTATCAACCTGCCCTGTCTTCTTCCTAAGTTCAAACTTAACACAGCAAACTACTTCTCTTTTCCAAAATATTTTTTTTTAATTTACTCAACATGCATCCACAATTGTGCAGTGTCCCCACACCATATTTTCTATATATAGCTTTCATCATTAAATTCACAAAAAGTATAAACAATTGAAATTTAAAATAATCCACTGGTCTTAAACCATAGTTGGCTGTAGTAACATACCCCTAAAATATTAAACAGCTTGACAGATGAGGATTTTTTTTTGACAGAGAAATCAGGACATACTGGTTAAAGTCTGAAAAAGTGATAACCAATGAAACCTCAAACAACCTCTTACCGCCTCTCACAATGTCACTATTCACCCATTTTTCAGGCAACATCAAGATAGTTCATCTCTGATTTTGGTAGCTTATTAGCAATAGTCAGCTATTTGCAGTTCTAAATAGTCTTGAATTCAGAATTTGTTAAGAAGAATAAAAATAATTTCTCTTCTGCTGTTTTTCTAAAAATGATCGTTCCTATAAAACGTGCATTCACGAAACGGGAACAGTTTGCTCAAAATATTAATAGAATCAGGATTTTCTTGATACCTTTCAGAATGTTCATCTATGAACATAAAACAGGAAAACAGTTAATAAGGCAACACCAAAAATTAAGTCTTGTATCTGGTCAAAAATATTCTCACAGTAAACAAGTCAGCAGAAGTCACTGATCATCAGGGATCCAGGTTTGCTGTTCACTGCGGAAAAACATGGATTTTCTCCTTTAAGAGAGAAAAAAAATCACAGGAAACAGCAGGTTTCCCCTTGCAAGCTGGCAGAGTTTGGGTGCCCCTCACTCTCAGGCCACAGGCCCTGACCTGATAGCCCTGGCAACTGGGGGCCCTCTCCAGCAGGGTTGGGGGGAGCAGGGTGCTGTGGGTTATGAGTGAGGGGCACTAGCAGAGCTGGGGGATTGTGGCCTGGGAGTGAGGGGCATCAGCAGCATTGTGGGGGTTGGGGCTTGGGAGCAAGGGGCAACAGCATATACTGGTGCCTTGGCCCTGCACATTAGAGTTGCTCAGCAAAGCAGGAGGGGGGAAGAGGGAAGAGGGGAGTGGGGAAGGGCAGCTCCAGCTGGCCCCACATCCTGGCAAGTGAAGGGGGCAGGGGGAACTCTGACTTTCTGTGATAAAAAAACCAAAATCAAATACCAAAATATATAGATATTTAGAATTTATTTTTATGGACTGAAGCACAGGTAGACTTCCAGATCGCTTTAAAATTTAAATATATCAATAAAAAGTGTTCAATTGATACCTATAAATTACAGTGACGTGGAAAAAAATGGGGATTTGGCGGGTTTTAAAATCAAAGAATTTGGGCTTTTTCAGAGAATTTGGGAATTTTGAACAGAGACTAGGATCCCTGATGATCAATAATTTCATGAATGCATTTGTACTACAAAATGACTATTCTAAACCAAAAAAGGCAACATGAACGTTATTTCCACAACCTAGCAAGTTGACTTAACACTGAACTTGCTAACACTCTCTATACTATTATAAATTAAAATATTTCTGAAGGTTAAATTAACGTTTAAAATTTACTCTATTAATCGGAGAGCAGCTTTTACAACACTGGATCCATTTTAATACAGATTATATTTACGAATTAAAGTGTTTAAATGTAAAGTCTAAAGAGTTTGCTCAGACTCAACCCTTGGGGACAAATGTTAAAAGATAAAATTCAGTCTTCATGGTTTTCAGTACACATTCATTGAAAAGTGATGCTAATTAAGAATGAGGAGAAGATCTTCTTTCATTGGGTATATTAAAATAATCTATACCACAGCTAAAACCATGATGTTACTAGCAGTTTTGAAGAATGGTTGTTGTTAGCTTGGCGTATTTGATCAATGTGGCCGCTAGCTTTTTTGTTGTTCTTTTCCCATTTTTATTCTTTATATTTTTCTAGGAAAATCTTGCAATACCTTGTAGTTGCTTTAGAGTATAGTTTTCTTATACTGTTAAAGCACAGTTCCATTTTTTCAATGGTCCTGATAATCTGAGCTAGTCACAAAATACAGTTGCAAGAAATATTTTGTCCCTTGTTCCGTCTTCAACCACTGTGTAGAAAAGGCAATAATAATACTTTAAAAAACAAAACAAAACTCTTAATCTTCCATTTACAAGTGTAGTCTGTTTCAACGCCATTTCTCTCTTCCGAGACCTAATGGGTAATCATCAGATTTAATCTTACTGCTTAACAAAGTAGGTAGTCACATACAAACATGCACGCAAATTAAAAATACTATTTTGAACTGCTCTTACAGAAATTACAATTTGTGTCATGAAACTTCAGAACAAAATTCATAGAGCTGCAACATAACATATTTAAAACATGAAGAACAGCATATTTAAAAGCACTTTAAAAGGAGGTCATTTCTGACCTCTGGGCCATGAAGCACTGCATTAACAGCTCTGCAGAAAGAAAAATGATAAGGTATGAAATGAGTGTTCAGAAACTAGAACCTTATCAGTAAGAGTTTGATTCAAGCCTGTAAGACAAATTGCTCAGCAATGCAAGTCACCTTCCTGCTGTGATGAGGATATAGCTGAATTTTCAATGCAACTGACTATCTCCATGATCATGTCTCCTTAACTTGATATCCTTACATTCAATGTACAGTTTACATTTTCTAAGAATCCAGTTCACATTCTGAATACATCTTGTCAAAGTAGTCACATACATTTCCAGGATAATTATCTTTTTCCTTTATCTGACAATTTAGCATCAAGCACAACCACTTTAAAGTAAGCATAGCCACTAACAAGAAATCTGTATACTGCCCTAGTTCAGCTACATCAAGAATGTTCATATATTTGAAATAAAAATACTAAATTCCAAAAAAAAGCCTATTGGTTAGACAGTTTCATACACATATGCTTTCCAAAAATCGCATCCTTATTTATTATTCCTTTTTTTTCCATACTTACTTGAGTATCAATAGACTTTTTCACCAGTTTTTCCACCATTACCTCATTGGATTCCACATGTTTCTGGAAAAGAATGAGTGTCAATATTAAATCCTTACAGGAGTCAATACATTATAGTGTACAACATAGGAAAAAATGCAAGGCACTTCCTAAAATTTTCCATTTTCTGAAAGTATATTGCAAAGATTGTTAAAAGTCCTTTTGCTTTTACATACAGAACTTAAAATTTCCCCAACTTTAGGCTAGTCAAACTCAAAAAAAAAAACTTCTATTACTTTTCTCTACATGATGTATAAATATGTTATTTCATCCTCATTGAGAAACTAATTTTCCTCTCCCCAGTACAACTCTCAGATATCGTCAGCAGCTTCTTTCTCAAAAGTTCACAAATAATGGAAAGGATGTGGCAAATACATATTCTTTTCTGTTCATTTATTCTTTTCTTTCACTGCAAATGTACAACCAATTCATTTTACTCAGGTCAAACAGCTGTCCAACAGTAACAAATGTCAGTCAGCTCTGACTTGAGCAAGATTCTAATCTATTGCCTAGAAGTAAGTCAGTTTACATCAAAAGATTGTAAGATATATCAAATAATGCTCATAATTAGTCTCCTTCATGCTTGACAAGATTTAGGGTTGTTTCAAATGGACGTTCAGATCATTTCATTAAAGCAGAATTTTGAGTGGCAAATCAGTTCAGACTAAGGAGAGAGAAAGTTTTTAAACAATTAGCTAAGACGAAGAAGAGGAAGTAGGCAAGGTTTGTTTGTTTATTGATTTGATTTATATGCTGTCCTTCCCAAAAAAAGGATCAGAGCATCTTACAATAAGAAAAAAAGAACAACTTAAAAACAGGAAAACAAGAGGACCAAAAAAACCTTAGAAGGAAACCAAAACCACCCTAAACTGCCTTTCATCCTAGGTTCATTTGGTAAATACCTGCCCAAATAGGAAAGTGTTCCAGCGCTTTAAAAGATGTTCAGGCATAATGAGGGGGGGGAGTTCCAGAGCTGAGGAGCAAGTGCCAAGAACAAATTTAATACCAATTTTGCCAAGTGGACTTAGAATCATAGACTCATAGAAAATTAGGGAAGCAAGGGACCTCAGGAGGTCTTCTAACCTGCTCATACCAGGACAATCCCCATCTACATCATCCCAGCCAAAGCTTTGTCTAGCCGGATCTTAAAAAGCTCCAAGGATGAAGAGTCCATAATCTCTCTGGGTAACCTTGTGGCAGGGTACCTGCCTGCCAATTTAAGGTTTCAAATTGGCAGTGGAGCAGCTGGCATGTAGGTGCTAGCTTCACCAAATCTAGCACATGACCCTAGGAGCACCCTGGGATTGGCTGACGGGGTGGAGCAGCCCCTATTTTAAACCCATGCACTCAGAGAGAGTAGTAGCAGTCTGAGCTAAGCAGGCAAGGAGGCAGCATCAGGCTGAGCTGCTCCTGGAACACCTTGGAGGCAAGGGCAGGAGCTATGGGGATGGTTTGGAGGCTCCTGGTCCTGGGCATGACCTAAAACTGCACCCTGCCGGGGATGAGTGGCCTCGTGGAGCTGTTTGTGGTGGAACAGTCCCCCAGAAATGCCAGTTACCTCCCCAGTGAAAGGCAAGAAGGGGCACCTGAAACATCTCAGTCCCTGCCTACAAGCAGGTTACCTACACCAGAGAAGAGTAGGCCAGGCAGACCCAGCCTGTTAAGCAGGCTACCTGCGTATGGGGACCAGGCACAGCAGCAGCCACCTCAATCCACAGGGTTGAAGACCCCAGTGGCCCCAGTGAGGGGGCAAAGACAGTGTGGCCCTAGTGAGGAGGCAGAAGGCCCAGAGAGGGGGCTAAGCCTGTGGAGTGGCCTAGAGAGGGGGCCAAAGGGTACAGTGGCCTGGTTGAGGGACTGTGAGATCAGTGGCCTTGGTGAGAGGACAGAATTACATAGTAGAGAATGCAGAATTACCTAAATGAGGGGACAGAATTACTGTACAAGAGATTGCTTGATTACTGGATGTGACAAGGTAGACGTATTTAGGCATTGGTAAAAGCCTGGTGTGTACCACCTGACTGGAGGCTGGGTCCTAGGCCACACAGGTGAAGGCCCGGTGTGTGCCCCAGGTTGGAGGCTGGGTGCTAGGCTAGATATTGAAGCCCCAGTGTGTGCACCAGAAGGGAGGCCAGGTGCTAGGCCTAGAAACATCTGTGTGGCATGGGGAGGTCAAAGCGTGTACCAAGGCCCTTGGCATCAGGAGGGAGAGCAATGGGCAGCCTCCTGCCTCAGAAACAGCCATCATATTTATTGTCGTCAAGGTGTGGCAGGTAACTGAGGCAGGTTTAGCCCTGAACAGGCAGGTGGCCAGCACCGAGACCTGACCCTAAAAAGCCAGTCTGTTACAAACCTGTTCTAGCGTTTTACTATCCTCCTGGTGAGAAAAAACTTTGTAATATCTAACCTAAATTTCCCTTGATGCAACTTGAAACCATTGCTCCTCGTTCTGTCATCTGCCACCACTGAGAACAGTCTAGCTCCATCCTCTTTTGAATTGCCCTTCAGGAAGTTGAAGGCTGCTATTAAGTCCCCTCAGTCTTCTCTTCGCTAGACTAAATAAGCCCAGTTCCCTCAGAAGACATGTCCCTCAGCCCCCTAACCATTTTTGTTGCCCTCCACTAGACTGTCTCATATTTGTCTACATCCTTTCTGCAGTGGGAGGCCCAACACTGAACACACTACTCCAGATGTGACCTCACCAGTGCTAAATAGAGAATAATCACTTCCCTTGACCTACTGGCAACACTCCTACCAATGCACCCCAACGTGCTGCTAGCTTTCTTAGTAACAAGATCATACTGGCTCATATTGAAGCTTACTGTCCACTAATCCACAGGTCTTTTTCTGCAGAGCTGCTGCCCAGCCAATCAGCCCCCAGCCTGTGCTGGTGCATGGGACTGTTCTGTACTAAGTGCAGGACTCTCCACTTGTCCTTGTTGAATTGCATGAGATTTCTTTCAGTCCATTCTTCCAAATATGTAGGTCTCTCTGAATCCCAACCCTGCACTCCAGCGCATCTACTGCTGCCCCCAGCTTGGTGTCACCTGCAGACTTGCTGAGGGTGCACTCTATGCCACCTTCCAGGTCGCTGATGAAGTCATTGAGCAAAACCGGCCCCAGGACCGACCCCTAGGGCACTCCACTTGATATCAGCTGCCAACTAGACATCAAGTCATTGATTACTACCCTCTAAGCCCAATGCTCCAGCCAGTTTTATATCTACCTTACAGTCCATTCATCCAGCCTGTACTTCCTTAGCTTGCCTGGGAGAATGTTGTGGGAGAACATATCAAAAGCCTGGATAAAAATCAAGGTATACCACATCCACTTGTCTTGCAGCCACAGAGGCAGTCATCTCATCATAGAAGGCAATCAGGTTGGTCAGGCATGACTTGCTTTTGGTGAATCCATGCTGACCCTTCCTAATCACCTTCTCCTCCAAGTGCTTAGAAATGGATTCCTTGACACACTGATGGTATTTGCTGAATGTTGTTCTCAGCTGATCTTGCAGAAGACAAAGCATAAAGGAGACAGGTACATAGGCCCTTATATGCATCTTGAATTGCATCCAGAGAGCTACTGGAAACCAGTGCAACCTGCGGAGCAATGGAGTTATGTGGTCTTGGCGACTCATCCCCATCAGAAGGCACAGGTGATGGTGGCCAGATCAGAGTCTGAAAGTAAGAGTTACAGCCCTTTAACCAGACGGAGTTGGTGAAAAGCACTTCTAGTCATAGCCACCACCAGAGGATCCCAGAGGATCCCAAGGCTACAAACCTGAGTAACAAGGGCAGACTGAACTCCTAAGATAAGAGTCCCAATCCCCACTGAGTCAAGTGGTCTGCCTACCATAACCTCCTCTTGTTTGGATTCAATTTCAGTTAACCCACCTGTATCCTGGTCCCAACTGCAGCCAGGCACTGGGAAAGGACTAAGATTGCACTGAGAAACGACAGGGTCAAAACAGACTATCAGCAGTTTATAGTGGTGCACCAATATATCTGTTAGCTATCAAAGCAGCACTGATAAAAGGACAAATTATGTTATTGGCTAATGGCTCTTTTTGGTCGCTGTAGCTGAAAAGTATGGCTATGTGCCTGTAACACCCTGGTGAGCATAGTCCAGTCCACATGACATGCTACCCAGCCTGATCCCATCCCAGGCAAGCAGTGGGAGGGGGAGGTGGCACCAGGGAGCAGTCACAAGGCACTGCGCTCAACAAAGGGGCCATTACTGGCTCTTACTGCTGCCACTGCAATGCTGTCAGGGCTGCCATGGAGATGTTGGGCTGTGCGCGGGCATGGTAAGGTGCCTCATGAGGGACATTCTGCTTTGCCAGGCACCTTTGTAAAAGCAACTTTTCCTCGACGACTGCAGGAATTCAGCTGCATGGGGCTCACCAACACTGAGGTAGCTGTGCGCTCTGGGACTCCAAATGTACCCAGCACTGGTATCTATACAAAGGTCCTCCTGACCCCTGCCTGGCCAGGCTGATAGCATGGGCTGCATGGGGAGCAGGGCTGCGGGTAGGAGCTGTGAGCAAGGAAGGCAACTTGCATGGGAATAAGGCAGTCATTGCCTTCCTCATCAAGGGCTGGAGCAGGCAGGAGGGGTGTGGGGGGGGTGTAGAGTGAAATGCAGAACAAACAAACAAAAAGGTTTATGTCAGTAGTTTAAAAAGCCTTGTGCTATTACTAAATTATTGGTTATTGGACTGGGATTGGCAGACATGGTTGGTTAATCACCAGCTATTGGTATTGGCCAAGAAAATCTTTATCAGTGCATCCCTATCAGTATACTAATGTTATTTCACTCCAAAATCTCCACACAATCTAACTCAGCTAGGAAAGAGTGGAAGCAATTTAGAGTTGTCTCACAAATCTGCATCAGTTCACATCCATGCCTTGTGGCCACTGAAAGATAAAGCAAAGCACAATCCCCTATCAATCACCAGATGACGATCATTGACCAAGGCCACAAGCTCAGTCTCCATACTATATCCAGGACAAAAAACAGACCGACAAGAGCCCAGGAAACCAACAGCATCCAGATATTCCTGCTATCCACCTGTGCAAATTAATTTCCACAAAAATGTTGGACACAAGGTGACAACTGGATGGGGAGTCAACATGAGGTGATGTCTTGTACAGAGGATAGATAATGCAGACTTAAGAGCATTTAGTTCCCTGCTCTCCTGAAGGGAGACATTTACAACTCCTGCCAGCCATGACTCCTGTCTGCCACAGCTGGGACAAGCAAGGGTGGGAAAGGGTCCAATTCACAGCTGGTCACCCTCATCTCTCCTCTGCATCAGTGGATGATAGCAATGTAAAATAATCCATATAAAAACAGAACAAAATGTGGCTTCCTCAACCCAAAGCTCTGACTTTACTGTAAAAGTGGTGGTCCACAAGATGTGCCAAATATGGCCAATTTTGTCTCCAGAGTAGGTAGCAAACTTGTCACAGTAGAGTGAAGTAGACTTTGTTTCCAGGCAGTGTGACAATCTGGATTAACCATGCCATCCACCACCTGGAACATTGCTACTGGAAACTTTGTAGATGTAATGCCAGTGGAAAGTGGAAGCTTCTTTACCACTGCTATGCCACAGCCCTTTAAGAAAGATCTACCACAACTCCTCTTCTTGGGAGAAGGACTGCTAACAAGAGATGGGATGAGAATGGGGAAAAAGCATTTTTGGCCATCGTCTGGCCAACCAAGTAAGGAGGGCTTTAAGTTCAGTTCTACACAGGATGGGGATCAAAACCCTTCATCAACAGAGCACACATTCCAGAGAGTTAAGAACTCAAAGCAGCAACTTAACTCTAGGAAAGGGCCAGAAAGCTATAAGATAGCAAGAAGTGGTAAGCAAAAGGGAAGCAAGTAGGTCATCTTGGGGCTAATTTGTCTATGGCTGAGTTCAGTGTACTGTTCCACAGATGAACCAGGCCATCCACTGAACAGCACCAACCTCAGTGGTGATGTCCCCCAAAGAGTTCTGGAATCCACTGGATCCATAAGTCTCCAGGGTGGACCAACCTAACTGATCCATCAGCTTAACAGGGGTGACAGAGGGCTTCACCTTTAGGAGGCAATGCCTGGACCATGACAGAGACTTCTTGACAGCATCTCTTATAACTGGAGCTCCTCTCCCTAAGCAGATGCAAAACATTAGGTCTAGCAGACATCCTGTTCCATGGGTTGGGCAGTTACTACCTGAAATAGACCCATGGTTGGCATGGATTCCATGAATTCCTGCTCCAGCCTCAGAGGCAGCCTCAACGCAAATGTTGAAGTCCACCAAGACATTAAGTCTGGGCATCCTCAACACCACCTCCATGACCAACTCAGCTAGTTCAGTCAAGAAAATCAACTGTGCATCAGAAGAATCCAGTCTATCCAAAGCTTCATGCACAAGGTAGACACATACCATGCTGGACAATTCTGTGGGCAAAACATTTGGCAACCACCAGCCCAGAGTTCTTGTTCAACCAGGTCTCAGTGATGTATGTAGGATCAATAGCTGCATCCTGAATGAGGCTGAAGATGACTGCCATTTTATTAACCACCACCTTATTTAGCAGCATCAGTGACAGGTCAGGGTTCCCATGTGGCCATGATCTCAACAGAAACAGTGGAGGAGAAAGAGGGGGAAACCGACATCAGGTGCCTTCCACTGTGCTTCAAATGATTTAGGATGAAGTCAATACTCCTGTGGAAGTCGAAAGCAAAACTTTGATTGAATTTAAGTAACCAGGGCTCATATATATTCTCCGGGTCAACTGGAACTCAGAGAGGGAGCGTAACTAACCATATTTCTTCTGTCGCTCTTGATCTTCACTATACTTTTGAGAACTGCTTTCACCCAAATCTCAGCTACGTTCACTACGCAACTGGATGCTGCTGCCATCCCTACCATTTAATCATTTGCATTTTGCACACGCTCCTAAAGCCAAAGCTTGAACAGAAACCCACTGTGTTCATAGGTAGCAACTTTGAAGGTATGGAAAAGTAACTCTGGTTCACCTGGCAGAGCCACGCTAAGCTTCTCAGCTGGAAGTCACTCTTTGCATATCTCACACAGTAATCATTTCATATAATTCAAAGGCAAGAAGCTCTAGCCCCCAAGTAATTCTGGTTACATATCCCTAGCCCATGGCTGTCTTAAGATTGACCCCTGCAATGTTCAGAAGTGGCGACTTCTCTTTTTAAGCCCTATTTGGTTTTTAAATGTATGAATAGTGCTCTTCAGTATAATATAGTGTGGTCTGTATTTGGGTTAGGGAGAATACAAAACAGATACGTACTGTGCATCTTGCTTTGCTCTTCGAAATGGAGACTAGATATATCCTTATATGGTTACCATAAGAACTGGGAACAATTTTCCAGTTTAAATCTACATTTATGAAATGACTAACATATGAGAGCCAAAGAAAAAAAGAGCCAAGTCTGAAGCCTATTTAGAATTTTAAAAGCTTTCATATTAACCTCAAGGCCAAAGCACTCCACATTAAAAAACTGAAATTCTTCCACAGATGACACAGGACTAGAGGCAGTTTTTGCTAAAGAGCATACAAATAACCATCATTACTAGACATCACCCTCCTACCTCAAATGACAGTTCAGTAAGAGACAAAGTGTTATAAAGACATCCAACACTGCTATCTATTAAAGAACAAAATTGGGCTTAATTAATCATTGATGCAATGCCATTGCCTCAGCAAGCATATGTTAGGGATCATCTTGGCCCTTTACATTCAAGGAAATAATTAAAAAATGAGAAGTTACCACCAATTACCATCAGTCTTAAACTGACATCCAGTGACTTGTGATTAGATGTTGTTATTAGTCACTGAACTTCATAAGCAAACAAAGCATATTAGTAGTTATGTAAATGGCAAAATACCTGGACAAGCTTACAGCCAAATTCAGGTAAATATGATCCAACAAAAAAGACAACATTTTGAAGTCGAAGACGACTGGGAACATCTAAATGAAAACACACAGGATGGTTCCTCGACTAAGGCAGTGGGCTGGGACTTAGAAAGCTCAGAGGCACAATTAATTAGCCCACAAAGAGCACCTTTCAAGTATAGCTAAACTGCTTCTGGTCCAAGAATCAGGATGAGAATTTTAAGCATGATGCTACCTGACATGGCAAGTTAGCAGTATACCCATGCCCTTAAAATCTTCAAATTGTGTTAACATTTCCCTTGAGACTTCCACTCAACTGACATGATTTAGTAAATGTGTTAAATTAACCTATTATTTTTATTATAGAAAAACATATTCATATGAATACACAGAGTAGAACACACACAAAAACTTTGTAAGAAATATTATTATGGTTGGAAATTCAAGAACTCAAAAGGTTAGGAAATGACAAACTCGAAAATGCCTAAGAAAATTTATTTCAGGCTCCCTCCGGCTACGCCTTGTGATATTGTTTCTGATTTCAGGACCAATGTAAAGATTGAGAGAGAGATGATTTTTGTTTTGTTCATAAATACTGCATGTAGCTGCATCTATTAGATTACTATCATGTATCTAACACTAAGTGTTAACTTAATCTTGTGGCTTACCCCCTCAAGAAAAGCAGACAAGTAACTAAAATCAGTGACTACTACTTAAGGGACAATAATACTAACACACTCTTACCCAGTGCTTTTCTTCAACAGATCTCAAAGCACATTACAAAGTGGATCAATATCATTATCCCCACTTTATGACTGGGGAAACTGAGGCCTAAAAATATAAAATGACTTATTCAAGGTCACCCAGGAGGCCAGTGGCACAGTGACTAAGTTGCACAACACAGTGCAGCCTGCCTCACATTCTATTAGCATGATACCGAAGCTGCATTTATCAGGCTCTGAACCAACAAGAGCTTTGAAATGGATAAACAGATTGCCTCTTAGGAGAGACATTGTCTGAAAGTCAAATAGAAGACAAGGCTGTAGGGCATGCAGGTACTTTGTAGGGTGACAACACAAGTAGGAGGAGGTATAACGAAAAGCAAAAAAGAAAAAAAAATGTGCAACCCCCCCCCCAAGATTTAAGGATGATAATAAAAATATAAAACTTCTGGTATTTAACCCTTTCCAGGCCTGCTATGTTCTTATATTTTGTTTTGTTTTATATTAACAAATGCATGGAGCCTGGGAACCAAGCAGGAAGAATTGGAAGTCCTTACACAGTCAAAGAACTATGACATGGAATAACAGAGACTTGGTGGGATAGCTCACATGACCAGAGTACCGTCATAGTACTGAATACAAACTGTTCAGGAAAGACAGGCAGGGGAGAAAAGGAGGAGTTGCACTGTATGTAAAAGAGCCATATGATTGCTCAGAGCTCCAGTAGAAGCTGGAGATAGGCCTGTTGAGAGTCTCTGGGTTAAGGTTAGAGGGGAAAGCAACAAGTGTGGTGTCATGGTGGGGGTCTACTACAGACCACCAGACCAGGAGGATGAGGAAATGAAGCTTTCTCCAGGCAACTAGCAGAGGTTTCTGGATTACAGGCCCCAATTCTGATGGGGGAGGCGGGGGGCAGATCGAGGCCGCCATGGTGAGGGAAGGAGCAGGGCAGGGGAAGGCGCTCCCCAGCCAGGGTGGTGAATGTGACCCTGGGAGCAGGACAGAGCTGCAGGCTACTCATCTGGAGCCATGTGCAGGTGGGGAGTGGGGGGCAGCTCCCTGCTGCTGGATGTACCCCCAGGGGAAGCATGGGGGGGCATGTGCTTTCCCCCACTCCCCCCAGATTTGTGTACAGGGTGAGGGCAGGCTGTCCACTGAGGTCTCGGGGCCAGGCGCTGTGCCAGTCTCTTCCCAGTGAGGGGGCTGGGCTGGGGCTGTGCTCAGACCCACTCCCAGGATTGCATTCACTGTCCTCACTGGGCAACACTCTGCCCCTGCCCCACTCCCTTCCTCACCATGGGAGCCTTGATCTGCCCCCACCATGCCCCATCCCTCTCCCCTGATTCTTCCCCCCCTACATAGACTTACTGGCCAAATGCTATTCTCCCAAGGTGCCAGGCTGCATTCCTGTAAATCAGCTATCAGATCAGTATCAACCAATATGGCTAGTTAATAATCGGCCATTGGTATCAGCCAAGAAAATCTTTATTGATGCACCCCTACAAATTGCAGAACTGAGCCAAAACAAATCTCATGAGGTTCAACAAGGTCAAATGCAACGTCCTGCACTTAGGACAGAAGAATTCCATGCACTGCTACAGGCTTGGGACCAACTGGCTAAGCAGCAGCTCTGCAGAAAAGGGCCTGGGAGTTACAGTGGATAACCAAGTAGATACGAGCTAAGAAGGCTAAACAGTATACTAGATTGCATTAGTAGGAGCATTGCCAGCAGATTGAGGGTAGTAATTATTACCCTCTATTCTGCACTGGTGAGGCCACATCTGGAGTACTGTGTCCAGTTTTGGGCCCCCCACTATGGAAAGGATGTGGACAAATTGGAGAGTCCAGTGCAATGCAATGAAAATGGTTAGGGAGCTAGGGAACATGACTTAAGGAGACTCAGGGAACTGGGCTTGTTTAGTCTAAAGAAGAGAAGACTGAGTGGGTATTTGATAGCAACCTTTAACTACCTGAAGGGTGGTTCAAAAGAGGATGGAGCTAGACTGAAACAGGCTACCCAAAGAGGTTGTGGAATTGCCATCTTTGGAGGTTGCTAAATGCCTGGCTTGACAAAGCCCTGGCTGGAATGATCTAGTTGGGGGTAGTCCTGTTCTGAGCAGGGGTTTGGACTAGATGACCTCCTTAGGTCCCTTCCAATCCTAATTTTCTATGATTCTGTATCAGTGCATTTTCATACTGACTACAGTTTGTCACAGGAACTTGGACCAACAATAAGTTGGACTTGCCGCAGACACACGGTAGGTGACATGGGGGCTTCTGTAAACTGGAGATTCAGTCTCAAGCAGGGTAAATCATGGGGTTCCATGCCGAGAGAGGGACAGATATAGGCCTGTCACTTAAAAGGATGCACACTAGAAAACTTAAGACAGGGTAAAAAGCTATAGCTCAGCCTGGATCCATAACAGACATATAGACCTAGATCCATAAAAGGACTTAGCTGAGCCAACAGCGAGCAGTGCCACACCAAGGTGCCTGGCTCTGTAACTGGAATCCCGAGCCATACATCAGGTATATATGGTGTGTTATAATTCATGGGGAGAGTTAGGCACATGAGACTAGGATTCACAACAGCCAGCATGCTAATCAAGCCAACATATTAAGATTAAAAAGAGTGGAACCTCATAAATTCTAGTCCTTTTGTATCTTAGGGACCTAATTCTGGACTGTAGGAAGGCAACTCTCATCAGGCTAGGACTCGCAACTTGGAAGTCTTTTTGGAGTTACTTGGTGATAGCTATCCTTCTGAAACCAGAGCTAGCAGCAGCAGTGCCCTACTTTTACACAACATGGCTATAGAAATTGGTGAGTGAGAGACATAGGCACTGGGCCCTCGTGTGACTGGTGACATTGATACCCACATCTTCTATCTCCCAAAACAGTACCCTGCCCACCAAGGTGTAGGATAGGCTGAGAGAAAAAATACTCTTTACTCTTCCTGGTAAAGCTGTACCACACTATCCAAAAAATAAAAGAATTCAAGATTCATTAGGCCTCAGAGAAAAAAAAAGAGGCACAACTCTGTAACCTAGTAATCTAGACATCCATCCACCTGGGACAGAAGGGATCAGGATTTCAGCTGTGCACCAAGAATGGTTTAAATATTCACTGAATAAAGTATATAATGTAAAACACATTTTCACTTAGACAGGAAAAAGACAACAACATTTTTACACATACCTTCACATTCATCCTGAGAAATTTCAAACCCCTATCTCCAAAAATGGGAGCAAAAGAGGCAGAGAAAAGGTTGCCAGAATATTCTTTTGAACACAGTAAAACAATGTATATTTTCCCCCTGAAACAATTCAGAGTGTTTGGTGAAGCACATATTTTAATAATGGTGTAATTATTTGGGGGGGAAAAAAACTTGAAGTTACTTGGCATTACCCATTCTAACAACAAGCAATACTGCCAGCCACACCTAGACTAGATTTTTCTGACTAGGAGTTTGCCTTTTTTCTCCACCAAAAAAGCCAGAAATATGACAGCCAGCTTATGCAAGGTCAATATATAATTGGACTTCCTATAGTTTTGACTTTTGTATTTGTAGTATTTTTGGGAATGCAATGCAAATACTAATTCATATTTTTTCTTTTCAGTGCAGTTTTTACTTTAGTATTTTTAGTACATTTAACTCTGGGTCCTTTTCTTGGTTCTTTGACTTTCCTAGGGTTTCATAAAGGCAATAACAGTTCAAAGTCTTTATCTGTGGTTATTAACTTATATTTATAGAAAAAGTTTTCCCTAAAATTGAACCTGAAAATGCAAGGTTGACTTACATACAGGATAAACTATATATAGAAAAAAAATACATAAATCATATGACCCACCACTAAAAACACCCTCAGTATAGCATTTATTTAACAGTACACATTCCTCCGTAACAGTCTAGAATCAGAAATTAAGCAAAACATACATGCAACTGAAAATGCCAGAAATATTATGTAGACAGAATGTGTTATGCCAGCCAAGAATGTAGCCAGAACACCACAGTGGCATTAACAAGTATGTACAGCTAGTGCTTCTGGTTTACACCTCATTTGAAAAACAGTAAACCTACGTGAAGACAAAGTCCAACACGGATAATCTAATATGTTCAGTTGCTAAAAACAGTGAACTCAACCAAGCAGCAATGCCACAGGCAGACTATTTTAAAACATTATGCTACAACATTAAGTATATATGCTAACTAGTAGGATTTCTAGTTTCCCTACTTAGGTTACCTACTGAACATGTTTTGCATATAATACTTACTGCTCATGTAATAACCAGATAGTAAACACTGCACAGTATAAATTTAAAAACGCACAACCATTTTTAAAAAAACCTCACAAAAATAAAAAAACCCTTTCTAACACAGACAAAAAAATTCCGCTGGAATAATCACCACCATCTTCCAATCACCACAGTCAAAACCTACTCAAAATTAGAAGATTAAATAAATTATTAACAAATTAAAATATTAGCATATTCAGAAAGAGCAAGCTTACCTTTTCCTCTAGATACCCATTACGGTCAAACTGGTAAAGTGATGCCAGATGAGTAATAATCCACCAGCTAAAACTTAATGGATCTTTGCACTGAAGTGACTCAAAACCAGGTCTCCCTTCTGTACTACTGGATCTTTCAAGAAGATTATTTAGAAGTTTATTCATCAAGCTCCAGAAAGTCTTCTGAGAACAGAAAAGCAATTTGGGGTTGTATTAAATGATGCTTCATGGTAATAAAACAGTAACAAAAAACCATATTAATATATATTCCTCACGCCATAGTGTCTTGTTGATTTATTAATGCTGTTTTAATTTTGCAAGGAACAAACAAGTGATAGTTATTTACAAAATGACAATGAACAACAAAGTTTAGTGACACCAGATAAAACCTTGAGCCATTTTAGATTTTATTCTTCAAAGAAAAAGAAAAAACAAATGCAATAAAAGTATGATCTTTGATGGCCAAGGGAGAGCATAATCTTTGTTTTGTGGGTTAATTTCAAGACCACATGGAATATGGGTGTAAAGAAATTAGTATATTCTCGAAAGAATGAATAAAAAAGCAATAGCTTACACGAGTGTGCATTGAAGTTGGACTGCCAACAAGTTTATGAATGATATAAGTTTAAAAAAAAGTAAAGGTTTAAGCAGCTTATATTACACTGACAATATAAAATGGATGAGCATTTTTAAATACAACTTACCTGCAGCTTCATACAGCATACGATTAACAATATGAAACAGTAATAGCTAGGGACAGATCCCATAAGAGAGGATAACACAGTCACACTGTGAGACAGGGAGGCAACTACAAGCTCCGCCCTCAGGCCACTCACGTCATTGGCTTGCCCCCTGCCTAGGCAGTCCATCCCGCCTCACCTTTGATGTTACCATAATGGTTGTTAAATGTGGAAGGTTGCCATAATTGCGGCCCTGGTGTAGTGGGCCAAGTACACAGCTCTGAACCACCCCTATACCATGTCCCATGCCTCACAGATGGCATCTAAACAGCTGACAACTCCTGCCCTTGCTGGGCATCTAACACCCTGCCCTTTGCCGGGCCTCAATCACTCAACCAACTCCTGGGCCTTACCCATTCCACCCCTCACTGGGTCTCACTCATTCTGCCCTACTCCATGCAGCCCTTCGGGTCTTACCCAGGACCAGGAACTTCTTCCGTCCTTATAGGTCCTACCCTGACCTCCAGGTGTTCTGGGAGATGCTCACCTCAGGCTGCGATGCTGCTCCACTGGCTCCCTTGATATAACTGACAGCCTCTGCTTCTAGGGCCTGGGCTTATACCCTGTCTGCCCAGCCCTCATCCAATCAGGTGGCACCCTAGCGGTCCTGCGACAGCCTAATTGGGCCTAGCAGCACCTGCCGGCAGCTCCACAGCCTGCTTAAACCTCTTAAAGAGGCAGGCACAGCTTGATCAGGGGGCAGCAGGGCAGGCCCTACAAGGAAAGGCTCAGGGATCTGAACCTGTTCCACCTCCACAAAAGAAGGCTGGGATCTAGTAGCCTGTTAGAAACTAGTCAGAAGGGACCAGCAGGCTTTGGGGGAGTCCCTGTTCCCCCAAGCACTACCAGGAGTGACTAGAAATAATGGTCACAAGCTGGCAGAGGGTAAATTCTGATTAGACATCAGGAGGCACTACTTCACTGTCAGGGCAGCTAGGATCTGGAACAAACTTCCAGGCAAAGTGGTGCTGGCTCCTACCTTGGGGGTCTTTAAGAGAAGGCTTGACAGTCACCTTGCTGGGGTCCATTTGACCCCAGTACTCTTTCCTGCCATGGCAGCGGGTCGGACTTGATGATCTGCTCAGGTCCCTTCCAACCCTACAAACTATGAAACTATGAAACACACACATATTTCAATTTAAAAAAAGCTAACCTAGTCATTTTAACATTACTTATAATCTCACATCTAAGGCAGTGGACTAGAACTTAAAAGATTTATTTACAACTTCAAGCTTTACCAAAGTTTAACAAAATAGAAGGGATGAATGGTCTAGTGGTTTGGACATCAGTATAGACTAGAGTTAACTTCTCTCTTTTACCTTTGTGAGCTCATTCATTCAGTGTTTCATGCTTCAGCTCACCACCTAACAAAACAGGAATAATACTTCTCCCCTCAAACAGTTTTTGTCCATCTCCTCCAATTAAGTAAGATCATCATAGCACTGGTTTTCTGATACTCTTCATTTATACAGCACCTATCACAGGTTCTGATCCTGACTTAAGTTTCTAGGTCCTACCGTAACCATCGCAATTTACTCATAGTCAATTACAGCAGTGGCAGAAAGGGAAAGGTTGAATCAAGCACAGATCGTTGTGCAGGCCTATGCACAATAAGAGCATTTCATCTCAAAAAATGTGCCACTCAACATGCAAGTTAGGTGGTGATGGCAGCAGCAGCAGTGATGACTGCCACTGCATCCTTCACCTTGCATGGTTTTTCAGCCTGTTGCTGTTCACTAAGTTGTCTCTAGCCCCAGCAGGGGTTGGGATGTGGCCAGATGTGTCCTGCCATTGCCCCATTAAGGTGAAGTGGGCAGGGAGTGGGTTAATTCTTCCCTCCTTCCCCTCCCCACTGCAGCTGGGGTCTGCCTGTCTGCAGGCAAGCAAGGTGGTGGCTGGGGCTGGCAGACCCCAGCTGTGGTCCCCAGGGTGGCAGGGATGGAAGGAGGAATTAACCCCCTCCTTCCCACTCCGCTACCTTTGCCTAACAGGGCCATGCCAGGATGACATCTGGCTGTGCCCCTTCCCTTCCTACTAGAGCAGTGAGGGGAGGAAGAGAGACAGCAGCCTCTGCAGGGTGCCCCAAGGAGCACAAGCATAAAACAGGTTTATTCCCACCCTCCTTCCCTATCCCACTGGCAAGGATGGCAGCCATCCCAGCATGGCCCCATTAAGGCTAAGGGGGCAGGGAGGGGATTAATGTCCCACAACCCCCTCACTGGGGTACCACATCCAGGGAGGACTAGCCACCTTCCTCCTCCCCACCCCCATGTCCCAGAGGCTCTGTGTGGTGCTGAAGGGGGACTCTTCCCCCGCCTCCTTCCCCCCTGCCATCACAGGATAGGGAAGGGGGCTTTGTGTGGCACTGCCCAGCCTGGACCAGCAAGCATCTGTCACTGAGCCACAGCTGCTGGGAAGGGCCCCATCAGCGCAGCTCAGGCTGGCCCTGCTCAGCCCTGGCCAAGGCAGCCACATGGGAGGGCCAGCTGTGGCTCAATAACAGGGAAACTGAGCCCTGTCAGTGAGAGCACCCTGGTGTGGTGTGCGTGAACAGCGACTGGCCAAGCAATGGGCTACCCAAGCTGGCTCACAGGTGCCAGCAGGCCTGAAGCCCAACAGCTGCCCACTACAGGGGCTTGCTGAGGACACATGAACCCCTGCAATGCCTCTGAGCTGGCTTGGGTTGTCCACTACCCAGCCAGCCACTGGGCAGCACTGCACAGAGCCCTCCTCCTTGCCCCACAACAATGAGGAAGAGGGAGGAGGAAGGGGAAAAGAGGCCTCCTGTGGGGCCAGGCAGTGGAGCTGTGTACCTGGATTGCTCCCAGTTGTCAGGTAACCACTGTGGTGGGCAGACCTCTCTCCCTCCTCCACCCCTGCCACAGGGGTCTGGTCATGCTCCTGTCTGGCCACACTCACTCTTCCCCCACCCTCCAAACCCTGCAGGCCAAGATGGGGGTTTAAGCCCCTCCTCGGTCATACTCAGGACTGCCAGAGCCTGGCTACACCCCGCTCAGCTCAGCTTTCCTGTGAAAGGGAAGGGAGGGCTGCTTTAGTGTCCCTTGGCTTCTGGTCTAAGCCACTGCATGCTAGAACTGCAATCACTGTATTTCTATCTTAACTTGAATGTCATTAACAGGTCCCATCATTGGTCCACAAAATACCTGTAGAGCAGTTAAGCCTGAACAACCTAACACAATGCCATGATTTTGTTTGAGAAGACATTGAATGGCCACATGATTATCAAACCAGTCTTACTGTTGCCTGCATACAAAGTCAACAGTGTGTTCACATGCGCAGCACACAGCATCATGTCAGATTTGCCATTCTTCCTCAATATCAGCGTCCTCTAAAAGGATACCAAACAGTAGGGAGAGCGGCAGTGAATATCATGCACTGATTCTAACAGCTGTCCTTGCCATCTAGTTTTTCCAGATCTAAAACCCCTACGTTGCTCTGTAGCTGTCATGAAACATTTTGGGATGCAGGTACAGTTTTAAGTGAACTGTGTCCCAGTCCAACAAACAGTCTTTACTACATGAAGAAAGATGGCTCCAACAGTTCAAGTCCCTCTGGTGCAAAATGACATAGTTAATAAGGTCCAACTGTAACAAAAGTGATTAATAATGAGCAACAAAATTTTCACCCAGGAGACTTTTCTCTACATCAACTTCCTCTAAGTGAACAGTTTCAGTATTCAATATGAATGCTGAATCATGAAGCTGCTTGATGCTATGTCAACTAAATTCATACTGTAGATGGACTCTTTTGAAAGCTGTCAGTCTTCATCTGAAACATTCAGGGACAGATTGTGTCTGGGCCTTTTGTTTAGATACAAACCTAGAAGTGTGGTTACAGAGTCAGGATCAGCAGCAACAACAGGAAATAGTTTCTTTTTTTTGTGCTTCTGCAACATACTGTATGACTTCAACTCCTTTCCTCTTCTGTGCACAAGGAGTGCTCCCTAATAGCACTATAACCTACCACTAACAACTGCACAGCAAAGTTAGAATCAGTACATGAATGCTGAGGGATGGGGCCTAAGGTGCTATAGAAAACGAACTGCGTCTGCACATCAGTGCGCATAAAGCTCATAAATGGGGTATAATTCAACTGTATATACCCTTGATGTGAACTTGTATAATCTAGTGGTTAATTTGACTCTAGAAAATCAACACCTGAATGTTTGGCTTTAACTACTTTCTTATAATTTATTTATGGTCTGCATATAGCAATATTATTGCTTACCTCAGGATGAGACCCTTTATTTCTGTGATCCAACAGCTGGATAAGCAGAACCCATAATTCCTTAATGCAAGTACAAGGGTAGTGGTGGTTAGTCAGAGCCTCAGATGGTCTGACCTAATTAAGAAAATACAAGATGTCATTCTTTCACAAAACAATGGAGATTGGCAAATTACAAGTTATCATAGAAAACTAGATGACCTCCTGAGGTCCTTTCCAATCCTAGTCCAACCCCCTGCTCAAAGCAAAGCCATCCCCAACTATATCATCCCATATAAGACTTTGTATAGCCATGTCTTCCAAACCTCCAGGAGTAGAGATTCTACCACCTTCCTGGATAACCTGATTAACCAAACCACTAGTGAGAAAGTTTTTCCTTGATGCAACTTGAGACCATTGCTTCTTGTTCTGTCATCTTGTTCCACCACTGAGAACAGTCTAGCTCCATCCTCTTTGCCACCACCCTTCAGGCAGCTATTAAATGCCCACTTGGTTTTTTCTTCTCTAAACTAAATAAGCCATTTCATCAGCCTTTCCTCATAAGTCATGTGCCCCAGCTCCCTAACCATTTTCGTTGCCTCTTCTGGACTCTCTCTAATTTGTCCACATCCTTTCTCTACTGGGCAGCCCAAAACTGGGCACAGTGCTCCATATGTGGCCTAATTTTCTATGATTCTATGATTTACATCAATTCTGAATTTGGAAATCCAGTGGTGTATACTTAAGGGTAAATCACAAGCAATGGTGATCATTGATGATTTCCTTGGAAAGACAATCTGTAAAAGACGGAGTGGTGAATATAAACCTGAACTATGGCAATTTCAAACAAGTATAGCACATCACCTAGCAAGAATTTTAACTTCTGTCCCAGATTATAAAGTATTTTATATGGAAAGAAGCTTCATTTATGTCATCCATCTTTAAGCCCTACTTCTTCCCTTATTTACACAGTTACTTAGCAACATAAATCACCATGCTTCTGATTTTACAAGTTTTGAATCTTATTCCAAAGAGCTTTAGGCTAGATATCAGGAAGCACTACTTCACGGTCAGGGCGGCTAGGATCTGGAACCAACTTCCAAGAGAGGTGGTCCTGGCTCCTACCCTGGGGGTTTTTAAGAGGAAGTTAGATGAACATCTTGCTGGGGTTGTTTGACCCCAGTATTGTTTCCTGCCATGGCGGGGGGTCAGACTAGATAATCTACTCAGGTCCCTTCCAACCGTAGAAACTATGAAACTATGGGACTCTTCTGGGACCTCAAAGATTTCAAAGGTTGAAGTCTCACCAGGTCTTGTAACAACTTGAAGTTGTCAGGGTATGTGTCACTGTCTCATTTGGAAATGCTGAAAACAGTGTTGCCTTTTCACAGGAGTCAATGTCTGGTTCTAGCACAGGAAACTGGGCTTACAAAGCTACAGGACATCGAGATTTCCCCTGCTTTCATAAGTTGTGGAAGTGAGATCTGTTTGGAATGGGCAGTGGAATGGACACTTAGGATGATATATACCCTGCCACTCACGTTGTGTGGGTAAGATCTAGCAAGCACTAAAAAGGGTTGTGCCTCAAACGGGATAGGATAGCAAGTTGCAATCAATCTATTCTTGATAGACTTGCACAGGAGCACAGAGAGGCACAGAGCACATGCATGCCCTGATGGGCACTGCTATTCAAAAACCTGCAATCTTGCACCCGTTAGTCACGTGGTAACTTACAGCAAGAGTCTTAATCATACACACTCAAAAAAAAATATAAAGTTACTTTATTGGCTACCTGGGTGTTATAAAAGAACTATCAGATTTCCTAGTTTTCAACTGCTGGAAGAAGGAACATCAGGGCAGCCAATATAAGAAAAAAAGCAAAAAAAATTACAGTGACATTTACCTTAACAAATGTAAAGGTGCTGAATAGAAAAGATGAGGATGTTAAAAACAGGAGCAGTGTAAATATAAACTTTAAGATGGCATTCTACGTAAAAACTGCCAAGATCATAGTCAATCACCTTTTGTTCCCATTGAGAGAATTTGGAAAGACATTTTCTGTATCTATAGCTCTAAAACACAGACTGTTCCATGTTTGCCATGAAACCCAGCACACACAAATTATAAAATGTGGCACACACTTCATCTCTGTACACAATGCATTTCTAAATTATTCTCTAATTCAGCTGCCAGATGGTCATGAATAAATACAACATAATATAAACTCATAACAAATAACACTTTTTAAAACTTGAGGATATTAAAATCAAGAGCAAAATTAAAACAGTCATACAAGGGATTGTGTTTTCTTGCCCTAATACAGACCTGACACAATATGGCCCTCTGATTGAGGTTTTCAGATGTTTCCACATACAAAATAATAAAAAAACAAAAACATACCTTTGTATACTTGTTGATAGACATGCTTATCAGATCACAGATGAGGTTTACACAGTGTGCATCAAATAAACTGGTAGAAGTAAAACTTCCTTCTGTTTGGTTCCCAAACTGGTGAGCATATACTATTTGCCCTAAAAGAAAGTGATATATAATATATGAGAACTACTCATAGAAGGAGCTTGCTTCTATGGATATAGAGAAAGATGACAATTTTTAGTAACATTATTTGGGCAATACAGATTTTATTTTATTTTTTGTTTAAAAAACAAACTCTTCAAGAAGAAGTTTCTCCATCATTATTAAAACGGTATGACAAAACAGCAGTTGGAATTTTACATCTAGTTCACAAGCCCAATCTTAATACTGCACTGCTGGAGTACAAGTTTCTTCATCTGCAAATTCCTTTCAGTACAATGTATAAATGGGAGTTTTAAAATTGCTAAATATTTACAGAAGTACAAACTGACTACAAACAATTTTATTATCGGAAGGAAGACACAATCCTTGTATTTTTATAAAAGGACTGATGTGACCGTATGACAATGACAGCACTTGGAAGCAGTCACAGACAGAAAAGAGGGTACTGTGACCTATTATGCCTCAATGTCTTATCTCACAAGCCATACACCTTACATCAATGTACCAGAGTACTTGAAGAATTGGGCCCATACTTTGTTCTTGAAAGTGAGAAGTGAAATCCTGTCCCACTGAAGGCAATAATGAAACTGCTGTACAAATCAACAGGGCAAGGATATCACTTAAGATACTTGTGGGAAGAGACAGAATACAAGGCATAAAGGATATAAGACCTAGTCAAATGTGCAACTGTATAATGGCTGCCTACTGAATTTTAAATCACCCTTCCCTCCTTCTCCTGTTCTTGCAACAAGGCACTTAGCAAAATTCACAGATTCGTTTAGAATCTGAGAGGGCTGTGCCATGAGCACTTCTGCAGTGGCCTCAATCTTGCAACCTCTGGGCTGTCAACCGTGCGCCTTAGCTTCCACCCCATGTTAAAACATAAATCTGATATTATGAAGATTATTAGGTTGTAAACCAGAATCTGGTTGATAAATAACATTGTTCGAGTACTAAAAGCCCAAAGATTTCAAATTGCTTCCTTAGGGAGTGCTAATGCTATTCTTAGCAACATTAATTTCAGGAAACCAAAAATTCAGATTTTCCCCAAACAAAAATCCAGTTACTTAAAAACTGTAAAAAGCAGCAAAGCTATGATGGATGTTCAACTTCACTAAACCACACTACTTTTTAATCACCTCCCTCACTACAGTCTCTCTTTATACATTCTCTCTGTCTACATTAAAAACTCATAAGCTCTTTGGAAGACGGGACTTGGTCATTCAAACTCTCTGTACAGAATCTTGAACTTCATTCATATTATATAAGTATTACCACCATTCTGGAAAGTGTTCTCAAAAAGCTAACACTTTCTCTTTCTTAACAAGGAGCTTTCTCTCAGTTCAAATATAAATGTTATGGGTCCTGTAAATAAAAGAAGCCTGCTTTTAAAATACTGAATCTTTAATTACATTTTTGACACTATGGATTCCCATTCAAAATCTCTTCCAAGTCATATGTAGGTGTTTGCAAACCTAAGACTGTTAATATTTTGCAGCACCCTTAAAAAGATCTCATTACCACACAAAATATTAGCATTCTTAGGTGTAAAAAACCAACATTACACACTATGGATTCAAGTAGAAATCCATACTGTCAAAAACATTCTGACCCACTGTAGGCTTTCTGAGTTCTTTGCAAAAGAGAAATTACTCTATTACAGGGGTCAGCAACATTTTGGGTAGAGTGCCAAAAACATCTGCAACCTCGACCTGTAAAATATTGGCGTGTCAAGGGCAGACAGCAGGGGAGCTGCAAGGGGCCTGATCCATGTGGCAGCGCAGCAAGTAATATGCAAAATGCCTTCATGTGCCACATTGTGGCACCCGTGCCAGTGGCTGTCTGCCCCTGCTCTATTATTTTTCCATAGTCAAAAACAACCAAGTGAAATTAGTTTTTGAAATGGGATGCCACTAAATTTATAAAAAGTTATGGAAGGGCACCTTGAGTCTAAAACAGTTGAAAAAAAAAAATCACTGCTATAATTCTTGACAAATATGAATCTACCTTTTTACATCTATACCAACACTTCTTAACTGAAAGTTTTGTTGGCCTCCTTCACTCCAGTCCTATAATGGTAAAAACAAGAGCTAGCTTTCAGATTATGTCTACACTGTAATTTCAGTCTGTGTACCTAAATGTGTTTTTGCCCAAACCCCCAACCATCCACACAATATCCTAGAGTACATGTTTAGTTGTAATTTGAACCCGTGGTTGGTCATGTGTTAAAGCCTGAGCCGTCCTTCAGTTTTAGATGGAAACCGGCTACTTTGCTGTCAGGATACAGGCTAAATAGTTTGGCTGCCAATGCCACCAAAGGCCTTCTCCCCTTCACAAAGGACAAACCAGTTCTCCCACAATGGACTGTGGCAGAATTGTAGAGCACAGGCTCATAAGCAGAGTTTTGCTGTGATAACACTGACATTTAGGCTCAGGCTCAGATCCAGGTGCCAATCACTGAGGGTAACTCTGCAGCCCCATACTATTTATTATTGCAATTGTTGTAACTCAGTTATTCTGTGTATTTCAGTGAAGTGCGCCATAATGACTACAGAAAGAGATAAAAAATTGCAACATATTTTCTGATTTTATTTTAACTAGCATAAAGATGAGCAGTTCATAAAAAATCTGCAACTAGGCAACTCATACTGCCCTCTTCTGTATTTTAACAATTCTTCTCTAGTAAGCTGAATTGCTTTGGAGTTGACCTCCTCAGCTGAATCCCATGACCTTTTGTTTTTTAATTTAGTTGCTATCATAAACAGCTTAATCGTATAAATCTGTTCTTTGCCCTTTAAAGCCACTTTTAAAAAATATATATATTGGTTTGCCCTTTTCTCACTATATTTTTGTAACTCCTTTGGCTACAATCTCTTTTTTCCCCCTCCTCAATATCTCTTTAGTGGTAGTCTGTGGTTTATAATGTGGATTTTCTATTTGAAATCATTTTAAAACATTTTGTCTAAGAAGTTTGGTAATAGAAGCAAAGTTAGATAGCCTAGAACCAGTAGGAACGTTCTCTCTTTCAAAGAGAAGGTCTTCAAACCAGAGAATCAAGACATCTTAAACCTTAGCCAGTTTTTTCAAATCCGTACCAGCTATGCTTAGATAGCTTTTCTGTATAATTCATGTCAAAAGACCTTGTGCTATAATGCACCTTACAATCTCTGCAAAGGTATTTTCAGCATCTTTTTAATAACAATTAAAACTTCAACTTGCTGTAAGTGTTAAGTACAAATTAATTTGACAATCTCAGTCTACTTCAGATAGCACAAATCTGTATTCTGATTTAATGGTCAAGCTTCACTACGACAGGATCAATAGTTAACAGATCAAGACTGATGTGAACTGGCCTAGCATGTGGGAAAATTTGAAAAAACTGGCTTTGCCATATTTAAATTCTAGCCAGTATTAAGCTCTAATTTCAACAAACAAAAAATAAAAGCAACTTAATATAGACCCAACTTCTGCAGCCTCAAGAAAAGTAAAATAATTTGGACAGCTTCAGATCAAAAATATAAATAATCCAGAAAGAGAATAAGAAATTAATTGCATTGCAAAATGTAGACTCACCTGGCATCTTCTCACCTAGGACATGAAGAATTTCCAATACTAGCCAATGGATATCCAAGTGGAGATGGAGTAAATGCCATGATGGGGGAAACAGCTGTGATAAAAGACAATCATGTTTTTTCTATGTAACGTTGCTCAGTAAGGTCAGGATTCTTTACTCAGAAATGTGGAATGGCAGGCCCCAATTCCCATGTGAAAGCCTCACTGACATATTTATCAAACTAACTGCTGTATTCCAGTGTGAAACAGAAAATGCTTTTCCCAGCACAATTATTTTTTTCTTAGAGCAAGTTCATAAATTCTTTACTCTAAACTGCAACCTAATTCACCATAGCATCTTAACTCAAAGTCAACTTCCCAGGACACAATTTAGTTGAGAATATAGAATTGCTAACCACTCAAATAATGTGAATTCAGAACCACTCTCTACTAGGATAAAGCCCTTATCTCAAAAAGTGAATGGCAAGAACATAAATTTAATTTCTTAATAGGTCATTCTTCCTGATAATGATTCACAGATCTACAAGCATGAGAAGATTCCATACCACATATTAAAATCTACAGGTGCATGCTTTAGCGTATGAAATGTTGTAGGTGTGAAAATAAAAAAACTATAGTTTTCACCTACAAAAAAAAATGATCTCTTTATATATTCAAGCAACTTTTAGAATATGTCTTTGTAGACATGCTTCATCTATTTCAGAGCTTACTATCCTCATGGATAAACACAGACAATTTAAAAAAAAAAAAAAAAAAAAAAGGAACACTGTGACAGGGTGTTTGATCAAGACTGCTTATTCACCTTGAATTATTATTCTATGTTGCTTACATAGTGCAAATACAGACCACATAAGGGAAATGTTGTAGGGGAAAACCCTACAACAAATGAAGTAAATATGGTCTAATGCATATGAAGTAAAAAATGTGTTTGGAACTTCAAAAAATAAACAAGAATTAAGTTCATTTCTGAAATTAAGCAAACTTTTATTTTTCAATAACCTATAAAAGTTACACCTGGACTGCTATATGATACACGAGGCACAAAAACAATCAAACCTTTGCCGGAGGTTGAACAGTAAATGCTCCCAGGATACTACCATGGAGTTCATGTAAGTGTCCAATATGCAAAGTTAAGGCATGAAGCTCATCAACCAGCATTGAAGGCAGCTGAGCTTCCAGTTCTTCATATGGATGTAGTAGCCCATCATTCTCTGCTTTTGGTGGTTCCAGGAACCTGAATGAATCAATATATCATCAGTACCATCAATGCATCATTAGAGAATGAATAAGGGATGGTTACAGAATTAAAATACAAAATAAGCAAGTAACTCAATTTGTGCTTGGCAACTTACCTAAAGATGAAAACCTTTACATACTGCAAAAATTCAATGCACTGATGCCTGAGGTTGTCTGCTTCAGAATGCAAATTTGCAGCATGACCTTAAAATAAATGCAAAATAACAATTCCAACCCAAGTCATTTTTTCAAAAGAAATCTTTGAAATTACTTATGCTCACTAGAGTAATAAAAGTAATGTAAATTCTGTGAGAAATCAGCTTAACTGTAAACAAAATCTTATAATTTTCCCCACTTAATACCCTTCCTACAAATGGCCACAAGTCCATGTCCAGTCAAATACAGAAAAAGGTACTGTTTAGTCTAGCATGACTCATTTGCACTAAGGGGAAAAATGAAGTCCCACGTGACTCTCTCATAAACAAATTGAGAAAATGTGGGCTAGGCAAAACTGTTAGAAGGTGGAGAGAAAACTGGCTTAATAGCTGCAAACAAAGGGTACTTATAATGAATCCATGTCAAAATGGCAGATGGTTCCAAGTAGAGTCCCACAGGGATCTCTCTTGGACCTAGTGCTGTTCAACGTGTTTTTGAATGATCTGGACATTGGAAAAGAGAGATTCTTGAGCAAATGCATAGACCACATAAAACTGGGAAGGACTCTGAACACACTGCGGGTGGACAGGAGCACAATTCAGAAGGATCCTGACAGACTGAAAAGCTGGGCTGGACTTAACATGATGAAGTTCAATGCTGACAAATGCAAGGTACTACACCTCAGGAAGAGTAAACAAAAATACAAATACAAAATGGGTGACACCTGGCTGGATGGCAGCACTATGGAAAAGGCCCTGGGGGTCTTGGTGGAACACAGGTCCAATATAAGGCTGCAGCATAATGCAGCTGTACAAAAGACAAATGCAGTTTTGGGATGCCTCAACAGGAGTACGAGGTGAAAGACAACAGAGATACCACCTCTCTATTTGGCACTGTTTGATCCTCCTCAAGTAGTGTGTGCAGTTTTGGACTCCACATTTTAAAAAGGATATGAAGTCAGAGAAGGTCCAGAGGCTAGCAACAAGGACAAAAAAGGCCTTGGTAGGCAAATCATACACGGATAGGCTGAAGGAGCTATGCATGCTCAGCTTGGGGCAAAGGTGCTTAATAGGGAATATGACAGCAGACTTTAAATATTGAAGGGCAGACAGAAAGAGGGCCATGCCCCAGCCTCCAATTCCAGTCTAAACCTATTTTGCAGCTACTTCAAGCCATTTGTTCTCATCCTACTGTATACAGAGAAAGAAAAGTGGGGCTGGAGCAGAGAGGTGCAGCCCTCTTCCTGCAATCTCTTAAGAGCATTTTAAACAACTTTTGCAACAGCAGGATGTTGGCCATTGTGGTCCTCTAATTTACCTGTGGCAGGTTAGGGTGCCATGGCTTGTGGTTGTGTCAGGATTGTGTTTAGTTTTGCTGATAGGTTAGGTAATGGAAATGCATAGGATGATCTGGATAGGGAACATCCTGCCTCAGGTAGGTGGTTGAACGATCTCTGAAGACCCCTCCCAACCTATTTTCAATGATTTCTGTGAACCGATTTTTAGTGGTCACAGCCTGCTTAAAGCATCAGTATCACTTTCCTCACCATAGTATTTGAGCATAATTTGTACAGTATTTATCCATGTATTATACCTCTGAGAAAGAGAAACATGAATATGTTCATATTACTGATGGAAAACATACTGGTTACATAGCAAGTCTTCAGGACAGTAAAAAAACTGAACTTGAGTTATCCAAGTCCAAGATATGTAACCAGGGACCTACTCAAATTGCAACTTTGCATATTTTGCAGAAATTGTGAATTCTGGAATTGCCTGCAAAGCTGGGCAACGCCTGCAAAATCCACATTGAAAATAAAATGCTGGCTCCCCAGAGGTACTTTTTACGACCACTGAATCCCTGCAGTCCACTCCTAATTTGCTGAGAAGCCCACCTGTAATGTGGCCAATCAGTGGCAAATGGCGGGGCTCTGCGGCAATAAGCCCACATAAATGGTGGCCGGCCTCATGATTTGAATAGACCCCCCTACATATAACCTAGCCACCAGACCTGCCTAGTTACAAAATTCGATGCTACAACTTTTCCATTTTTTCAGAATGGTTTTACTGGAGCTTTTCTCCACTTTTATGATTTTGTTCTGATGGCAATACTTCCACTTACATAGCATATTTCACTGAAGAAGACCATTGTTGATTTCTGTGTCCGCTACACAGATCGTCTGCATTTCCAGGTATGGGTTATATTTAGGTCTTCTACAAATACAGCATTGCTATTTTAACTACAGAAACATCCCTACATGCATTTGTTAAATGAATAAAGGAAGTAAACCAGAATATAAAAGAAAGAATTGTATTAGCTACTCCTTTGGGCAGGGGGCTGGACTCGATGATCTCCCGAGGTCCCTTCCAGCCCTAATGTCTATGAAATCTATGAAGTGACTAAGCCCTTTTTCACAGGCAGTACTAAGGTAAGATTGGATTTGGTTCCATTAGAAGGGGTGCAGAATCACTCTGACTCCTGGCAAACACTATATTTGTCACTTGTTATATTCAAGTATAACTCAATAAATAATAAACATACCAGATGTTTTAGTTTATTCTCAATAAAAATGGAGGATCAGCCAAGAAAGTTACTTCAAGGAAGCTGATATCTTCATTTTCATCTTCATGGTGAAATTATTTTATGATGTGGCCTGTTGGCATGTTATGATTTGTCATGTGATATATGCATAATGCACACAGTAAACATAATGTTTGCCTGGGGGGTTAGCTGAAACAGAAATGGTGGCATAGTAGCACCATGGCATCCAAATTGATACCACAACATTTAGGTCAGACCGAGACTTTAAATATTATAAATAAACTAAAACTAGAGGTTTATGATACAGTCAAAAAACCCTTGAAATTAGGCACACTTAACAGAACTTGCTAACACCCAGACTCTATTAAAACTTAAAATAGCTGTTTACTTGGACCATCAAATAAAGAGAATATGGGTTTGACAACCTCCAACAAAAATCACAAGGATCAGAGGTGTAACTCCAAACTTGGGTGCAAACTACTGCTCTTAAAAGAGTTAAAGGAAAAAAAAAAAAGAAACAAGAGAGTTAACCCTCTGGTGCTTGGCCACACTGGAACCCATCCCGCCCTCCCATCCCTTTCCTCCCCACCAACTCTTCTGTGCTGGCTACCAGAGCCTCTACAGGAAAGATGCATAATACAGGGGGCCTTGTGGGGGGGACAAGGCACTCCTTGCCCCATTCCAGCACCCCCTTTAGGCAATGCCTAGGGCTGGTGCCCTACTCAGTTATGCTACTGCAAAATGTTTATTTCTATCTTCATAACAATACCTATTTACTGATAACGTCAAGACACTATAGACAGTGCATTTCTACGCAATTACTGGACTTCTCCATTTATTGAAGTAATTATCTTTCCAGACTAAAAATAAGTCCAAAACTGCAATAATCCTTCACAAAGATACTGCTTCCTATTCCTTAATATTTTATTCAAACAAACTATTTTGTAGTGCTCCCATTTCATTGATTCTGTTGGAAAGACAAATGAAGTCTGTGAATAACTTATAAAGTAAGCAAATATAAGCTAACTTGTTTGAAAGGTAAGGCAGAAAAATATTTAAAAACATTAATTATTACTACAATAATCATTCTGAACTCTGAATTAACTTTTTTTTACAGTTAATTAAAAGAATGAATGGGTCACAAAGTCATGAATTACAAGTAGCCTCTGGCCCCAGTGAAGTCCATGACAAAATTCCCACTGACTTCAATGAGGCCAGAATTTCACCCTGTACATTTGCTACATAATCAACATGCAGTTAAAGCAGATGCTTAACTGTTAATGGTAAAGGTAACATCAGACCTTCCCACTAACCTTAGTCAACTGCATCAGGAATGTAGACATACTGCCAGAGATAATAAGTCATTACTGCATTTTGCTGAAATCTGTTGTTTGTAGTGAAGTAGTGCACAGATGCTCCAATCAGGAACCAAGACCCCATAGTGGTCAAATCTGTATGCCCATTAACCCACCCCAAGAAAGAAGTGAGTATCTAAAACTTACTGAAGTCAGATGAACTCATCTGTACTAGGTTTTCCAATTTGTGTATTTGTTGCCTGTTTAAAAAATACATATATAAGTTTATCACATTCCATAGTATAAATAAATTCAGTAACTATAAGTAAATACATTCACCAGTGCCATTTTTATCATGCTGCTAATAAGTATAGTACAAAGCACAACATATGAAAAGTGTCTGCCCTGAAAACCTTACTACACCACTTTGGGAAGGCTACAGAGAGTTCAA
The DNA here is from genome assembly GCF_001723895.1 of Crocodylus porosus. Lineage (NCBI taxonomy): Eukaryota > Metazoa > Chordata > Crocodylia > Crocodylidae > Crocodylus > Crocodylus porosus. The sequence goes on from NW_017728918.1 coordinate 76,657,572, forward strand.
ACATGAAGTAACCATGTACACAAGAGTCCAATGGTGTCTCCAGGCTGACAGAAAGGACTTTAGGAAGAAATGTGAAAACGCCAGGATGAAACAATAGCTAAAGCAGGGGTGTCAAACGTACAGAAGCCACCGGGCAGATCTGACCCATGGAGCCACGCTGTCTGAGGCAGGCAACTAGAAGTTGGGGAAAGGGAGGGTCTCGGCAGGGACGAACAGCCCACCACAGAATCCAGGGCCATTAGGCCCCAGTGGATGAGAAATCATGGGCAGTAGGGCAAGTGAGGACTAATATAGTCACTCTCCAATTACTTCATCCTTTTGCCACTGACATAGCCCCTACCTCTGTTACTAAGTTTTCATAAACACCTTTTTTGCCTTAACCAGTTAACACTTTCCTCTCTAAAAGATTCACACTATTTCTGAAGAGTGAGGAGAGGTTAAAAAAAATTGGAGATGATTAGAGCTGCCATGTGTCCTACGGCAGAGCCAGACCCAGAGTTACTGCCACAGATGGGACATGTGGCAGCAGTGACAGCTCCAGCTTCAGCATGGAGCATATGGCAGGGGCCAAAGCTGCCCCATACTGGAGCTGCTGCAGCCGCTGCATCCCCTTCCAGAACTGGGGTTGCTGGTGCTGCATGCCCCAAGCTGCATGAGGCCTTCAAGGAGCTCTGTGGTTCAAATCCAACCTAGGGTATAAGGTAAGTCTGACATCCCTGAACTAAAGGCAGCCTCTGGAAAGGAAGAAGAAACCGAATATGAGTAAAGATGTAGGAAGAACAAGACTACACAAGTTTTGAAAGATCAAAAAGAATTTGATGAGGAAAAAAGACAAACTGAAAGAATTTGGAGTATGTCAAAGAGATGTCAAAGGATGAAAAGGCAAGATGGGGGAAGCAGAAGACAAGCACCTGCTAAAAGATAAAATCAAAATTCATGTTTTGGTTATTATTTACTTAATGCAAAATGTTCTAGTCAGTCTTTTAGCTTGTACCAAAAGCTAAAGAAAACAAAAGAGCTGAGCCAGCTAGAGGTGCACTAATACATTGGTCCGATATCGGCTCAGCACCAATATAAAGAAAATAGCCTATATTGGAAATTGGCCTGATATGGTCGATAATTTGGCTGATAAATGGCCCGTGCATGTGTGCAGCCACGTCACAGCACATAGGCAGTGAGGAGCACAGCCAGTCACATGGAGAGCTGTGTACAGCGGGTAAGTCTCTTGTGGTAGAAAGGGAGGGGTGTGGGGGGGCAGATCAAGGGAAGGACACAGAGGGGCTAGATACAATGATTTTTGCAGTAGCTGCAGCCCCTTCCCAATGCCATTGCCGCCTGCCTGGCACAGCCTCTGTGCCAGCCCCAGCCTGCAGCTGCAGCCCACCCCATCCATGCCCTGCACAGATCCAGGGTACCCTCCCAGGGTATGCGCAGCAGTGAGAGTTGCCTCCCCATACCTCCCAGATGAGCCACGGCTCCGTCCCACACTCTGCCCCACCCCACCTGGGCAGTGCCTGCCCAAGCCCCAGCCTCACTCCTTCCCTCACTGCAGAGGCCCTGATCTGCCCCCCATGCCCCTTCCACCACAGCAGACTTACCAGCTGGACGTAGCTGCATCAGAAATCAGATTGGTATCGGGCAATAGACCACCTTAAAATTCAGCTGTCAGTATCAACCCCAAAATCTCTATCAGTACACCCCTAGAGCCAGCTAATAACAGACTCTCCTCTTACCTTTTCCTCCCAAACCTCTCTCAGAGCCTTCAACATCATACCCCATAAAAAACCTGAAAGAAAAGGTTGGTCCATGCCCAATTGGTGCCTTGTAGCACCAATTCCAAGATCTGGCTAAAAAGCAGAACAGAAATCAGGTCTAAAATAGAACACCTATGCTAGCAGGGCTTCACCTACAAAAACTGCATAGAGATTAGACCAACAGCTAGCAGCTGAGCACATAAGACTAGCACGTAGTCACAGAATAGCACAAAGGTAGAATTTATCCAAGGTAGGCAGGTTTCAAATAATCTACATTTTTGTTGGTCAAAAAACATCATCACTGAAAAATCAGAAAGTCAGTTGACAGCTACAGCAACTCTCAGAGCACAGGTGCAACATCTCTCTACAAGAACTATTTAATAAAAATGCAGTTGCAGTCTGCACTAACTACAATTTTCAGGTGTCGTGTAGCCTCCGTATAGAGCCCACAGCAGCAATCTGGATGTGAGAAAGGGATAGATAACTGTGGTAAAATCAAAAGGAAAGATTACACCCTGTTTATCAAGTTTAAGTTAGGAAACCCTTAAAAAAATCTTCAGCAAAAATGTAAGGATCCAATACACTCAGATTGAGAGCAAGGTGAGGACTGTAGTTGGGGACACAAATCTCTATCACTCCTTCCACTCCCTGTATCATTTCATTCACCTTGACTGAGCTCCATCAATCCTCACCTACACCACAAACTTTTAGAAATTGCGTAAGTTTTTCAACCACTTCACTTGTTATAAGAAAATATGGAATTACAAGAGTTTGGTGACTTCAGTACAGAGAAACGCCAAAACCAACGGTTAGAGAGGCAGAAGAACAAGAAGCAAGGCAGTCAAATACAGAGTCAATGTTTAAAACAAGAAATCACTGAATCCACATAGCACAAAGAGAGGGCTGAAAGCAGAGAAACTGAACAATGTATCCTAAAGTGATTTAAATAATTGATGTTAGGAATGAATTTTAAAGCGTTGACAAGCAGGAAATATGTATTTAAATACTTTAATCCTGATTTGCATTGATACTTTTTGAAGATCAGTTCTCATTGGTTGGCAACTATTAAAACATTTAATTTGTAATTATAGACAGACATGGGCAGATGATATACTTATACAAGCACAACTGGGTATGGAAAAGGATGAAAGAATCCTAGGCAAAAAAAGTGGCTGGAAGGGACATCAAGAGGTCACATTGTCCAATTCTTGTTTTAGGCAGAAATCCCTGCCTGTTTTCCCAGCAAAATGCTTACTTAACAAGCACTTAAAATCCTTCAAAGATGGAGATTCCATAACCTCTCTAGGTAGTCTGTTCCAGTGCTTAAAAACCCTTAGTGAGCCAGTGCTTCCTAATATTGAACCTAAATTTCTTCAGTTACAATTTAAAAATCGTCATTTCTTCTCCTGTCCACTGTGGACACAGATAGGTTTACTACCATCCTTTTTTATAAGCAACCCTTTTTGTATTTGAAGACTGTTACCAAATCACCCCTCAGTCTTCTCTTCCACATTAAGTAGTTTTATAGAAGTAGGGTTGGAGAGGACTTGAGCAGATCATCTAATCCAACCCCCTGCCCTGGGCAGGAATGAATACAGGGCTCTTACAACCCCTACTAAGTTTAAGCTCATATGACCCCAGCTAGGTAGTTATCAAGCCCCCTTTTAAAGACCCCTAAGGTAGGAGCCAGCACTACTTCCCTTAGAAGCTGGTTCCAGACACTGGCCGCCCTGACTGTGAAGTAGTGCTTCCTGATGTCTAGCCTGAACCTACTGTCAATCAACTTATGGCCATTGTTCCTCCGGGAGGTGCTCAGGGAAACAGGGTCTCACCCAGTCCCCTCTGGTCCACCCTGGTAAGTTTATATATGGCCACTAGATCCCCTCTCAGCCTTCTCTTGTGGAGGCTGAACAGGTTTCAGCCTCCACAAGAAAAGGCTGAGAGGGGATCTAGTGGCCACATATAAACCCTTAGCCTCTCCTCATATGGCCTGCTTTGCTGCCCCCTGATCTTGCAAGTGGCCCTCCTCTGCACCCTCTCGATGCTGGCCTTATCCCTCCTGAAGTAAACCCGATTATTCCAACCTTCCCTTGTATATCTCCATGTTGTCGTTGCTCTTTTGTTACTCTTTCCAATTTGCCCATGTCTTTCTTGAAGTGCAGTGCCTAAAACTGGACACAAGTGAAGCCACAAAAGTGCTTAACAGAAGGAATAACTTCCTATGAGTTGACTGCAATAGCCCTATTAATACATCCCTGTATCTTACTGGCATTTTTTGCAACAGTAGCGCAATAAGTAGGGACCTACCAAATTTCCAATTTTGTGAATTTCTTGGATTCTGCAAAATCTGGGCAATGCCTGTGAAACCTGCACGGGAGAGCAGGGAGGCTTACAGAAAATAAAATTCTGGCTTCCCAAAGGGAGTCTGCCATCATCAGGGTGTTGCAGCAACTTGCCCAGTAGGAAAGGGGTAGCTGCCCACTCGAAGGGCTGTCAGCAAGATGGCTGCCACCCTCACCCTTCACAGGTTGCTTGTCATGTGGTCCTGCCCCTCTCCACCAATTGGCAGCAAAGGATGGGGCTGCATGACAGACAGCTCTCACGTCAATCAGTGGTGATGGGCAGGGCCACATTCTGTCTGCGAAATCAGTGGGCAGCCACCATAAATTAGGTAGTTCCCTAAATGAAAGTCCATAAAAATCAGGCAAAGTTGACCCTATATGTACTGCCTGAATATTCTTAGTTTTAAAAAATTATAGATTCTAAAAAGATTAGACTTTAATACAGATTTAACATAATTTTATATTATGTTTAAATAAGATTATTTTAAAAAGAAAAAACTTATTTAATTTAAATTTAAAAATGTGATTTAACAAAACATGAGCTTCTGTGTCTTGAGTACAGATGGATAAAGAGAAAACAATTCAAGTATGTTGAATGAGAACAAAATCCCTACTCAGGAAAAAGAAAACTTCTCTTCGGAGGGGGAAAAACTAACCAGAGAGAGATTGTTAGTTGGTTAGTCTGAATCCAGGCAGAAAGCAGGGAAGTGTGGGACCTTAGAAACTAACATTCAGAAATGCATAAACTTCTGTAGGCAACAGCCTACTTCATCAGATGCCTTTCCTAACATCTAAAGAAGTATGCTATTCCCTCAGAAAGCTTATACATTTCTGAATAAGATGGTCTCCAAGATAACACCCTGCCCTGCCTTCTATATCAAAGTGACTGGAGCATTTTTCCAGAAGGCAGAGATCCTGGGTTCTGGCTCCTGCTCCACAGGACTTCAGTGGGACACCAATGGGGCAGAAGCTATCCCGCTGCTCTCCATTTTATCCAATAATTATTAATTGCCAAAACAGAAACACTACTGGGGACAGGGTAGAGGACCAAAGCCAGTACTCCTGCCCTTCCAAGACTGTGAGCCATTACTTCCCTCTGGCTCTCTACCCTGGCCCCACATATTTTACCTGGTGGCTGACCAGCATGCCAATTTCAAAGGAAGGGCAATAATTATCCAAAGGTCTAATGGTTCCTGCATTTATGTAGGAGGTATAGGATCAAACCCCTCTGCGTGAGGGAGGCCCAGAACTTGAATCAGTAAGCAATTGACAAGTTCCTAAACACTAAGCTACTGGACTAAAAATAGGAGGTTCCATTCCTCCTTCCATGGCTAGCTGTGGTTCTGTTACTAACATTTCTGGGACTTCGGACAGAGTTTACATACCTACCCAGGTGGGACACAATCAGTACAAAATATAAGTAGCCAGAGTCCATCCTTCCGAAAAGGCCCAAAAGGATCCAGTGAGTTGCACAGATTTTTAGACCCTACCACCTGCACAAGTGTCCCAAAATGCCACTTACATGACTAAGGTTTCCTATGTAACTTATCTGCCTACGGGGAAACTGGACTTGGGCTGTTAAACATCATTTTAGACAGGTTATCTGCCTAACAAAATTCACCTACTGGAACTTCATCCCATATACAACTGCCTGTGTACGCGCAAAAACGTTTTTCCATTGAAAACAGCCTTCAGCTTCGCTAGAACAGCCTCTACTACCATCTCTTTGTTTAGGCAGCACTCCCTCGTTTTGAGGATGACCTCTACCATGGCTCATTGATGGGTCTTGAGGTAATGCAAGAGTCCAATCTTGAGCCACAGATCCATCTGCAAAAGTTGTAGGACTTTTCACAGGGAAGGGTAGGCTGTGATTCTTCTCCTTTTACTTCCTCCACTCTCTTCTCTGCTGTAAGGGCAAAACACATTGCCTCCAAATGAGCTGATGCTGTTAGAGTTGTGGTGCCACTGGAGTTGGTTAGCAGCCACCTCCTCCCAGCTCTTGGTGTCAGCATCTGTTTTTTTAATGTACGTCTTCAATACGTCTTTGTAGCCCTTCCTCTGGGCACCACGAGATCTCAGGCTGTAACTAAGCTGGGAGCAGAGTACTTGTTTTGGGAGTCAACAGTTGGGCATCCACACAGCTATGACAGCAGAGCTACCTAACAGAGATGCAACATATGCTTATAATTCTTCTCCTGGTACAGATACACCAGCTACGCTGATGATTATCACTCTTCTGTAAGCACAGTAGCCTCTACACTAGTGGCTCTGAATCACAGTACTATGCAGTATTAGCCACAGGGTGCCACGCAATATTAACATGGTTAGGTGTGCAAACACCTACAAATAATTCACAAAATAAAGCAAGAGATTTCAGACAGAAATCCATAATGTCATAAATGTTCTGACCTGTTATGGTCTTCCTTAGTTCCTGAAAATATTCTGTTGTTTTTCTGTAGTCAAAAAAACAAGTGAAAGCTAGAAGCTGACATTTTTCAAGGAGTGCCTTAAGTCTAACAAGGTTTGTCTTGAATCTAAAAAGGTTGAGAACTGCTGCTCTACACCATGGGCTTTGCCAGTACAGCTATGCAAACTAGGTAGAGATGCACCAATACCTTGGTTCATATTGTATTGGCACCGATAAAAGCAAAATTGACATTATTGGCAATTGGCTTTTTTTGGCTGATGTAGCCAATAATGCCACAAATAAATGCTGCGCACATGCGTGCAACCCAGCAACTTGGAGAAAGCATCCATCTGGTAAGTCTGTTGGGGAAAAGGGGCAGAGGGAGGCCCCTGCAGTGAGGGAAGGAGTGGGGATAGGGCTACAGAAGGCATTGCCCAACTGGGGAAGACCGTGAGGACGGAGCCGCATGCAGCTTGTCTGGGGGCAGCTCCCACTGTGCAGAGGTGCACCAATACATCACTCCGATAATCGGATCAGTATCAATATAAAGAAAACTGGCTGTATCGGATATTGACCCGGTGGGGCCGATAAATGCCCATGCGGCACACAGCCACAGCGCAGCACATAGGCAGCAAGGAGCAGAGCCGGCATCATGGAAATCTGCGTGCAGCTAAACCTGATGTGGTGAAAGAGGAGTGGGGAGGGAAGAGGCATGGGGGGGGCATATCAATGCCCCCTTTGGTGAGGGAGGGGGCAGGGGCAGGCACTACCCAGATCGGGGGTGGGACCAGGACTAGAGCCAAGGTTTGTAGGGGGGGCTCCCACTAGGGCTTGCACCCCAGGAGAGCATGAGGGGGGCATGTGTCCCCCAGATCTGCACAGGCTGTAGCTGGTGCTACATGGGGCTCTTCTTGGTGGGAGCTGTGCTCTGTGTGTATCAGTGGCGCTGGGAGGATGCTCCATCCACCCCAAATTTCACCAAGGCTCTGTTCCCAGCACCGCCCCCGCCAGCTGCCCAGCACAGTCCCAACTCAACACCCTGCTTCCACTCACATGCTGGGAACAGCCGGGGATGTGCTGGGTGGAGGCTACTGGAAGCGCAGGCTACTGGGAGCGCAGTGGCATGGGGGCAAAATTTGGGGTGGATGCAGCATCTTCCCCGCCCCTCCCCCCCACCACCTGGGTAGCATCTGCCCCCTCCCCAACTGTGAGGGGTGTTGATCTGCCCCCCCACACTCCTTCCCTCCCCCCTCTCCTTCCACCACACCAGACTTACCAGTTGGAGACATCTGCATCAGATATTGGATCGGTACCACCTGATATGCCTCCTTAAATACTGGCCATTGGTATCAGCCCCAAAAATCTTTATCAGTACTCCCCTACTTCTGTGATGAAATTCCATTAACTATGGAATAAGTCAAGTAGAATATTGAATAGATTTTTTTTCAGCTGATCAGAGGTTAACAAGCTATCTTTCCATCTCTTCCATAGCTATTACCTTCCAGTAGAAAGGAATAAAAATTCTCTCATACAAACTGTTTGTTTGTTTTAAAAGAACTCATTTTTTGTTTTTTTCAGGACCTATGCCATCATGGTCTAAACACTAGACTTTATTAAAAGTACTTTCCATAACATGCCTATGGCTATAGCCTCAAGGTACCATAGAAGCCACTGTAATCAACAGAGTGTTGGGATATACAACATATGTTTGAAGCGCCATAGAAAAGCCCCCCCTTATCGACCCTCCATATGTGCTGTACATCCTGAGGATTAACAGTAGCAAAGAGGATTATCAGTGATTTGTGTATTTGCACTGACCAGATTAAACATCTACACTGAATTAGTCAAACACAGAGTAGCTGTATCCAAAGAGATTGCTGAAGCTACCCTAATCCAAACAACTAAAGAACACGGTACATCCAGCACTTAGCAGTATTTGATTTATAACATCCACTTTTCTAGTCACACAAAAAAGCTTGAAAAAGAAACTTCAGATAACATTTAAACTATATGGGTAACATTACTTCATTAAAAGCAAAACCTGATGCAATTTTCAGATGTACTCTAAAGCTAAATATGTATTACTGTATGTTGCGAATTGATTGTAGTATTTTAACAAATGTATTCCTTTTTTATTCCAAGTCTGGTACATTTAAAAGATGCACACCATACCACTGAGAAACTCAACATCAAGCCACACTATCCTACAGTTCTACAATGCATAATTCACTACTACATAGTTAATGAACTCAAGTTACTCTAGGAACAAGTCACCTACCACTCACTGAATTACATTGTTCACAGTTTTTACTCTCTGTATTGTACACAGTTGTTAACAATCTCATAATTATAAAACACAGAAGTTTAACAAACAGTTACTTCATCATATAGTGCGTAGTTAAATCACTGAAACAGGTCAGAGATAAAAGCACACAAAAATATCATACCTCAGTAAGCCAAATAGAAGTCGGCAGGATTCAACTAATGAAGTTTCAGTGACCCATTGAAAGCCAAATATTTCCACAGTATCTTCTTCATAGTCAGTTGGAGAAGGATCTAGTCTCAGCAGAAGCCTGAAAAATGGTCATTACTATTCACAGGATCTTCTGATATACAAACAATACCTATGGCTGACTCATGCATCAGCATTATTTTATTAGTATATCAGTCGTGCACATAGTGGAGACACAAAGTTCTAGACCGTCGACCAAAGAAAGGCGGTTAAACCTTTTGTAGCAATATAATATCTAGTATATAAAATGTGTCAGCTCCTAGCTCCAACAGTATAAAAACAACTCCTTGTCACAAGCTACAATAAATTTTAGAAATAAAGAAAAACTAGCAGCCTACCTTTCCTAAAACATCTTTATCCTTACTGTGGGGCCTATTTGAGGCATGAAACACAGCTTGTTCTTAACATGACAGGAGTGGCTGCTACATTAACTAAAGCTCTCCACTGAAAATATATGTCACTGTTGAAAAAAGCATTCACCCAATAGGTATAGCATGCCTAATAACCAGCTACAGGATGAGCATTTATTCTTCTGTGGTCACTTACTAGCCCTTATAAGGAATACCTTGAACACTAATACAAGATCAAGGACTTCAGCAGCTGAAATGAACCTATCCACAGTTTGTGACATTTTATAAATAACTAACTCTGGACCAGTAAGGGCCAAACATTTTGTCAGGTGTGCCACAAACTAGCTCCACACCCTCCACAAGTGCCACTTTAACCTGCTTCCCCCGCCAAGCCTGTTGCTCCGATTTCTGCTTCCCTACCTGCCACTGTTTTGTCCCACCCCCAATCTGCCACATGTCCTGGCCTACTGCATCCCACGTGCATGCACTGACCTACTGTGCATACGCACGGGGCTCTGATAGGCCAAGGCTCCTTTGAAGCCCCTTCTGCCTCGGTAAGCCCTGCCCTGCACTGCCCACACCCGCTCCCACGGTTGTCCCTACCACTTGTGGCCAACCTGGGGCACATATACCACAAGTGCTCTAGACTGGAGTGGGCAATTATTTCAGCTGGAGGGCCACTTAATGAGTTTTGGTGAGCTGTTGAGGGACGCAAGGGTAGCCCTACCCCTTGACAGGTGCCAGGCCTCCTGGCTGCTATCTTAGGGCCAGAAGTCCCACAAGCTAACTCCTGAATTTTGCCACAGGAAGTCCCTCCTCTTGCCCTGGAAGTTCTCCTCTTAAGAGGGGAGTGGGGGGTGTTCCATCTTGGAACCAAAAAAACCAACCAAATCATATACTAAAAGGCAAACATCTACTATAACATATATTAGTTTTATTTCAAGAAATATTTTGTCCTGATTTGTGTTTGTGTAGTGCAGTGTTTTCCAACCTTTTCTAGCCCAAGGCACACTTACATGAATACATTTTTTCCATGGCACACCTGTTAAGGCATTCCCCATCTTCATACCTATTGTAGTTCATTGTAGATCATTGCCATGGCAAAATTCCATGGCACACCAGTTATTTCTGACGGCACACTTTTGTGTCACGGCACACAGGTGTACTGTATATAGACATGACTGCATAGTAACTCAAAAATAAAGCCTTACTCTTGTATATTGTGTGGTGGGGAACTGTGGCTGCGCGTGGGGGGGGTGTAGGGTATGTTGCGTGATCTGTCTGCGTGTGGGGGGTAGTGGGGGCAGGGTGTGGGATTTGTGGGGTGTGAGGAAGGGTAGGGGGCATGGGGATCCTGCCTATACACTTCCTCTGCCCCGGAGCATACCCCTACCACCAGCAGCAGCAGCAGGAGCCAGCAACTGGCCCTTGGGAGTTCTCATGGCTCATACAGGTACTGCTGCCCAGCAGCACACAGCTCAACCCAGTTCCAGGCAAGGAGTGGAGCCAGGCAGACCCACCTCTATCACACAGGGCTCCCAACAACTTCAGGGTGGATTTGACTTGAATCAAATAGTTTTAAATCATGATTTAAATCACTGGTCAGGAAGCCTTGATTTCATCATTCTTTTCTATAAAAAGTGCACTTAACTTCTTGAAACTTTGCACTTTGAGAGAAAGGTAAGGGCTTGAGAGTACACAAGCTTGCAAGTACACAAACTTGCAGAGAAACAAGAGGGCTGATGGGTAGGTAATCAGGTCTGTTATTGCTCATCTCCATATACTGCTATTAACAAAGACAATCTCTCTGGAGAGACAAATCCACAGTTCGAGAACTGAAACTAAGCATTACTGAGATGCTTACCAGGATCTTCTAGACTGAGCACTGAGTCCCATTGGGAAGAGTGTTTTTCTTTAATCTTTACTAACCTATAGAGGAGCCTCTGGGAACCACATAAAATTGAGCCCCTAATATAATCCATGGCCTGTTGTGGCTTTATAACACTTTTCTAAAAAGGTTACATGAAGATATTATCTAAAATAGTATATAATTAGAAGTTATCATCATAGAATAAGATTTATATCTTTGGGCTTTAACATATCTTAAATTAAAACTACATATAGGTTTGTTTTTAAAAAAAAATCTTAAAGAAATAAAAAATAGATGATCAAATCAAAAAATCCAATTAAAAAACGGAATTTTTTTTTATACAATTAAAAAAAAAATTTAAAAAAAAAATCACTGATTTTTACCCACCCTGCCCAGCACTCCCACGCCACCAGGGGGAAGCCCCACATGGAGCCAGCTATGTTCCCCACTGCCTGCTGCCACATACTGCTTCTGGGACAGCAGCAGAAGTGGGATACCCTCCCCTCTGCTACCCAGACAAACCCCTGCTAGTACCATCAGTGCACTAAGTTTGCTTGAGGGGAAAAACATAGGATGTCAAGTTCAGTAGCTCCTGAGCTTTGGAACTTTTGCCCCATGAGGCCTGTCAGAAGCTCAGTCTGGACATCTTCCAGAAATGCTGTAAGACCTTCCTATTTGGATATTTAGCATGCAATGCTAAGGAGGCTTTGTTTTATATTCTATTCTATTTGTTTGTATATGTTGTATTGATCTCTTACGACCCTTTGCTGGGACGAGTGACATGTAAATGTAACAAATAAATACCATGTCTTTGCTGGACTGGTGGCAGCATTAGTTTCTCTGACCACTAGTGAAAGGTTAATTTGAGGGTTGCAAATGCTTAAAGGAGAAAACAGATTCAAAGATAAAAAACAGTATCTCTGAAGAACCAACAGCTACAGAAAGAAAAATTTGAAACATTCTAAGAACACAGCATACATTATATTAACTATAATATAAACTTACCTCTTAAGAGACCCAGTTGCTAGATAAGACTCTCCAGAAAAGTGTCTCCCTCCAGTTTGGCTATCTAAAGCACAGGAAAAACAAGGTGGCCTGGAGTTTTCCATTTCCACTTCCATAGCCAGCTCTAAGCTTTCAGTGAGGTATGGAGATGTGAGTGCAGGAGTGAAGTCATTATCCATTGCTTTCACTTATACCTGGAAAATATATTTAGAGCAAAACACAAAGAAAACTTAGTTATCTAGTAACTACATTTTTGCTGCTGAATCGAAAACTGGATCCCTAGTTATCCGTGTCCTACAAGTGAGCACTGGAAGTCATGTACATTTTACAATAGCAGTAAATCTTCAGACTGAAGCACCACCCCAATATTAATTTGCAACCATGTAATTCACATATTGTAGGTAATGTAGATTACTGTAGGTAAGCTTACTACACAGCTAAGTTCTGATTTTGCTGAGCCTTCAAGAAAGTTTAGATTTAAAATCTATTTTCCCAAAAACCTGGAAATCAGATGAGAGAGGAGGGAAAAAAAAAAGGAGAGAGAGAGAAGGAAGACTAAAGACTGGCTCCTATCTTACAGAAATGCCATAAACTACTTTAAAATATAGGAATATTTTTTTTATGTAGCATACAAATAGCTATGTAGATATTCCATAGCTATCTATCTATATGTTATCCAAAAACTGGTTTCATTTTAGTTGCTGTTAGTCCCTGACACATCGGTCTGATATCAGTTCAGTACCAATAAAAAGAAAATTTGCTGTATTGGATATTGGCCTGATAATTTGGCTGATAAATACCCGTGCTACACACAGCCACTGTCCAGCACAGGGCACAGCCAGCAGCATGGAGAGCTGCTCAAGCTGGTAAGTCAGAAGGGGGGGAAAAGAGAGGCAGATGAATGCCCCCGCAGTGAGAGAGGGAGGGGACAGGCACTGCCCAGACATGGTGGGAGCACGGGATGGAGGCACGGCTCGAGGGGAAGGGGGATGGCTCCTTCCGCTGCTTGCAGCCCTGGAGGGGAATGTGCCCCCCAGTTCTGAGTGGGGCAGGTGAGCTGCAGGCAGGGCTCTTCTCATCAAAGGCTGGGCTCCAAACAGGCACCAGCGGCGCTGGGAGGGGCTACAGCCATCCCACATTTCACCACAGCTCCACTCAGCCCCACACTACCCAGTGCAGTCTGGCTCCACATCAGACTGCACAGACCTATGCACCGGGAAGAGCCAAGACTGTACCAGGAGGTTGGCGGCAGCAGCAGTGCTGGGAGTGCAGCTGTGGTGAAGTCTGGAGTGGGTGCAGGCCCCTCTCAGAGCCCACCCCCACTGAGAAGAGCCCCACGCAGCACCAGAAAAGCTTTGCAGCAGATGCCAGTGGCATGGGAGGGGGCTGCAGCCACCCCAAACTTTGACACAGCTTCGCTCCCAGCACCACCGCTGCCATCAGCCACCTGGCGCAGCCTTGGCTCTCCCCAATGCATGGGTGGAGGAGGGACATGGAGCCAGGCTGTGCTGGGCAGTGCAGGTCTGGGAGCAGAGCTGCAGTGAAATCTGGGGTGGCTGCAGCCTCCTCCCAACTCCATCGGCACCCACTCTGAGCCCAGCCCCACTGATAAAAGCTGCGTAGCACCAGCTCCAGCCCATCTGCCTACCCCATGCAGATCGGGGGGGGCACACCCCACTGCCCTCCTGGTTTCCAGGCAGCAGCAGGAGCTGCTCTCCCCACCCCCCCGAGCTCCGCC